>NC_080541.1:162610251-163289001 GCF_028640845.1 Ahaetulla prasina
CAGGTTGTTGGGTAGGTTGAATGCCACCACGTGTTTACTGGACCCGTGCCCCTCTTGGCTGGTGCTGGCCACTCGAGAGGTGACACGAGGCTGGCTCCAGGCGATTACGACCGCTTCTTTGGTGGAGGGTGTCTTCCCGGCCGCCTTGAAAGAGGCGGTGGTGAGGCCCCTCCTTAAGAAGCCGTCCCTGGACCCGGCTGTTTTAGGTAATTATCGTCCGGTCTCCAACCTTCGCTTCGCGGCGAAGGTTGTAGAGATATGGTGGCATATCAATTTCCCTTGCACCTGGATGAAACTGTCTATCTAGACCCGTTCCAGTCCGGTTTCGGCCCGGTTACAGCACGGAGACGGCTTTGGTCGCGTTGGTGGATGATCTCTGGAGGGCCAGGGATAGGGTTGCTCCTCTGCCCTGGTCCTATTAGACCTCTCAGCGGCCTTGATACCATCGACCATGGTATCCTGCTGCGCGGTTGGAGGGATTGGGAGTGGGAGGCACCGTTTATCGGTGGTTCTCCTCCTATCTCTCCGACCGGTCGCAGTCGGTGTTGACGGGGGCAGAGGTCGGCCCCGAGGCGCCTCACTTGTGGGGTGCCGCAGGGTCGATCCTCTCGCCTTCTGTTTAACATCTACATGAAGCCGCTGGGTGAGATCATCAGTGGTTTCGTGTGAAGTACCAGCTGTATGCGGATGACACCCAGCTGTACTTTTCACACCGGAACACCCCAACGAAGCTCTCAAGTGCTGTCCCGGTGCCTGGAGGCCGACGGGTCTGGATGGGGAGAAATAGGCTCAAGCTCAATCCTCCAAGACAGAGTGGCTGTGGATGCCGGCATCCCGCACAGTCAGCTAAATCGCGGCTGACCATCGGTGGCGAGTCATTGGCCCCGATGGAAAGGGTCCGCAACTTAGGCGCCCTCCTGGATGAACGGCTGTCTTTAGAAGATCATTTGACGGCCGCTCCAGGAGAGCGTTCTACCAGGTTCGCCTGGTACGCCAGTTGCGCCTTTCTGGACCGGGATGCCCTATGCACGGTCACCACGCACTCGTGACGCCTCGCCTGGATTACTGCAATGCTCTCACATGGGGCTCCCTTGAAGGGCATCCGAGGCTGCAGTTAGTCCAGAATGCGGCTGCGCTGGTGATAGCTGGAGCCCTCGTGGCTCCCGTATAACATCCATCCTGCGCAGACTGCACTGGCTACCTGTGGCTTTCCGGGTGCGCTTCAAGGTGCTGGTGACCACCTTTAAAGCGCTCCATGGCATTGGGCCGGGTTACTTACGGGACCGCCTACTGCTACCGAATATCTCTCACCGACCCGTGCGCTCTCACAGAGAGGGTCTCCTCAGGGTGCCGTCAGCGCGGCAATGTTGTCTGGCGACACCCAGGAAGGGCCTTCTGTGGGGCCCCACCCTCTGGAATGAACTACCCCCCGGACTTCGTCAGCTTTCGGACCTCCGGACCTTCCGCCGCGGGCTTAAAACATATTTATTTAACTGTGCAGGACTGAGCTAGATTTTAAATTACTGGTTTTAAATTGGGTTTTATTCTATATTTTTAATTCTAAATTAACGGGCTTTTTTAGAATAAGTTTTTTAATTGTTTTTATATTGTATTTATATGTTTTTAAATGCCTGTACACCGCCCTGAGTCCTTCGGGAGATAGGGCGGTATATAAATTTGATCAATAAATAATAAATAAATAAATGAAATAAACGGTGTTTTGTCTGCCAAATCTGACACATTTTACCACAGGTATCTCTGAACTCTGTTCATGCCAAGAGATTCTATCTCCTTTTTGGTGATTTTTCTCTACTCTCTAGGACAATCTATCACATGAGAGCATATACAGTACACAGCTGTCTGATGAATGAAATATTACAGCACAGTCTATGTAACTTCATACTCTGGCAAAAAAAAAATATCTAATGTGTGTGACATTTTGTGTGTTGTTCAAACACTGATCAGCAAAATCAAGAACTAGAAGCACATAGCTTTTAAAAGCCCAACGAAAAGAGCCACTTAACTGTTCTCGTTTATTTATCTACCAGCTGATGATGATTACCCAGCGTTGCCCGGATATTTATTTATCCCAATCTTGTATTAAACAGGAAAAGAAATGAATTATATCTTTAGTGTCAAATCAAAGAATTTTATTCACAGGATTTTAAAAGTATAAGCACAGTATACAAATTATAAAGTAAGATATTATTCAAATTAAGAATAATATTAATTTAAGACAAAACTTGATTATAAACAACATTTTTAGTTTCACCTCCAGGAGCAAGAATAAATAAATTCTGTGGTGAACTCACCCTTGAGCAAACAAAATAAAGTTATCTGTGGGGAAAACATGGTGATTTCAAATCCACTCCACAGTATTTAATATACTGACCCTGTGACTTATTGATCGTGATTGAGAATGCAAGTTTCCATTTTTTTTTCAAAAAAATTTCACATTTTTTTTTCCGGAGAGGAAGTCATCTGTGTACCAAGTTTGGTTGAAATTGCTTGAGCCGTTCCAGAGTTATGCTGGATCGTATACACACACAGAGAGAGATACATACATACATACATATACACGTCCTTTATATATATATATATATAGAAGATTATTATATAAGTAATATGAACTAACTTGGAAATATTTAATATATGCTAAGACTGATGTCAAATGAAAACACATATGTTTTCGAGGTTCTGAACAAAGAATTGCTATCAGCAATTCAACGCTATCCAGTGAGAAATATGCATTTTACAGGTTTGCACAGACTAGCTTTTCCTGTGTTGCTACTTTCCAGATCCCCAGAATTCTGGCTTGCGGCCCTAACAAAGCAATTGTAATTGCTGTAAAGGGTGTGTACTCCAGTTTTCTTCAGTTAATCAGGGAATATTATTTTAGGTTCAGGTGCTAAAGCATCTGTGTAATGCACTACTTAATTTTATTTTCAGGATCTAATCTGGGTTGATCACCGGGACCAGAGGTTTACACAATAGTGCATACATTCCGGTAGCTATAGCAATAGCACTTAAGACTTATATACCGCTTTACAGCCCCCTCTAAGCAGTTTACAGAGTCAGCATATTGCCCCCAACAATTTGGGGCCTCATTTTACCCACCTCAGAAAGATGGAAGGCTGAGTCAACTTTGAGCCTGGTGAGATTTGAACTGCCAAACTGCAGCAGGCAGCAGGCAGCAGAAGTAGCCAGCAGAAGTAGCCTGCACTCTAGCCACTGCATCACCATGGCTCACTGTGGTAGACAGCCGTTCCCTGAGGATGGGCTCCAGCACAAGTCCAAAAACTTGGAAGACCTCTGGTCCCAGTGACCAACCCAGATTAGATCCGGCAACATTATTCTGGGACACATATATTTGCTTTCATTTGTAATTTTATTTACAGTATTTATTATTCATTTTGCTTCTTTCTATCTTTGTTACAAGAGTTTGTTTTTTAATCAGTCTGAAACCATAAATAAGTCAAATAAATAAACAAAATTATGGAAGGCTAGCAAAACCAAGAGAATAAATAATATTCTGTGGCCATAATGCCCTTTCCTGAATTATTATTGTTTTCAGCAGCCAAGAGATAGAATGACATGATAAACATCACTGAAGAATACAAATTGGGAATCCGAGATTTTTTGTCCACTTTTAAGTGAGGTTGTAGGAGAAACTATGGGAAATGTGCTAAACGTACTGGAGATGTATTATACCTGCTTTCTTTGATTCACCACAAAAATTGATGAGAAATTGTACCATCGGAATTCAGAAATGTTCTACCAACATTCAAAGATGGGAATTCTGGATCTTTTAAAAAAGTGAGCTTACCATCCCCCTGTTCTTACCATCCCCCTGTTCTATATACTGCTTATACTGTCTACAACTTGAAAAGCAAAGAGCGAAGAGTTGCTTATACTGTCTACAACTTGAAAAGCAAAGTGTTGTATTATACTGGTTCCATCTATTCTAACCCAACACACTGAAGAAAATTATAGTCGTCTTGCGTGATTTCCGTTGCCCATCTCTGGAATATGGAATAACGTCTTTCACAAGTAAAATGAATTTCAATTAATATTCAATATTATTTATTTAATAAATTTAATATTTAATAATTTAATATTAAAAAGGGAATAAAAGACACACAGTGAAATTTACACAAATACACCTGTCCGGATACAAAGGGAAAGGCTTCTATTTCTGTGATAAATGCCAATATGATACCAAATAGCAACATATTTTCAAACAGTTCTAAACACTTATTCTGGGCGTTGATGAAATCTGATGGAGTTGAGAACCACTTTAAAAAGGATTGCAAGTTTTTTTTTTTTTAGATTGACCAAGCTTGGCGATATGATTATAAAGTGTGACTTATGAGGCTGACACAGGTGTGACAAGTGTAAAGTGTGACTAGGGGAGTGCCACAAAGAGGAGGGGTCAACTTACTCTCCAAAGCAGCTGAAGGCAGAACAAGCAGCAATGGATGGAAACTAATCAATGACAGATTTTACAGTAACAAAATCTGTGAAAATCTAATAAACCTAACCTAACCAAACCTAACCTTCCCCTGGAGTGGGAATGGAGATTTTATAGTATCCTTCCCCTGCCACGCCCACCAAGCCACGCCCACCAAGCCATTCTATGCCCACCAAGCCACACCCACAGAACCGGTAGTAAAAATTTCTGAAACTCACCACTGGTCACTGACCATTTGCAACCTTCAGCCAGTTTCCCCATTGACTTTGCTTATCAGAAGTCAACAGTGAAGATCACAAACAGAAATCATGTGACTGCAGGAATGCTGCAATCAAGAGGAACAATGATAAATCCCCTTGCTCAGTGCTGTTAAAAAAATGATACACCACTCTTCAAATTCTTAAAATTTTCACTGCCAAGTAGCCACTTTGGGCAGTGAAAGCCATCTTTCATCACTGTTCATTTCATGAACAGATTTTATAAGTCATCTTGCCTGTTAGCTTAGTGTTGAGACTGGGTAATTGTAAGGCAGCAGATCTTACTAATTTTAAAAAATGTTCATCCCTCCGCTTCACTCCCAAATAAACCTATTAATCTACGTTCTGCCTACATTTACAAATATTAAGAGTGCAATATTCTTTTTTCCAAACTACTTTGAAAAACTTGGAACAAACACTTGCGGGGGGAAAACAATCAAAAACACAAAATTATATTCCAAATCTTGGACACATGCCACGATTGGGATAAACTGTACCTTTGAAAAGGAAGCTTCACCACTTAGAAAAATATGTCTTTGAAAAGAATGCACTCCCAAACAAATTAAAATCAGTCTATGAAAGCAATGCTTTTAAACTTATAAATTAGTAAGAGAAAGCCTGAGAGGGCCATTTTCAATAATTATCAATTACATCCAACAGCTTCTTCTCTGACAGCTACCTTCAATTATATAACAACTGCTGCTTTTGACAAATTGCTACAATTAAATAATTTCAATTACAGATGGAAGAAGTATGGCACCTGTCATTTTGCCTGTCTAATGAACCAAATTAACAACAAAATAAAATAAATATATGAGTCTCTAGAGAATGCATAGCAATTTATTTAAAACAAATCCTTGCTGTTCAGCTATACCCTTGCTGATCACTAGTCCAATGTATTCTCAATTAAAAACAATTTAAGATTCCCCAGCACACATTTACTCAAATTCTGAAACTTCAGTGTATTCAGTGTGCAGCAAGGTTTGGTTATACTCATTCATATTTAATTTTTAAGGATGGTTCACTGCACATAAAATATTTATAACTCAGAAGGTTTTTGAAATTGGAATGCTAAAATGTCAGCCACACTCTCACACTAGGCCTCATTTTACAGATCAGCATGGCTCTCGTTTTAACCACTTCCAAAGCAGGAATGACACCATAAAATCTAACTGTCCCGACTACAAAGCTAATTGCAAGGGAAATGAAATGCAAAAAAGAACATAATTTATGTTTCTAAAGGCAAGCTGCAAGTCACTTTTCTCCAAATCCCACCCATTCTGTTAAATGACTTATGGCTGCTTGGTTCCTAAACTGGTTTTAGGCAAATGATGAGAAACAATGTGAATCTAACTAAAACCAGAAAGTCATCCACTCTTGATTAGCATCTCTAATTTATTCTGGCACAGGAATTCTCCAAAAAAACAACAACACCCATCTTCTTTTTATCTATTATCAATACACTTAAAGGCATTCTTAATATCCTATTTGAAATAGTTCTGTAGATAAATGCCCACATTATCTCACCATCCTTCTCTTCCTTAGTTAAAT
The DNA here is from genome assembly GCF_028640845.1 of Ahaetulla prasina. Classification (NCBI taxonomy): domain Eukaryota; kingdom Metazoa; phylum Chordata; class Lepidosauria; order Squamata; family Colubridae; genus Ahaetulla; species Ahaetulla prasina. The sequence goes on from NC_080541.1 coordinate 162,616,531, forward strand.
TGTAAGCCTCTTTCTTTTTAAAAAAAAAAAACCATGGGAGAAAATTTGTAAAATGTGGCTTTAGAAAAGTCAGCTATGTCTATCTGTTTGGCTGGCTGTCAGAGAGAGAGAGGGAGACAGAATAATACATAACTGATATATAGATCAGTAAACGGTTGGTAAACGATTCTATGTCTATGAAAATTCAACAACTGGAAGAGAAAACAGTTTTAGAATTTTTAAAAAATGACTGCACATTTCATTTGTACCCTATTACTTTTATTTTTTGTAATTCTGCACTTTCTTTGCACTTTCAAATCAACAGGAAACCTGTTGTACTATCTGTTCCAAATGCAAGCAATTCAAAAAGAGGACCAGAAGAAGATGAAAGAAATTTTAGATAAATGAATACAAATAAGGGGCGTGCATAAGAGCACACAAGTGCCTACCGTTCCTGTCCTATTGTTTCCTTTATTATATCAAATTAATATAGCTAATGCATATTGTTATAAGTAAAAAAGAACATATCATGAAGAATATATATATATATATATATATATATATATATATATATATATATATATATATATATATATATATATATAAAAGAACATATCATGAAGAATATATATATATAGAATATATATATATTCTATATATATATATTCTTCATGATATGTTCTTTTTTACTTATAACAATGTTTATTGTTATAAACATGTTATAACAATGTTTGTGTATACTGTTGTGACAAAATGAAATAAAAAAAAATTAAGAAAAGGCCATCGAGGTGTGAAACATTCAGACTATGAGAAATTAGGTGGCCTTTTCCCAAACTAATATCCTCCAGGAAGGCATAAAATTGCAGATACTTTTTAAGCAAACAGCCAGAATAATAATAAAAAAAGAGATGCTAATCAAGACAGGATGATATTCTGGTTTTAGTTAGATTCATATTGTTTCCCATCATTTGCCTAAAATCAGATTAGAAAACAAGCAGCCCTAAGTCATTTAAGCAAACAGCCAGAACATTTCAGAATTTGTTGCTGCTATTTGTAAAAGCGAGGGAGGAAAGTTAGCTGCTTACGATCTGCAGTTTTATAAGTCTGACACTTTAGGAATCCATAGAAATAATAACAACTTTACATATGAGCTCAAGATTTTACTGTGTGGAAAATAAGGTCACAAATAACCCCTTACTAGCAGTTTGTATTCTTCAATATGTAACATAGAAAAGGAGGAAATCATTAGCACATCTTCATCAGCAGAACAAAACATCTGGTTGCTTCCGTTGCTGAAGTATTTTGCAGGAAGCATCAGCAAATAAACTAGGCCAAGTTACAGAGTTTACCCTTAGACTCTTTTAAGACAGAGTACAAACAGTTTAGAAAAGTTTTCTGAGCGACTCCTTGCTAAGATTTCTCAAAGTTGCATGCAATTTGGCTACAAAATTTAGCAATAGAGAGCTAAACATACATTAGCACTGAATCCTAATATACAAAGATAAAGTTTAGCAGAAGAGATTAGGAAGTGACAAAAATACTATCATATGGGAGCAAAGTATACTTGTTTCATAGTTTAATTATATACCCTTCTCACCCTTTAAAAAAAACCAGTAAAACATGAAATATTAAGATGCAGTAATATTACTGCAAGGTATATGCTATGGATTTTGATGTATGGCATGTTCGTTTGATGCCACTGTGGTTTGTTACAGACAGCTATGGCCCTTAAGTTACAAAGGACCCAGGCAATCACTGTGACACACAAAGATGAACAAATAAGAATGCTGAAGTTCCATTGGCTTCAAAGCAGTGGTGGGTTGCTCCCAGTTCTGTCCGGTTCTATAGAACTGGTAGTAAAATCGGCGGGAGGCTCCGTCCCACCCACCCTGACGGGGCTTTTGCGCCTGCACAGAAGCGTGTGCGCTCTCGTTGCGAACCAGTAGTAAAGGTAAGTAGAACCCATCCCTGCTTCAAAGCACTGTCTTTTTTTTTAAAACAACAACAAAGAGTTCTGAGCTTCTCTGATAAAAAATGTGCTCATTACTATCCGAAGACAAAACTACTGTATACTTATCTTATGACTAATCAAAATACGTATACACACACAGACACATTTATTTATTTGTTTTTAAGAACAATGCTTGACACTACTGGTCCCTCTTGGTGTCATGAAAATAACACTGTGCAATAATAAGCATATTTTAAAATACTGTGGACAAAGTTAATTTAGCTTAGTTTGTATGAGGCAACCTCTTTGTTTCTTGTTCTTGTTTCCAGAAGGAAGGAAGGCACCCTAATGGCAGGAAATAGATTGATTTTTTTGCCTAAATTTACTATCTCAATAAATTTAAGCCTTAAACATAGCATGTACATATGTATATATACAAAGTATACAGTGGTGGCCTGCTGCCGGTTCAGGTGAACCAATAGTTCCCACGTTTAGCTGGCCCCACCCACGGGCCCCTGCTCTATCCTGTCCAATATTTCCTTCTTTCTGGCTCAGCTAATTTGCACAGCATAGCTGATTTCTGTGCCTCCGCTGTTCTACTTACTGGGGATGCCTTAGAAGGTAAGCAGCTGAGCTTCAAATGGCTGTATTTTGAATGCTGCGTGTGTGCAAAGCACACACACGCAAAGCACACACTCACAGAACCAGTTGTTAAACCGGTTGCAGCCACCACTGAAAGTATGTACATTGGCATTTCTCTGAAGAAGAAATAATGGTGAAATCTGTGAATCATGTAGTTTGGTGAGAATACTCCACCTTCAAGATCCCAATCTGCATTTAACCTGGCCTCAAGGACAGCAAAAAATATAGTCAAGGTGAGTTTGGTTTAATCTAAAAAACCATCATCATAAATTTGAGTAATTACTAAAGGAGTGGTTGTTAAACAAGGGCCACTTGTGCACTCGTGTAAAGGTTCTTTGAGTAGGCTCTATTATCTTCTAATACAAGCAAAACCAGAAGCCATGTTAACTAGAAACTACTGATATGATCCTTAATTTTTGGTATAACTGCAATAAAGAGCTGAACATTCATCTTTAAGCAATATGGTCGTTAAGTTAGGAATCACGTAACTGGACGCAATTTTACAATCTTTTTTGTTGCAGTCATTAAGTGAATCACTATGATCATTAACTGAAACGTCACAATTGCAACTTGCAACCTTTCGTACCAGCTTCCCCGTTGATTTTGCTTGTCAGAGCTGGCTGGGAAAGTCACAAATGGCGATTACGTGACCATGGGATGCTGTGATCATTGTAAACGTGTGATGGTTGTCAAACACCCAAATGCTGTGGCAGTCAGAAGTGTGAGGACAAGTTGTTCAGCACTGTGGTAACTCTGAACAGTTATTAAATGAAAGGTCATAAATTGAGAATTACCAATAATGCAACATAGACTACTCTTAACATGGACTACTCTAGCTTAGTATATATGAAAACCTGACTTTTTCCTTAGACATTGGAAGCAGGCTGTTATATTGCAATGCATTGTATTGTATTATTTTTTCTATATCATTTGTTTGTTTTTTAATGCTTTCTTTTTGTTAGCTGCTCAGCTTATTAGGTTTAGGTGGCCAGCCTTATTCTTTAAATAAACAATAAAATATATAAATCCAGCAACTTGGCTTAATATTGTGTGCACAGAAACTTGGTCTACAAACCAGGATTAAAATAATAACCCTTAAAGCAATCTCATTTTAGCATAATACAGATAACTTGATCATGTCATGTGATTTACTGTAACATATTACAACATATTTTGCCTTTGTGGACCCGGGGTGGGCATGGCCTGCATGTGACGCATCCAGCCTGCCAGTTTGACAGGTTCAAAAACTAACTTTTTACTTTTTAAAAACTGGCATATAAATCTTATCTCCAGCAAGACATTAATCACAGTTTCAGGTACATTTATAAGATAAATTGTGGTATTACCGGTAACTGTGTTCTTCTATTTTGTTTCATTCATACACAAAAGCGGGGATAAAGCAGCAGGAAACAGCTTGAATTGCAAGCAAAACAGTGGGCTTATGTACATCCTAGTTTATTTGGCCTTATTTGATCATCTCAGTCAAATATATTTCTGTCTCTAATCTATCCAATAACTGAAGAATAAACAAAACTAATTTACTCAGAATTAGAAAGCCTATGCATTCTTATTCCTGATTTACAGTCTTTGATATATCATGTTAAGTACAATTAGCTATAAATGTACCATCTAATAGAAATAAAGTCAAAGAAAACCTTACTAAGCAGTTAAGAATATTCTGCATGTGCTATGAATTATAGAATCATCAACCTCACAATAAATTATTTTTAAACAGGAACACAAACCAAGCTCTTCATAATAATTTCATAGAAGCCCAATATTCAGCTAAAGTGACCAATTTTAATGCCAAAAGTCTAGGCAATTTCAAAACTGTAATTGATAATGCAGCAGCTATCCATTGAGTATGCTAACAAAGCATCTTATTTATTTATTATTTATTACATTTATATGCCATCTCACTATCAAGCAACTCTGGATAAACTTCGGAGTGTTTATACACAATTTTCATGAGTTCACAACACAATGGCTCTTTAGTCATGCTGTAAAAGTGAAGAAGGTGATTGATATTTCAAAGGCATTTCACACAGACAAAGAATGGAGAACTTCATTTTCTCTTTGAAGTATGAAAAGTGAGCAAAACCTTTTAGCACTGTTTTCCTTCACATGACATTATGTTATCACATGCCATTATGAAAATGATATTGCTGTGTTGTCCTGTTTTACACTGATTTTTCAACCTGCTATTATTCTGATAGCACTAGTTTGGCCCCATGGTTTCAATAACTAGATGAGTTATTCCAAAATAAGAGTACTATGCTATTACTTGTCTGTTTTCATGGTCTTTCTTTTAATACAAAAAGGGGGGAAATACCCAAAGCACAGCCTGTTTCAAAGGAAGAGAGAAAGGATAGAAAATTTGATTTGTCATCCTAAATTATTTTTTATTTGCTTCTGCCAATATGAATCAACATGAAATCCTAGCAGATTCTGCAATGCATGGAAAGAAACCATCTATATAAGCACACATACACAAATGCTTTCAGAGCCGGAAATATCTCTTAAAATTACTGTTACACAAATTCTATATCTGTACCTGATAGAAGTGTTCAACTTTAACCTGAAAGTGTTTTTTTCCCAGGATAGCAGATGAAGTTCAGGTAAGGATTATTGGTATTAATAAATTACTTTTAGCTTTAAAAAAACACTGGGCGAAATAAAATTAAACTATCTAAGATAGTTTACATCCGCTTAGGAGCATTTACATGCACCTAAGCAAAACATGCTCCTAATCTACCCAGCATTCCCTCCACCACCAAAAAATGCAAGCAGGTGAGAGTTAACTAAATACTTCTGAGATCAATAAAACATAACAAAAAGTTTTTAAGTTAGGAGATTTTATATATTTAACAAATTTAGAAACCACCATCCTTCACCACAGAGGGAGAAGCTAATTATTAATGCAACAATCAAACCACATGCCCATAGGTTCCTAATATGACTGAAGACATTCAGTGGGATGGTTTGGAAAGTAATAAGGAGGAAAGCATGCCTCTTAAACTATTAAAAAAAACCTTATATCAAGTAGAAAGTTTGATGACACTGATTGGGTGGCTGCTTGTGAATTTACATGCACAATCATCTGCTGGGACCTGTGGTTTAGCCACCTGTGGGTGGAAAAACACAAAACAGTTGCATGCACCAGCACCTGCTCATTCATAAAAGATTAAGATAATCTTGCCTTCTAATTCTGTGCAAATGAAGAGTTGGCATATAAGATAAGGACCCCAATCATAAGATACACTTAACTCTGGTTACCAAGTTAAGTAATCTTCCAGTTTGGCAGAATATACTAAATCACAAAATAACTAAATGGGCTTGGTTCACTCAACATAAGATACAAAAAAAATTAAGCAAAGTTAATACCCTGGTGAGCATATTGTGATTACAGTACGGTAATTAGTTCAGGTAAACCAAGTGCTGAAAATGTGCAACGTTCTATACTGCAATTTTTCGCTGCTCTAACACTGGTCGAGCCAGAGAGCATTACAAACAGTACTAAAATATGAGACGTACCATATGCGAAGTTACAACTAAGGAGAAATTTGACTGATAATGACAGATATTATATTATTGTTATGTGTGATTTAAAAATAACAAAAAATGACTTTAAGCCTTGTACATTATTTTGGAGAATCACATTCCTTTTTTCTTCTTGAATCCATTATCTTAAAAACTGAAATGAATACCCATCTGCCATTGGGTTTTTTTCACATTTTACATGCTAGAAATATTTTTCAGATTAGAACTAAAATAATTTGGATAATATAACTCTAAAAACTGTGAAAGAAAACAAATGAGGGGGAAAAATCTCCTTCACTGAAATGTCTCCTCAAACTTGCTTACAGATGCAGTGAAATGGTTTTCAAGTTTTTACCTACTAGAGAATATACCAGTCTTTTGGTTCTACTCCAGAACTGCCTATCTATTTTTACTATTTAAACTGAAAATAAGATACTTTTTTTCCAAATTCCTTAGAGAACTGGCATTACTTTTCAGACTCAAATGAAACTTGTGGAAGATATTAAAGTTTGAAATCTTAAAGTGAATGTAGAACATCTGGAAATAATTCCTACATGCTTACTTACTATCAATCTATTCATAGCTATCATAGAGGTAGTCTGAAAAACTAAAGAGGTTTCTGTGGTTTATGTTCCTGGTCTCAGATGCCCAATATTCCCATGCTGTCAGGTTGCAAGCTTTTGTTCATATATTAATTTTGTCATTAAGAACCACTCACCCATTAAGTCCATGATTAAATGGGATGGGTTCAAAGCTTCCTGATGAATGGAACTAGGATGAGAACAAGGCATACTTTGCTTTGGGTATTTGGCGTGTCAATATATAGATTGTACACCAGGTGAACACAGAACCAAAAAAGAAAATACCACTGCAATGGGTTGCTCAACTACAAAAATGAATTGCAAAATGAATATTGGTCAGAGTTCTCTAAAATCTGTATCTTTCCTGATGTTACTAAGTACTGAACCTGACAGTGAAACATAGACTGTCCATGTTAAACAGAAATCCCACAGGAATATAATTGATTTTTTCATTGTAACAATAACACATAATACATTTCACTTGTTCACCAGAGGTAGTTGCTCTTTCTATTTGATTCTGTGTTTCTCTACCGATGCTATGATGTGTAGTTTAAAATATATGCATTAAAATCCTGGGAGATGAAGAAATACCTGTGGCGTTATATTTAAACATACAGATCTGTTTCTATTCAGATTATGGCATTTTTAGCATTGATGATTCTTTTATATATTGGAACTGGGGTGGGGGTGGGGGCGCTAATTTGCTGCTGAATAGAAATAGACCAGGATTGAGCAAGTTCCCTCAATTCAGAGGCCACAACAAGCTTTTTAAAGTACATAGAGCTCTATACTTAGAAAATGGGTGAATCTGTTCTCTAAGGGGTCTTCTGGAGCTTTAATGCAAAAAAGGGAGAGGAGCTGGAGTTTTGATCCCATCCATTCTGCAGACCATAACAAGGAAGCTGACAGAGTGTACTTTTCATCCCTGAAACATAATACTGCTATCAAATTTCATAGTGATGAAAGAGAACTAGAACTCTTAAGAATTCCCACCTGAGATTAAAAGACTTTGAATACAACGGTGTTTACTAACAAACAAGCATACATAGGTCAGTCAAAACAGTATATGCACTTGAGCCCCCCCCCCAAAAAAACCTATGTATTGAATTTTGTGTGAATTGTGTTATATTATCTTATATTCTCTGTCACGCTACCTGTTCCTCTCAGCGGATCCCATTTTGTTCCACCTTAGTTTTGTCTTCCTTTCCCCACTTCTATTACCCTATTTTTTTCTTCTTTGCTGGAAGGGGAGCGGGATATGAATTTTCGTATAAGTGTATTTGAGTATAGCTATGATGCATACATATATTTCAATATAAAAGCTGTTGGCAGATACATAATTATAAATGGAGCAATTCATTTTAATCATAATTAATTCAGTTTATAGCAATTTAATCTTTGTCTGCCTCTGCCGTTCCTTTGAAGTTTGACAGCTGGGTACTGTTACATATATGTGCATTTATATGGGAATATATGCAAGAGTTTCACAAGCATGCATTCATTGGGATAAAGGTTTCAAATTGGGATTAATAACCTTGTGTCATGGCACAGAATGTTGTATGAATTTTGACAGTTTATATAGATTTTTGAAAGGATATGAAATTCTGAGCAATCTGCCTTTTAGATTAATACAGTATTTGCAATAGTAAGGCAAGAAACTTACCGAAATTTTCTCTTCTCTGAAAAATTTAAGTAGCAACTTGTTACAAGCATTGTACCAGGTGAACAGAAGGGACAGAAGTTAGACCAGATGGGTGTACAATAGTTAGTTTGGGCTTTCAATGAATAGCTACACCAGATGGGTAAACAATTGCAAACTTTCTTCTAATTTTAATGTGAAACTTAGCGCATCCATTTTATCAAAATTGTTGCATTAAAAGGCTGACATTTATGAAAAGATTGAGCTGCTCAATGACAAAAATAAAATGATTTGATAGATATTATATACAATAATTCAAGGATCCAAAGAGACAATAATTATTTGCCAAAATATAACCCTTTTGAAATCTCTTCTGAGCATGCTTTTTAAATATTGAGTACAATTCTTCAGTGAAAAACGAGAAGAACATTATAAATAATAGTATTCAACCTCAGTATAACTACAAACTATCAGGGTAAGCAGAATTGTAGTCTCTGATATAGTTTACATCTACACTTACTTATACAAAAACATTTAAATATATTGAACCTGACTTTGGTCATGAACATCTCCGTTGCTTTTAACGGAATATGCCATTCAATCCTAATAAAAATGAACTTCACTATCCCTGCCCATATCTGTATTACCCAGAAATAATTCAGGTTTCCAGATTAATTTCAGTGTTACTTATCTTGGTTATAAAAATATCTGGAGAAGGAAAAAAATCCCATAAAGTATTTGCATGGATAGGGATAATGTAATTCTCACTGCAAATATGCTTTAAAAAACAGTAACCAAGTCTTTTCAGGGGTATTAGAATCTGTGTGTTTTAGGTTCATGGAGGTCATTTTGTCCTTGGAATGTGGTATTGGAGGATTATAGGTGTACACAAAAACACAGCTGTTCCATTTTTCCTGTTTTTTTTATTTTTTTCTGCATTAAATCTCTCCCACTTTCAACCATCCAATTAGTTGCTCACTATCAAAAGACAGTTAGATCCTTTCATCTTCCTGAAAACTAGATAGGACTGAAGGGTGTCATGGCAACTAGATCTAAGGTCATTTCCTGTTTCAATTGTTTTGACATTCAGTAAATAAATAAAATAAATTGATTTATAAAATGGGAATACATGAACAAATGTTATTCCATTCTACAATACATACAAGAAGAATGCTAATTCTGTTTTTCATGCAAAGTACTGCAACATGTACATATATAACACATTTAATGATATTATTTGTAGCATAGCCCTTACAGATTAATATTGTCACTACAAAAGGACTTTCAATCAAGCATTGCATTGTACCTTGACTATTAATTATATGGCATGTTTCAGACAATCAGCAAACTCTGAATACTGTTAAGTTTGTGAATGCTTGCATTCTAACAGACTATCTCAAAGAAATATAACCATAGACAGCTGAATTTGCTTAGACGGCAGCAGTTTAAGTCAGAAAAGATAAAAACTAGGCAAGAAATCAAAATAGCAATGACTGCCTTAGTTTGTGAAATAACAAAATGATTAATATCCTTTGGTGTCTGCCAATTAACTTATGTCTTGCTGCAAAAACCTTATGCTAAGGTAAAGGTTAGCCTGGCCCCACCCAACTACCATAACAGCAGCTCAAGGTAGATTGTTAATTATTTCTTGTCCAAAAGACTTCTAATTGCCCTGGGATCACAACTTAAAGGAAATTTTATTCGCACTTACCAAAAGTTGGTTGCTGGTTTCTGTATATGTGAGATTAATTTTAAAGCATGACCAGAACACTGAGAATGATAAGGTTTGAAAAAGAAGTTTAGCTTTTAATATATTCCTGAGGAAATCAAGCCATACGGATAAAAACTGAAAGGTTAGAAGAGACAAATTACAAAAACAAATATTCTGATACATTTTGGCATTTCCATGCAGGCAGCACTGCTTTCCTACTTTCCCACTTCTTACACTAACTTATGGAAAGTTTCCATATGTGATTGATCAATTCCCAACCTAGGTAGAAAATGAATTCAATTTTTCTTTGCTTCAAATATTCATTTTTTAATTCAGATACACAAATTATACAAGCCAGAAAATTTAAATCATCTGCTTCTAAATATGCTTAATTCTAAGCCATACACTAAATATCTTACTAATCAAGAATATTAATAATGCTTGAAGGATAAGTGAACAAGAGCAGTTTAAATCAAAAGAAGTTTTTAAATATTATAGGGAACTTTATATCAAATAACTCTGGCTATCATGAAAGTCAGGAAAAAATTCAGGATTTGATAGCTTGATCTGTTTCAATGTCTAAAAATCACCGTCATCAAGAACTGAACAAATAATTCATAAATAGCACTCCTTAAATTTGCATTATATTCATGCAAGCCTTACTAAAATGAAGGGATTATAATGAAAAGGAATCATATTACCAACTCTGTGATGATAGGGTCCATTTAATTACTTGTTTTACTTGCAATCGTTTGTATGTCTTTAACAATGCTAGTACAGCATAATTTCATTTCCCCAAATGTTAAGATTTATTAATATTTTGTTGCTGGCCACAGATACACTGAAACAAAAGACTTGGAATGTCTTTTGGTATTTGGTAGTTTTGGTATATTGCTTGAAAGCTAAATATGAGCCAAAACTGTATGGTCACGAAGAATACAAATGGCAAAGGATCACTTTTTTTCAATTTTTAGAGAAAATAATCATCTTTGGTCTGCATTTGTTATTTTACCATGAATTCTACATACATGTCGTCCTCACTTCATGACCACTGCTTCACAACTGTTCAAAGCTACGATGGACATTCCCAAAGCTATTGACAACCCTATTTTGAAGTTCTCATATCTGTACACACCCTATTTCACCTGTGTTTTCACTTGTGTGTCCAATCACACTTGGCCAATAAAATTCTATTCTATTCTATTCTATTCTATTCTATTCTATTCTATGATTGCATTTTGGGCACTTAGCATTTTAGATTTGCATTTTGGGCACTGAAACTAGCTGTTTGCAGTGGCTCATGGACAAAAGACTGCAATGTTTGGCATTTTGGAGGGCCTTCTCTGTGGGGGCCCCTACCCTCTGGAACGAGCTCCCTCTGGGGCTTCGTCAACTCCCCGATCTCAAGTCCTTCCGCCGCGAGCTGAAGATGTTGCTGTTTCGAAGAGCAGGACTAGCTTGAATGTAGTTTTAAATTGGGATTTTTAAAAAAGGGGTTTAAATGAGGTTTTAAATTTGTATTTAAAAGTTAGAGCATCAATTGAATTTAACTATCTATTCTTTTAGCTGTTTTTTATCTATTATATCTTTTCTGTTGTTTTTTGACTGTGAACCGCCCTGAGTCCTTCGGGAGATGGGCGGTATACAAATATAATAATAATAATAATAATAATAATAATAATAATAATAATAATAATAATAATAATAATAATAATAATAATAATTTTGGCTGGTTTCTGTCATTTACTTCCAGTTTATGGCAAAAAACCCCCTTCCTTTTGGGGGGAAATGGGTTCACTTAACAACTGCAACATTACCTTAATGACCACCGCAAAAACAGGTTGTAAAATTGGCTGTGGTCATATACCGACCTGTTTAAAAACCGCCACAACTAACAATGATAATTCCAGGCTCAATTATGGTAATAAGTTAAGGACTACCTGTGTAGTTTTTGGCAATGTCTTTTAAAGACAATTTCAAGTCAGGAAATTGAAAATTAAACCAAGGAGGAAAGAGGATAGTGGGTAAGTTTAGCCTTGAGAAATGACTACTGAAAAGAATCGCCAGTCATCTTTAAGAACCTCAAAGCCTTGAGCTGTTTCACACCAGAATGTTTATTCACAAATCAATAATTTTGGAACATCAGAAAGCAGATTCTAACTGAATGCTAGAGCAGTTTAACTGCATAACCCAAACTTTAGTCAGATTGTAAATTTTCTTCCATTATTACATAGTTGAAACATAAGCCTGATAAGAATCTCTCAAGAATGCTTTAATTTCGATTCTTGAAATCAACAGAGGATAGACATAATCTTTACATTTGTTCAAATCTGTGATTCTATGACTAGATTTGCTCAACTGGAATGCTTGTTAGTTTATTGAGTTGATAAGAAAGGATGTATCACTACTAGTGCACTTCATAATCATGGCCGCGGATAAAATCTGGCTTGCCTAGTTATTGGGACCTCATAATCTAAGGATGCTGGGTATAAGGGAGTGGGCAATGCCATTGCAATATAAAAGATTGCACTAGGTAGTCTATTTCTGCTATAGATAACAAAGACCACCTTATTCACAGACTGAACTTGATAATGCAGAAATCAATACCTTGACCTCAAATATAGCATTCCTGTACACGACCAAATACTTTGCCCCATTTTTAGCACATCCCCATTACAAACCTTTATTAACCCTAGTTCTGAAGCCTACTTATGATAGCATCAGAGCTAGCAACAAATTGAACAGCAGATGGGTTGCATTTGGGCTGTTGCTGGATGGTTACTTCTACAACTGCCACCTACAGTTTCATCCAGTTCATACCTAAAACAATTCAGTTTTCCTTTCCACTGTTCTGCTATCTCATCCCAGTGTCCATTCTCTGCCATGCTTTGAATTGGCTGCCATGCAGTTACGGTTACAGTTATTTCTACCAAAGATATTTAGCATCAGTATGAAGTTCTATTTCTTATGAAGCTCCACTATCACTTTTGTGTTTTGCTTCAAAATGTTAGGCATATGTTCTGCACACTTATATAAAGCAAAACTTCTGCAGGATTTTTATCTTCCTGCTTCATACCTAATATTCACACACAAATAAAATCAATCCATTTGTGAGGAAAACACACCACCTTGGCTGACGGGGAATGCCAAAGAAAAAAGAAAATAGATGGGAGAAGACTTAGTTCAATAAAAGTCCACTGGCAACTCTATAGAAACCAGATAAGACTTAAGTGGAATTTTGAGTGAGGAGATAGCATTGGTTTCAACCTTCTCACTCAGAAATAGAAACTTAAGCAATCATAGCACAGCATCCACATATTACAAAGAAAAATGTAATGCTTAAACATAAATTTATATAAAACAAAGTCTGGTCAGGGAAACTATTAAGAGGTTCACAAAGAGGTTAAAAGAAACAGTATATATAGCCAGATAAACATATACCCTGAAAAAAAGCATCCCCCCCAACTATGTAAATTAAATATCAGAAACAAGCATCGGATTACAACACAGAGAGCTAAAACGTATTTAATTAGCATGGGGCACTCAGTGTATATCGTCCTAAGTAGGTTTTTAAAAGCCTTAAGTATTCTACCTCATTATTTTCCTTTAGTTATAACTGATAACACATCTTGAAGAGCTTGGCAATTTCTTAAAAAGGAAAACTACTTTTTAAGAGAAGGCCAATCTATGGAATATTGGGTCAAAGGACAAGACTTTAGCTAACTTAAATAGACAGTATATTTAACTGTCCAGACCTGATATGAAAAAAATAAATAAATGTTCACTTGCACTTAAAGATCAGAAGGGTCTCCTTTGCAAATCCTGGAGTTTTATTTACAGAATGAAAAGGAGGAAATGTTGACATGACAAATGTCAGCACCAAGGCTCTCTATGTTGCCAACTACAAATCCCTTCCCCCAGCCACGTCTTTCTTTATTTCTCTCCCTCTCCCTCCCCCTTTAATTATTCTCCAGTCATGCTTCAAATTGAGAGGTTTTTTTCCCTCCCTCTCTGAGTCAGAACGACTTGGGAAGCTCCACAGGAACTGTGACGAGATCCACAACTGGACAATGCTTTCCTGCACAAAGCATTCTTTCATCCAGGCAGTATATCTATTTAAAACATCCCCTTCATGCTCACACATTTTATAAAGAGATTATGAGCAACAAACACCGGATGACCCACAAGATCAAGATTTTGGCTTCAACACAAAGGGACAAGGAATACAAAACTTATGAGGAGTTCCTATGAGAAAATGGAGCTGTTTCAGCCCAAATACTTCAACTGTGTTTATTATTATTAGACATATATAGGATTTTAGCTACTTAATGCTCCTGATATGTTATATTAACATAATCAAGGCATTAATTAGAACGTCGGTATTTGGAGTTAGTAAGGGCTAGTGTTGAGCAGGAGCTAAATTCATAAGAAAGAGTAAACTAAGATCTACTATTTTGCACTAAATAGCAGCCAAACTGGTGGGTGGAATTACTTGTATTTTACCAGTGGACAGAATAACCTGATTTGGACATGAGTTATAGAAAGCCACTGCCTGCAATGTATACAAAGTATTTCCTATACTACTATATACCTTTCAACTCATTTGCGAATAAATTACATCAAGTACAAAAAAAAGTACAAAAACTAAGAACAGCTGTAATCTTATCCATTTTTAATCAATCCGAGTTCATTATATTATTGCATTTCTTAGAACATGTAAAAGCACTTCATGTAACTTGGATACCTGACCTTGTAAGGTGATGAAAAAGATATTAGAAATGAAAATAAAAATTTGGCTGATTTCTATAATCAAAAGAAAGTAACAAATCACTGACAATTGTTTTTCTTGAATCCTGACTGATTGCAGTTAACTTTTGACTTAGTAAATATAATTGGAAAGAATTTAAAAATCATTTTATATCAACTGCATTGCAATTCTTTTTAGTGTTCATATTTAAAATCGGAATTGGAAACTTTTTCAGGTAGTAGACACCACAATTGAGAAGTACTAATGCATTTTAAAAAAAAGTTTAATGAAATTCTCAAGCTTTGCAAAATGTCTGCAAACTTACCCTAAAATCTCACAAATGGCTTGGGATTTTCCAAAATGTCTATTTATTTGTGAAGTTAATTTTGTGGCAGCATTTAAGACTGTCATATGTACATTGCTGCACATATACACTTTGTTCATAAATTTTCAATCCTGTATTGACAATGTTGAAATAATAGTACTATTTCAATGTGAACATCGTATTAGCATTCACTCAAGTTCTACCTAGTCCCAAACCAAAACACTGCATTACAATACAGAAATTCATAACACAAGGGGCAAAGTGGCATTCATAGGCATTATGAAAAGTTATTTCATAACTGAACGCAACTGAAATGAAATCTTTAGAAAACATATCTACAAATCTATCACAAAACCATTTATGCTTTGAAAAGTTTAGCAAAATGAAGTTTGCTACAGTAAAAATATAAAGAATAATGAGAGCCAGTTTGGTATAGCGTAGGGGTGTCAGTAGCTCAGTGGCTAAGACGCTGAGCTTGTCGATCGAAAGGTCGGCAGTTCAGCGGTTCAAATCAAATCCCTAGTGCCGCGTAATGGGGTGAGCTCCGTTACTTCTCCCAGCTTCTGCCAACCTAGCAGTTCGAAAGCACGTAAAAAATGCAACTAGAAAAATAGGGACTACCTTTGGTGGGAAGGTAACAGCGTTCCATGCGCATTTGGCATTTAGTTATGCTGGCCACATGACCACGGAGAAGTCTTCAGACAGCGCTGGCTCTTCGGCTTTGAAACGGAGATGAGCACCACCCCCTAGAGTCGGGAACTACTAGCACATATGTGCAAGGGGAACCTTTACCTTTACCTTTAGGGGTGTCAAACTGAAGGCCTGTGGGCCGCATCTGGCCTGCAAGGTGGTTAGATCTAGCCCACGGGGCTGGCCTGGAAACAGCAAAGGACCAGCCCATGGTGCCTCAGCCAGTGAAAACGGAGCTCAGGAAGGCTGTGCTTGGCTGAAAACGGGGTCAGAAGGCTGCCGGAGGCTGTCGCAGCTGAAAGCGGGGTGGGGGCACCATATACAGTGCCCCCGAGCCCTGTTTTCACTGGCAGAGGGCTATCAAAACAAAATGAAAAGGAAAAACGTTTTCCCTTTTGCATTTTAGCTTGCAAGAAGGGACAGGAAAGGAGAAAAGGAAAGAGGAATGACATAGAGAAAGATGGGAATAGAGCAAGGAAGGAAAAATAAGTAAAGAGGGGAAGGAAGAAGAAAGGGGAATGAGGGAAGGAAGGAAGGAAGGAAGGAAGGAAGGAAGGAAGGAAGGAAGGAAGGAAGGAAGGAAGGAAGATTATAATGTGAGGGAGGGTCTTAGGGAAGTCCTGCCTTAGCACTTGGTCACTATAGGTGACCGAGTGACATCGAGCTGGCCACACCCACTATGGCCATGCCTCCCCTGACACAATTCTTGACACAAGGTCAAACACAACTCTGTTGCGGCCCCTCAATGAAATTGAGTTTGACACCCCTGGTCTAGTGGTTAAGGCACCAGGCTTGAAATTGGGAGATCCTGAGTTCAAATCCTGCCTTAGCTATGAAACCCAGAGGGATGACTTTAAGCAGGTCACTCCTTCTCCATCCTCACAGGGTTGATGTTGTGAGGCAAATAGGATAAGAAATATTAAGTGTGTTTGCCATCTTGAGTTATTTACAAAAATAAAAAAGATCAGATACCAATTATTAATTAATTAATTGAAGCAGGCAAACAAGCAAGCTTGGATAGATATCTTCAAGCATTTGAGAGATTTCAGACACAAGCTACATTTTCCCAATTGATACTCACAATGTTCGGAAACATAATCAAGCCTGCATTCAAGTAGTCCTCGACCTACAACAGCTCATTTAGTGACCATTCAAAGGTACAATGGCACTGAAAAAAGTGACTTATGGCCATTTTTCACACTTACAACCATTACAGCAGCCCCACAGTACGTGATCAAAATTCAGATGCTTGGCAACTGGTTCATATTTATGACGGTTGCCGCATCCCAGGGTCATGTGATCACCTTTTGCAACCTTCTTACAAATAAAATCAAGACGGAAGCTGGATTCACTTAACAAATGTGTTACTAGGTTAACATCGGCAGTGGCTCACTTAACAACAGAGACAAAAAATATTGTAAAATGGGGCAAAACTTAACCTCTGTCTCCCTTAGCAACCGAAATTTTGGGCTCAAATTGTGGTCATAAGCTGAGGACTACCTCTATTTTAGGGTTAGTTCAGACTAGTTTCATAAGCAGTACTTCATCAAATACAAGTATCAGATCCATATACTTCTCTTTCCTGTTTCTGTTAAGCCCATTTTCTCCCTGAACCAAGAAAGTGGATTATATCATCAACCAGGCTAGAGATAAAAAGCAGAAGAAAAATAAATGCACTTAGTTTTGATTTTTAAGAGAGTTGAGAATGTGTAGTACCTAAACATTCACATATTTCCCATAATAAATATAGAAGTTTTTCTGATAGCGTAGAATAGATTTGCTTATGCAAGTAAAGGTTATGAAGTATTTTATAGGAAGACATCCATGAAGACTTTCAGTAATCCTGGTAAAGTTACCTGGAGGTTGAGGCATGGTAACTGGACTTCTTTTTTGTTTGAAACACTTCACTGCTTATCCAAGGACCTTCAATCTGAAGAAGCTACTTGGATAAGTACGGGTCTGGATGGGGAGAAACATACTCAAGCTCAATCCCTCCAAGACGGAGTGGCTGTGGATGCCGGCACCCCGGTACAGTCAGCTGCATCCGCGGCTGACTGTTGGGGGCGAGTTAGTGGCCCCAAAGGAGGTGGTTCGCAACTTGGGCGTCCTCCTGGATGGATGGCTGTCTTTTGATGAACATCTGGCGGCTGTCTCCAGGAGGGCCTTTTACCAAGTTCGCTTGGTCCGCCAGTTGGGCCCCTTCCTTGACCGGGATGCCTTATGCACGGTCACTCACGCTCTGGTTACATCTAGGTTGGATTACTGCAATGCTCTCTACATGGGGCTGCCCTTGAGGTGCACCCGGAGGCTACAGTTAGTCCAGAATGCGGCTGCGCGAGTGGTAACGGGAGCCGCTCGTGGCTCCCACGTAACACCACTACTCCGTAGCCTGCACTGGCTTCCTGTGGTTTTCCGGGTGCGCTTCAAGATTTTGGTTACCACCTTTAAAGCGCTCCATGGCTTAGGACCCGGGTACTTCCGAGACCGGCTGCTGTTACCTTATGCCTCCCACCAACCCGTACGCTCTCACAGAGAGGGTCTCCTTAGGGTGCCGTCCGCCAAACAGTGTCGGCTGGCGGCCCCCAGGAGTAGGGCCTTCTCTGTGGGGGCACTGACGCTCTGGAACGAACTTCCCCCTGGCTTACGTCAAGTGCCGGATCTTCGGACCTTCCGTCGTGAGCTAAAAACACACCTATTTATTCAAGCGGGACTGGCATAATAGTGTTAAATTTTAATTCGGGGTTTTATTAATATTTCTAAAATTTTAAAACTAAATTTTAATTATCAGCCTTTTTGTAATTTGCTAGGTTTTAAATGTTTTAATTTGTATATATTCCTGTGTTTTATCTTGGCTGTACACCGCCCTGAGTCCTTTGGGAGAAGGGCGGTATAAAAATTTAATAAAATAAATAAATAAATAAATAAATAAGCAGAGAAACATTTCAAACCAAAAAAAGTTAGAGGAAGATAAAAGTTAGAGGAGACTCTAGAAAGAGTGCAGAGAAGAGCAACAAAGATGATTAGGGGACTGGAGGATAAAACATATGAAGAACGGTTGCAGGAACTGGGTATGTCTAGTTTAACAAAAAGAAGGACTAGGGGAGACATGATAGCTGTGTTCCAATATCTTAGGGGCTGCCACAAAGAAGAGGGAGTCAGGCTGTTCACCAAAGCACCTGAGGGTAGAACAAGAAGCAATGGGTGGAAACTGGTCAAAGAAAGAAGCAACTTAGAACTAAGGAGAAATTTCCTGACAGTTAGAACAATTAATAAGTGGAACGACTTGCCTTCAGAAGTTGTGAATGCTCCAACACTGGAAATTTTTAAGAAAATGTTGGATAACCATCTGACTGAGATGGTATAGGGTTTCCTGCCTGGGCAGGGGGTTGGACTAGAAGGCCTCCAAGGTCCCTTCCAACTCTGATGTTATGTTATGTTATGTTAAGATAGTTTTCTGCATACAATCCCTCTAGTTATTGATGCACATCCTCTATCTTCTGACCAGTCTTGTTTAAGACTAGTGAAAATTTTAATTTTGCTAATGGTTAATGGTTAGTATGACGATAATTTAATGTTACATCTGGCAGCCTCTATATTGAGGACTGGTGAAGGCTCCTGTAAAATACTCGAATATTGCAATATCACAGGGGTGAAATGCTCCGGACCAGATCGGCTGATCTGGTATCGATGGTGGCAGGTGGTTTGGAGAACTGGTAGCAAAAATCCCTTCCCCCCCTCGCTCACCCAACTGTCCGGTCACCTGCTTCCCCGCTTGCCACTTCTTTTAAAAAATGCTTTTAAAAGGTTACAAAAAAGGCTCTGATGATCCCAGCTGAGCTGCCTGATTGTAAGAGCCTTTTTTTTTTTACTTTTAAAAGCATTTTTTTAACAACCTATTTGGCCGAATAGGTTGTAAAAAAATGCTTTTAAAAGTAAAAAAAAGATCATGCACCAACTCTGATCACTCCCTGCACACTGTTCTACTTACCCCATGCCTCCTTTTGCCATGCACATTTGGTGCACGGTGTGCAGTGCGCATGCAGTGTGCAGTGCGCATGCACAGTGTGCAGTGTGCAGTGCGCATGCACAGTGTGCAGTGCGCATGCACAGCCAGCGAACCAGTAGTAAACCAGTTCAGATTTCACCACTGCAATATTTGGATTTAGAGCAAGCTATTTTTCTCTCAACTATACATTAAAAAAATATTTTTCAAGGAGAAACACTTCTACACATAAGCGTAGAAGTGTTTTACTGCAAACATGTATTAGAATAAAATTTCAAATAGTACTGATGTTTTGACATGCTCATAAGCAATCCACAGCATAATTCTGTACTTAAAATGCAGTGATTTTTTGCCCCTAATTGACAAGTAATTCTATTTTAATTTGACCCTAAATCTTTACAAGATCTTTGTGACAAAAAATGCTTCCAGTCAAAATGAAGAAAAGTCCTGCAATTAATACTACTTTTTATTTTGTCAGGTAACAACTAAAGGATCATTAAAAACTACATTTGGTCTACTGCCTGCCTATTACTGACAGTTAAGATGTTGATTCAAAAGAGATCAGAGTGCAATGCTGTATACTTAAACTGATTAAAGTTGCCAGACAAAACTTTAAGTTAATGTTTGTCCTTAATAATTTTATTGATCCTAACCTACATTTTTAAACTAAAAGTGAAAAGAAGACAGAATAATCAATTTCTTGCTGTATCTTAAGAATCGTTTCAAATGTATAAGAAACTACTGTGTAAGTAAAAACTGAAGGGCATTAGACCTTGTCAACAGCCCTGGTATTTTATGATAATCTCTCATCCAATATTGATCAGGTCCCACAGCTGCTTCACTTTTCATCTCCAACCTACACATCCTTTCCACTTCCAGTACCATAATTCTGATTGGGGAGAGAAAAAAGCAAAACAAACTAAGCCTACTAAAATTAAAACACTGTGTTGCTAAATTGCTATGGCATGACCTCAAGGACTTGGTTTGTAGCTGGGGAGGGTTAGGCTGCAGAGGCTACATTTAGCAATCATTGTACAAGTAATCAAATAGTCCTTGCTTAATAATGGTAATTGAAACTGGCAACTCCATCCGTAAGTGATGAAGTTGTAAATCGCAATGTCACACTATCGTGCCAACTTAAAAGAGCAGTTTAAGTGGCCATCACCAAGCAAATCCCACATTGCTAAGTGCGGATGTCATACGATCCCATTTGCCACCTCCTGCCAACTGCCCCATTGACTTTGTTGGAATTCAGCAAGGTAAGCCACAAATGGTGATCGCACAACTGTGGGATCACAACCATCATAATTGTTATCTAGTTGCCAAGTGCCCTTTAAATTGCGATCCTGTGACTATGGAGTTGTTAAGACAACCGCAACTAAAAGGAACAGTGATAAATCCCCCATAACTTTGATAACTCTCATTCAATGAGATCTACCTGCGATGTCATCCAGTAAAACTGCTTTTAAACCAAGATATCCTTGTTTCTAGTCCCTAATCACCACACCACCTTGGGATCCTTTTCCTCCTCATACAATAGACCTAAGAGTATGTGTAATCCATATGAAACACATCTTTCATTCAGTAATATTAGACTATAGGTATCTGCTATCCCAATTTGTTGAGATTGCTTGGGCCAAAGCTATGCTTTTGATATTCAAGAAGGGATCATCACAGCCTATATTCTTTCCAGCTGACTAAATTAATACAGCCACATCTTCTTAAGAAGCTGCACCTAACATTTACACTACTTATTATATATGTGCCTTCTTAACAAAATATCTTATCAGCCCTGCAATAGCTGGAGTGAAGCTTTTGGATTTACTCCCAATTAATAACTCTTGTTTTCTCTCTCTTTTTTTGGGGTACATGACCGGCAGCTCCTTCAACATAGCAGTGAAATGGGACAGCTAATTATCAACGAATCCACCTTGCTGCACCACGTTTGGCAACTTTTATCAGCACAGGACAGCTGCATTCTCTGTGTTTGAAGCGAAATGTCACTCTCTGCTAATGCAAGAAGACTTACATCACTAATGATGCCTTGACGCTCCAAAGAAACAACTAAACACTAATTAAAAATTCAGATTTGTTCTCCTAAGCATAACAATATTAACTGCTTTTCCATCAGGACCTTACATCTTTCCAAAATGTTTGGCTATTAAAAAAAAGAAAGAAAGAAAGAAAAGCGTAAGAGGAATAGGATAAAAAACTGTTGTAAACTTGGGGTATTCTTGGAGCATTTTAAAAAGGCTGTTATGGTTGGAACCGAACCAATGTACAATCATGTAAACCAGATGATTTTTTTTACTTCGTTCCTTCAATTCTAATTACTACACTGCAGATTGTTTTTGTAAGAAAAATAGTTCCATACAGATTTATCGGCTATAACACTTTGGGTTGATTTTGGTTTCTTTAAATATCCAACTGATTTTTTTTTTTAAAAAGGGGGGAATTGTACGACAACCAGAAACTGCAAAAAGGCTGTGACTTATTAAACTGGATCATTTCACTTGACGTTAAATATTAAAAAACTAACATAAGCTACATATACTCCGAAGTTTAATTTAGTTGATAAAAAGTTAAACCAGGATTTGTTCAATCCAAAGTTCTAATATAATAAATGTTCATATATTGACAAATAATTCATGATTCACAGCCCTGTCTTTCAATGCACAATGTCAAAATAACTTCTACGTTATCTAATTGCACCATGTACTTTGCAATTACAACTGGCTCAAGGTAAGCCTAACCTGCCTCACAGGTTGTTGTTGTGGAGAAAATAGGAGAAGGAAAGTATCTTGCATATGTTCGCCATCTTGAGTTATTAAAATAACCAAGATCGGATATAAAATAAAATAAATAAAATAATACAATAAAGTAAAATAATAATATAAAATATAATAAAATAAGGAGTATTATTATTAAAGTTTGCCACTTTAAGTTACTTATAAAGTAAAAAAGGTGGGATAAAAATAAAATAAAATAAAATACTAAAAGGTCACCCAGATGCCTTTGTGCCTAAGACGGGACTAGAACTCACAGTCTCCTGTTTCTTGCCTGATGTCTTAACCATTACACCAAACTGGCTCTCAGTATAATATAATCAGAGGTAAATACAAAGAAATAGAGCCTTGGTGGCACAGTGGTTAGAATGGGGTACTGTAGGCTACTTCTGCTGACTGCCAGCAGCCTTCCATCCTTCCAAGGTGGGTAAAATGAGGACCCAGATTGTTGGGGACAATATGCTGACTCTGTAAACCACTTAGAGAGGGCTGTAAAGCCCTGTGAAGCAATATCTAAGTGCTACTGCTAAATATAAAATCATCAGTATGTCACTATTTGTGAATCTTACAAATTGTAAGCAAATTGCAATCATTAATTTATTTGCATGATTTCTATTTTCTTGTTCCCAAAATTGTACTCTAATCTGTTTCTAGATGTAGGATATTCTTGTCCTTTGACTTGCATACCAGAACCTGCACTCCAAAAGTAGGCACATGGAGGATCATGATAATAACCACATTTGATTGGATTTTATATAAATAAAATGCACAGTTCATCTCTGTGTATTCAACCATTTCTCCATGATATTATTTAAAATGAAAATTCTGTTTGGAAAGCATTCAACACTCTTGTGCAAAACCTGTACCCCTACTCTTTAATTATACAATAACACCAAGTACCACATAACATAAAAAATTAAAGCTAATTAAAGCTAAAACCAAACAATATCTAACTTGAGTATTTTTTAATTGTAGTTATATATTTTATCAGCTATTGTGGGATTACAGCAACATTCATTTGTTCACTTTTGCCTCTCTTATAAAGCTTGACTGTTTGGGATAAACTAGAATAATTTCACTTACGCTAACAGATGATCCAAGTACTGCTAAACACACAAAAGAAATGAACAAGAAACAGAAATGTCCCCTTCTTATATTTCTTTCAGATTTATTAATGTTAAAATAATAATGTAAATAGAAATGCATAAGGCTTTGGCTAGAAATACAATGAATGTAGAATGTATAATAAAACCCCTTCAAGCCAAATATACAGTATATACTAATGTTAAAAGCAGTACTATGTCAAAAAGTGTTGACAATTTTTGGCAACCTAACAATTCTTACTACTCTAAATCTCTAGCCAGCAAAATACTTCATCCTGTTATTAGGTACTCCCAACTTGGAAATGAACTGCTGACCCTTGTATGTCAAATCTATTTCTCCTTCATTAAATAGAAATCTGAGGCCGTTAATACCATACTGTTATTATGAAATACTGTACTACTACTTCAAACTTTCCCTTTCTAATGTGAGTTAGGCAACACTAAAAACTTATTATTAAGGGCTGGAAAAACATACAAGAAGAATAATAGGAAAAGAAGATATAGCTAAATACACATAATGGAACCCACTAAACATTTTTGCAGCAGTTCTATGAGATGTGTACCTTATTTGGTTAATATAGGGAGAAAAAAATCTATAGGGTCAAACCAAAAGCCTATATATTCTTGCACTGCTTCTCATGACTGCTGACCCTATGCCTGTCAAGACAATACAGATAAACAGAAACCCAAAGAACCATCTCCTGTCTCCATACTTGGCCATTAAAGTTAAAAAGCCCAGGACTAACACAAATACTTGACATCCCTTCATTGTTTGATGTATTGATTGCATCTTATTTATTTCTTTATTTCATTTGTAATATTTATTTGCTGCCTAGCTTGCTGCAAGTCGAGATCGTTTTAATCAATTACTGATCCTCAGGAAGATCCATTTTATTTATATATTTATTTACAGGATTTATTTTATTTTATGGATTTATTGTTTCAATCAATATTAACCCTGACCAGTATTTTATCATGTGACTATTCAGGATTCATCTCACTAGACAAGCAGATTAACAGAATTGAACACCGCTTTATTTCATACCACATGATTTAATCCCAATGACATCTTATACCGAAGAGACAGAGGAACAGCTCAGAATTACAGTAATCCCACCCCATTTCTCAAGACGACACTTGAATCAGGAATCAGGAAATTCCTGACACTAGATTTATAACAGAAGTAGCAGAATATTCACTGGCCTCATTTTCCTGCCTATGCAACAGAGATTTTGCTGGCCACTGCAGTCCTTGCCTTGAACAAAAGATGTACAATATAAATCCAAAGTAGTGAATTGTTCTAGCCGAAGTGTCGATGCAATTATTTTCCTAGACTGCATATATTTTAACAATGATTTTAAGAGATGGCTTTCATCCAAAACAAATAGCAGGATTAAATCAACATGAAATGATCAATTCTTACAATATTGACATGAAGCATGACTGTTGTGTATGCTGCTGATCCATCTTGTCAGCAAATTCTGTTCTTCTATTTTATAGATAATTCCAAGATTGGCATGTGAACTAGTTGGATCAACTTAAATACAAATACAAAGAAAACAGCTTCCAGATCTTTAAAAATGTAAACCAAAAAAAAAAAGGTTACAGGTGATCCCTGGTCTGACAGAAAAAACAGAGCAAACCTGTTAAAAAAGCAGGTCACATTCTAAGCAGAACACGTCATAGTAGGAAAAGAATGACCTATCTAGATTTCTTGAAATCAAGCTGGGAGTCACCTGAAGCTATTTTTCATTATTTAGAAAAAAGGAATCAGCCTCACCCACAGCACACCTATGTCTATTTCCTATGATGTCACATGTGGGATTATCATTCTGAACAGACAGCATTTAATGTACATATGAATGAGAAGTTAATCACTTTGGTTATCACCCAGTACCAATTCAAATAATGCCTTTCAAGTTTAAACCATGCACGCATTCAGCTGAAAAATCTAGAGTTAAATGTTAGGCAAGTGTTAATCCACCTGGCTTTATGCATGTTTACTTTGAAGTCAGCCTTTCTTAAATCAATGGGATTCATTCCAGATAAATGTGCATAATTCATATGTCACTGAGTTTCAAGAAACAAATATTCTTATCATTACTGCAAAATGCTCCCATGTGTCCTCTAAGTATATGTCCAGATGAACCAAACTTTTCCAAATTATATACTGTAGTTCAGCAACAAGAATTGCTACTTTTAAAGTGGGGGGAGGGCTATAAGCAACCATCCAAGTTAAAAGTTGCAGACATTTTTTTTTTTACATATAATGACTGGCTACGTTTTGCCACATTATTTGGCACAAATTTATGAACATGGTATCTATTGTCAATGTTAAGCCATGCATTGAATGTTGTTGTAGAAACTTTTTCAACAGGAAGAATGAAGTAAAATTGTACATTATATGACAAAGTAATATCTATATTCATGTGTGTATGTATGTGTATAAATTACAATCATTGTTTTGTACCTAATTAAGAATCTTGTTAAGATGTCTTATTTGTAAACCTCAATTAATAATTAAGTTTTAAACTTGTATCAAAATATGGAATACATTTTACATTCTATTATACCAAGCATAAAGGCTATATTTTCCAATATAAATCAAAAATAAAGCATGAGGCATGCAAAATCTAAAAGTAGCTACACAGTTATACCAATAAACTTGATCAAAGCATTAATTATATTACCATGAAAACATAAACAAATCTCAATTGCGGCTTTCTATTTAGGATAATATATCCCTGTCTTTACCTTAACTTCCTATACAATAAATATGAATATTTTCCACTATATGTATATGAATCCTTATCATCTGAAGAAAAGGTGTTATTCTCACCAAAAAAAAACCCTACACTTTTCATAATGTCTGGTATTAGAATTGGAATACTGCATTATACACAAAGGAGGAAAATCACTATTGACAGCTATAATCTAGGCAGACAGTTCACCTAATTTCTAAAAAGCATTCTGCATCTTGCAGCGTTTTGCTCTTATAGACATGTTCACATCATGGAGGTTTCTGGCACAAAATGCTCCCTTGATTTTTCTTCTCACCTTTCCAAAAGAGATGTGGCCATTGTTCTTCATCCATTTATGAGGGAATGAAAAACATTTACTCCCTCTCATATTACTCATAAGCAATCTTGTATAATTCCCATACATGCAAATTTTATCAAGTCAACCTCTCAGTATACTTCCCCAGACCCTGATATTTCAGCTTACCTCGGGGCCAAAATTTCCAAACAGATCGAAACATGGTTTACCATTCTTCAGAGTTGGAATAAACACCATGTTGCTTTTCATACTAATTCAGCTATAGATCCCCTCCTCATTGGTCTCATGAATTTGGGAGTGGCTACCTATTTTTTCTATTTTCATCTTCTGCTTGTTTCACATACAGTACGTTTCTTTTTTTTTTTTAAGTTACACAATTACCTCCAGACCTTTATCTATCTTAATTTCCCCATCAGCTGTATCCCTACTAAAATATTCAGGGTCAGATCCAAAATATCTACATTTTTTTTCCTTCAGTACTACCTACCTACCATCTAATCTTATTTTATTTCACCTGTATCAGAATTCAATGTATTCCAAACCTCATCCTTATAATTTATTTTTCCTCAATTATCTTAGCCATCATTTTAGGTTTTCTTCTATGCTGCTGCAGCGACTCGGAGCAGGCTTGTAATTAAGTAAATGTCTATTCTTGTATATCTATTCCAATTTTAGAACACTTGACCACACTTGTAACTATAGGGCAATCCTATCTTATACCATTGTTACAACCGGAGATTTTCAGTATAACAAGAATACTACTTATTACCAGAAGTCAATAAAATCACAGCCTTCTAAAATAACACAGCTTCTAATTCAGAAATCACAGCCTTCATTTCAAAGAGAAGCTTTTATAACACAATAGATTCCTCTAAAAGGAACAAAACATAAGTATTAATAAAAGTGCTTTAATCTACTGAGGGCATCTGGCTTTAAACTTTTCCCTTATGAATAGTAGGCTATAGTTAGAATTTGCAATGGGTATTTTTACTGAAACCAATAAACTTTTAAAAACTGTCATTCTTAAAGACTGTTTTATTAGCTAAATTTCCTTAAATTACATATTTGAAAGCACTCGTATAATCAACATGGATGTGGTTAATACACCTTGATTGGATTAAAACAGGTCTCATACATACCCAAAGATATGCAAAGTTCTTCAAATGAAGGGATCCGGTTTCACTACACATTTACACACACAAAAACAAAAACCTGCAATAATCCTTAACAGATTTGCAAGGGGCCAGAGAGTATACATAGGCTTCTCAGAGGAAGAAACACATCTTGACTTTTGCAAGAAGTGACTTGTGAATTCTCCATAGTTCAGTGTATCAATAATTTACTACTATCTACCTTGTTAAGCGAAGTCATTTTAATGCATGGCTTCTTACTATAAAGGCCAGGAAGAGAAGAAATGACAAAGGCTGAGCCCCAGGAGGGAAGCGAAACAAAAATATTTCAAAAGATAATGGAAGGGAGAGGGGTTTGAAGAAGATAAAGAGCCATTTGGGCACAGACCCCTGCTGCTTCCATAGAAGTGTCTCCTTTTCAATCTCAGAAGCTTTAAAAACTGCCTTTGCCACTACTACTTGCATTTGCAGGGTGTTGGGGATCCAATTTCACCTTTTGTCCAGGGAGCTGGCCCTTGGTGGCAGTAACACAGCTATTAGCCTCCTTTGCAGCAAGGACAATACTCAAACTGTCATTAATATGCAACCACAAAGGCAGGGACAGACCATAATTACTAATCATCTGGCTCCCTCTGAACTGGAGCAAATTATCCAGGGTCAGGAAATGAGTTTTTGCAGGAAAGAAATGAACTTGTTAACTTAGATCCTTAAATTAGAAAACTAAATTATGCCTATCTGAAGCATATTTCCATTTATAATCCTGACCTGTTGTATCTACCCATTCCCTATCTCAAATCTTTTTTCTCTCTCTTTTTGCCTCTCAAATCTGTTGCTGGCTGTAAAGTATGAGTGGTGTGCACCGTGAGAATATTTTTCCAAAACAAGGCCTTCCTTTCCCACCTCTTTATCAGCTATCATAAAGTGCCCAATTTAAGCCATCCTTAAATTAATTAAGCACTTGCAATGCAAAAGAGAAATTACAAACATAGCCACGATTCAGTCCCAATAAACAGGTCCCTGAAATATCCGAGTACCCAGGCAGAGTTTTTAATGCTTTTCATTAACTTTCTTTCTGAAGAAAACTTGGCCGACAGAACCGTTTTCAGGAGAAAGCAGCACTAAACAATGAAACCTCGTTCCGGTTTTTGGTTTCACACTTAAGTTAAACCTTCAGTTATTTACGACAACTGGGTGTTTTCCGATCAGCCGAAACCAGGTACGTGTAAAAGATTCGGATTTCCGTAATCTCTTCAAGACAGCATTTTTTTTTAACCGAATCTTTGAAGGCAGACTAAAAGTATGCAGAATGCCCAGTTGCAAGCTTCTCTCCCTTACCTCCCACCCTCGAAAGTATCTCTCTGCTGCCCAGGAGGCAGCAGGCTAAATCCAGGAGATCGTGTTTCAGCATTCATCGATGCTCTCATATGAAAGGGTACGGGAGGCTGCCCGGATCAGAAGTCAGTAAGCAGTCGTGAGAAAACGCACGTTCTGGTCATGGAGAAACTTTCCTCCGTCCCGGTCCTCCCACCCCCGTCTCAACGAAGGATGGGAGAACCTCCGGCCAAGAGATTCCCTCTGGCAGGCTCCTTATAAATTGAGGCGCCGAAGCTGCTCTTCCATCAAGGCATTTTAAGAAGAGAAGGTTCCCTTCTTAAGACGGAGGTTCTGGAGAAGCATCAAATACTAAACGAGGGAAGGGGGGAAAGGAAGAGCTTCTAAAGTAGATGGAGGGGAAAGGGGGAGAGAGACGGGAGGAAAACCAGGAAGGGGGGAAAAAAGAAGGAAAGGGGAAGGAAAAGAAAATCAAGAAGGAGGAAAAGAAAAGGAGAAGAGTCAAGGCAAATAGGAAATATTAGCTACCTGCATAGTAACGACACCCAACTCCTCCGCGGCTAGTTTTCTCATCTGAATAGCCAAAACTTGCGCTTCGTCGAGAATGGAAAACTCCGAGTCGGCGGCACCGAGCCTCCAAAAAAGTGCCATGCAGACGATCCACAGGGGCCGCTGTACGCCGCCGTCCCTTCTCCGGGGAAGAACCGAGCCGCCGGAGGAGCAGGGAGCTGGTCGGGCGGCCTCCTCTGACCCGGCTGGCCTGCTCGCCATGATGCTGGCGACAGCGGCGGCTGCTTTTCCTGCCCGGAGCGCGGCGAAACAAACTTTCCCCGACGCTTCCCAAACTTCGGTGCGGGGCTGAGGGCGGACGGGCGGGAGGCAGAGAGGGAGGAGCAGGCGGCTGCTACGCCTCGGGGCTCCGGGGAGAGGCGGCCGAAAGCTCCATGCGGAGGCCGCCAATCACGAGCCCCGGGGGCGCCTGCTTCCAAGGGAACGGCTGGGCTGCTTCGAAGCGAGCGGCCGGGAAGATTCCTCGCCGCGAGACAGGCAGATGGACGCTGCGCGCGCTCTCGCCTTGCTCGCTCGCGCTGCGTGCGGGGAGACTGGGAGCTCCACTTCGGCTGCCGAGTGAAAACAGCGCTGGGCTTGCGGAGAGCGGCAAACTCCGGAGCTGAAAGAGGCTGAGGAGCAGCAGGGCCGGGATCGGAGTCAGCCAGGGGGGAAAAGGGAGGTGTCTGGTGCCACCAAGCT
The DNA here is from genome assembly GCF_028640845.1 of Ahaetulla prasina. Lineage (NCBI taxonomy): Eukaryota > Metazoa > Chordata > Lepidosauria > Squamata > Colubridae > Ahaetulla > Ahaetulla prasina. The sequence goes on from NC_080541.1 coordinate 162,646,998, forward strand.
GCGCGTCGGCTCTTCTGCACAACAATGACTGGGTTGGGAATGGCGAGGCCGGGCCAGCCTCGCGCGCTTGCTTCTCTCACGGCTTTCGGAAACTTTCCCTTTCGCCCAGCCGGCGGTTTGCAGAACCAGGTCTTCAAAGCCAAACCCCCCCCCCTCACCTGTTGAAGCGAACATTTAACACCCTCCTTTGAGGAACTTTTCTTAAAGTGTCCCCCCCAGCCCCCACCCGTTTGCTCCGCCCAGGACGAGAATTAGGATTTCATTCGGGCATTGGATGAAGTGAATTCCAGGGCGGCAGCGGTATTGGCCTGCGCAGCAAAGCCCTCATGGATTTTGTTCCCACTTTTCACGACTGGGGAAATGGATTGTCTTGCACTATAAACTTCTGCGGGTGACCGTCCACCACGGTGAGGTTCACACAGCCGCACCGCATGTCGGTCAACGGGTTGTGCGAGATCAGCCCCTTGGTCGGTTTATGGCTCAGTATGTGGTGTCTATTCAGTACCCGGTGGTTAAAATGGTTGAGGGGGGTGGGTGGGTGTACACAGTTTAAAATCAGTGAGATGGGAGATCAAGTAGAATGAATGAGTCAATAAGTAAACAAATGAGAAGCCAGAGGGAAATGAAATGTATATGTTGCAGACAGTGATAATTACCTATGGTTAGTGACTACTTCCAAAGCATCTGGTAGGTCACACCCATTAAGTTGTAAAACAGATATTATTGCATTATTACCTGATTAACTCGTAATTTAAAACATGCTGTTTAATCAATCAGATTAAACCATCCAATAATGTGTTTGAAAATTAAGTGCTTTAATAAAATGATAATCCTTAAAGTACTGCAAGACTAGGAAAAAAACTCTTGCTCACTAATGGCTCCTCTAGTTTTTCCCAAGAGAAAAAAAATACTAAGAGTGAGTTTACTCATAAGTTGCTTCCCATCAATGAATGTAGTAGAAGCAAGGAATAAAGGAGCTACCTGAGAGACCAGGCACCAGGTAGAAAGGATCCTTTTTTTAAGCACATTAAGATGGGATGAGGTAATCTGGTGAATGCTGACTGGATGAAATGCTATTTGTCTCAGTGAAACCTGAGGCAGAGGTGGGGAAAGGCCAAGTGTCTCTGCATTGATAAAAGAGAATATTTGTAGGTCAGGGTTGAACCCTGGGGGGTCCTTGGTGCTCTCTGAGCTTGGTGGTTTTCTTGCAGACATTTCATTACCAAACTAGGTTACATCATCAGTGTACTTAGTTCAGAAGGCACCAAGGATGCCACTGTCTCCTTATTAGAGATGTAGAAAGGCAAGATTGTCCATACCAGCAATCATTGAGACCATCCTTGGCAGTGTAAAATGGAAGGAAGGTTGGGATTTCCTTTCCTACCTCTTGGGTTGTTAAGGAGAGCTTTGGTCAGAAAAGAGGGTAACTGCTGTGATTCCAATAGAGAGTTTGATCAAAATCTTCAATCAATTCATTAAAAAAAGCACCATTCACCCACTACTGCTTAAGAAAGAACCCTTTATTTCATATAGAAAATCCAGCCTAGTGTTGGCCCCACTTGCCCTGCTAACATTATTAGCATCATAACTCAGAACAGGTAAATTGATGAATGACACCAGAATACCTAAAGCAGAAAAGTTGCAGATAATGTTTAATAATAGCGGTATAATACCCAGCAGTCCCAATCAGCAGGGTCAGTTTTGAGGGATCCTGGGAGTTGTCATCTAGAAACGGCCACAGATACTAAACTCATGCCTTCAAGTGGTATTTTAATATGTATCACTGAACCCATGACCATGACAGATACATTTATAGCTCTTAATAAATGCATATTTAACTGCACATTTCTTTTTAGAAGGTGGATGTTGTCAAATGTTCCAGTCTGCTCCTGAGAAACTCCAGACGAAAAACTCTAGACGAACTCCAGCAAGGGAAATCAAGGAATATGGGTAAAAGTCTAGCTGATTTAGCACCTCTCAGTAATATAGAATAGAATAGAATAGAATAGAATAGAATAGAATAGAATAGAATAGAATAGAATAGAATAGAATTTTTTATTGGCCAAGTGTGATTGGACACACATGGAATTTGTCTTGGTGCATATGCTCTCAGTGTACATAAAAGAAAAGATACCTTCATCAAGGTACAACACTTACAACACTTAATGATAGTCATAGGGTACAAATAAGCAATCAGGAAACAATCAATATCAATATAAATGGTAAGGATACAAGCAACAAAGTTACAGTCATACAGTCATAAGTGGAAGGAGATGAGTGATGGGAATGATGAGAAGATTAATAATAATACAGATTTAGTAAATAGTTTGACAGTGTTGAGGGGATTATTTGTTTAGCAGAGTGATGGCGTTCGAGAAAAAACTGTTCTTGTGTCTAGTTGTTCTGGTGTGCAGTGCTCTGTAGCGTTACTTGGAGGGTAGGAGTTGAAACAGTTTATGTCCAGGATGTGAGAGGTCTGTAAATATTTTCACAGCCCTCTTTTTGACTCGTGCAGGTCCTCAATGGAAGGCAGGTTGGTAGCAATTGTTTTTTCTGCAGTTCTAATGATCCTCTGAAGTCTGTGTCTATAATATCCTCTATCCTGGGACATACATCTTCAAAGAATATCTGAATGTGGTAGATAGCAAAAAAACAACAACCAGAAAAACCCTTCTAACTTTTCAGAGAAAAAGCACTTTTCTTGGAAGTAAAAAATAGGTATTTCTTATAATGCAGACTAACTCTTAGAAATCCATAGCCTATTCACTATAAATACCTAATTCATAGACGAAAGAAAATTACAAGAAAATTAATACACGACAATAGTGAATAGAATGAATTTTTCTGTATGTAACATTTTAGTAACATTCTTTCCTAATTATTATTTATTTATATTATATTCTGCTCAATTGTCAAAGTCTCCTGAATTTCTTTGCTGACAGAGTTGTTCCAATTCTTGCAATCCAGATCTAGCAACTCCAACTTTTCTGAACAACGTGTTCAGCCTTCCTGCAAGTAAGCTTAAAGTTGTCTTCCCCAATATTCTGTGTACAAATATGCTTAGACCAACATTTTCCAAATTCCTAACCTGCGTGGTATTCCCAATTCTGAAAACTGGGAAAGGAAACTTGCCTATGGCTTTATAGCCGAGAGCATTCTTTCCAATAAACATGCACAGCTAAACTTTTTTTCCCCATGCAAACCACAGAGTTATGTAATTTCTAAGTATAGTCTTTCGGATTGCAACATATTTGGGATACTCCATTGTACAATTAGAGGCTGAATGATTAAATTAGAACTAGCACTATAGTTTTAAACATGCTTATTCAGATGTAAGTATAATGAGATTTACTCCCAAGAAAGAGTCTGCATAGATAGGATTATGTTCTGATTCTAGCTACTATAAGCAATTCAGTTCCAACCAGCAGCCATTCATATTCTAAAGATAATTTCCTGTATCTTAGGCATTGAATGTTAGTCTACATTAGTCAAGAACAAGAGTTTATAACACTTTTTTAGAGTAACAAATGTTATCAGAAACCTTAAGTTTTCATGAGCTGCTCCTCACTTCCTCCGATGCAATTGATGAATTGAGCTGTAACTCATCATCAAAATGTCTAGCTTTTAATAAAAATGTGTTAGTCTGAAACAGTGCTTCCAGATTCTTTCTGACTTTGGATTTCCACATCTTAGTTTGCACCAGGATTGTTAAACCTAGCCCATCTGGAAGACAGTTGTTTGGTGGAGATCAGTTTAGGGTTTCATTACATTTTTTAAGCATAGTTTTTGGGAAACTACTAGAATACTTTGTGCTGTTATTCCATAGAAAGAGATTGACTTCACACATCATGCTAAGCAAGTATATGTTTTGCCTATATAACTGAATAAAACTTAATGGGGATTCACAAAATGTGCTAAAACCAAAAAACCATTAGGGAAGAATGTTCTATTCTGTAATTTCAATTGATTGATTATTTCAAAAGAATCATTAATAATAATAATATCAGAGTTGGAAGGGACCTTGGAGGCAGGAAACCCATTCTGCTACTTCAGTAGAGGATGACTATAAGAACCTGCTTGTTCTGGAGCATCAGACAGTCAACTGATTCACTAGCCACTTTGCTCAAGTAAAGGTAAAGGTTCCCCTTGCACATATGTGCTAGTCGTCCCCAACTTTAGGGTGCGGTGCTCATCTCCATTTCAAAGCTGAAGAACCAATGCTGTCCGAAGACTTCTCCATGGTCATATGGCTAGCATGACTAAATGCCAAAGGCGCATGGAATGCTGTTACCTTCCCATCAAAGGTGGTCCCTATTTTTCTACTTGCATTTTTTACATGCTTTCGAACTGCTAGGTTGGCAGAAACTGGGACAAGTAACGGGAGCTCACCCCATTACGTGGCACTAGGGATTCAAACCACTGAACTGCCAACTTTCAATCAACAAGCTCAGCGTTTTAGCCACTATCTATCCAGCTATCTGTCTGTCTGTCTGTCTGTCTGTCTGTCTGTCTGTCTATCTATCCATCTATCTATCTGTCTGTCTGTCTGTCTGTCTATTTATCTATCTATCTATCTATCTATCTATCTATCTATCTATCTATCTATCTATCTATTTATCCTTATGAAGACGTAAGTGCAACCAAAACAATCTGGAACTGAACACACTCAAAACCGTAGAAATGGTGGTAGACTTTAGGAAAAACCCTTCCATACTTCCACCTCTCACAATACTTGACAACACAGTATCAACAGTAGAAACCTTCAAATTTCTGGGTTCTATCATATCGCAAGATCTCAAATGGACAGCTAACATCAAAAACATCATTAAAAAAGGACAACAAAGAATGTTCTTTCTGCGCCAACTCAGTAAGCTCAAACTGCCCAAGGAGCTGCTGATCCAATTCTACAGAGGAATTATTGAGTCTGTCATTTGCACCTCTATAACTGTCTGGTTCGGTTCTGCAACCCAACAAGAAAAACACAGACTTCAGAGGATAATTAGAACTGCAGAAAAAATAATTGCTACCAACTTGCCTTCCATTGAGGACCTGTATACTGCACGAATCAAGAAGAGGGCCGTGAAAATATTTGCAGATCCCTCGCATCCTGGACATAAACTGTTTCAACTCCTACCCTCAAAACGACGCTATAGAGCACTGCACACCAGAACAACTAGACACAAGAACAGTTTTTTCCCGAAGGCCATCACTCTGCTAAACAAATAATTCCATCAACACTGTCAGACTATTTACTGAATCTACACTACTATTAATCGTTTCATAGTTCCCATCGCCAATCTCTTTCCACTTATGACTGTATGACTATAACTTGTTGCTGGCAATCCTTATGATTTATATTGATATATTGATCATCAATTGTGTTGTAAATGTTGTACCTTGATGAACGTATCTTTTCTTTTATGTACACTGAGAGCATATGCACCAAGACAAATTCCTTGTGTGTCCAATCACACTTGGCCAATAAAAAAATTCTATTCTATTCTATTCTATAACCTTCACACTAAAAAAACTCATAGTTGACAGAGCTGCAACTTTTAGAATTGATTCATACTTTGAATCCATGCAATACACTGAGTGTATTGCATGGATTCTAGCCAACTTTATTTTAGCCTAGCCAACTTTATTTTAGCCAAAATATTATGCACTCCTGGTCTTCCAATCCAAGAGTAACTTCAGGAAACGGGCAATTAACACCTCCCAGAAACCCAGGTAGATAAGAGAAAAGGAGTAAATTGGACACATTTGTTATCTGACATTGCTCAGCAAGGAGACTTGCATGACAAAACAGCTATCTTGCACTTAAGATACTATCCAGGGCCAAAGACATTAAGACTCAGGGATGTGATGTAAGTTCTTTTGTGCCAGATAAAATACTTGTCCTTTCCAAGGTAGAATTGTTATTCTGTGCAGTTGTGAAATAAATTTTATTTATTTCAAAGGTAAGGTATTTTTAAAAAATGACAAGACCAAAATGACAAAAAGGACAAAAATTATAAACAATACAAAAAGAAAAAATAATATTAAAAAGTATGCACAGCATAGATGAAACCAACATTAAACATACGTCGTCCACCTTACTTGTTGACAAATATGTCTCAAATCTAGTAAATTTCCTCCCTTGCGCAATGGGTCTACAAATAACGAATTTTTCTCATCTATACTCCCTATATTTACTATGTTGCTATCACAATTCTTTAAAAATATCTCAAATATAGGAATCTAATATCTATTATCCTTGATTTGATTCTTGTTACCTGCATTATTGCTATCTGATTCTGTATTTCATCTGTTTTCTCATTTCTCTACACTGATACAATCTTTAAACTTCATTAAAATAACAACAATGTAAACTGATAATAAATTCCTTCCCTTCTCCAGTAAATAAGATTAGAATACTTATCAGTCTTGCTCTGCAGGGCAAATCCTCTCCTAGATCTTTAGTTTCATAAGCTGATGATGCTGGAAGAAATGTCCATCTGGTTTCAATTCCAAGTGGGGAGAAAGACATTGGAAACATGAAGGCTATTTGGAAAGATGATTTAATGGTGGACAGGACCACATGAAGTCCTGGGTAGCTGAACACATGAAGTGGATAGTGAGATATATTTATACTCTCTCTTGGGTTTTGAACTTGCTTCCTGTTCCTGTGAAAGAAATGTATTCTGATTGGTTGTCAGTTTCCCATGGGCCATGCAGGGACAACTTTGTAGGTTCTCTTGAGTCCCAGGCTTGGTTGAATCTTACCAGGTGATGTAATCTTCCCAGGTGCCAAGTGGTGAGATGGGTAGAGGCAGTGGTGGGACTCAGCCAGTTCCCACCACTTTGGGAGAACCGGTTGTTAACTTTCTGAGTAGTTTGGCAAACTGGTTGTTGGAAGAAATCATTAGGGCAGAGAACAGGTTGTTAAATTACTTGAATCCTGTCACTGGGTAGAGGGCTTATCCTATTATGTCCTGAGAGTGAAGGTCTTTTGTGTTGTAGATATGCTGGCCCAGCCGTTCTGGGGCTATTAGCAAAGGTGGGGGCTGCTTTCCAAGAGCATGTTTCTCCTTTTCTCATCCAGGGAGGTGCAATATTCTGCCTTTTTAATATTTCCTAGAATATTTTATTCTTCTAGGAGACGGGTGGGTGCTAACTTCCTACAATGAGAAAAGGAAATAGACCTATCCCACTTCAAGACAGCCATCCTCCAACACACTTAATCCAATGCCCATTACAGCTTTTTTTCTGCTCTATGTAGTGTCATTAAAAAAATAAAGAAACACAATTTGAGGGAGGGGAAATGTCATTCTTTGTGGTTACAAATGGGGCAGAGGAAGAAAGCATGTAAAGGAATAGTCATTTTGGGATTCTTCTTCCCAAGGAATATGTAGATTCAACATTGCATTACAATCAACAAATGTAGATCTAAATATACAGTAAAATGTAGATCTAAATATACAGTAGCATGAGTACATTTCAGGTATTATTTGCTACCATGTGGGTGGCAGGAGCATCCAGGGGGCCAAATTACAAGGCATGTGTCATGTCATAATTACATAATTGTGTTGTTTGCATGTTGATATCATGGGTGCCAGTGGGGGGGGGGCTGCGTGTATCCTTTTTGTTAAGCCATAATTTGTTTGACCCTAGTTAGCTGGATTCACATAACACAGCAAGCAACAAACAATGGATTACAAACTTGTGCTGCCTGAGTTCATGCAATGCACCCTTCCAAACAGACAATCCCATTGCAGCTTAATCAGTGCCTGAAGCCACTAAAGTGGTGGAGCTGGACTAGATACATGATGGTCAAAAATATGGGAAATCTTTTTAAAGGAGAAAATTGCTCCTAGGATTTAAGAAGGGGAACAATCTTGCTAATGCCACTAGTTAATTAGCATCTGGTTCTGCCTTTGGAGTGGCTGATTCTTCTCTTTCTTTAGAGAATGTGTGGAAGGATCTACAAGTCAGTCACTGGTGCTGATTATACTGTATACAATGTGCTACTTTCAAGTGTCTAATTTAAAATTGCGCTGTAATTTCCCTCTTAATAAATCTGTAAACTTTGCCAGATTTCTGGAATCCCCTGTATATTTATTCTTTAAATAAATGATTTTCAGTTAATTTGTCTTGACTTGAAAGAACTTGACGTTATGAAATAAGCACCTTTCCAAACATTACAGATTTATGCATATGTGTTCATAACCAGTGTGCAAATATAATCTAGTAAAAAAAATGAAATCCAACCAAGTATTAGTTGGTTTTAAAAACTGCAGTATCTATACTCACTGGAGTCTAATTATTTCAAGAAATTAGGCTTTTTTTGTTGCTATTGTAAGGAAAGTGTCTTTTAAATTGGATTGAGATGTGTTGCCATAGAGTCCTTTTTTGCTGCAAGAAAAAAAGAGCAAATGATCTTGGAAAAAGAGAAGCCTTGGGAAAAAAGAAAGTCTTGGCAAGTTAGCACTGAGTATGAATTACAATTAGGTTAAGAATCCAGAGGGAATGTAATGTTTATATCCATAAATAATCTGCATTATCTGTGCCACATTTTTACTGGCATACTACTATAAAGCTAGAACGCATCGTGTCCTATCCCTTAAATGGGTTGTGCAGTATGAATTAATAAAACGGTTAAGTATTAAATATTGTATTAAAATTTTCTAAACTGGAAAGGTCGTAGCTCTGACATGGTGTCCTTGAAAAGATGCCATGTTTATCTCAATCCCAATGTATCTATTATAAATGTTAGGTGACCTTGGAATGGATGAAAGGGAAGCAGAAAAAAAGGAGGAGCAGGAGTAGGAAAAAGAAAGAATTGGGTATTATAAGCATACAAATATCATAAATCTCTGTATAATCTCACCTCCGAGTCTCATCAAGGAGAAAGCCTTCAGGAGCTTTTGTGCAACGCCAATCAAGTAGAAGAGCACAAGAGACTGAGCATAACTCATAAAATCATCTGCTACAATGTCCTTCCTGTCGAAGACTACTTCAGCTTCAACCACAACAACACATGAGCACACAATAGATTCAAACTTAAAGTGAACCACTCCAATCTTGATTGCAGAAAATATGACTTCAGTAACAGAGTTGTTAATGCCTGGAATGCACTACCTGACTCCATGGTCTCATCCCAAAATCCCCAAAACTTTAACCTAAGACTGTCTACTGTTGACCTCACCCCATTCCTAAGAGGTCTGTAAGGGGTGTGCATAAGAGCACCAGCATGCCTACTGTTCCTGTCCTAATGTTCCCTTTGGTTGTATTCTTTTTGTGTGGTTATTTCATGCTTATATTTATATATATTGTTCTGTTTGACAAAATAAATAAAAAATATAAATAAATAAATAAATAAATAAATAACTGCTACCACCAGGGAGCTCAAGGCAGAAGAAGAAAAAACTGAGAAAAGTAATGTGTCGGAGTTCAGGAAGATAGTTCAATAAACCCAGCCTATCTCTTGGAATGAAATCTAAAGGCTAGGCAAGTGTGGGAGCCTGAAAAAAAAGGATCTCCTTCAAAAAGAATTGCCAAGAGAAGGAAGATAATGCTAAAGAAAATGTAGAAGGCCTGGAAGGCCAAACAGCATGACTGGCAAGGTATTATTAGGATTTTGGAGCTATGTTTGAAATGAGGTACAAGGAGGAGGTTGTGTCAGGAAGAAGAAAAGAAAAAAATAGAATTGCTTAATATCTTTTAATGTCTTGCTTCTCTCAGAAAAGCAAGAACACTCTTTGTAATACGATTGTGGATCTGCAATAGAAATAATTGTGCTATTACTGGTTCTGTAGCATAAAGGGATAGATTCATGGTGTTCAACTTCTTTATAAATAACCTAGGGGATAGAATAGAAGGGATGTTCTGCAGATAACTCCAACCCAGAGGGATTAGCTAACAGTGTAAAGCAGTGGTCCACAACCTTTTTGGCTGCATGGACTGGAAGTGGTAGTGGCTGTAGCAATGGAGAGGGGATGGTTGGGGACCCCTGGTGTAGAGGATAAAATCCCAGTCTCAATCATGGCAGATTTCAACAGTGGGCCAAATCCAGCAGGATGATATTCAACCATGATGTGTATGATCCTGAATCTGGGAGGAAAAAGTCAAACCTATTGATACAGGATTCTGGAGATTTGGCTTGAAGACAGCGCTGGTGAAAAAGATATAGGACTACTAGAATTGGTATGATTCAACAGCTGAAAAAGCCAATGTAGTCTGGGTCTGTATTAATAGAAGCATTGCATTTAAATCACAGGAAGTCATGCAGATGGTCACATGAGTCACAATGGAAATTGGGACTGGGATTGTGGGTCCTTGAGTTTACAATGCAACCAGGACTGACAGGTTTGCTGTTGCTAAGCAATATGGCTGTAAAGCATGATGTCATGTGACATTTTTTAGCAATGAGCCAAACATTCCCACCTGTGGCTGTAACCCAAAAAAGGTGTGAATTGTTAAGCAAGAATCAGAGGAAGTCACAGGTAAGGAGCATGGAAGTGGTTGGAGGGTTACCATTGGGGATGGGGAGCCTGGGAGTTGAAGTCCACACATCTTAAAAGTTGTCATAGTTTAGAAACACTGAGTTAGGCAATGCAGGATGACTCCATTGGCCCCACATGCTAAATCTAGGATGGGCAATTCATAGACTGCATATAACCCGGTATCCTATTAGAAGGACATAAAATGCTGGAGCCAAAAGTGTCCTTTTTAGGACTGCAATGGGAGTTAGAGGACAGATTGAGTGCCCCAAGTACTGTAATCAACACTTGACAATCTATTGCGGTCAGATGGCTCTTTAAATGGGTTCAGCTTGGAAAATAAGCTTCCTACATAAATCACAACTGCACAATCTTTGCACCCCAAAGAACTAATAAGAGATGTTGCTTCCACAAGACAGGATAACTACAATTTGATAATGATAGCCGCCCATATTCATTGATTGAAATAGACAGCTATAGAGAATGAATGAATGAATGCCAAATCAATTATTGTTATGATTCAATACAGCTAGATTTCCAGGTAACTGAAATGATATCATATCAGTATTTAAGCACAGCATTTGGACAAAAAACACCAATGGAGCAAAAGCTTCAAGGTACTTTAAACCAACAGCTATTTTTAATTAATTCTGGTGAAACCAATTAGCAGGAAGAAGAAGAACCACAAAGGTATGCAAGCACAGCTACCTGTGGACTATTAAGGTAAATGGGATGGTTAGACCATCTGAGTAGAATAAGGATTCAGGTTGAAACCTTCATTAGATGTGTGCGACTCAATGGGTGAATTTGGATCTGTCTTTGGTATTTTTCACACTAGTCTAGGACTGGTGGAAGGATATAATGGATTGGATGTAAGGCAGTTTTATATATATAACACATGTAGTGATCAGATTTTGTTTTAAGGAAAAGCAGGCTGTAAATATTAAAAGCACACCTCAAATCCACTGCTAAAGCAGAAGCTTTTAACCACAGATCTCATCTTTGTCCTTGAATATGGCTCCTTAATAAGATGTTCCTAGCACATATTTAACAAACCAATAGATGTTAAATTATGATAATATGAGCGATATTTACCCAAGCATTAAAAATGTTGATTAGCATTTTTACAGTTACAGGATAATCATTGTTGATTTATGATTTCCATACGTCGCATTCTTTCCCAGAATCTTAATCAACAAGGAACAATATTAAAATGTTTTTAGTTAATAAAACATTCAGTAAATAAGATTTCGTGTTCGGTTTTGTAGGGGGAAAAAATCAGAATAGTGTTAATTGATTTCACAGTTCTTGCTAGAGGAACTGGTGGAATTCACCTTCGTTGCTTTTAGAGTAATTGATATATTATGTAACAGGATTAACAGAGAATAGGATCAAAGTACTGCAAAAGCAGATGGGATAATATATTCCTGAAAGAGATAGTTCATAGAAGACATAGACACAACAAGGAACATGGAATAGTGCCAATACTGAGGAATGTTATATTATGTACAGTTTGCCAAGTGGAAGAGACATTGTTTGGATGGAAATAAAAGAGCGAAGGAACAATGATGGAAAAGTATTATGAGACCATCTGGCTCAGATAAAAGATGTCCAGAATATTTATATAGATAAGGGAGATTTTGAAGAGTTCAAGGCAGGCAAAGGCCAGCTTCTAGGTCTGGTCTGAGACAGCAAGAAATGCTGAAATTTAACTGGTAATGTTTTCCAGATTCTGCACAAGACAGAGGAAGAAACTTTTCAGGACTACAAAGGGCCTGGCTTGTCAAAAATAAAATGTTCTTTTATACACTGCTGACAAGCAAAAATGCATAAATAATATTTTGTTGCTCTGCTTCCAGTACTTGCTTTATAAATATCCCTGTACAATGTTTCTCAACTTTAGCAACTTTAAAAATGTGTGGACTTCAACTCCCAGAATTCCCTAACCAGCATGCAGACATAGCAACTCTGTCCCTATCCTGACTGCAAGCAGTGGAGCGTCTCCAGTCCAAAATGAATCTCCTGTAAAATCTGGGGTGAGATTAACACAAAAGGTAAAACGTAAGGAGAATCCTGCACTCTTCTATCTAAGGCAGGGGTGTTAAACTCAAGGCCCGGGGGCTGGATCCGGCTCGCAGGGTGTTTGGATTTGGCCTACAGGGATGCCCTGGAAACGGCAAAGGACTGGCCCACGATGCCTCTGCCAGTGAAAACAGAGCTTAGGAAGCCCGCACATAGGTCCTTCCGAGCTCCGTTTTCGCTGACACAGGGTTGCAGGAGGTCATTGCTACTGAAAACAGAGCTTGGGAGCCTGTTCTGTCCTCCCTCGCCTCCATCCAAATGATGGCTTAATTAGCCGTCACTATCAGCTCTGGCAGCAGAATAGCCAGCGTCTGCCAAGAGCCTCCGTTATCTTCCACGACGCTGGTGAGTCATTCAGAAACAAACTTCAGCTCATAATCACAAAGAGACACAGCAGCTCTGGCTGCCTTTTATATCCTGTGGGGTGTGGCTCCATGACTCACCACTTCCTAGGCCTGCCCCACCCTTGCTTCTGTTGTTCCCTACAAAACCAAGCCTGATTGCCCTCAGCTGGGTCTGCAGGCGTGGCCTGGGGGGGGGAAAGAGTCAGGGGATGGAGGCCTCGTTATCTCTTCCACCTGGCCTGTTTCTGGTTCCTGGAGCTGAGCCAGGGAAGCCGGTGCTCCTGAGGTAAGTCCTGACGGCCCTTCCCCCTCACTGTCCAAGTCACTTTCTGGCAGCAGGCCCGGCTCAGGGGGCACAGACACAATAGAGCCCATTTTCTTTGGCAGAGAGCTTGGGCCCTAACAGGTGCCACATGAGTTACTCCGGCCATGCCCACTCTGCCCCCACCCCCCCGAGGTCAAATACAACCCTGACGCGGCCCTCAATGAAATCAAGTTTGACACCCCTGACCTAAGGAAAGCAACACAGAAAGCAGCATTACCAGGAAAATACAGTATACGCTGGATTGTCCTAGGTGAGGTTTGATTATAAATTATTATATACAATCATCTTGGTGTTGATGCTTAGTCACCACATAGATACAGTAGATTTTCTCCAGGACTTAGGTCAAAGATTTTGTGACCCAAGGTCTTAAGAAGTCACCTCCATCAAACAGTGAAAGAGTCATGGCAAAACTTAAAATCCGATCTTACTTTTTTTACAGGTCAATTTTTCAAATAGAGTTAATAGAAATACTATGTTGTGGTCCACCAGCAGCCTGCGGAGCTGGCAACGGAGTCAGACAGCGATGAGGCTGGGGAAGGCCCGGGTGAGGGCTCTGTGTCAGAGGCTGAGGTGGGGCCAGAGCCAGTGGGGAGTGAGGTGCAGACTCCAGAGCCTCCAGAGACTGATTGTAGGGAGGCAAAGGAACAGGAGGAATCTGTTCCTAATACACACATGAAAAGAGCTGCCAGAAGGCAAGAGCAGCTCAAGCAAAGAGGGTGATTTGGGAGTAGGTCCAAGAGATGATTGGTCCCTCCCATAAGGCTTAAAACAGACCAGCAACGGCATTTGGGCTTTGCCGGAAAACAACGTTGGTAGCTTCATTTTCTTGCATTTATTTTTGTATCTGTGTCTTCCGAACGTTTGCCAAGAAAGGCCTTTGGCAGTTTGCCTAATTGGACCAAGGTTTGTGATAGGACTGAGGAATTTGTGTTGGGAGGAATCTGATTTAATTTAGTTGAACTACGCTGAGAATGAAGTAATTCTCAGCTGTTCGAATAAAGTTTGTTTGTTTTTTCACTGACTGAGTTTCCTACTATCTACTTGGGCCTGGTTCACTATTTAGACATGTATTTATTCATTTCCCTGTGTTGCACGGGAAATGATAATTTGGCAAGCATGGTTGACTAACAGAGCACAAGACATAATTGAAGAGAGGTTAAAAAGAAACAGAGAGAATGTGGTTTCCAATAGTGGACAATAATAGCATAGTCAAAGCCCAGTCAAGAATAATCTATCAAGGAAGTAGCAGCAGACAAAAGTAAAAAATCAGGATGTCCAGAAAGTTGCCTAAGACTGTGACAGAAGATATTTTAGCATTTGACTGCTATCCAGTTTAAATCTGGAAATCTCCTAAATTCACCTAAATGCAACTGCTGCAGATTGGCTGGTTTCTTGAAGACCCAATTCCCAAGTAGAGAACTACCTTTAAGGTTCCCTTTCATGCAGTCCGTATTTCCTTGACTTCATTCCATGTTTGAGGCCTTATTGAAACTCAGGTCAGATTCCAAAGCTGGGGAAAGTCTGTATGTCTGCCCTAAATGTTAGTGGCCAATACGGAAAGTCTGTGAAGGTTGCATTCTCTCTCTCTCTCTCTCTCTCTCACACACACACACACACACACACACACACACACACACACACACACACACATGGTCTCCCCTTCTCTTTGGAAGAGACTCTTTCAAGGGAGCATGGACATTTGGTTCTACAAAAGCCATCCATTATCCTATCTTAAAAGATCATTAAAAGCTGTTTTGTGTTCTTTTGCTGAGAATCTGAATAATGTTTGGGATGGAGCTTTAAAAACGAAGTCCTATAATCTAAGACTGAGGAGCATCAATAAATCTTTTCTCTTGACACATACTGTATAAGACAGAGTTCCCAATGAAAAGAATATTACTAAAGAGAAGGTATGTTGATTGTGCATAAATAAACATCATGATGCCAAAAGAAGCAATAAAATGCAGCAGGAAACATTCATGTTACTGACAATAATTTCTTAATATTTTTTTCCAGGCCGGAAATTATATCAAATTGCATGATCAAACGACTTTGTAGAGTAATGGCTCTCCTTACACATCATATTTGCAGATATCATTGTGGAACTACCTACCAGCCCTTCAAGGTAGATCAGATCTGGAAACCAATGCCATGTAGGTCAGTATTACTTTTATTAAAATGCTATTGTAACAGAATCTTGAATGTGGTTCCTTACTCCCTCTCTTTATCTTTGTGTAAACTAGGGAGAGGCTTGTCTGAGATATTTACTCACATTATGTTCTTGGCCCAGACTCAGGTCCCCTTTATCTGACTGTTGCCTTGGTAGCAGCTCTTCTTCTTGTGCTTCAAGGCTATTCCCTCTATTTTGTCTATGTTGGCTGGGGTAGTTCTTCCTGCTTTTTCCCCATCCCCAATGCTTGCAAGTTTGCATAATGAATAATTTGGGGGAATTTGAAAACTTGCACATTTTTGTTCCAATTTTGATTACTTCTAAATAAGACAATTATACAAGTATGGATTTTGGATTTTTAAAAATATTGTTTCTATTAAGTTTTGTTTTAGTTTTACACAATGTATGGCAAAGCTAATTGAATAAGACATTGGGAAGAAAAGTTTCAGACATTGCTAAACAGTATAAATGATGCCTAAGTGAAAGAAAGCTAATTTTTGCCATTTCCCCCTTCATAATAAATATTGTAGTATACTGTATTAATTAAGAAACTGCTAATAGTAATACTTCTATTTTCTTCACAAAATGGAAATCTTATTCATTAAATTATGATGTGGAGATTACCATGATGTAAGTATATTAAAAAACCCTAATTTTATCCTCTGAATGTAAGAGAATCCCCAGCTTCATGCCTTAAAGTTGGTTCACACAATCTTTTCACAGATCTTTTAAAAATATTTCTGTACTTTGAAGTTTCCAGGTGGCCCTTGCAAAAAGGAAATGATACGATTTCAATAGCCACATGTTTAAGATGATCATAAAACATCCATCAAAACAGGTTTATTTCAGGGCAGCTGCCACCTTTGCATTTTAGGTAAAATGTGCAAGATTGGAGGCTTTCTTTTTCCCTCTTGGTGTTTAAAACTGTAAATAGCTCTGATGCATTTATATATTATAAACACCCATCCCTGCCAGAGAAAAGATGTTGCAGCAACTTCATGTCATAAAGATGGAAGGGGAGCAACAACCTCCTTCGGACACTGAGCACAAATGGAGTGTTTACATGCTCATGTAAAGCGCACAAGCCCATGCATGTTAGGTATAAATCCTTCATTTTTGTTAAGTTGCAAATGGAAGAGTTGGGAATGCTAAATCCATTTCGCTTGTCACCGGAGGCATTGTATCAGCGGCAGCAGATTGATTTCTCTTGTCCCCACTTACCTTCAATGAATTGATGTAGCATAGAGCCATTCTGCCCCTACATTTCAGATTTAGGAGGGATTATAATTGAGCCATCTCCTTACAGTTTTGTTCAATCTAGCTAAAAAATGTAAAAAGAAAGTCAACATTCATCTCATTCTCACTTCGGCTCGTATGAAGACAAACACTTCCTCAAACTGAGCTTGCTTCATTGTGTCTTTCTGGCAACAAAACAGAAGTGGTTTGCCATTTTTCTGGGATGCTTTCCTGACTTTCTAATTTAGTCCACAGCTTGGAATTTTCAAACAGTCTGCCAGTGCTTAACCAGGTCTAACCCAGCTTAGTTTTTCAAAATCAGTCAAAGTCTACAGGCTGCTACCACCTGCTGTCCTTGTTCATATCAGCTAATTCTGAACTATCATATTAAATTAGTTCAGTCTCCCAGATCAAAATGGGCTAGTTTCTTTAAAATTATGTCTTTTTATACAGCATCTCTCTGAATATACCTACTGTATCTATGGAAACACATGAATCATTTATTTCCCTGAGAAAATTAATTCCACCATCTTTAAAATAAGACGAGCCATAGACTATATTTGAGTAGAAAACAGGGATGAAATGCTCCCGGTTCGGACCGGATCGCCTGATCCAGTAGCGATGGCGGCGGGTGGTTTGGAGAACCAGTAGCAAAAATCCCTGTCCCCCCACTCATGCCCAGCTGAGCCGCGCAATCATCAGAGGTGGGGTTTTTTTACTTTTAAAAGCATTTTTTCTTCAGCCAAAAAAATGCTTTTAAAAGTAAAAAAAAAAGCCTCTGATGATCACGTGGCTCAGCTGGAATCATCAGAAACCTTTAAAAGCAGAAACCTTTCGGCTGAAGAGGTTGTAGAAAAAAATGCTTTTAAAAGTAAAAAAAGAAGTTGGCCACGCCCACCCGGTCACATTAACCCCCCCACAAGCCACGCCCACAGAACCGGTAGTAACAAATTTTACATTTCACCCGTGGTAGAAAACATAACGGGTTAAGTGTATGAATGTCATATTTTTCAAAGTAAGTACTGTAAATCAGAAGTGATCAATTATAAGTGACTAATAAAATACTTTATGTACACAATTCATACCATATTTCAAGAATACAGATGTTTGTTTTACTTAAAACAAACCAGGGATGCTGGCTTGGAAAACAGCAAAGGTAAGTTGTAATAATGCAAAGTTTTAAAAAATGTGAAAAGAAAATGCAACTGAAAATAAGCAAGTTGGCAAGTTAGCTGCTCTTCAATTACCATTATATTCCTATGTAGCCTGCTTAACTAATAAGAGTTATTAGAGAAGATTAGATGAGATAAATAACGTCAAGCATATAGTTAAACTGATCTTGAAGTATTTGCCCTAGGCGAGGGGAAAAGAGCTGAACATATAATTATATAATAATAGAATAGAAAAAGCATTTTTGAATGTTTGGAATAAATGAAGTCTCTTCCTTGGCTGTAGTTTAAAACTATATAAATGAGATGATGGCAGTTGATGCAACTTTGGGGCACAGTCCTAATTGGAATTCATTGGAAAAAACCCTAAAATATATCAATCAAAAGTTTAAAGAAGAAATAGGACGTATATTTGTTAAGGCTTAGGTGTTGTATAACTTCAGAAGATGGCAGCATTAGTAATTAATAGAATACTTAGGAAAAATAAAAGGAATAAATAATGGACAAAGATTATCTGTTTGGTTCCTGCTAGCATTATAATGAAATCAAGTTATTATAGTTACAATAATTAAGCAGTGAAAAAATGCCACTTTGACTTTAAAAAATAGATATCAGGCAATTCCTACAGATATACTAAACTTACTTGGGCACAATTGTCTAAAGAACTACCAGTCCTTTAATGTATCATTGGTAATACATTTATAATTTGGCAATGTGGACATGCATATAATCACATATGGTCAAATTGCTGATGTTAGAATATGTTCGTGGCTAGTATTATACACACAGTTTTAGAAATCTGTTGTATCAAAAATATTTTAAAAGGTAACGAATTTTGTAGTAGTATCCTTTACTCTGGAAAAATACCATTAGTTGAGATGAAAGAACTTCATTCAAAATATGAAATGAAGCTAATATGTATTAAACAGAACCTTTTATTCGTTATGCAATTTTGGAAATAAAATAAAGCAATAGAAAAATAAAGCTTGGGTAATGTGCTGAAATTAACCTGTTCATATTTCAAATCTGGGCAAAATAGATACACAAGACCTATTTCGTTTTTATTGTCAAGTAGTTGTGAACTACTTTGAGATGTCTAACTACAGTTACAAAATAATGTACCCTGGAGTGTACTATATGCTGAGAAAGTTCTTTTTAGTACCAGAGTTCTGCTTATGATCTTTTCTGCCATAAATTCATCATTGTTCAGTTGCTTCCAATTGCCTGTGACTTGAGAGAACTCAGGTCACCAGTCTTTTCTGCCACAAACTGCTCCTTACAATTATACAGCTAGTTCTCGATTTACAACTATAATTGAGTCAGGAATTACAGTCATAAGTCATGCCAGTAATTAAGTGAGTAACTACTTGACTGTGCCTGATTTAGTGGCCATGAAGCGAATGCTGTAGTCATTAATTGAACTCTGAGATTGTTAAGTGAATGTTGTAGACATTACACGAACCCATTGTACCCAGTGGGCATTTTTGCAGGAAATTGAAAGCAAACAACACTGGTTTTCAGCAACATAGTTTGTAAATCGTGGTCATGTGACTGCAGGATGCTGCAAATGGCTATAAATGTGGACTGATTGTATAGTGTCCAAATACAATCACATGACTGTGAGGGGAGCAGCTGTTGGAACTTTGAAATCAGGTCATAAGTAGTTCTGGAAAGGTCTATCACAGTGATAGCTAACCTTTTTGCCATCATGTGCCAGGAGGGAGGGCGGGGGGTTGTTGCATGCGTGAGTGCCCACACCCACAATTCTATGCACCCAGCCCCCGTGCATGTGTGCAGGACCCCCCGCTCCCCCTGTCCTGGCACACGATGGTCCAGTAGGCCTATTTTTCTCTCTCACCTGGCTCCAGAGCCTTTCTAGGAGTCGGGGGGGGTGAAAACAGCTTCCCCCCCTTCCGGAAGTCCTCCGGAGGGCAAAAACGGCCCATTTGCCAACTTCCGATGGGACCGGAACGCCTGAAAATCAGCTGATGTGCCCACTGATATGGCTACATGTGCCACCTGTGGCACACATACCAGAGGTTCGCCATCACGGGTCTATCATAACTTTAAATGGTTTAAACATTAAACTTTAAGTGATCTAGTTTTATTCATTTAGCACCAGATGATTTATTCTTGCAGACCAAGGTAGTCTCAACAATTTGCTCCCAACACCACAATTCAAAGGTGATGAGGAAAAAATCTGAAGGCCTGGCACAAGAACTGTTGTGTCCTCGCCATTACGACTGGTTACAGTCAAGCCTGTTGCTATCGTTTCCGATTGGCTGAAACGCGAGTAGCCAAGTTAGCGGGAGATCGGAAAGTCCTCATTGGCTCCTCCTGTCTGACAGCTCCTATTTAAGCAGCTGTCAGACAGGAGCAGTCCGAGGGAGTGCCAATCTACCGCAGAGTATGCCTTACTGTTCTTGTTCGTGTTACTTGACAGAATAAAAGAGTTGTTGGTTCAGCTGAGCCTTTCTCTGATTAATTGCCTAGTGCGTGGTATAGAACACTGGCAACGAAGGAGGGCAGATTTTCTGCGTCTCAAATCTGAACTGTCAGGCCGAAGTGTCAGGCGCCTGAAGTCACTCATACCAGACCTCGCTTACGGCATCTCTCGGCACTCCCTTAGCCATGGCCTCGTTTCTACCTGCATTCTCTCCATTCGGCCCTGCTACTGAAACCTGGGACGTTTACCTTGAATGGTTCGAATGTTTCCTGCTGGCGAATGACCTCACAGGATGGTCTCGTGCCCACAAGAAGGGGTATTTCCTCAGTTCTTGTGGCAGTGAAGTCTTTGGGACTGCTAGGGCCCGAGCTGCTCCCCAGCATGTATCTGAGGAGCCTTGGGAGACCCTGATCGAGAGGCTTAAAAATCATTATGCCCCGACTCTGCCCCGGATCACTAGGTGGCATGCGTTCCGTCAGTGTTTTCAGAGGGATGAGGAGTCTGTCAGCGACTATATGGCATCATTGAGAGCCACTGCCTTGCAGTGTGACTTTCGCGAGCTGGACGAGATGCTCCTCGACCAGCTAATCTGCGGAGTTAGGGAGCTGTTGGCCAGTAAGGACTTGACCCTCCAAGTGGCGTTAGACGAGGCGAGAGCAGCCGAAATGGCTGAGAAATCCGCGGCCAAGATTCAACGATTTCAGAACGGAATAGGCTCTGCGGGAACCCCGTTGTCTGTCCATTGTGAGGATTCCAGTCCAGAGAATACCTCCAGTGAGGAGGATGAGGTGAGCCGTCTCAGGACAACTCGCACAAAGAGAGCTGTGGCCGCCGCCAAACCTCAGCCACGTATTTCCAAATGGGTTTGAGGCACCCATTGCCTTCTATTCCAGAACCCTTTCACCGGCTGAGCGCAATTACAGCCAACTCGACCAAGAGGCATTGGCGGCCGTGGCTGGAATCAAGCGGTTCCACGACTACCTTTATGGGCATTTTTTCCAATTGGTCATGGACCACCAGCCCCTCTTGGGCTTGTTGGCCGGCGATTGCCCGACACCGCCGATTCTGTCACTTCATATGACCCGGTGGACAGAATTTTTAGCTGCCTATTCTTATCACTCCTGTACAAGCCAGGCAAGGCCATCGGTCATGCTGATGCGCTCAGCCGCTGCCCGTTGCCCTGGTTTGGCGGTGACCCTGCACCCGCTTCATCTGTTTTGATGATAGATGATAGATGATTGATGATAGATGACTGGGATTCCCTTATCTCAGCATCAGATATCTGTAAGGAGTCTGCCAAGGATCCAGTTTTATCGCAGGTTCTCGATTGGGTGTGCAAGGGCTGGCTCCAGAGCCCTGCGCCACCAGAGTTCATGCTATACCACATGTCCTAAAGACTAAGGTTTTGGCCTGCCTCCACGAAGCTCACCCTGGGGTAGTTCGCATGAAGGCTTTGGGCCACAGTTACGTCTGGTGGCCTGGAATGGACCAGGAAATCGAGAAATGGGTGGCTCAGTGTCAACCATGCCAAACCACCAGGCCAGCGCCCCCTGCGGTGCCAGTCCAAGAGTGAGAAATGCTGCAAGGACAAAAGTCCATGCGGATTTTGCTGGCCCATATTTGGGACATACTTTTCTCATATTAGTCGACGCTTACTCTAAATGGGTGGAGTTGGCACTTATGCCATTCACCACCTCCAAAGCAGTCATAAGGGTCCTAGATCATCTGTTTGCAACCCATGGGGTACCAGACACCTTAGTAACGGACAACGGGCCCCAGTTTACGTCGGCACCTTTCCAGCTTTTCTTGGCACAGCTGGGCATTCGCCATGCCCTCATGGCTCCGTTCCACCCGGCAGCTAATGGCCTTGGGGAACAGGCCATGAAGTCGGCTAAAGAGGCGTTGAGCTGCTTAGGCTTGGCTAACTGGCACCAAAATAATCAGCCAGTACCTGATGGCACAACACACCACCCCTTGCCCCTCAACCGGACTGAGCCTGGCAGAGCTCTTGATGGGACGGCACCTTCGGACAATACTCGACCATTTACATCCCTCGTGTGCCCCTAAAAAACTAAAACATTTGCACAGCCCACCAAGGGTTTTCGCAGTGGGAGACCTAGTGTTTGCCCAAAATTATGGGGGATCGGAGCGCTGGCTACCTGGGCAAATACTCCAGTTGACTGGACCGTGTTCTTAAAGGATCCGACTGGCCGATGGATGGACCTGGTGGCGGCATGTAAATCAGCTGTGACAGCGGATCGCCCCTGACATGCCTGACCATCACCTGCCGGACCGCAAGGCTGAAACGTTTTTTCCTCCACCTGGACAAAGTACAACCGGACTCCACAACGAAAGCAGCCCCTGCCAGCGTACTACCATCGGAGGACCTGAGCCCCCCGTCCCCCACTGAAGCGTTCTCATTGGCAGATTCACCTGGGGTCCGTGTTCTTGCAGACCAAGGTAGTCTCAACAATTTGCTCCCAACACCACAATTCAAAGGTGATGAGGAAGGAATCTGAAGGCCTGGCACTAGAACAACTATGCCTCTGTAGTCCAAAAGTTTAAAATGTGGAATGCGTGCACACATTGCATAGTCCCAACAAGGTAAAGAAAAGGTAGGAACAATGAAGCTTAGAATGAATAAGGTCACTGGCTACTTTAACATAGAATTATTAACTCCGATGGGAATGTTGGCAGTCCATGACTTCAGGAGGGATTCATTTCCCTCACTTCTGACAAGAGAGCCTTCTGAACACAAACAACACACTCTGTATATTCATTATAACAATGCAAGTGCCCTGTACCCAAGTGAACTAGCATATGTGACTACGGATTTTGTTTAGACTGGTATTTTGCACGCCAAATATAAAATCCTCCTCTCCTTTTTCTGTGAATGAAATGAACACCTTGAGCAGGTCAAGACAGATGACTGGAGCTCTGCAGGTGCTGTAGGAAAAACTGGCTGTCTTCCATTTGCATGGTTTGACCAACATGTTTTAGCACAGGGACCTCATTTGCCTAATGCTTATTGGGAAGTCTATACATAGTTGTGGCACAACCAAATTAGGGGACATTGTACTAATGGTACAACTTTTATAACATTCTTTTAACGTTCTACTAACCTGAGATATGGCTTTTATAGTTTAACTTGTTTGGCTAATGTTTGTAAAATACTACATTGCCCTTGAATGAAAAAAT
This sequence comes from Ahaetulla prasina, assembly GCF_028640845.1. Classification (NCBI taxonomy): domain Eukaryota; kingdom Metazoa; phylum Chordata; class Lepidosauria; order Squamata; family Colubridae; genus Ahaetulla; species Ahaetulla prasina. The sequence goes on from NC_080541.1 coordinate 162,670,449, forward strand.
GAAGAAGGCTACAAATTGCCAAAGTGCCTGCTGATCCTACGATACACGATCAACAGTTGAAGAAAGTAAAGATCAATAAATCAAAGCCAATGTTGATTTAAAGATGTCATAAACCAGGGGCATCAAACTCACATCGTCACAGGGGGATCATGTGATGTATTGGGACTTTTCCCCCCTTCACTAAAATGGATGTGGTCGTGGCCAGTGCGTGATGCATCTGGCCCATGGGCTGGCGGTTTGACAGCCCTGTCATAAACCATAGGAAATAAAAATCGAGCTAGTCACTTCTGTCTTTACCATTTCTGTTCCTCTGTTTCAAAGTCCCCCCCTCCTAATTTGCATGCATGTCTCATAGAGGATAAATTTAGGAGCTAGCCTGTGTTAACTAGGGAATGCCTGCTTGTTTTAGATGCTAGATTCACATATGTCCAGGAATTACACTCTATTACAAGCAAATATCTTCTGACATAGTCAGTCCTGGGTGTGCCCAGATTAAATTCTTAAGCCTAGAATTAAAGCTAATTGAATATATACTGAAGTAGTGGAGAAAATGTCCTCTAAAACAGGGGTCTCCAACCTTGGTCCCTTTAAGACTTGTGGACTTCAACTCCCAGAGTCCCTCAGCCAGCAAAGCTGGCTGAGGAACTCTGGGAGTTGAAGTCCACAAGTCTTAAAGGGACCAAGGTTGGAGACCCCTGCTCTAAAACGTCTATAAAATAAAGGTAAGATCTTTTGACAAATAGAAAAAGGCTACATTCTTTTCAATCAAGTCTTCATTATTGCAATTGCAAAAGTACCGACCTAAAAAACAAGCTGTTACAAATACTTTCCAGCAGTTCTTTTACCTTATTTAATTTTTAGGAAATGATTAAAAACAGAACTATTTAAGACGGCCTTTGGTGTTGGCATGCAATCATCTAGCCATTTCTTTCTTGACGCTTATTGGAATTATACTTATACATGAATGTGATTTTAATTTTTGATCATTTGATTCCTCAGAAGTTGTTTTATTGAAATATAAAAAGGTAAAGGAGGGAAAATCTTTGGAAGAATTATGTAACTGGAGACAACTGCTGAGAAAGTCCACTCTGTCGTCCTTGCCTTAGACAGTAACAACTTGTCAATACATCCTCCACATCTGGAGACAGAGATGCATATTAAGCTATGAAGTCTTTAAAACCAGTTTCTCAGGGGAAAACAGTGGGGGAGGAGGGCTGAAACAGCATAGCCTATATTAGTTGTAGAACGGCAATAAATTTAGTTCCACTTATTGCTCAACCAGCCGAATTCTATAGAAACTACAATGAGCAACAGGCCTTCAAAGACCAAATAGCCTGTTACAAAGTTTATCCTGAGGGTAAATATAGCATGGATAATTGAGACCAGAAATGGCATTTGCTTTTTTCTGCATAAAAATAATCAAGGACAAAATGTTACATCCATTTTGAGAAGCACTACCAAACAATGATGAAGGATAATTGAGGCTTTCAGGAATTTGTTCATTTGTGTCAGTGTTTCTCAACCTTAGCAGGTTTAAGAAATGTGAACTTCAACTCCCAGAATTCCCCAGCCAGTATGCGTTTACATCTTAAAGTTGCTGAAGTTGAGAAACACAGGTTTGTGTTATTTAGATGTTGCTACACATCTAGTTTCAGCTGATGCTGATGTCTATTTTCTAGCTACATTTTGCGAGAAGGTGTGGAAATATTAATGTAATATTTATATAGTGTTACATGAAGTATAATTCTTACAGAAAATAAATACAAGTGTTATATTATGTCACTATATTAAAAAGATATAGAAAAAAATAATATTTTTTTCCTGCTTTGTTCATCCTGAAATGTAAAAAAGAAGGGAAAGTGGAAGGTTTCCTGACTAGAAGGGAGAAATTATTGGATTTACATCTGTCTTATGAATTAATTTTGAGTGTATTCTCATTTATTTTAAAGAAAAATTGGAGTGTTATCCAAGACTAATTGATAGATACAGACTGTCAAAGCAATCTAGCCAACTCTTATACTAAGAACTGAAGAAGCTCTTGGATGAGAAGCAAAACATTTTCTAGGAAAAATAACAAAGAAACTCCAGCTGCCTTTTGGAAAAGCACCTTTGGGACAAACATGATCTGGATGATTGAGAATCTCCATAGGTATGTACAGGTAGTAGTATTTACGTCAGTGGTGGTATCCAGCTGGTTCTATCTGGTTTGGGCGAACCAGTAGGGATGGCAGCGGGAGGCTCCACCCACCTGCCAAGACATAATCACGTCCCATTTTTGACACTCTGCACATGCGCAGAAGGACCTGCACATGCGTGGAGGTGCGCACGCTCACATTTGCAAACCGGTAGCGAAGGTAAGTGAATACCACCCCTGATTTATGTGACCTATTATAGAGACATTTTCATACTGTTAACTTCAACTAAGTTTCATATAATATTGTTGAGTTTATGATGTTATTACAGTATTTGATATGCAGCTATTTGTATAAAATGGGGATCTTTTTTCTGACGGCTTACATTCCTGAACTTGATATTTTTGTCTTTTTTGGTGGAGAATTTCTCAGTTTGTGTAATCCCATAATCTGATTAGGAGCATCCTACAAAACAGTACACAGTTTGAAAATGACATACAAATACAAAGATCACAATGTGGTACATTTACAAAATAAATGAAGAGGTTGAGAAATACCTCTGACTAGCAGTTTCCAGATTGACCCTTGATTTTTTTTTAGCAACAAATTGATTCTAACACTATTTTGTAGGCACACAAAAAGCCATAAACGGAGCTGTTAAAAATGGGAAGGGGGAGTGGAGTGGAGGAAAGACTATTGCCCAAACTATACACATTAAACCAGAACTGAAATGACAATGCTAAAAATTGAAACTCTAACAGTATATGGCAGACTATTTTCCATCCACACAAAAAGGAAGACTAGTGCTTTGGTACACACATTGTGACAGTTTTCTATTATAGAGAGCTAACATAAGAATTTGCAGGGAAGCAGGAGAAGGAGAACATGGCACAAAAGATGAACTGACATGTTCTTTCTTTTCTGGTCTTATGAATAGCTAGCATATTGAGTTGATCGTAAATAAAGATGTATTTCTAATACGATAGTCAAGATACAATTATTAAGAGCTCTTGGCCTTATTAAATAAATTGCAACATTAATGGAGAAGACTAAATGCAGATGTTTACCCACCAGCATATTAGCATTAAAAAACAACAACACAATGAACAGGGATGTGAAGGAGAACAAAGGCTTCGTTTCCCAAAGATGAGCAATGAAGGAGGATGTGGTAATGAGACATCCTATTAAACTCAGCTGGAGCTTTGTCTTTTCTTTTTCTATTTTTAAAAGGCTACCCATACTCGTAAATCTGGATTTTTTCAAAGGCAAAGATGGAGAGTGAGTGTTTATATGTATGTTGGTGGGACAAACCTTGATAGAGTAAGGCCACTGCTGCAAAAAAGGGCCTAAGTTGACCATGGCTTTTCCCCAGCATTTCTGACTTACGAGGAGGAGGAGATCCTGCTATCATATAGTCATATTTATTGCAAGTTTGCATTTACTTTGTATTCAATGAATTGCATTTAATATTTGAATTGGCTGATCACTTTTGGAAGCAGTTTTTTAAAATCATATTTTAACAAGTTGTTTCTTCTTGTTGTGAGATGCTTTAAGCACAGTATATGGTGAAAATTTTACCGTGACCAAAATTAGATCAGAAAGCTTCTCCACTGAAATTATTATTATTTTTTTGCCAGAGAAAAGAAATAAAGTCATAACTGTCCTTAGAAAGACACTGTCAGAAGATGGATAACAGGAGATGGTTGTGCAAGGCAGTGCGATTTATAGATACACTAGCTATGATATTTAAGAACACTTTAGTGTTTGGGTGTGTGTATGTGCATGACTATGAAAAATAACTGGAAGATTGATTCTTCTGAAAAATGAATGTATATTGTATATCAAATTGTAATACAAGATAATATTTCACGCATTTGATGTAAGGATATACTGTCCATGAACACAAACAACATCTGTTGTTCTTTAAACTTTGGTTGCTTCACTAAACACCAATTTTCCACCTAGAGTAAACTTATATCTTAAATGAATGGGTTTTCTTAGTCACAAAAAGTTGAATTTGTCCTTATGCCTAAGATTTTAAAATAATCCTGTTTTATAGCTCATGTAACTCAATATAGTAATAATTTCCCTAAAGACTATAAACTAAATTTTCTGCAGAGAGGTGAAGATATACTTTACTCCATGAAAAGGGTTCCTCTAGATACCGATAGTGAGGGGGAGGAGGAGGGGAATAGACATAGACATAGACATTAACCTAGCCTAGCCTAGCCTAGCCTAGCCTAGCCTAGCCTAGCCTAGAATAGAATAGAATAGAATAGAATAGAATAGAACACTTTTTTGGCCAAGTGTAATTGGACGCACAAGGAATTTGTCTCTGGTGCATAAGCTCTCTGTGTACATGGAAGCAACAAGTAATAAATCATGATAATAATTTAGCAATAGCACTTAGACTTTAGGGTGCTTTACAGTCCTCTCTCAGCATATTTCCCCAAACAATCTGGGGTTCTCATTTTACTGACCTCGGAAGGATGGAAGGCTGAGTCAACCTTGAGCTGGTCAAGATCGAATTCCTGGCAGTGGGCAGAGTTAGCCTTCAATACTGCATTGTAACCACTGCGCCACTGCAGCTCATTTTTATCTTTAAAATGGGAAGACAAATCTGGAGTTGCATTGAACACTGCCACACGCCAACTCTGAGCAGGTCTCACCTATTATTTGGATAGATGATAACCGAGTTAAAAAGTTGGAAATAGAAGGGAGATGAGAGAACAATTATCTATGCGACATTGGATAGTTCAATTAATGTTCCATATTGGAGTTTATATTTGCAACATTGTTATGAGTGTTACAAAGATAATTGTAGTTTAAGGGTGCGATTATGCACTTGAATTAGATCCCAAAATTTGGAATTCATTATTCTATGAAGACTTATGGGATTACTGTGCTTGGGGATAGAAAAGAAGATAATTATTCAATGTTGAAAAGATAGAATTAGTCTGGATTTGTGGTCCTAAATTACAGATGGGTGCTTAATTCTGTTTTTGAGCTGCTGCTTCATTGATGGAATAGAAAGATGCATACTTTAATTATTTATTTAAAGCTGAACAATATCTTCAGCTTTTGTATGAAGTATAATAAGTTTGTTGGGGGAGTTGCAGATAATATAATAAAAACGAAAAGCAAAGCACAAGAGCTATAATTATAATCTTAGTTTGCAGTATTGCTGAAATCAGTTAAATAAATAAAAAAAATTTTAAAGCTTTATATGAAATGGAAAAATGAATAAATGGACAAAAATTAAAATAAGTTGAACTTTATGGGTAATTAAAAATCAATTACTGTAAGAATTTTAAAATTACTTACATTTCCACATTTCTCCTAAACAAGGAAGTTATTGTTATCTTGCATGAAGTCAACAATGATCTGTGTCTTAATCAGGCTATTGCTGTTGCTTGGTATGGCCATGCCAATGGTCCTAATATTTTTGTAGGTATTCCAAGGTGCATTGTCTACTAAGGCCATACATCTAAAGAGTCAAATTTTAAACATGGTTTGGTTATCTCAATTCACACAACAAGCTAATCTGTAAGCCATGATTCATAAATCATAGCAACAAGGTTAACACACAAAGGTGCTTTTTCAAGAGGCAACTGGACTTTCTAGACATTTAGCAAGGCTAACACATGCTACATCAGAATGAAGCACCCTGCTATGGATGTAAGATGGGTGAAACCAGCATTTAATTAGGTCTAGAAACATTGGAAAATTGTCTAGTAGAAAAGTTGATCTATTCCTTCTGGATTTTCTTCATAACAGCACAACACAGAATATGTTATAGAACTGCAGGTACACACTGTATCTCATCTGGCATGTATTATCCTAGGCAAATATTCCATTGTTAGGATGAAATACTTTCCTAAATTAATATATGCCAGATGAGATATCTGCAGTGAAGCTTTTGGTCTTCTCTCAAAATCTCTAAAATAGGAATAATACTCAACTACTTTGTTAGAATCAGTTTGGTGTAGAGGTTAAGGCATCAGGCTAGTGATGGCTAACTTTTTTGCCATCGCGTGCCAGGAGGGAGGGGCAGGGTGTGTGTGCGCATGTGCCCACACCCATAATTCTATGTTCCCCGCCCCTACACCTGTGCACACGACCCCCCCTGCTCCCCCCGCTCCTGGCACGCAGTGGCCCAGTAGGCCTGTTTTTCTCTCACCTGGCTCCAGAGCCTTTCTAGGAGTTTGTGAGGGGCGAAAACGGCCTTCCCCAACACCCCCCAGAGGTCCTCTGGAGGCCAAAAACGGCCCATTTGCCAACTTCCGGTGTGACCAGAAGGCCCATTTTTTGCTGTCCCCAGCCTCCAGGGCCTCTCTAGGAGTCTGGGGAGGGCAAAAATGGGCTTCCCCCGCATCCCGGAGGTCATCTGGATGCCAGAAATGTCCTGTTTCCCTACTTCTGGTGGGCCCAGAAGGCCCAAAAATCAACTGGCCAGTGTGAAATGAAGAGTTTTGTTCAGCAGATATATTCTCATTGTACCCAGAGAGCAGGGGTGAAATGCTACTGGTTCACTCCGGTTTGGACAAACCAGTCGTTATAAAAACTACTGGTTTGGGTGAACTGGTAGTAAAAAAAAAAAGCCACTGGTTCAAGTGAACTGGTAGTTAAAAAAAGCTACCGAACCGGTATTTCCAACAATCAGCTGTGCAGCGGGGTTTAACTTTGCTAGAAAGCAGGAAATCCTGCTAGGTGACATGCAACCATACAATAAGTGCATTTTAAAAGAAGAAATAGTCAATAGTAATGCTATAAATTTTAACACCCCACATCAGGAAACATACAAACACGAAACATCAATCAGACCTGAAAACATCAATCAGACTTTCAAATATCTTCAAGCCGGTAACTTCATGGACACATCCATGGAGGGGGTCTTGTGCCCATCTTCAAATAATTGGCACCCACAAACAAGCCCAGCTTACTGTGTGTTTTTAGCCTTTAATTTTAAACAGCCTTTAAATAGTAACAGAACTCCTAAGCAGTGTCTTGCAAATTGTCACATACCCTATTACTCATCAGCCTTTATTAAGCATTGTGATGCTAATATTTACACTGATTAACCCTCATTTCCTTAGGTTGATTTCAACCAAGGATTCCGAGATATTCTCTTCTATTTTTGGGTTGACAGTGAATTAATTTCTACCTGCTCCCCCAATGCTGGTTTTTGAACGTAATAAAGGTTGATTTGAGGTAATACTCCATCCCTTACAACTCTTCTTTAAAGTTGAAAATGATCCATAGTTTCTTCTTTCCCATTTCTTTTTATATTCTTTTATGGATAATTGAGGGAAAATCCCCACTTCAGAAAACTATGTACAGTTAATCTACCAGGAACCTGTTATGGCAGGGGGTGCTTGCATACCGGTAGGTACAGTATATTATAACAAAACTCATATACGTTGTTTGTATAATTGCAATTATAATAAATTACTATGTGTTCCTGATGTACATGTGTGTGGGTGGGTATATGTCAGTAACTACAATTATGATAATTTGTCAGAATGGACAAGCCCTGACTCATTTCTTTCTTATCATTCCAGCTCTTGTAATGTAGTTCTAGGGATTAGATGTTTGCCATACTATGACTAATCAGTCATCCACATCTAAAAACTCAGTTGCATTATCACTATCAATCTATAAACTGTTTACCCTACAATATATCCAGTTTTTCTTTAGACTGACAAACTTTTGTGTGTGCATATGTGTTGAATGACATCCTGCAGCATTGGAAAGTAAAAGGACTAGACCTACCTTTCTGTGTAAAATTTTCACCTGGCTAATTTAGATACCTAATTTATCTTATTTAATTTGGTGCTAGGAGAAAAACACTTCAAGTCTATTTCTATAAAACTGTAAGCAAAGCTTAGTTAAAGCATGGTTAAGGATCAAACTCCATCATACTCCACCAAGGACAGAGCAAATCAAATAAGCTCTATTTATTTTATTTTATTTAGTTATTTGTCAATCATATATAAAATAACAGATTAAAGTATAAACATAATTTGGATACATGAAAAGAGTAAGTAAAAAAGGAATATTAGGACAGGGACGGTAGGCACGCGGGTGCACTTATGCACACCCCTTACAGACCTCTTAGGAATGGGGCGAGGTCAACAGTAGACAGTTTAAGCTTAAAGTTTTGGGGGTCTGGGGAAGGAACTATAGAGTCAGGTAGTGCATTCCAGGCATTGACCACTCTGTTACTGAAGTCATGTTTTCTGCAATCAAGTTTGGAGTGGTTTACCTTGAGTTTGTATCTATTATTTGCTCATGTATTGTTGTGGTTGAAGCTGAAGTAGTCATTGACAAGTAGGACATTGTGGTAGATAATTTTATGTACTATGCTTAGGTCAGATTGAAGTCTGTGTAGTTCTAAGTTGTCTAAGCCCAAAATTTGGAGTCTGGTGGCATAAGGTATTTTATTGCAAGCAGAGGAGTGGAGGTCTCTGCTTGTGAAATATCTCTGGACTCTCTCAATTGTATTTATGTCCAAATACAATTTATGTCGGTTCCAGACAGATGAGCTGTATTGAAGGATTGGTCTAGCAAATGTTTTGTATGCTCTAGTTAGTTGTACAATATTACCAGAGAAGAAGCTACACAAGATTAGGTTAACAACTCTTAGTGCCTTTTTGGCAATGTTGTTACAGTGGGCTCTGACACTTAGATCTTTAGAAATGAGTACTCCAAGGTCCTTGACAGAGTGAGGGTCATCTATAAGGTCATGTCCATCTAATTTGTATTTTATGTTTTGATTTTTTTTGCCAATGTGCAAGACAGAGCATTTGTTGGTTGAGATTTGAAGTTGCCACTTGTTAGACCAATCTGACACATAGTCAAGGTCTTTTTGAAAGGTAGTTGCATTGTCTATGGTGTTGAATAGTTTAACATCATCATATTTGGACTCCTCCCTTTCTTCACACAGACCCCAACCCAGCAATGTGTATAAGCAATAGCACTTAGACTTATATACTGCTTCACAGTGCTTTACAGCCCTAAGTGGTTTACAAAGTCAGCATATTGCCCCCAATCTAGGTTCTCATGTTAATGACCTCGGAAGGAGGGAAAGCTGAGCCAACCTCGAGCCGGTGAGAATCGAACTGCTAGGAGTCGGCAGAACTAGCCTGCAATACTGCATTCTAACCACTGCACCACCATGGCTCAATTAGACTAGCTAGCATTTCCTGCTTTTTAAAAAAAAATTAAACCATGGGGCTCCAATTGAGAGCAAGGCCCCATAAGCCTTTATTTTGTGAAATCATTTTCACAGGGATGAAAAATAAAAAGGAAACTAACCCACCACAAACAGTGGTTGCAAGCTTGGATTCAAGCTCTTCATCTTAACTTGAAAATTTCAGGGTTTCAACAATAGTGTAAGTCAAAGACCAACGTGCTCAATATTTTATGAAAATATAATCAAATACTCTGGCTGTTAGGACTTATTCTGAACTTTTGGATAATGTGGGTTGGGCCATATCCTAATATACAGGTAGTCTTGACTTACAACCATTCATTTAGTGATCTTGTGATGTTACAACAGCATGGAAAAAAGTGACATAACTGTTTTTCACACTTACGACTATTGCAGCATCCCCATGATCATGCGATCAAAATTCAGATGTTTACAACTGACTCGCATGTATGACGGGTGCTGTGTCTCAGGGGTCATATGATCGCTTTTTGTGACCTTCTGACAAGCAAAGTCAATGGGGAAGCCAGATTCATTTAACAATTATGCTATTAGCTTCACAACTGCAGTGATTCACATAACTGTGGCAAGAAAGAATGGGGCAAAACACATTTAACAACTGACTCCTTAGCAACTGAATATTTGGGCTTAAGTGGGGATGTAAGTTGAGGACTACCTGTACTCAGTAGTGGGATTCAACTGGTTTGCATCACTTTGGCCAAACCAGTTGTTAAATTCCTGGCTGGCCCTGCCAGAAATCCCCACATGCCCCATTTTTTCTCCCAGGTAAGTGCAGGGAGGCCTACTAGGCCCCAAATGGGGCGTGGGGGGTGCGGCTCAGCCCCCATGTAGCCTGTTTTTGCTCCCAGAAGGCTGTAGGGAGGCCTACTAGGCCCAAAACAGGGCACGGGGGGTCGGTGTGCCCCCCCACAGCCCATTTTTCCTCCCAAGGGGTGCAGGAGGCCAAGTGCTCCTGTCACACCATGGCCACACCCACCCTGGCCACACCCACCCAGCCAGTCTTTAGGGCAGAGAACCAGTTGGTAAATTATTTGAATTCCACCACTGCCTGTACTTATGGGAACAGCAGTACTTGTCCTCTACAGAACAGTTGTAGAGATTAATCATAAATACCAGGAGTTAATATGTGATATGCTGTACACAATTATATCATTAATGCCCTTGTAATATGCATTTCCTTATACAAAGCTTAAGCGCGGGTGATAGATGGAGCCCCCCGTGGCTCCCTTATAACACCCATCCTGCGCAGGCTGCACTGGCTACCTGTGGCTTTCCGGGTGCGCTTCAAGGTGCTGGTGACCACCTTTAAAGCGCTCCATGGCATTGGGCCGGGTTACTTACGGGACCGCCTACTGCTACCGAATATCTCTCACCGACCCGTGCGCTCTCACAGAGAGGGTCTCCTCAGGGTGCCGTCAGCGCGGCAATGTCGTCTGGCGGCGCCCAGGGGAAGGGCCTTCTCTGTGGGGGCCCCCACCCTCTGGAATGAACTACCCCCCGGTCTTCGTCAGCTTTGGACCTCGGACCTTCCGCGGGCTTAAAACACATTTATTTAATTGTGCAGGGCTGAGCTAAATTTTAAATTTTAAATTACTGGTTTTTAAATTGGCTTTTATTTTATATTTTTAATTTTAAATTAATAGGCGTTTAGAATAAGTTTTTTAACTGTTTTTATATTTCTTACATTGTATTTATGTGTTTTAAATGCCTGTACACCGCCCTGAGTCCTTCGGGAGATAGGGCGGTATATAAATTTGATAAATAAATAAAATAAATAAAAAGCCAACAATGTAATAAAACAATTTTAATGGTATCCTCTCTCCTTCGGACTATATACAGTGTTTTCTGTGTACAGAATTGTAGATTTATATACATGCAAAAAGTATGCAAAATACTTCTGTTGATGGAACAGTTCTCAGCCGCGGTTTAACTTTCTGATAAGAGCTTTTTTCAAAAAAGAAGGAGGAAAGCAGCTCAAGAGCGCAATTCCTTTGAACTAGGCCAGAGTACAACCACTTCAAAGGAACTATCTTACATGTGAAATCCATTTAATATTTTTAAAAGTTTCATCGCTATATATCTGAGTAGGAAGGAACAGTAAGGGAAGTTATCACAAAGAGGAGGGGGTCAACCATTTTCTCCCAACTCTAATTTTAATTAAATGGAAATAAATCTTGATTTTGCAGGGAAGTTTTCTAAGGGGAGTTGCCATATGTCGGGTGGAGGTGGACTTCAAAGTCAGTTCCTCCCTCTGCAGCTGTGATCTCCTGAGAATCCCCCACCAACAATATTTTTTTCCAAAAATGAAAAACATCTTCTATTTACAACACTGCCTTTCCCTGCCCACCCCCAAAATTTCTTGTCACATGAGATTTCCTGGAATTGCAATATAGGAGGAAGGGAAGTTCTATTTCCAGCTGAAATGCCTACCTGAATAATCCCCGCATGGCAATTACTTAAGGGAAGAAGATGACTGTAATGTATCTTTAAGGGTTTTGGAGGGAAAATAGAGCGGGAAATAGCACGTTGCTAATTGGCTGATAGCCTCCAGCTGAACTGTATATAAGGAGGGGTTTTTACCGTTTGCGGTTGCTGGGTTCACCATATAGTAAAGAGCTGTTGTTACTCATCTGGTCTCCTGCCTCGTTATTGCCCGAATCTAACACTGGCGACGAAGGTGGGATCTCGAGGCAAAAGAGCACCAGGAACGAACCCAGCAAAATAAGGGCGGTTAGCAACGATGTCCAGCTATACACCACCAGCGCCATTCAACCCAGCCAAAGAAAAATGGGGGTCATACATGGCTCGCTTCGAGTGTTTCCTCGAAGCCAACGAGCTCCAAGGAGTCTCGGACAACAGGAAACGGGCGTACTTCCTGAGTCACTGCGGTCCCGAGGTTTTCGACACCGCGGAATCGCTTTCTGAGCCAACGCCGTACAGGCGGTACCGTGGCAAACTCTGCAGACCGTTTTGAAAGCCCACTATGCACCAACGCCTTCCAAGTTCGCTCAACGGTTCGAATTAAGGCAGCGATGCAGCAAGAGGGCGAGTCCATCAGTGTGTACATGGCAGCACTGAGGAAAGCCGCGAACCATTGTGAGTACCGAGACTTGGAAGACGCGTTGCTCGACCAGCTAATTTGCGGGTCAGGGACATCCGTTTGCGGCGGCTGCTGTCCAGAAGCAACCTAACGCCGCAATCGCCCTGGACGAGGCAAGGGCTCACGAGATGTCTACCCAAGCGGCAGAAACACTACAAAAGCCGGTCGCGCCAGGGGCGGCAGCGAAAACAACCCCGGTCCACAACGAGGAAGTCCAGGCCGAGTCGGAAGAGGAGGAAGAGGAAGAAGTCTTCCACACCGGGAGGCCGGAGAGGGAAGACCGGGGCGAATGCGCAAGTTGCGGGGGCCAACACCAACGGCAACATTGCAAATTTAGGGATGCCACGTGTCGGCGTTGTGAAAAAAAAGGGCACATCGCGAAAGCCTGCCGAGCGCCCCAACCTTCCCGCCAAAAATTCAAACCGACCAATCAAAGCGCGGGAACCGTGAAACGGCCCGGGATTGGTCAAGGGAAAAAAGGCGCGAAGTTGAATCAGACCGCCGTGAGAGTGGGCCAGGCATCAACACGCCTAGAAAAAAAAATCTTTGTTAAAACACTCATCGAAGGAGTGCCGTGCCGAATGGAAGTGGACACTGGATCTTCAATTACGATCATGTCCTGGAGCAACTTAGAAAAAAACTTGCCGGCTATCGCGAAACGCAAACTGCGGCCACAGAAGCTACGAGTGCAGGACTATCAAGGGAACAGGATCCCTGTCCGAGGGGCGACGACCATCCACGTCAAGTATGGACAGTTCGAAAAAACTCTGCCCATCACCATCGTCGATGGGACTCTGCCGAGTTTGTTGGGACTAGACTGGTTCCGGGCATTGGGCATGGGAGTGACCGGAGTCTTCCGAAATGAAGTCGACCTCAAGGACGAACTCATGAAGGAGTTCGAGGACGTTTTCAAAGACTGCCTGGGCAAGTACAAGGGGACCCCTATCTCCTTCAATCTAGACCCTCAAGTTGCCCCTATCCGTTTAAAGGCTAGGAGGGTTCCCTTCGCCCTGAAGCCCAAGATTGACCGGGAACTGGACAAACTAGTAAGACAGGGAATACTAGTGCCAGTCGATCATGCGAAGTGGGAGACGCCAATAGTCACCCCAGTGAAACCAGACGGGTCAGTCAGGATTTGCGCCGATTACAAGGCGACGCTTAACAAAGCTTTGCAAAAAAGCGCTTACCCCGTCCCTGTGGTACAACACTTGCTACACTCGTTAGGGCAGGGGCAGGTTTTTGCTAAACTAGATTTGGCCCAAGCCTATCAGCAGTTACCCGTAGATAGCAGCACGGCCGAAGCTCAAACAATCGTAACGCACAGGGGTGCTTTCAAATGCACCAGGTTACAATTTGGGGTCAGTGTGGCACCAGGATTATTTCAAAATTTAATGGAGCGGCTTCTGCAGGGGCTCCCCGGGGTGGTACCGTACTTTGATGACGTACTGGTATCCGCCAACAATATGGAAGAACTTGGGGTGCGACTGAGAAAAGTTTTAAGTATTTTCCGGTCCGCCGGTTTAAAAGTCAAATTAAACAAGTGCCAGATCGGGGTAGGATCCGTAGAATTCCTGGGCTACCGGATAGACAGGGAGGGGATCCACCCCACTGAGAGCAAGGTTAGGGCAATCAGAAAGGCCCCAGCACCCCAAAACAAAACAGAGTTGCAGGCGTTTTTGGGTCTGGTAAATTTTTACGCGGTCTTTTTAAAAAACAAGGCTACCATAGCCGAGCCGCTACACAAATTACTAGGAAAAAATGCTGCATGGTCTTGGGGAAAGGCGGAAGCTAGAGCATTCGAAGCAATAAAAAACCTCCTGTCTAGTGATAGCCTATTGATACAATACAATAGCACACTACCATTGGTGCTAGTTTGTGATGCATCCCCCTACGGGGTGGGGGCTGTGCTCAGCCACAGGCTGCCAAATGGCACAGAAGCCCCTATAGCGTTTTACTCCCGAACAATGTCCTCAGCTGAAAGGAACTATAGTCAGTTGGATAGGGAAGCCTTGGCCATAGTCTCCGGGGTAAAGAAGTTCCATGAATATGTTTTCGGTCGCGACTTCGAAATCGTCACAGACCATAGACCCTTGCTAGGGTTGCTGGCGGGCGACCACCCAACGCCCGTGGCACTTTCGCCCAGATTGACCCGATGGACTATCTTTCTGGCTGCATATTCGTACAAACTGCTACATCGGCCAGGAAAGGAGTTAGGGCATGCAGACGCCTTGAGCAGATGCCCTTTACCAGCGACTATCGAAGACCCCACTCCCGGCACACCTGCCTTGTTAATTGCCTCTTTGGACTCTGGTCCAGTCACTTCCAAGGAGGTGGCTCGGGCTTCTTACAAGGACATTACATTAAGGACTGTAATGGGTTGGGTGCAAAGAGGATGGCCCGCTGCGCCGGGTGAGCGTTTTAGGGAATTTGTAAAAAAGCGCGGGGAATTGTCGGTGCAAGGGGGGTGTCTGCTCTGGGGGGATAGGGTGGTAGTCCCAGAGAAATTGCGGAAAAAAGTTCTGGAACTTCTGCACGAAGGCCATCCTGGGATCGTGAGAATGAAGGGTTTAGCCAGGAGCTATGTGTGGTGGCCCTTGATGGACATGGAGATTAGCGATAGGGTTGGGAAATGCCAAGCATGCCAGGAATCCAGACCACTACCACCAACGGCCCCAATCCGAGAGTGGGAGAAACCCCAGGGCCCATGGTCCCGAATCCATATCGACTTTGCCGGCCCGTTCCACGGCCAAACATTCTTAGTGGTGGTAGACGCATTTTCCAAATGGCTGGAAATCATTCTAATGAAATCCATGACCGCAGAGGCTGTAATTTCAGTCCTGCGGCACCTTTTTGTAACACACGGGTTACCAGACACACTCGTTTCAGACAACGGGCCACAGTTCACGGCGACCCTTTTTGAGGGGTACTTGGCGGAGGAGGGCATCCGACATGTCCTCTCGGCGCCTTTCCACCCTGCGACGAACGGCCTTGCAGAGCGTTTCGTCCGGAGCGCAAAAGAGGCATTGTCCAGAATCAGACCCGGGGATTGGCAATTAAAAATTGACACCTTCTTAGCGGTACAACACAGAACCCCTTGTGTAGCGACTGGCCGCAGCCCAGCAGAGCTACTGATGGGGAGAAAGCTTAGATGCCCGTTAGACCGGTTAAACCCGAACTACACACCAGACGGGTACAAAACAACACCGGGCAAAACAAGAGAATTGACAGTAGGGAGTTCCGTATGGGCACACAATTATGGTGAAGGCCCAAGCTGGAAAAAAGGGAACAATCCTAGAAACAACCGGGCCCAAATCATATCTCGTAGAAATAGAGGATGGCCGGGTTTGGAAACGCCACATAGACCAGTTAAGAAAAAGAATAGCCACCAGTCTAGAAACAGACGAACAGGCCCTGACTATCCAATGATTGAATCCACAGCTAACTCAAACCCGAGAAAACCGCAGGACTTATCTGAGTTCCAGCGACACCAACCGGCCCCTCCGAAGGAAAGCAGGAACGACTCTGCAAGTAATCCAAGGCCGGATGGCCTGGAGGAGGAGCTGAGAGGAACGAACAGTCCCTCCGGCCAGCTCGACTCACTCCCAGATAATGAACTGCGCAGGTCCGAAAGAGTTAGGAGACGCCCTGCGTACTTACGTGACTACGTTGAAAAATAATTATTCATTTTATGTAAATAGGGGTAAAAAGTTTTCTGGGAGGGGAGGAGTGTAATGTATCTTTAAGGGTTTTGGAGGGAAAATAGAGCGGGAAATAGCACGTTGCTAATTGGCTGATAGCCTCCAGCTGAACTGTATATAAGGAGGGGTTTTTACCGTTTGCGGTTGCTGGGTTCACCATATAGTAAAGAGCTGTTGTTACTCATCTGGTCTCCTGCCTCGTTATTGCCCGAATCTAACAATGACTTCCTTTGACAGCATTCTTAGAACTTTGGGAAAGAGGTTAATATTTAGTGATGTTCATGCAAACAGAGGAAAAGATTTGTGCCTTGTAGACACCAGGAAATGAGGCACCATTATTTACTCAGGTAAGAATATGGTGCCATGTTAAGACTGGGATGCTATTACCACAGGACAAATAGCAACAGCAACAGTATTTTAACACTTATGTACTGTTCCATAGTGCTTTACAGCACTTTCTGAGTGGCTTACAAATGTCGGCTTATTGCCCCCAACAATCTGGGTCCTCATTTTACTGACCTCAGAAAGCTGGATCGACTTTGAGCTAGTCGAGATTGAACTCCTGACTGAGGGCAGAGTCAGACTGCAATGCTGCATTCTAACCACTGCGCTGCTCTTGGCAAAAATCCAAGGTCTCAATTTATCAAAATGAACAATAATTCCCTTTTTATGACCCCGTAATCCCTTAATTCAGAGTAGACTCAGGAGACTGGATGGAAATGAGCATTTACTGGCCAGATGCTCTTCCTGACCCCTATGTGGGGTTTGCAGCAGATATTTTCTCTTTGTGCCCTGATAGAGAAATATCTGTTGCTGCCTAGGATTGGACTCTCAACCATGTAAGAGGTGAGCCTCTTCACCACTAGGCCACCACACTGCTCATTTATCAAAATGAAAAATATAGCCCCATATAGAAAAATACTCTTCAAAACACCATCCTATAAATACTCTGAAGTTCAGGGAGTCTACAGCAGAATTCCCAAACCTTTCTGGCTTTGCAGCCCGGTGTGGTGGGGTGGTGGTGGTTCCATGGGAGTAGTGGGCAAGCATGTGCAGCTCTATTTGTGTGAGTGGTGGGCAGGTGCACCCACTGCTCACGCAAATTCATCCACACTTACCTGCTGCTTGTGCAAGTGGGGATGTGCGCGGCTCACCTGCCACTTCTGTAGTCTGGTTCTGAATGGTTCGAGGCCCGGTAGTAGTCTACAGCCACCTACAGCATCCTTGCCACAAGGATGCCATAAAGGATTGGATTGGATTTCCTTCCCAAGTTTCCTCCAGTTGCATTCTTTCTTTGGGGTCATTCCAGTGGTGAGTTTTAATTTTTTTTACTACCGGTTCTGTGGGTGTGGCTTGATGGGCGTGGCAGGGGAAGGATACTGTAAAATCTCCATTCTTACCCCATTCCAGGGGAAGGTTACTACAAAAATCTCCATTTCCTAAGAGAAAATTTTTATAAAATGTTTTACAGATGGCATTTAGACCCTAAGAAATTAGCATGTATATACCCGAACTTGCAAGCTAAATGTTGGAGATGTGACTGTAAAGATGCAACTTATTACCATATATAGTGGACTTGTAAAAAAATCAAATCATTTTGGATAAGGATATGGTGGGTTATGCAAAATGTTTTGAAAAAGAAGATAAAATTTACTCCGCAATTGTTTTTATTGGGTATAACTATAGATTGTATGGTAATAGAGACTAAACTGATCTTAACTTTAATATCAGCAGCCAGACTATTGGTAGCGCAATAGTGGAAGAAGGAACATTTGCCTATGATTGATGAATGGATATTAAAAGTTGCTAACCTGGCGGAAATGGCAAAAATCTCAGCATATTTGAAAGACTGTTCACAAGAGAAATACATAGTGGAATAGAAAAGATGGATTGACTATATTCAAAATAAATATCAGACTAAGAAATATCAAATCGCTTTTGAATGAACAAAGTGTAATGGAAATTAAGGCTCTATGGAGGGATGAGAGTTTATGGACAGTTAGCATAAGTTTAGTTTATGATTGTTAGAAGTTTACTACACCCTGTATTTTGCTCTGGGAAGTCTCGGGGGTGGGGGTGGGAGGTAGGGGGAGGGGGGAAGGAGGGGGGATATTTGTTAAAAACCTGTAAAACTTTTTCAATAAAAAAAAAAATCCCCATTTCCTCCTGATTAGCTGGGACTTGGGAGGCAGAGAATAGATGGGGGCGGGGCCAGTCAGAATTTTTACTACCGGTTCTCCAAACTACTCAAAATTTCTGCTACCGGTTCTCCAGAACTGGTCAGAACCTGCTGAAACCCACCTCTGGTTCATTCATTCAATTGGCACAACACGTCATTGGTTCTCAGATCACCTGTCTGGGAGATTTTTCTGGCTCCAAAGACTTGGCTACCCAAGCCTACAGTCCATAAGGAGAGAGAAGGTCAGTTCCCCATGCAAAGATCTACCTGCCTCTTTAATTAGTGCAGCCTGGCTTGTTGCTTCTGGCATGTCTTCTCAAGAAGGTTGCCAACCACCCATAAAAGAAAATTAAAAAGGCCCCGAAGGCCCCAATATTATGCTTTTTTAGGTCAGTTGCCAGAAAAGCAAGAGGAATCTGTTTCTCTGCTTTCCACTCCCCACCCAGTCATGTTTTAAAACTTGAGTTGCATTCTTAGGTAAATATGTGTCTGCACTGAGGGCTGTCAGTCGATTCACAAGAATATGCTTTAAAGAAATAGTAAACTACATGAATTTATTTTGCTGTAAGATGGGATAATATTCAAGAATCTTCTACTCAGCTGGTTAGAAGAAAAAATTCGGCCCTGCTGAAGGGTGAATAAAAAGTAAAATCATCTCCTCCCATTTGAGGGTGGGGGAGAAATCATGGTTCAAATTTGTTCTCTCAAGACACTTGAATCACTTCTGAAGAGAAACCTTAAATGGATTGAAAGGAGGGAAAGAATAATCTTCTCACAGTTAACCAATTCAGCCTAAATCCTAGTCCTTTAGGTCACTTACTTTTAGCCCCCAAACCAATCAATATTAATTGTTATATTTATTTGTTTTTTTTAGACCTGGATAACATAGAACAGTTTTTTAAAAGAACTGTCCTATTTTAAAAAAAAAAAAATCAATTCACGATCTTAAAAGAAAATTCCAGAACCTCTGACAGAGAGGCAAAGCATTAAATGATAGAAAATTAGCAATAGAACAAAAATAAAAAGTTCTAAATGCAAAATTATCACTTCTAATAAAAAAAAATAAATGAAATTTATAATTAAGAGATGTATGTGTTAAGTAAACAAGTTAATATTCATTTACTCATTCCTAAGTTATATAAGTTATATGGGATAGGCATATTTGCATATTTTTATGGGATATGATTACTTTTCCTTAGATAAAAGTTTAATATTTGGAACAATTGATGTTACTTATAAACAGAGATCACTTCTCTATTTAGCCTGTTTCCATACTTAGTTGCATAGAAAAAAGAGATTCTTTCACAAAGGTATGTTACTATGTATAAGCAGCATATCAACTTCTACCCTCAAAGTGATGCTATAGGGCACTGCATACCAGAACAACTAGACACAAGGACAGTTTTTCCCCCATGCCATCACTCTGCTAAACAACTAATTTCCCATAACACTGTTAAACTATTTAGTAATGCTATATTAATGTTATTCTTCTCATCTTTCTTATTACCTATCTCCTTCTTTACTTATGACTATAATTTTGTTGCTCTTATCTTTATGATTTACTATATATTGTTTTATTTAGTTTCCTAGTACGATTTATGTTAATTGCTTATTTAGTATCCTATAACTATCACTAAGTGTTGTATCTTTTGATTTATGATTAATGTATTTTTATGATGACTACGATCATGATTTATCACTTTTATCTTTATGTACACTGGGAGCTTTTGTACTGAAGACAAATTCCTTGTGTGTCCAATCACATTTTGCCAATAAAGAATTATATCCTATCCTATCCTATCCTATCCTATTTCGCAGCATATTTCAGTTCTATATTGGCATTTTCACGATATCCTTTAAAAACATCTAACCTTAATTCTATGTGAGGAAAAGTTTGTAATGTGAAATCACTCAACCCTCATTTTAATTTTTTTAAACTTGTGCCATTGGAAGCAGCAGCAACAGCAGCTTTGAAATTGCTTTTACTTTTTATTTTTTTTCTGTTCTGTTTGCAATAATATAATTTTGTTGCCAACGATATCTGGAAAAATGTTGACATTATTTAACTATTAATGGAAAAGTAATGTGCTTATATTGATGGATATATATTTAGGATGGAGGTTGATGACACTTTTTCTCCATTGTGATCACCTGGTTGAAGCCATATGAGGACCCGTTTTCCTCTTGCTGGCCTCTGCAAATCTGATTTCCATTTATGGTTACTCCAGAGGAAGTCCCACTCCCAAGAGAGTCAAGACACACCTGAACTGCAGCTGAGAAATGCAATTCTACATTTAAAATAAATAATAATTCCTACCCTGATCAACAGGACATATTCCTAAATAGATATGAACAAAATGCCATCTTGATTTTTAAGCAGTTCTGTTGGGGATCCACACATGCTTACACTCAAGTATTGTTTGCAGCATGGAAAGTGAAGAGGGAGGGAGGGGCTCACTGGATCATTCTTCCAGAATCAGAAATGTTTGTCTGGATGATGAAGGAAAGGTACAAAGACTTTGCATCCCTGATGATGTTCAGACAGTATGAGGTGAAAAACAGAGTTGAGGTAGGCGAAGGTGGATGCATGCACTCGAGATTGGAATTCTGTCCCCCATTATTTCCTCATGGAATGACCCTCAAGTCCTCATGGGAAGAGGGAAATGCCTACCAAGACAATGACTAGATAAAAGAATTCTGAGTCCAGGTAGGAGAGTTACCAGTGGTCGGATTCAGCCAGTTCGCATCAGTTCAGGTGAACCACTTGTTAAATTACACCCCCACCCCTGCTATCACAGTGAATTCTGGGCGCTGCGCTGCAGTGGAGAAATGAGCAATGAAGTGACTGACGTAAGGGAAGGAGAAGGCCACTTTCCTTCTTTCTTCTCCCCGCTCCTCCTCTTTCCCTCATGCCAGAAGCTCTGTTTCATGTTTCTCCATTGCAGCGCATGTCGTGTCCCCCTCCTCCTCTGACGGCCGGGTCGGGGAAGTCCGTATCAAGCGTGCCTCTGCAGCTTTGCCAAAGTCCTATCAGAGTCCTCAGGGCAGGCAGGAATCCAAGGTGTGACTTCAGCAATCCAGATTAGACTTTGCCTGACTCAGAGAATGCCAGAAAGCAGATCCTTTATATAGGCCATGGGGTGTGGCTCCATGACTCAGCACTTATCCAGGCCTGCCCCTCCCTTCCTTTTGCTGATGTCGCCTCTCCATTCTCCGGAAGCATGGATCTCTCCAGCCTCCAGCTGTTGGTAATTTCAGCCCAGCTGTTGGTAATTCCAGCTCGTGACTGGCTTCACATTCCCCAGGCTCACATGCTGTGGGGGAGGGGCCCAGCTGCTCCATTTGTCCTGGCATGGTGCCAGGACTGGGGGCTGGAGGCATGCCAGGACATTCTTCTGTACTATCAGTGTCTGGCAGGAGATGAGAGGGGCCCGGCTGTGGCGAGGGGGGCGAGTGAGGCACAACAGCGCAGTGCCCAGGATCCACTTTGTTAGCAGGGGGTAATTTAACAACCAGTTCACCCAGGGTCAGGTTGGCCAACACGGGAGGCTTGTCCCACATGTGCGGCGGAGCTGGAGGACGAGGATGGGAGGCAATGCAAGACAAATGTGTTATTATGTAAAGGAGGCACTACAGTTATGTAATAAAAGAGTACAGTTCTCAAAGCATGCCAACCTAAAGAGGAGATTTGGATATTAATGTTTCAAATCATCTCAGCCCAGCGTCAAGGCTTGAGGGATGGTCAATCCCCATTCATGGTGCAGTGGAGAACGCGGAAGGCTATCCAACCCACCAGATCAGCCTGGAGGGAGTGAGGTGAAGGCACACTGGCTGTAGCTGCCTTTTTTTTTTAATTTGCATTTATATCCCGCCCTTCTCCGAAGACTCAGGGCGGCTTACACTATGTTAGCAATAGTCTTCATCCTATTTGTATATTTATATACAAAGTCAACTTATTGCCTCCAACAATCTGGATCCTCATTTTACCTACCTTATAAAGGATGGAAGGCTGAGTCAACCTTGAGCCTGGTGGGACTAGAACCTGCAGTAATTGCAGGCAGCTGTGTTACTAACAGACTGTCTTACCAGTCTGAGCCACAGAGGCCCTGCCCCCTGCCTCACCTCATCCCATGGGACAAGCCTCCCACCCACTATCCCAACCACCAGAGACCCCTGGATTCCCTCCTCAACCCCACCCGGGTGCCACTGGCTCTACCCATGCAAGCAACATCAAGCTGGCTATGCCCAGTCAGCCGCAACCACCCCAGCTGTGCCTCTCCTCCCCCTGGCCCCCGGAGTACAATAACAATTCTGATCCAGCCCTCAATAAAATCGAGTTTGACACCTCTGTTCTACACTATATGGATTGGACTAGATAATTACGGAAACATCTAGCCTATTCTTTCCTAAACACAAACATAAATGTATAGGCTAAAGTAGGGAAAATATTGGAAATATGGGAAATATCAGCTCATGTCCAATGCTGGCCACAAATTTTATTGATGGCAATTGGCAGCTGTAGTAACAGTCAGTTTATACATGATCAAGAATGATATGGTAGAGTATTTCACATGAACACTGAAAACTTTCAGCTTCACTAGGAATATGATTCACTAGGAATATGATTTGAAAATGAATTAGCTGCAATTTTAAATCTTAGGGAATATGAGGGCCTACCTGAATCTAAGATGATTTTATTATCTTTGCTTTTGAATTGTTTGTTTGAATCAACCCTTAATCAACTCTTAATTTCATGTTGAAAAGGAATCTTAGTATAAGAGATTTGCAATGTTAAAATATGCAACAGATTTTATTACTTAAAAACAATAGGATTATGTTACCAGGCCTTGGGAAAACATTGTCTCTTTAAACAGATGTTCTCAGTTGTGGTCACATAAAAAGCAGAAAGAAAAAGTTCATATGCATGTTGTTTTATTTGTTTGCAGATGCATTGAGTGGGATTTTGAATTCAAAAATTGTGGTGGCATCAGTCATGTTTGATCAACAAACTTCACACCGTGCAGGATATATTCCTTGGAACCAGATGCATTATAGTTATATAATAATGGTAGTTATAACAATATTTTTGGCCACAGAAGCCACAAAGGGTTAGGATAGGCTAAGACTTCAATGGAATTCCATTGAGAAATAACTAGGACAGTAGACTAGATACACCAAAATTGACATGATCTATGATCAGTGGACTAAATTCAATTTAAGGGTGTCTTTGTTTTTTGTATTTTTACAGAGCAGCTGGATTCAGTAATATGATAAGAGTATCCAGAGTAAGAAAGAACTCACCATAGATTTAGTAATGTTAGCATTCAGTAGGGAAAGGATAGTAAACTTACCACCCAGCAAGCATTTCCTAGCTCAGCTATCTTCATTTTGAGTTTATCTGCATTTCCGGGCTCAAGCGGATTGAGGAAATTTCCAGCAGCAGCTTTTCCTATGCTCAGCATAAATATTAGTCAGCTCTACCATTATTTGTTTGTTTGTTTGTTTGTTTGTTTGTTCATTCATTCATTCACTCACTCATTCACTCATACATTCATTTCTCACATTTCTACAGAACTGAGTGACTCTGGATGGCTTAAATAAAAAATACAATTTTGACAAAATATTTTTGTCAAAAAACATTGGAACAATTTTTATCAAATTCATACAAATTAGTTGGTTTAGAAATCACATTAACAATTTTTCTACTTTCTTAAAATAAAAATTTTTAAAAATTGATTTTCCAGGAAGAATCAGAAATCAGTTTCCATTCTCACATGCAAGCACATCAAATGTTTTATCTGTGTGCTGCACCCCAGAGTAGAACAGTATCTATCCTATGTATTAATGTATTAGAGAGGTAGATAGAAAGCTATGACCACTCATTTGATTTCACAGGATCCAATTTGGACCCGTCACTGGGACCAGAGGTTTAGTCTTCAGAGTTTTCAGACTCATACTAGAGCCCATCCTGAGGGAACTTCTCGCACATTCTGGTAAAACAAAGTTCCCTGAAGATGGGCTCCAGCATGAGTCTGAAAGCTTGGAAGACTATTTATTTATTTTTATTTATTTATTTATTTATTAAATTTTTATACCGCCCTTCTCCCGAAGGATTCAGGGTGGTTCACAGCCAGATAAAACAATGAATAAATATTCAGTAAAAACAATAATTAAAAAACTTATTAAATATAGGCCCAAATTAAAATACATTTAAAACAATAAAACCCATTAAATAAAAATTTAAACCCCAGTATTAAAACTTCTAAAAATTCTATGCCAGTCCTGCGCGAATAAATAGATACGTCTTCAGCTCGCGGCGAAAGGTCCGAAGGTCGGGAAGTTGACGGAGTCCTGGGGGAAGTTCGTTCCAGAGGGTGGGAGCCCCCACAGAGAAGGCCCTGGAGGCCGCCAGCCGATATTGCTTGGCTGACGGCACCCTGAGGAGTCCCTCTCTGTGAGAGCGCACGGGTCGGTGGGAGGCAATCGGTGGCAGTAGGCAGTCCCGTAAATAGCCCAGTCCTAAGCCAGACTAAGCCTGTGGTCCCCGTGACCAAGCCAGATTGGATCCTGCAGCATTACTTCTGGGATACACATATTTGCCTTCATTCATTTGATTTCATTCAGCAAAGTGCAAATGAGGAAATCCATAACTATAGATATTTAGGTTACTATGTCTTTATCTGGACACAGTGGCCATAATGTTCATAGCATGTTATGATGTTTATGGTTGTTCTTGTAGTAATTATCTATCTACGCAGTGCTAAGTGGCACTTTCCAAACCGAGACATGAACTTGGGAGAGGCAGTCTGAAAAGGTTGTAATGTAGTCCCACCCCTCCTTCAGATAAATGGCAGCATCTTTTCCAGGAGTGAAATTGTCTTAGCTTCTGTACTGGCTTGGAAGTCCACATGCCGCTCATGTGTGCGCGCATGTCACATGCACGCACAGACCTTCTGCACATGCACAAAACCACCTGCGCATGCACAGAAGATAAAAACACATCACTTCCTGGTTAAAACCAGGAAGTAATGACATCCGGGCGGCGGGTGTCACCAGTGGTTCCGCGATTGCTACTGAATCGCTGAACAACCGGCCACGATCACTACCGGATCGCAAGATGCGGTCAGAACTGGGAGCATTTCACCCCTGATCTTTTTTCTATTGGCTGTTGTTGATGTTTGTTTATTCTTCAGCCATTTGGGCTACTCTAGGCATCTTTTCTTCCTGTTGGACAAACTTTATCATTTAATAGCAATCCTGGCAGAGTCCTTCCTTTGCCAGTGGCTCTGTTCTCCTCAACACTAGTTTTCCATCCTGCCTTAACTGGCCTTTATTACTTGTTGAATCAAAGGTTTATAAGAAGTGGCACAAAAGCATTTCACATCCTTCCAAAGGTGCTTTTTCTAAAAGGCAACTGGAGTTTCTTGGGTTTTTCTTTGAAACATTTTCAAATCAAAACCCTAGAAACTCCTGTTGCCTTCTGGAAAAAGCAGCTTGAGGACAACCATGACTTGGATGATTGAGAATCTGCATAGACCTCTCTTATATCCTTGCTTTTCTCACTTTTGTCTTTCTGCTTTAAAAGGCATTCTTCTATAAAGCCAGGTGCTATTCAATAAAAAATAAATCTGAATGGAAAACTCTTTCTCCTTTTCCCTATTCCGCAGCTGGCTTTTTTTTTTTTTTAATAGGAACACATGGGGAGAAGAAGGACCTTTTTTTCCCAAAGCTGAACTGAAATTAGGAGCTGGAAAAGTCATCGTCTTGAAAGGAAAAAATGTGCCAGATAAGAAAAAGAGAAATATTTAGCATTGATCTTGCTTGAAGCTTTCCCCAAAAGGAGAATAGGTTAACTCAATAGCAGTTCTTAATTTTAACATGTCATGCAGGCTCCTGTTTGCATCATTTATCATATCTATAAAATAATGTGTAGACAGACATGTCATCTTTCCTGGATGACATTTAGGAGAGAGAGAGAGTCTCCTTAGATGTCTTTAAAGGATGATGCTTTTAGCTCATCTTCTTTCCTGAACGTTTTTCAACAGTTTTCATTTATTCCATTTTTTAAACAGATGGATGGGTGGAGAACAAATGCACATTTAATTGAGGAAAAGTCCACATGGCACTTACAAAGAATGACTCTTACTCACGACAGCAGAAGGAAAGATGCCTGAGACTGCCTGTCTGTAATTAGCATGTTTAAGTCTGTTCTGTGTTCAGAGATCAGAAATGTAAACTCAGTCTGGCAGGAACAAGTCCTATAACATTCTATGTATATAAAACCTTTAACAACATTCAATATTTTATGTCACATATTTATATTTTATACATATTCATATTTACATATTTATATGCGTACTGAAACTAAGTTAGTTGCTCATCTTGATTAGAGGATGATTATTGGCCTTTTTTTGTATTAAATCTGCATTCTAAAGCACTGAATCTTAGAATGACGAATGAAATAGCCATTGAGAAAGCCCTAAGAATTAAGGCTTGCTTGAAATTTTGTGTGCCTTTTTGCTTTAGAATCCAACTACAAGTAGTCCTCGATGTACAACCATTCATTTAGTGACTATTTAAATTTACTGCACTGAAAAAAGTGACTTGTGACTTCAATTTACACTTATGACCGTTGCAACATCTCCATTGTCACATGATCAAAATTCAGATGCTTGGCAACTGGAATGAATTTATGATGGTTGCAATGTCCCGGGATTGTGTGATCACCTTTTGCAACCTTTTGAGAAGCAAAGTCAATGGGGAAACCCAGTTCATTTAACAACCGTGTTACTTACTAACTTAACTGCAGATAGTAGCCAAGGTTAAAACCATGCAGAAAGTTAACACCCACCCTTCTCCTAGAACTCCAAATCTCAACCAGCAAATGCTCTGTCTTACACGTTGGAAAAAAGAATCTAAACACTAAATACAAACTCGATGGACATTATCTTACAGATGACCCCCATCCTGTTAAAGACCTTGGAGTTTTCATATCCAATGATCTAAGTGCCAAAGCCCACTGCAACTACATCGCAAAAAAGGCTTTAAGAGTTGTAAACCTAATCTTACGTAGCTTCTTCTCCAGAAACACTACACTACTAACCAGAGCTTATAAAACATTTGCTAGACCAATTCTTGAATACAGCTCGTCTGTCTGGAACCCATACCACATTTCAGACATCAATACAATCGAACGTTTCCAGAAATATTTTACAAGAAGAGTTCTCCATTCCTCTGAATACAACAAAATACCTTATGCCACCAGACTTGAAATCTTGGGTTTATAAAACTTAGAACTCCACCGCCTTCGACAGGACCTGTGTTTAACTCATAGAATCATCTATTGCAATGTCCTTCCTGTTGAAGACTACTTCAGCTTCAATCACAACAATATAAGAGCAAACAATAGATTTAAACTTAATGTTAACCGCTTCAATCTTGATTGCAGAAAATATGACTTCTGCAACAGAGTTGTTAATGCTTGGAACACACTACCTGACTCTGTGGTCTCTTCTCAAAATCCCCAAAGCTTTAACCAAAAACTGTCTACTATTGATCTCACCCCATTCCTAAGAGGTCTGTAAGGGGTGTGCATAAGAGCACAAACGTGCCTACCGTTCCTGTCCTATTGTTTCCTTTCATTATATCCAATTAATATAGTTGTTACATACTTATGCTTATATATATGCTTATATATTTTATAGTTACTTTCATGCTTATGCTTATATATACTGTTGTGACAAAATAAATAAATAAATAAACCGTGATGGTGAACCTATGCATGCGTGCCAGAGGTGGCATGCAAGCTGTCACCCCAGTTCGGCTCTGCCACGCATGTGCGTGCACCTCCTGCCGGCCAGCTGGTCTTCAGGTCTCTGACACACATGCACGGGGGGGGGGGGAGGGCTCAGGGTGGGGAACTAGAACTGAATCCAGATGGACGTTTCTTCCAACAATCATCATAATCTGGCAGAACAAAATTGTTTAAATACATATAAAACTGATTCAAAAGGACCCAATCCAGTTTTACAATCAGGATAGAATAATCTTAGTGGCCTTTGTGAAGGAATTAATCGAGCTTTTTGATGAAAAGTGTATCACAGATAAACAGTATTCTGTTAACTGCAGTGATAACTGATATAGATGTGATTTTTATTACATTAACATGTAAATATGTGCATTCTGAAATTTGCAGGATATCTCTCCGAATGTTCATTTTAAACTGATTCATCTTTTTTTTAAACAAAATTAATTGAGGAAAAAATAAACAAGCAGATAGAAAAGGCCTATAAGAAGTTTAAAATGTATTCATAGTTTTTGCTGTTAATCTTGAAGTATTTCTCAGAAATGTTGCTAGATCTTCCTTTTAAAAAAATCTTACAAATATCACAACAATCATATGAATGAGAAAATATACAGCTGTTTTTTAGTGGACTGTATATTGGGATGCACTGAACTATTCCTTTGTCAATGTATTCCAAGTAGAAATAATAAAAGGAAAAAAGAACAATCACTGGGAATTTCCTACATATTTGAATTAATACTTTTATTTTAGCATAAGAATGATAAATACACAGCTATTTCAGGAAAGTTAATGGTACAATACGGGCACTGGATTTGATTACGATCAATTTTAAATTAACTAAAAGAAGTATAGGGCACTCTCATGAATGTTTACAGTACTTGTAATTTTTAGAGAGCTTATCCACTAACTCAGTTGGTGAAATTTGAACTAGTTTGTTCTAAGAATATACAAAAGCTTCTAAGGTTTAAGAGATCAGATTTATAGCTGTTGTTCTCTAACGTTTATTGAAGAGACACTCAGACTGAATGGCTCTTGCAGATCTTAGTAACAAAGTACAAAGTAAAGTAAAACAGTTGTAGGCATTAAATAAGACATGTGAAAAACAAAAATGCACGCATTTTTGAAACAATTCAATTTTTTTAAAATCAGTAGACGAAAAATTCTAAGGTAAGGCAGAGATAACTGTAAACGCTTAACTATATTTTGCCATCAGTTTCTGCCATACAGCACAACTACCTCATGTAGAAAGAAAGGAAGGCATTTTATAATTCTATTCCCCAGCTTACAAACTGTCAAAGTTATTACACAGAGGGCAAAAATGCAGCTCAGTCTGACTTCACGCAGTGAAGAATAAACTGTACCAGAGGAATGAAGTCTTGCCACAATAGAGGAACAATAGTTTTTCTAATCCTATTGAATTTCTTACGAATTTATTTTTAAAAAAATTGTCTCTGATCCGTTACATTCAAAGGGTTGAAGTCCTACGGCTCATTCTTATACTTTCATCAGCACTCTTAAGTTAATTCCTTTCCTTGTAAACTGCTTTTAATTTTGCCTTTCTAGTCTGCCTTTTTCTTACTGGGCATCAAATCTAGCTGGATGACCAGGGAACAACCACCATGCTCATCAAATAGCATTAGCATTAAGGTACTTTATTTTCATTTCCTTCTGCACAACTTGTTAACTTTCACAAGATACAAGCGACTGCTGAAACTGATGGAAGTTTTATATTTGACTTCAATGGAGGAAGAATCACATTTAGAGGAAAATAATGCCATTATGCTTTTAATACCAGGTACTTCCTCTGTGAATACTTCTAAACTATACTGGTGCATTTCATTTAATAGTCTTAAAATTCTATTAAAAGTGACTTTGTATAACAACAATGGTTATATGTGTAGTGTGCATATGAATAAACATTTATTTTATTGTTCCCAGGAATAAAATAGGCTGTTTCTCATACCTTCATGCTCAGCAAAACATTCTCATACCCAGAGATGTAGTCCTTTGCATCAATAATGGTTGGGTTTTTGTTTCAATCTGCATAGATAACTTACAGCTGGAAAGTGCTCAGACCAGCTCCTTTAAATCTATTCATTAGAACAGTGCCGGAAGAGCTTTTCAAGAGTTAAAATGTGAATATAACAGTGAAATAGCACCTTCTAGAGGACACAGAACTTAAGAATACTTGCTGAAATCAAAGTCACACTAAAATAAAGCTTCAAAATGATGGAAGTACTGTAGATATTATGGGTAGATTTCACCAATTTACATAGGAAATTGTTTCTGGGTATTATTTAGCCATAAAAATATGCAGATTTGAATTCATATGCATACACGTCTCTTTTGTTATTTTAAAATAGGGACTGGGTTGGTCAGTTTAAAGAGTACAGCAGCCATTTTTGTTAGATGCAAGAGAAAAGTTACTTCCACCTTCAAAGACATTTAAAATGTTGATTCTTACAAAATATAAGGAGCAAAATTATGTATGCTTTAGCAAAACTTGAGGTTTGGAAGACAGGTTAATATGCTTGCTATGGAGTGAATGCAGTCAGGAGTTTCTTATATGGATGAGAAAAATAAGGGGTTTCAGACTATGAGTCAGTGTGGTGTCCATCTGTTGCTGGATTAGCATTTATCATGGGTACATATAATGGTGGTTGTGGTGATGTTGATGATTTATCCTGCATCATACCCCAAACCTCCCCAACTGGCTTCAGAAAGTCGCCTTTCTGCAGGGACGAGTAGTAGATGTCTATTAAAAGAGAGTATAGGAAGCTCAGGGTTTTATTGTTGAAATGTCATAATGTTACCTACTCGGGCAATGAAGTGTCTACAAACAAGAAAGCTCAGAGAGCATCAAGGCCTCCAGATGTCTATTAGCATAAGGTTGGATGTAACTCCTCCTCTTTTTGTTTTCAAACAGCACTAGCACCACTACTCTATTACCATAGCAGCAACTGTGAATTAAGAAACATTTTCTCCTATTAAAAAAGGTTAGCAATACCAAATTCTTCCTTAGGGGAAAAAAGTGCAATTAAACATCTTTGCAACACTAGCATGGCTGGTTTAAGCATGCATTTCAGCTAATTCTCTGCAAGATTAGTTTGTCAGTTTAGAAAGGCAGCACGTTTTGAAATCAGTGAAAGCCTTTGCCCAATTTTTCCAAACCAATGAAATACATAGCCTTTGCCCAATTTTTCCCCTGTACAGTTGGAGTACTTTTAAAACAAAGAATATGTTTTCTGAGTGATCCCTTATGTGCATATGGAGCTCTGCTCAGCTTGACACTTTGTTCCTCCCACATCCAATACTGTCTGTGGACCCTTTTTAAGCCTCATGATCCTAGGACTCATAAAAAGAGCCCTCAATAAAATAGTGCCTATAAAAACGTTCGTTCAAAAGCCTGGTTCTGCTCATAGGCCTCTTTGTGTGTAAAACCAATTTATGATTAACAGCTCTTGAGGTCTTTTTTTTTTTAACTTGGAATTGACAGAACTCTGATAATCATCTCCTTCAAAACATTTAACTATTGGCTTGCCACACTCAAGGGCACTGTCCAAGCAGTGGAATGAGCAGGAAGATACACACAGTCACTTTGATAATTATCTATTTATGGTGCCATTGTTGCCAGCAATCTGGCTTAGATCATAGCCTGTTCATATTTGGTTTTGCACAAAATAGGCTGGAAGAAATGTTGCCAAAAGAAGCTTCCCACAAAAGGCAGAGAAAAGGAGATAAGAACTGAAAAAGAACTCAAAAATGTTACTGGCCATAGAGCTGGATGCTGATTACAGGACATGAAATAGCCAGTTTCCTTGGAATATTGGTGCAGAAATGACATTCTTGCCAATTTGCATCAGTGATATAATGCATTTTATTAACTAAAAAGAAAAAGTTGTGATGTGATGTGACTTTTTGCACATGAAGCCAACATACCTTGTTTTCTCAGTTACTCATTCTTGTGTACCTTGCATTTCTGGAACTCCCTCCCATAACAATGATGTGAGACTTGTGCTCCTGGAAGACCTGCTGAGAATGTAGTATCATTCTTTTGAAGCTTTTGTGACTTTCAAAAAACCCTTCTGCTTTATTTGCTATATGCTTCACTGCTATATCGTCAGAATTGTTTTGTCAGTAGATGATGTAACTCTACAGTTACTTCATACTTTGGAAAACAGTTTACACTATCTAGAGTATGGTGAATAACATTCAGCTTGTGCAAAACTTAAATGAATTTCTGTCCATTTGATAAAATGATCTTAGGTTTAACGCTAGAATAAATGTCCAAGGGCTTGCTGACATTTGGACTCTTTTATAAACAGGGTATTCTGGGAGCTGTAATTCAGGCTGCCAAAGGCATTTTGTAATGCAAACATGGTAATAGTCATATTCCAACTGAACTGCATGGGTTTTTTCCCAGACAATGTTTGAATATCAACAAATAAGTACTTTTAAAAAGAGTACCAGAAGTGAAAACTATTGTTTAATCTAATTTTTCTTGGTCAAGTTTTGTAGACCACATAACAAGATCTTCGACTTCATCTTCCCATTGTTCTTCATTTTTGCTTTTTTCCATCTTCTTAGATCCCACGGAAGATGTTTTTGAAGATGCTTCTAAATAGTAGAAGTAATACAAAATGAAAAACATGAATACATGAATCATAATAACTTGATTTGTAACACATTAAATTGTGTATCTGTGATACATCCGCATGGATGTAGGTATGAGAGGCCTTTTTGTAGCATGTGCAAGATCTATCCTATACAGAAGTAAGTTTGTATGTTAGCATTTATAGCCAAGTGAGATAGCTAACTATTAGAAAAGTAATATATGTTCACCTACCCTACTTATAAAAGTTTCCAAGACCCCATGATCACACTAAAATCTGATTAAGAAGTGGTAAGTTTTGATGATATAATAATATGTTGCTTTTTAAATAAGATACTCACCTAATAAGTACATTGATAGACATAATAGCACTATTTGGAATAAATAAAATAAAACAAAACTGTAGCCCAAAACTCAACATTCTCTCGAAAGAGAGATTAAAACCATGACCACATGCTCTAATGATCAGTCCTACATATTCTGCAGCCTTCAGAGCTATGACTAGATAAATAAATAAATAAATAAATAAATAAATAAATAAATAAATAAATAAATAAATACCAGATCCCCAGACAGAAACATTATTTTCAATACATTATTTTATATTTGTTATCATTGTTTTTTTATTGTTCTATTATTTTACTTATGTTTACATGCCTATCAGTTTTCTTCCTTTTTATAATTATAAACCGTCTATAGTATCACTACGGTGAGATAAGTGGCAAATAAATTTAACAAATAAATAAACTAAATAAACATGGACCATTTCTTTTCCTGTTCAGCTCAAAGTGGGTAACAGTTTCACAATATGATTTTTGAAAGGTATTTCCCCTTGAATCTGTCTGTTTAATCTATTTCCTGAGGTTCCATTATTCCAGAAATTTTGCTACATGGATTCATGTAGAGGTAGGGCATTCCCAGGGGCTGGGATCCTATACAAAGAGGAATGGTCAGTTAATAAATGGTAATTTTCTTTCTCAGATGAATTTATATTCCACAGATATCATGATTTTATCTTCATTATATTGCTGCTTTAACATCTATCATTGTAAAGCTATGTTTTTCAATGATCACAGTATTGTTTTAACTGATGCTGTTAGTTACTCTGAGCCCACTGGATGAAAAATGCATTATTAAATTGCACCTTAACAAATTTTTATAGGTACTGTATATAGTATAAAATAGGATAAAGAGCATGATACTCTTGCTCTTCCTGATTTACATGTAGTCCTCGACTTACAACGGTTCACTTAGTGACTGTTTGAAGTTACAACAACGCTGAAAAAAGTGACTTATGACCATTTTTCACATTTATGACTATTGCAGGATCCCCATGGTCACATGATTTACATTTACATGCTTGACAACTGACTCACATTTATGACAGTTGCAGCGTCCCAGGGTTAAGTGATCACCTTTTGTGACCGTCTGACAAGCAAAGTCAATGGGGAAACCAGATTCACTTAACAGCCATGTTACTCACTTAAAAACTGCAGTGATTCACTTAACAACTGTGGCAAGAAAGTCGTAAAATGGGGCAAAACTCACTTAACAAATTTGTCACTTAGCAACATAAATTTTGGTCACAATTGTGGTTGTAAGTTGAGGACTATCTGTATCATAGTTAAAAGGATCAAAGTAAAACCATGAACTCTATGCTTAACATTTTGGCTTACAAGGGCAGCGGTATTTACATATTATTAAACATGAATTATTAAAATTCCTTGACCGGGATGCCTTATGCACGGTCACTCATGCTCTTGTCACTTCCCGTTTGGATTATTGCAATGCTCTCTACATGGGGCTGCCCTTGAAGTGCACCCTGAGGCTGCAGCTAGTCCAGAATGCAGCTGCGCGGG
This sequence comes from Ahaetulla prasina, assembly GCF_028640845.1. Taxonomy (NCBI): domain Eukaryota; kingdom Metazoa; phylum Chordata; class Lepidosauria; order Squamata; family Colubridae; genus Ahaetulla; species Ahaetulla prasina. The sequence continues at coordinate 162,705,065 of NC_080541.1, forward strand.
TAGTAACGGGAGCCACTCGTTGCTCCCATGTAACACCACTCCTGCGCAGTCTGCACTGGCTTCCTGTGGTCTTTCGGGTGCGCTTTAAGATTTTGGTTACCACCTTTAAAGCGCTCCATGGCTTAGGGCCCGGGTACTTACGGGACCGCCTGCTGTTACCTCATGCCTCCCACCGACCCGTACGCTCACACAGAGAGGGCCTTCTCAGGGTGCCGTCCGCCAAACAATGTCGGCTGGTGGCCCCCAGGGGCAGGGCCTTCTCTGTTGGAGCTCCTACGCTCTGGAACGAACTTCCCCCTGGTTTACGTCAAGTGTCTGATCTTTGGACTTTTCGCCGTGAGCTGAAAACGCACCTATTTTTCAAGCGGGACTGGCTTAAAAGTTTTATTAAATTTTAATTGGGGTTATTTATATTTTAAGGTTTGTTAATTGTTTTAAATTTTCGGCCACCCTATAATATGTCTTGTTTTAATTCTTGTTTTTAATGTGTATTTTGTGTATTTTAAATGGCTGTACACCGCCCTGAGTCCTTCGGGAGAAGGGCGGTATAAAAATCGAATAAAATAAATAAATAAAATAAAAATAATAAATAAAATAAATAGGTTGAGATGATTTGGTCAGGTAGAGAGAGTGAATTAGGATCAAATCATGAAATAAATTTATGGAAGAAGAGTAAATTATTTAGAAGGAAAGACAAAATTAAGAATTTGCGGTTGGATAAAGCTGATCAGAACCTCAAGAAGCCAGCAGTGTGCAGCAGCTGCTAAAAAAGCCAACACAGTTCTGGGCTGCATAAACAGAGGGATAGAATCAAGATCATGTGAAGTGTTAGTACCACTTTCTAATGCCTTGGTAAGGACACACTTGGAATACTGTATCCAGTTTTTGTCACTACGATGTAAAAAAGATGCTGAGACTCTAGAAAGAGTGCAGAGAAGAGCAACAAAGGTGATTAGGGGACTGGAGGCTAAAACATATGAAGAACGATTGCAAGAGCTGGGTATGTCTAGTTTAATAAAAAGAAAGACTAGGGGAGACATGATAGCAGTGTTCCAATATCTCGGGGGTTGCCACAAAGAAGAGGGAGTCGGGCTGTTCTCCAAAGCACCTGAGGGTAGAACAAGAAGCAATGGGTGGAAACTGATCAAGGAAAGAAGCAACTTAGAACTAAGGAGAAATTTCCTGACAGTTAGAACAACTAATAAGTGGAACGACTTCCCTGCAGAAGTTGTGAATGCTCCAACACTGGAAATTTTTAAGAAAATGTTGGATAACCATCTGTCTGAAATGGTGTAGGGCAGGGGGTTGGACTAGAAGGCCTCCAAGGTCCTTTCTAACTCTGTTGTTATTAGGAGAGAGCTAAAGAGAAGCTTTAGCAATATATAATGTGGTGTATGGAAGCTGGGGATACAAAGATGATTTGCAAGATGTGGAGAAGAACAGTGAATGAATTTGGTTTAAAATAGATTTAGCTATGTTCCTTTTCCTTACGTCTTGCCTTTAATTTTTTTTTAGCTGATTATGTCTTACTCTTTCTCTATACTCATCGTAGTTGTTGCCTAGTCCCAAACATACTGTAATAATATGTTGTTTGAATAAATAAAAATTATAGCTTGGTAGTTGGGTTGAAATGAATTATCGGTAGAAGATCTCATTCAAACTGTATTTTTAACTCTTTTCATTTTTACAATCACAAACTATTTTTCAATATTTGGAGACAACACAAGCATACCAAAAAAAAAGATACACAAAATGGTAGGATGGTGGGTGGCCTTCCTGCTCCTCCCCCAAAAAAGAGCATGAGAAGATGAGGTTTTTCCAAGAGTTCCATACATTCAAATGTACTTACTTGTTTAACAGAGTTAAACAATAGATATATTTTCAGTTGTAATATATACTATTGTTGATGTGTACAGAAAAACTGCAAACTTGTCACAAAATCAGTTCTCCTGTCTTACCTGAAGGTGGGATAATGCACCTGCCTCCCCAGTTTTCTAACATTATCTGTTTCTTCTGTTTTTCAATGCAATCAGAGACAAAAATGTTATGTCTGAAATTAAAACACAAGAAGATCGGTATAATTTCAGAATATAGCAGAAATATAAGCTTATTTACTAGATCAGGGGTCTCCAACCGTGGTCCCTTTAAGACTTGTGGACTTCAACTCCCAGAGTCCCTCAGCCAGCAAAGCAAAGCAAAGCAAAGCTGGCTGAGGAACTCTGGGAGTTGAAGTCCACAAGTCTTAAAGGGACCAAGGTTGGAGACCCCGATCTACAATACATGAGAGTGTCTTAGCACCTTGGAGTCATACAGTGGTAGGAGAGAACTGTGAGAATAATTGTATTCTATTTTAATACAGTCACCGTTTATGATTCTATGCCTAATGTTAATCTTTATAAATTCTCAATAACACATTAAAACTTTTAAAATGCTTTTGTATAAAATCATGCTAAAAAGAATCATGTGTCTCTAACAATTTTATTGAAATTATAAAACAGGCGATGACATTTTTATAATTTGAGACACTGTTTATAGAAAGCAAATTTGATTGGGGTTATTATAATTCCCCATTTGTTGCCAAAAAACAGGAAGAAGCCCTAGGAAGGAATCCAGCTATTTTACACATTCCTTGAGTAGCTTAATAGTTAAAGCGCTGGATTAGGATTTAAGAGATCTGGTTTAAAAGTACCCTCAAGATACAGCATACTTTGGGCCAATTGCTATCATCATGCTGTTGTGTTAAAGGAATCAAACTGGACAGGAAACAGTACATATATTGCTTTCAGCAAAGAAACAGTTCCCATAGGAATAATCACAATTTAATTAGGGTACAAACAATTATGGCTGGGGTGGGCAACTATGGTAATTTTATGACCTCTGGACTTCAACTCCCAGAATTCCTGAGCCAACATGGAATTCTGGAAGTTGAAGTCCACAGGTTGTACAGTTGCCCTAGGTGCCCACCACTGGATTATGGGAATGGGAAGAAAGAAGTTTGCTAAAGATTACATCAGTGGTGGGTTGCTACCGGTTTGCCCTGGGTCAGGCAAACTGGTAGCAGAGGCAGTGGGAGGCTCTGTCCACCCGCCCGGATGTTTCTGCGTGCGAGCGCGTGAGCGCCCCTGAGTGAACCAGTAGCGATGGGTTTTGAAACCCGCCCCTGGATTGCATCATATCTTTGCTGAGCACTCCATTAATAACACATCCCTGCCTGTTCTCTCTTACTTTTCATACAAACAGAAACTCTCAGTTCACTTCAGTTATCTTTCTTCAGAGGTACCTTCCTCAATGTAATTTGCTAGTGTCAAACTATGTAATTTCAAAATACTTTAATTTTATTTTCTAATGGCAAAATATAAATAATGACAGCATCAACAGAAAAAAGGATATTATGAAGAAAGAAAAACCTAGGCATATTATAGCGATTAAAATAAATATGACAAAAACCTCATAGAAAAGGAATTCGTACAAAAAAGAGACAAAAAACCATATTATAATTACATACAGCAATATAATATTTAACAGCAATAGCACCCCCAAACTTTCTGGCTTTCTGGACCGGGGTGTGGGAGAGGGGATGGTTTTGTGCAAACCGCTTCCATCCCTGTAAAGATATCTGTAACACTGTCAAATATCCAGATCTGCTTATCAAAGATCCTTGGTAAGGACTTGATAGGTGGACAAAAATGCCAAACCCAGTCTGAACATCTGGCTGACTGTGTAATGAATAATAATGATGATGATAAACCAAATTGACAAATTTGCCATCAAACAATTACGAAAGGCGGTTTTACTGGGAACAGCTTCCATTCTGCGATGATATCTGTTACACAATCAAACATCCATATCGGCCCATCTCAGGTCCTTGGTAAGGAGTTGATAGGTAGACAAAATGCCAATCCATGCTTTACATGTACCACGCTTTACATCCACGAAGTGACATCGACAAGTTGTACCTGCCAAGAAGAATAGGGGGCAGAGGGCTATTGCAAATCCATCAAACTGTAGAAGAAGAAAAATGAAGTTTGAAAGATTATGTGAAAATTGCTGCAGGCTGTGAAAACGGAAAACATTATAAAAACAACAAACAAAGGCAGAATATAAAGAAAAACAGCTGGATGACAGGTTAAATGAATGGAAAACCAAAGCTTTGCATAGACAGAACTTGAAAAACATTGAAGGAAAATGTGATAATAACTTGACATGGGCATGGCTTAAGATGGAAACCATCAAGAAAGAAACGGAAGGTTTAATACTTGCTGTTCAAGAACAAACACTACAAACTAATGCCATGAAAGCAAAGATACAAAAATCCACTGAAAATCCAAACTGCTGACTTTGCAATGACAAAGTTGAAACTGTTTCACACTTAATATGTGAGTGCAGCAAAATCGCACAAACTGATTACAAAGTTAGACATGACCAAGTTGCTAAATTAATCCACTGGTCATTATGTAAAAAATACACCTTGCCTGTATCTGAAAAGTCATGGGAACTTAAAAGTGGAAAAAGTTGTCAAAAATGAGATGGTGAAGATCTTGTGAATTGTCATTTGGAATATAACATGCCAGATATCACAGTTTTGAAAACCGAAGTATAAAATTTATTGATATTGCTGGTTCCGAATATCTGGTGTCCAGAAGACACCAGGGTCGAAGAAAAAGAACTGGAAAAAAATCACAAAATATCATAACGTGGCCGTTGAAACTACATGGCTATGGATGAAACACGTAACAGTGATACCCATTGTCATTGGGGCACTTGGTACCATGTCCAAGAATTTTACAAAAAAGTTATTGCTTCCTGCAATAAAAACTGCGCTATTCGGAACATCATACATTTTAAGATCTTGATTGATACCTAGAATGCCGGCAGCAACGTAGCAACCATCAGTGTCAGTCAATCATCTTTGTGATACATTTTTAAATGTTCAGTTGATTGAGTTTCATGTTTAATGAATAAAAGAAATAATAATAATGATAATAAGCCAAATTGACAAATTTGCCATCAGACAATAGCAAAAGGCAGCTTTACTGGGAACAGCTTCCATCCTGCGATGGTATGTTACACAATCAAACATTCACATCTGTCTATCCCAAGTCCTTGGTAAGGGCTCGATAGGTAGACAAAATGACAAACCCAGTCTGAACATCTGGCTGACTGTGAGTTTATCAATAATGTTGCCAAAATCATACATTGGAAGCTTTGCCAGAAGTTTGGGTTTTAATGCAGCAAAAACTACTGGGAATACCAAATTGACAAAGTTCTTGAAAATGAACAGGTCAAGATCCTTTGGGACTTTTGAATCCAAACGGACAGACATCTGGCCCACAACACACCTAACATCACTACTGTGGAAAAGAAAAAAGTCTGGTTCATTGATATTGCAATGCCAGGTGATGCAGTAATTGAAGAGAAACAACTAGAAAAAATAATGAAATACTGCAATCTGCAAATTGAAGTTGAGCGATTGTGGAGGAAGAAATCAATGGTTATAGCAATAATAATAGGTGCCCTTGGAGCAATACCCAAAGGATTGCTTAGATACATGGACATTTTGAACTTATTAGAGCTGAATATTCTGACTGCAAAAAAACCACCTTACTCAGAACTGCCTACATACTTAGATGTTACCTTAGCAGCTCTTACGTCTTTGATTAGAACTTGAACTGTTAAATTTTTACCAGTCCCAGACCATGAATCGAATTGAAGATTAAATCAATCATCATCATCACTATCATCATCATCATAATCATCATTTGGAACACAACACGCCAGATATCACAGTTGTTGAAAACCAAAGTGTACAATTTATTGATATCGCTGTACCATGAGACACCAGAGTCAAAGAAAAAGAACTGGAAAAAAATAATGAAATATCGTTAACTGGCCATCGAAACTAAGCGATTATGGATGAAACATGTAATAGTGATACCCATTATCTTCGGGGCACTTGGTACCATGTCCAAGAATTTTACAAAATACATCAAGAAATTGCAGCTTCCTGCAATAACACCAGCAGAACTATAAAAAACTGTGCTACTCAGAACATTGTACATTTTAAGAAGATACTTGGTTGATACCTAGGATGCTGGCAGCAAACTGTATCAACCATCAGCATCAGTAAATGATATTTGTGATACATTTTTAAATGTTCACTTGACTGAATTTCATGTTTAATGAATAAAAGAGATAGTAGTAGTAGTAGTAGTACCAAGTAAGCCCAAAAAGAAAAATATTCTCATTCCAAAAGAATATAGATGTTAAAATAAAAAAGCCAATTACAGAATTGAAAATCTGATAGCTGAAAGCCACTATATCTGGTAGAAATAGGTAAATTAACTTTATGAAAGTAAAGAGCCACTTCTTTATAGTCAAAACAATAGAGTCCTATTTGTTAAGAAATTGGGAAAAAGAAATGAAGTGAGGTAAATTTCAGTATATAGATATTCCTTGTTTAATGACCTTGTTCAGCAACCATTCGAAATTAGGAACATAGGATCAGTTAAACGTGCCAAAAGCATTCATGTAAAATGTCAAATAAATTCAAATGATATTACTCAGATGTCATAGGAGGGACAGCAGAAAGAACAAATGTTAAGGATTGGTTGGTAACTGCCTCTGGAAAAAAAATCATTGTGAAGTATTTAGGTGCCTAATTAAGTTTGAGTCCAGGAAAAGACATATATAGTACCAACAAATCACAGATTTTATGAGAATAGCTGGTGATTGCTTGAAAGATTTTTGAAACTTTTCAGACAATTCCAAAAAGTAGTATAAAATTTACGTGTTGTCTCCATTGTGTTGTCAGATGAACTTGACCTTAATTGTTATTGCAAGCAATCTTGACACATCCTTGCCTTTACTGATGGAGAGAAAGACAAAGGACAGACAGTGTGGGGTAGTGGTTAAAGTATTGGCTGAGGAAGGGTTAGAGTTAGGGTTAGGAACCCAGGTTCAAATCTATCCTAACCACCAAAGCTTATTTATTAAGTTTGGGCCAGAGTTGTTATGTGAGTTAAACAACTCACAACCAAGGAACCTGTTGCTAAAATTCACCTCTGGAACAGCTGATTGGGGGCATTCCAGGAGGCCATCCACCTGCCAATCAAATTTCTTATTTTCCTCCCCCAAAAACTAAGGTGCGTCTTATACTCCGGTGTGTCTTATACTCCCAAAAATACGGTAGGATGTAGATATCCAAAATATCACACTCCAGATTTTCCCTCCCTTTTTAAAATCACAATTGTTCCTCCTCCATGGACTATCCCCAAATATTTGTTTAACATCTTATATGCTCCACATAGAATACTGTTTATTTGGGATCCATTTGGGGTGCTACTTATTAGCACAATAACTTACAGATACATAAGCTTCCCACATGAAAGCTACATTTGTTTTTGTTCAGACTCAAAAATAGAATCTATTTCATTATTTAAAATGTCCATTCTATACCCAATAGTAATCAAGTTTAATATTTCCAAAAGTTAACTCTAAATGCCATCTTGACCAGGAGGCTATTGTTGTTTTCCTGGATAACCAGCTTTCATAAACTTCTAAGAAGATTGCAAAATTCTTAACAATAGCTTTGGCTGTTAGAAACCATCTGGTTTCTTCCTCATTAATTGTTAGCTGATCATTATTTTAGGATTTTCTCACAACTAAACAAAATGATGGCCTCACAAACAGTTCAGCAAATGTTGAAGTTGATGAAGCATCCAGTTATGAAGCATGTAACTAAGACAGAGTAACTTGAGATATTCTCTGCAAGAAGTGTAATAGCAGTGTAATAGGAAGTCAGTGCCTGAATTTGCCTTATTGGGTGACATGATACAGTATATAGAGAAAAGAGTCTTTTTAAAATTTAGTCAACCTTCTATTCAGGATATTTACTGTTCATTTTGCCATTACTACATATTCTCCAAGTTTGGTTCCCCAATCTGATTATGTTGATAAGTGCCCCTTTTCCAATGTTGGGACCAAATTTCTGTTTGCAGCCATCAATATCTTTATAAGTTCTACAATCAAAGTGAAAAAACACTCTCAAAAGGCCAAATCTACATAGACTTGTAACTAAATTCATTTTATAGCTACCGTATATACTCGAGTATAAGCCGAGTTTTTCAGCACGTTTTTTGTGCTGAAAAGCGCCCCCTCGGCTTATACTCGAGCCAAGCCGTTCAGCCCTTCCTCTTGCAGCGAGTGCTTTCTACCGCAGGCAGCTAGCTCTCGTTAGTGCGCGCGCGCATCTTATTCCTATGTGGACACACGCCAAGACACCCCTCACGCACAATTACCCGCTAGTTATAATTGTTGACAGCGTTGACAGAGAGGGCACGAGGGAGAGGCGAGGCAAGGCAAGGGACCCCAATCAAGAGTTATAATTGTTGACAAATACACACGCAGGGAGCGAAGAGTGAAACCTCCCGGTTTCAAGCGAAGGAAGGAGGCGCCTGGCTACACACCCGCCTTCAAAGAAATAGCTGGCATTCTGGGCGGACGGGCGCAGACACACACACACACACACACACACACACACACACACACACACACACACGCCGCCTCCTAAATTCATTTCCACCCCACCCCACCCCACCCCTTTTTCTTGGCTGCTTCTTTTCTCCTCCCCCGCGCCGCAGGCCGCCTAGGGCTCTCCTTACCCAGCCCGTGCAAGTGCGGTCAGCTGCCAAATCGACGCTTCCTCTCCTCCCACTGAGGAGGTTTCAAGCTCTGGATTTAAATACAACCGAAAGGGGACGCTGGGGCTACAAACAAGACAGGGAGGGAGGGAGGGAGGGAGGGAGGGAGGGAGGGAGGGAGGGAGGTCGAGGAAGCGCAAGAAACTTGTCAGGTAAAACTCAACAGGCAAGGGCGGAAAAAACAGGGAACTGGAAAACGCCCAACTAGGGAGAAAGGAAGGTGGTGTTTTTAAAAACAAAAGTCCCAAACCCAGCGACGGAACCTTTTTCAAAACCGCTGCCGAGCCGAGAAGTGACGGACGGACGGACGGACGGCCGACTCATGAGGCCAGAAGGTAGCCCAGCCGCCTCGCCAGGCTTTTCTCAGTTACTGCGGCCCCGCCTCCTCCCTCCGTAGCGGTTCAGCAGGGCTGCTTTGGAAGAGCCTTAAACGAGCCTGCCCTCAGCCACCCTCCCTTCCCTTCCTTCGAGCCTCCAGCTCCAGCAGCAGTCTATCCCGTGACGAACGCCCTGCTTTTGCCTTCCTGAGCCTAGCCGCCCCGCCTCCTCCCTCCGTAGCGGTTCAGCAGGGCTGCTTTGGAAGAGCCTTAAACGAGCCTGCCCTCAGCCACCCTCCCTTCCCTTCCTTCGAGCCTCCAGCTCCAGCAGCAGTCTATCCCGGTAAGAATCCGGCCTGCCTACCTTCCCGGAGACTGGCCGGCCCGATCTCCTCCCTTCTCTAGCGGGCAGGTGTCTAGGGCTAAAGAACCTTGAGCTCCACCACCCCTCCCTTCCCTTCCTTCGAGCCTCCAGCTCCAGCAGCAGTCTATCCCGTGGATCCCAGCAGTCTATCCCGTGGATCCCAGCAGTCTATCCCGTGACGAACGCCCTGCTTTTGCCTTCCTGAGCCTAGCCGCCCCGCCTCCTCCCTCCGTAGCGGCTCAGCTGGGCTGCGAGCCCCGCCTCGGTCGCCTTCGCCTGCCCTTTGCTGGCCTCGCCTGGGCAGGGCTGGGCAGAGCCGTGACATCACCTCCACCGCCCACCGTTGCCGTCCGCCGCCCGCCGCCCGCCGCCGCCGCCGCTGCTCGCCTCCGTCCCTCCTCCGCCTCCTCCAGCAGCCAGCAGCGTGGCCGGGCGCCGGGCGCGGCAGGGCCGGGCTGGCGACGGCCTCTCCTGGCGGCAGCAACGGCGGCAGCAGCATCAACAGCACCAGCAGCACCAGCAGCTCCCGCAGCAGCCCCCGCAGCCGCCTCCTTCCCCGGGCCCCACCTGCATGGGCCACCGCCAAGGCGACAAGCCGCCCATCAGCATCCAGGAGCACATGGCCATCCACGTCTGCCCCGGTCCCCTCCCCCCCATCCAGCAGGTCTCCCACTACTTCCGCGTTCGGCCTCCCCGCCGCCGCTTTGCTCAGCCGGAGCCTCCCTCTCTCTCTCTCTCTCTCTCTCACACACACACACACACACACACAGAGAGACTTCTAAAGTGGGTTTAATGATATTAGAGACCCTTATTGCCCTGCCAAAAAAAAAAAAAAAGAGCCACCCCAACGTCTATGAAAATTAACCTTCTCTTCCAAGAGACACTGTGCAGGGTATTTTCACTGTTGGTGTGCATACAGGCTTAGATTTGTGCTGGGTTCTTAGTACTTAGAGCACTGACCTTCAGAGGCACCCTGGTCCCTTGAAGCTAAAGGAGGACTCATTTTCATGCTTGCAGTGTTCAATTTGGGAAGGGCATCCAAAGAAGTGGTAGATCCTTGTGTGTCCAATCACACTTAGCCAATAAAAATTCTATTCTATTCTATTCTATTCTATTCTATTCTATTCTATTCTATTCTATTCTATTCTATTCTATTCACTCATTCATTCATTCATTCATTCCTTGTGTGTCCAATCACACTTGGCCAATAAAAATTCTATTCTATTCTATTCTATTCTATTCTATTCTATTCACTCACTCATTCATTCATTCATTCATTCCTTGTGTGTCCAATCACACTTGGCCAATAAAAATTCTATTCTATTCTATTCTATTCTATTCTATTCTATTCTATTCTATTCTATTCTATTCATTTTATTTTGTCAAATACATATTAAATAATTATATAAATATAAGCATGAATTGAATACATAAAAGGAATACAACTAAAGGGAACATTAGGACAGGGACGGTAGGCACGCTGGTGCTCTTATGCACGCCCCTTACAGACCTCTTAGGAATGGGGTGAGGTCAATACTAGATAGTCTTTGGTTAAGGCTTTGGGGATTTTGGGAAGAGACCACAGAGTCAGGTAGCACATTCCAGGCATTAACAACTCTGTTACTGAAGTCACATTTTCTGCAATCTAGATTGGAGAGGTTCACTTTTAAGTTTGAATCTATTGTGTTCTCGTGTATTGTTGTGGTTGAAGCTGAAGTAGTCATTGATAGGAAGTACATTGTAGCAGATAATTTTATGAGCTATGCTCAGGTCATACCAAAGGCGGCGTAGTTCTAAATTTTCTAAAGCTGGGAATCCTCCTTCCCCCTTTTGCACTTTTATTGTTTTTCGTTCAAATAAATATTCATGTTATTTTACTTGGCTCTATCTTTATTTTTTACATTGACCAGTAGCTGCCTCATTTCCCACCCTCGGCTTATACTCGAGTCAATAGTTTTTCCCAGTTTTTGTGGTAAAATTAGGTACCTCGGCTTATATTCGGGTCGGCTTATACTCGAGTATATACGGTACTTTCTATGATGTAGGACAAGAGTCCTGAACCTCCAGTCTACGGCCCAGTGCTGGGCCACAGCCTTTTTCGGAACTATGTTGAGGAAGAGGTGGGTAAGCACAGGTGCACAGACAAAACTGCATTTGTAGAAGCAGCACTCATGAAACGATCCCCTTCCCCACCACACACACACTGCCACCTGCGCCAGTCCGCTGAGCTGAAAAGGTTGGGGACAGCTGATATAGGGTTTTGATGCTACTTTATTATTTTCAAGATATTTAAGTATTTTTAGAAGAGTACTGAATTACTGTCAATGACTATACCTCTATCTTGGAGCTGGGAATTGTTTGATTGATTATAAACAAGTTATTACATTTTATAGGATCATGCATGTGTTTTCTTTATTTGGGGATCTTAACTTCCATTCAGTATAGTTGCAGTAGAAATGATGAATGTACATTTCATAAGAAAGCCAGTTTGTTTATAAGCTTTGGCTTAATTACAGCTTTTTTTTAATATAAAAGTTCAAAGAAGCGCTGTTCTTGGAAGTGTACAGTGCCTTAACTTAGCCAAATATTTGCTTTTGCTGTGTGATGGGTCCATGCATGTAAAACTATAATCTGTTTAGTTGCAGGTATGTCCTGAGCAATCACTGGGGAATCTTGTTACTTGAGAGGAAGGAAAGAAGGAAAGAATTTTACAAAACACTCTTTACAACCACAGGATGGCAGTAAAAGGTGGGCCTTTAACTCTTGTCAAAAAAACCATAGCCATTTTTTTCTCAAGCTTCAATGCAATTAATACCGAAAGTTGCCTTCTTTCAAAGAAAAGGCAGTTTTCTCAAACAAATCTAGCCTATTCTTGTTGTTTGCTAATTTTTTTAAAAATTAAAAATGGGGGAAAAAACTTCAGAAAAGAGACTGCTAATTTTTGAAATGCTTTCTTGGCACACATATATTGTATGGCACGACATAATGAAGCAATTATCAAATACATGAAACAAAGAACTTCTGTTGAGAGAAATAAAACGAGGAAGTTGTATCCAAGGAAAATTAACCCTTTCGAATAAGAGAGCCTATTCAAGAGAAAAATGAACCAGTTTTGCCCATTTGTTTTTATTTGATTGAAAGCCTAAAGTAGATTTTCTTAGATGTCTGCCAGTTTGCGGCAATTTGGGCGAAATAGCCGCTTGTGTATGAAATAACTGATTGCAAACTTTTTAGAATACTCTAAAATAAATTGGCTATATTGTAGGGATAACTTAGTATAATTATTCAGCTTCAGTGATCAGTAATGCTATGATTTCAGGCCAGTGGTGGTATTCTACCAGTTCGCCCTGGTTCGGGAAAACCGATAGCGGTGGGAGGCTCTACCTACCCACCCAGATGTCATCACAGACGCTCTGCGCATGCGCAGAAGCACTGCATGTAAGCAAAATGTACATACATGTGCGCGCTCACAGTTCCAAACCGGCAGCAAAGGTAAGTGAATACCACTACTGTTCCAGGCATACAGAAAATGTGATGTCTGTTGTAAATGCCTGCTTCCTAGATTGTCTCTTTCTTGAGCTATGGGTCCCAGGACTCATTCCATCTTCCCCAATCCCAGGGACCACATTACATTTGTTTTCTGGGAGACACAGAGGATACCTTCTCCTCATAAATATACATAAATCCCCAGTATAAGAACATTGAATAAGGGTGTATGTAAAGTGGAAGCTTTATGAAGGGGAAGAAAGTTACAACACAGATTATGTACCCTCACCCTTGAAAAGGTTCACCTAAATTGCTAATAGGTGTAGGGGGCAGGGTTTGTACATACCTGTTTTAAAAGATCTGCAGTGATTTCCAATTGCATTTTAAGATATTAATATCAAGGTTCAATCCCGATTTCGGAATCCTAATTAGGAGACTGGATTGGCTCTTATATTCAGGTTCATAATACATCTGAATATTTTATGTTTCATGGACTGATGTTCTGCATAAAATTATTCTTATTCTTAATAATATTTTCTGGGGTTTCTATATGTAACTCCAGTATATGCTTCTGTTTTTATATTGGGTTTTTTATTGTTTGTATGCTGCCCAGAGTCACTGAGAGTGAGTGGACAGCCACATAAAAATTAAATAAATAAAAGTGTGCAGATTCAAATTATTATTCTTTCACAGAACCTGCCTTTTTTCTCAAGCTTCAATGCAATTAATACCGAAAGTTGCCTTCTTTCAAAGAAAAGGCAGTTTTCTCAAACAAATCTAGCCTATTCTTGTTGTTTGCTAATTTTTTTAAAAATTAAAAATGGGGGAAAAAAATTCAGAAAAGAGACTGCTAATTTTTGAAATGCTTTCTTGGCACACATATATTGTATGGCACGACATAATGAAGCAATTATCAAATACATGAAACAAAGAACTTCTGTTGAGAGAAATAAAACGAGGAAGTTGTATCCAAGGAAAATTAACCCTTTCGAATAAGAGAGCCTATTCAAGAGAAAAATGAACCAGTTTTGCCCATTTGTTTTTATTTGATTGAAAGCCTAAAGTAGATTTTCTTAGATGTCTGCCAGTTTGCGGCAATTTGGGCGAAATAGCCGCATGTGTATGAAATAACTGATTGCAAAGTTTTTAGAATACTCTAAAATAAATTGGCTATATTGTAGGGATAACTTAGTATAATTATTCAGCTTCAGTGATCAGTAATGCTATGATTTCAGGCCAGTGGTGGTATTCTACCAGTTCGCCCTGGTTCGGGAAAACCGATAGCGGTGGGAGGCTCTACCTACCCACCCAGATGTCATCACAGACGCTCTGCGCATGCGCAGAAGCACTGCATGTAAGCAAAATGTACATACATGTGCGCGCTCACAGTTCCAAACCGGCAGCAAAGGTAAGTGAATACCACTACTGTTCCAGGCATACAGAAAATGTGATGTCTGTTGTAAATGCCTGCTTCCTAGATTGTCTCTTTCTCGAACTATGGGTCCCAGGACTCATTCCATCTTCCCCAATCCCAGGGACCACATTACATTTGTTTTCTGGGAGACACAGAGGATACCTTCTCCTCATAAATATACATAAATCCCCAGTATAAGAACATTGAATAAGGGTGTATGTAAAGTGGAAGCTTTATGAAGGGGAAGAAAGTTACAACACAGATTATGTACCCTCACCCTTGAAAAGGTTCACCTAAATTGCTAATAGGTGTAGGGGGCAGGGTTTGTACATACCTGTTTTAAAAGATCTGCAGTGATTTCCAATTGCATTTTAAGATATTAATATCAAGGTTCAATCCCGATTTCGGAATCCTAATTAGGAGACTGGATTGGCTCTTATATTCAGGTTCATAATACATCTGAATATTTTATGTTTCATGGACTGATGTTCTGCATAAAATTATTCTTATTCTTAATAATATTTTCTGGGGTTTCTATATGTAACTCCAGTATATGCTTCTGTTTTTATATTGGGTTTTTTATTGTTTGTATGCTGCCCAGAGTCACTGAGAGTGAGTGGACAGCCACATAAAAATTAAATAAATAAAAGTGTGCAGATTCAAATTATTATTCTTTCACAGAACCTGCCTCTTTTGTGAAAATTATGACTTTATAGTTACTGTAAAGTCATAATTTTCACAAAAAAGGCAGGTTCTGTGAAAGAATAATAATTTGAATCTGCATACTGTTATTTATTTATTTGGGAGTTTTATGTGGCTGTCCACTCACTCTCAGTGACTCTGGGCAGCATACAAACAATAAAAAATCCAATATAAAAAAATTAAATAACCCTCCACCTGCCTGGCAACAATAAGCAATCAAACCAGCCACTTGATAAATAAATAAATAAATAAATAACACTGTTATGCGGTAGTTTAAGAAACAGCAGAATTTGATGTTGCAGCTAATGTTTAAAGGCATACATTTAGATTTTTTACTGATGACCTTTCACTTTGAAAATAAATCTAAAACTAAATATCAAGAATTTAAAATGGTTAAAATACTCATTAAACATCTTTCCAGCATAGCTGTACATATGTGATTTTTTCATCAGATACCTACAAATTTTCATCCCAGCTGCCTTTGTTCACATTCTCTGCCATCCAATTGTAACGGTTTCCTATGTACTCCGGATCTTCAAACACTGGAAGGAAAATTCCAAGTAAATTTCAAATTATAATGGTCGCAGTCCATAAAAAATGCTAACTTTCTAAAACAAAAAGCATATGAATTCTTTAGTTCTTCCTGTATGACATTCAGCCTGAAGGAGTCTTATAATTCCCTTCAGTAAGCTATAGGAAGGCCACAGATATAACATAACATAAACAATCAACAACAAAACAAAGACTTGTGACAAAAGTAAAAAAAGCAAAAAAAAAGCTTCCTCCAACTTGTTAAAAACAAGAAAAAAGTCAAGGAAACAATTGGTCCATTGCTGGGAGAAAGTGGCAAGAAGGTGACAAGCAACAGGGAGAAAGCAGAACTACTTAACTTGTTTTTGCATCTGTCTTTACACAAACGGAAACAACAATCTAAGCTATCAAAAACAGAACCACAAAAAAAAAGATTAAGAACACAAGTTAAAATAGGGAAGAAAATGATAAGTGAGCACCTGTCTACCCTAGATGAGTTCAAATCACCAGGACTGGATGGATTACACACCAAGGTTCTGAAGGAACTGGCAGATGAGATCTCAGAACCACTGAACTATATCTTTCAAAGATCCTAGGGCATCGGGGAACTGCCAGAGGACTGGAAAAGAGCTGATGTAATTCCCATCTTCAAAAAAGGGGGGAAAAAGAGATCCAGGAAACTACAGACCTATCAGCCTGACCTCAAAACCAGGGAAGAGTCTGGAAAAGATAATCAAGCAACAAATCAGCGAATACCTAGAAGCAAACAAAGTAATAACCAAAAGCCAACATGGATTTGTCAAAAACAGATCATGCCAGACTAATCTTATTGCATTCTTTGACAAAGTAACAAACTTAGTGGACCAGAGGAATGCTGTTTATATAGTTTACTTGGACTTCAGTAAGGCGTTTGATATACTGTCATTTGACCATAACCTACTACTAGATAAAGTAGAAAAATGTGGGTTATACAGCATCACCACCAGATGGATTCGTAATTGGCTAACCAACTGCACTTAACGTGTAGTCCTCAATGGAACTGCATCTACATGGAGGGAGGTATGCAATGGAGTATCCCAAGGCTCTGTTTTAGGCCCAGTACTCTTCAACAGCTTCATCAATGATTTGGTTGAGGGGATAGATGGGGAACTTTGCAAATTTGCAGATGACAAGAATAGTCAACACTCCAGAAAACAAGCTTAACCTATAGAAGGATCTTGACAGACTTGAACATTGGGCACTATCTAACAAAGTGAAATTCAATGGTGAAAAAAGTAAGGTTCTACATTTAGGCAAGAAAAACAAACTGCACAGATACAGTATATGTGGTACCTGGCTCAATAGTAGTAACTGTGAGAGGGATCTTGTAGTCCTAGTGGACAACTATTTAAATATGAGCCAGCAGTGTGCAGCCAAAAAAGCCAACACAGTTCTAGGCTGCATAAACAGAGAAATAGAATCAAGATCAGGTGAAGTCTTAATACTACTTTATAATGCCTTGGTAAGGCCACTCTTGGAATACTGCATCCAGTTTTGGTCACCACGATGTAAAAAAGATGTGGAGACTCTAGAAAGAGTGCAGAGAAGAGCAACCAAGATGATTAGGGGACTGGAGGCTAAAGCATGTGAAGAACAGTTGTAGGAACAGGGTATGTCTAGTTTAATGAAAAGAAGGACTAGGGGAGACATGATTGTAGTGTTCCAATATCTCAGGGAGGGATTCACAGAAGAGGGAGTCAAGCTATTCTCCAAAGCACTTGAGGGCAGGATAAGAAGCAATGGGTGGAAACTAATCAAGGAGAGAAGCAACTTAGAATTAAGGAGAAATTTCCTGACTGGTAGAACAATTAATCAGTGGAACAACTTGCCTCCAGAACTTGTGAATGCTCCAACCCTGGAAATTTTTAAGATGTTGTTGGATAACCATTTGTCTGAAGTGGTGTACGGGTTCCTGCCTAAGCAGGGGGTTGGACTAGAAGACCTCCAACTCTGTTATTCTATTCTATTTTATCTTAGTGCATAGAAGTTAGTTTAATATGAGATTCAGGAATCTGTTGACTGATACCAGCAGCAAAGATAAGGCAATTGGTCCATTAGGAAAAGGACTACTGATAACATGATCTTTCCCTACAAATAAAGCATCCACCAATTCTTCATTATGTAAGAGACAGCAAAGAACAAGCATTGTTGCAAGTTAAAAATATCAAAACCAGGTAAAGAACTGGAAGCTGTGATTTCACATTGGTGTGTACATAATAATACGAATGGTATCTAATTCCATATCCCCTTTTGCCTAGTTCGATGGTACAATGGAAATTCATTCTCACATTCATGGAAAAGCTTTATGAGTATAGATACTTTACTTATATATTGGAACTACATTATATTTTAATCATGCTTAAGAGGTATTTCAATGTGTTTTTTTGTAGTAAATGTAAACATCAAAAGCACAGCGAACTTTACTAAGAAATTAGAAGACATTCTTTGTCTTCACATTGTCACCTGGCCAATATTCAACAGGTACTGTATTTCATTAACTTAAATTGTTAAAAACCTTATCCGTCTACTATCTATTCATTAAAAAAAATTCAAATTGTTTCACAATCCTATATGTACATAATCAGAATACTCTGTCATCATTCAACTTAATGTATGTGTTGCTCATTTTAATTCCCTTTGTATAAGCCTTTGGGAAAGAACATAGCTGAATGGTAAAACACATGGTTGGAATAAGGAAGATCTTAAATCTGACTAAGAAGGCAGTTTTACTTGTGCATTCAAACTATACATATCCAGGGGCCAGGTGGGGGACTTAATGATGAGTTCAGCTATGACAAATCAGATGGAGCCTAACTTCATGTTAGGCAAATTTCACTGAACTCTGTTAAGAACAGCAGCTCTCTCCAAGTATAATGCATATTTGCTCCATGTATCCATGTATCCATCATCCATTATACCCATTATATAATAAAGTCTTTAACTCACTACTGAAAATATAGTTAATCTAAAACAATGTAATTATAAGGTTTGTGTATAGACCACCAAGGACGCGTCAAACCTAATGATTCAATGTTCTGAAAATAAGGCATTCCATTTTAATTAGGCTTGGAATAGTCCTTTCTGATTCTAGAATGTGATACAGAAAAGTCAAAATTTAAAGTTGCGAGAAGATTTTCTTTGTTATTTTTATGAAAAGCAAACAGACAAAGACACCCCCATGAAAGTGTGGTTATGGGCAGGTGCTTTTTCTTGATAGGTAGAGTTTAGCTACTGTGATTTAGATCTGTCTGTCGTTTCCTCTCCTGGGCAACCAATTTTTTTTCTAGAATAGCAGTTTCAAACTTAATGCCATGCTTTCTATGGCTTCTAGTAAATTTTATAGGAATTTAGGGTGTTTCACAGCAGGTCTAGGACACAGAGTCCTATGAAGAACATGGGAAGTACTTCACGGAGAGGAACAGCCCAATCTGGTGAGTCTTTCAACAAGAGTGAGACTTGGGGTGGGTAAGGCTTTGTAGCACTGAGCAGTGTTGCCTTTTGAAAACAATTGTCTGCTGTCAAGGTCCAGGAGAGAGCCTGTAGTAAAACCGGCAGGAGGCTCCACCCACCCACCACCACATCATCATAAGTGATCTGTGCATGCGCAGAAGCATATGCACACACGCTCCCATTGCAAACCATAAAGGTAAGTAGAATCCACCCCTGCCCAATCATGAGTCTCTCTGCCAACCAAGGAGTGGGAACTGGTGGACAACAGCCTAAGGAACCACCAATACCAACAGAGCAAGCCATTTGTATATAAACAGAGAGCAAATTCTCACTCCCTTCTAGCACTGATGATGTTTACCTAGCTAGGTAATGAAATGTCTATAAGAAAACCACCAAACTCAGAAAGCATCAAGGACCCCACATTAGGATGGTAAGCAGGTGAGCTAGGAAGGTTTCCCTGCTAAGCAAAGGAAAGAAGATGAAACTATGCAAGAAAGAGTGAAGAGAAAGTGACCTAGAAAATGACAAAAAGAAGGAAAACCCATATGCATGGGGAAAAAAAGAAAGAGAAAAGCAGGGTTTAGACCAGGGGTGAAATGCTTCTGGTTTGGACTAGATCGCCCGATCCAGTAGCGATGGCAGCGATGTAGCAAGCAGTTTGGAGAACCGGCAGCAAAAATCCCTGGCCACCCCCCATGCCCAGCTGAGCCACGTGATCATCAGAGGCTTTTTTTTTTTTGCTTTTAAAAGCATTTTTTCTTCAGCTGAAAAAATGCTTTTAAAAGTAAAAAAAAGCCTTTGATGATCGCGTGGCTCAGCTGGGATAGTCAGAGCCTTTTAAAAGCATTTTTTTCTACAACCTTTTCGACCGAAGAGGTTGTAAAAAAATGCTTTTAAAAGAAACAAAAAGCTGGCGCCGCGCCCACCCAGTCACATTACCCCCCACCAAGCCACGCCCACAGAACCGGTAGTAACAAATTTTACATTTCACCACTGGTTTAGAAAGCTTTAAATGGAATGGGCTTTCTTTCATATTAGTAATAAACCAAAATTTGGTATTGTGTTTAATGAAAATATGGCCAACTAAGTCACCCAAGTGAAATGCTGTTTCACAGCACTCCTTTGCAAATACCGGTAGCTATGTTTCACGACAAGGTTTTTTTAATGTAATAAATGTATGTGTAATGGCATATCAGGAATCTTTTTCATTTTCTTATCTTTTTGACTCACTTAAGCTTTTTATATCTGCATATGAAAAAGCTTCAGTGTTGCATTCCTCAGTTTATTGAACTAGTCCTTGTGACATTCATGATGATTTGAATTTGAGACCTCTGGAATATGCTGCCTTCTTTTTAAAACAACACAAGTCTGCATTTGTCCATAAGAAAAAAAAATCATAAACTCCCAATATATATAGCAATACTTCTATTAGCAGCAACCACAGGGTCACACAATTTTAAAGGTTTCCCCCACAAAAAAGATTTCTTTCTGAAAATCCCTGAGTTGCGGCTTCCATACTGGGGTGGGTGGTGGGTGGGCAGGGTATCACCATATGAAATTTAATTTATTTACATTTTGTGCAAAATCAGACTTGGTCTTTTTAATTTAAAGAAACCAAAACATCAGCTTACCTGGGTGTTTAAAATCTTCAGCAGGTCTTGATGTGGCAATTTTAAACCATGTTATAAAATATTCTTCATACGATATTCCTGTTATCTTTCTGAAAATATACATTTGGAAGAAAGGATGATCTGTAACTAGCGTATGGAAATAGTTATGGGGTGGAGATTTTTTTCTGTAGAACATTTCACCCAGAAGAAAGAACAAAGGTTTAAAGGGTGAAACTGCTTCCAATTTCAGTATAAATGGAAGAAAATCCAACAGGCTACAATGAATGTAAAAAGTTTATACTCTCCTGTTAAAATGCCAGGTTTTTGAGATGTAAAAAAACCATAAAACTTTGTTGAAGCACCTTTTGATTTTATGATAGCATTCGGTCTTTTGAGGTAGGACCCCTATCAGCGTGGTTTGGGAATCTTTGCCCTCTTAAAATTAAAGAGGTGTTCTACTGGTCCTTGGGGTGCTCGGATCTACAAGCATTATTTAGTTCCTGCTGGATGTATTTTGTAAAAGAGATCTGCTACGGAGATGCAGGACTAGGTATGTTAAACTAAATGAGCCAACTATTTGATAAAGAAATCAAAGAGAACTGGGTTTATGCGTGTAATTGCGCCCCCCCCCGCTCTTCTGTGTGTATTACTGATTTCAACACACATCAATGAGATTCTGAAGAAGAAAATGTCAAGCATGCTATTGTATGAAATGACAAGATTCTGGAGCACAATCATCACATTATTCTTGCGTTGTTTGAAGTCCTTGCATTAGTTTCTCTATCTTTTGCTGTTGCTGTCCTGTTCAATGTCAGCAGCAGCTCATCAAGAACTTCGTAACTTTGCCTTTCTTTGAAACTGTGAGAAATTGTTCTCTGCTGTGAACCCTTTTTTGGCAACTGACAGCAACACTGATTGACACATTTTTACTATCCTAATGCCACCAGCGTTAAAGATGTTTGGTCTCCCAGCCTATATACCACTCTAATATATACAGGTAGACCTCTTGATCAATCAGTCATTCGCTGATCATTTAAAGTTACGATGGCACTGAATGAAGGACTCACACCAGGTTGTCATAGATGTTGCCATCGCAGTGTCCCCATGGTCACATGATTACCATTTGCAAACTCCATTGCCAGTTTCTGACAAGCAAAGTCATTGGGGAAGCCAGCAGGAAGTTGTAAACATGACTGTAAACATAGCTGCAAGACACTGCAATTGAGTGGGATTCATCTAGTGATGACAACTGGAATTGTCACAACTGCTGTTGTAAATCAGCAGTCACAGGGCAATGCACTATATGACTGGGTCACTTAGTAATGGTGTTGATGGTCCCAATTATCATTGTTAAACGATGATTACTTATACCTAACCCTGCTGGTGAGATGGGCAACATATAAATTTAATAAACAAATTACACGATCAGTTTAGGGCAGATTCTACAACAAAGACAAAATGTCTTCAAGACCGGCATCTGCATTTTATTTTTCTTAGTAATTTTTCTGTAAGAAAAAAATCTACAGAAATGTCCCTCAACGGCTCTGTCTCCATATATACTACATTACAACTTCCTTAATATCCACTTGTTAAGGCTAGAGGTTGTACAGGTTATGAGTTTATGAGAATCAAATTTAAATATATCTGGAGATCAACACTTTGGTGACAGAAGTCTAAATGGATGAATATGTTATCAATTACAGATTGTTTATAAACAGGAGAGTGGCTCAGCAAGTCAGCAGGAATTGACTGTGAAGACAAATTAATAGATGATTCTATATTTTGTGAAAACAGAACCACGTCAATTATAATATTTTCATATTGGAGCTTATAAGCTATTGGTATATAATACAATGTCAGGAATGCTTAATTAGCCAGTTCTTTTGGTTAAATTTTTTTGAAGAGTTTTGGGAAATGTATATAACAGTATTTTATAAAAATCCTGCTGATGTACTTGATAATATATTGATAATTATCACCAACAGTTCCTATGGCATGCACTATACATCAATGCTATATAGAAATAATACCATTCCTGTTGTTAGATGCCAGGTTTGTTATTACATAACTCTGGAAAATTAGAATACATCATTGGATCACTGATATTTGACTGTTCTATTTCAAAAATTAACATAATATACAGCTTTGAAGAAGCTTATAATATTGGGGAAAGTTAATTGAATATTATCACAGTTTCTTTCCTATATTAAAAACGTGTTTCCTATTATACTACCTATTACTTTTTCAAATGAAACTGTAGATAATAATATTGACCATGTATATTTAAAATGTTTATAGTTCTCCTTAAGATTAAACTTGTAACTGATCTTTTAGTGTTTGACTTTCTTTAAAAAAAAAACTTTAAAGAAGGGAAATGGTTCACCATAGTTAGATGTATTTATGTGTATGTAAATATGTGACTTATTCAAGTTAAAATATATTTTTGAAGGGTTCTTTGATTATCAAGAAGGCCAACTGCTAAGTTACTGTTTGGGATCAGTAATATAAATCACATCTTGCCAATTCTCAAAACTGGATGCTGGCCCATTTCCACGCCTAAACAGTTTCAAGTCCAGAATGTTCTTCTAGTTCATGCCCAGACTTTGTAGGCCTCATAAAATGTAATGCTTCATGTCTATTTTCCATATGATGCTAAACAGGCAAGACGAAGGAGAGACAAATTTTTCGGTGATGCCACACAGTGTCTCTCCAAGCAGAATTGCCTCTGATATCTTTCTGAAGCAATAGAATATCTTTTATTGAGCAGGTTTTTAAAGTTGTTCTGTTAATATTTGTGACTTTGTACTACCACTGCTAGAAACTTTTACTCCCAGGTGAAAGACTGCTTTTCAAAGCAAATATAAATTATTAAATAATTCAAAAAATAATTTATAGCATTACAACATTTATGAGCTTAACTGTATGTCATTACCTTTGCGGGGTTGGTTCTTTTGATTGTGGGTAAAACTTGATTGACGTATCCCAATCTTTGGCAATGGCTGAACAAGAGAAGTTTTAAAAATGTGTGTTTGTTGTGAATATTTTACAATCCAATACTTTCAAGCCATTAAAATAACAGATTTAATTGAGCCACATTATAATTGCAACCAGAAGATTCCAGTGGCTTTATTACCAGTAATGAAAAAAATAGTTTCAAATATGAGGTGAACACCGAATTGCTACAATTGTCACAACAGTGATAGGACTAATAACTATAAGGAGGTACAGTTACAATACTCTAAATTACACAAACTCATTATGTGGAAATAATACTTTATTTGATTTTACTGGCAGGATTATTAGCAGTTCCAATTCTCATGAAACTCTGGGTTTAATTCCACAGTTTTGGCAGCCAAGACCTTTTATTTCTGGCTCAGCTGTGGTTTACCCAAAGGCATATATAGGACAGGTAGTTCTTAACTTATGACCATAATGGGGCTTCCCCATTATTGTTGTAACTCATGAGAGTTTTAAAGTGGGTCACCCACATAACCAACCCGATTCTATGACCTTTTTGGTGGCAGTCATTAAGTGAACATGATGGTTGTAAAGTAAACATGGCAGTTGTAAAGCAAATGCCACTATTGTAAAACGAAACCATTGTTCACTCTGGGCTGTTTTTGCCAAAAACTGGAAGTAAATGCCGCTCTTCGTCAAAGATATCATAAACGACAGTCACATGACTGCAGGATGCTGCAAACAATCATAAATGCAGGCTAGTTGCTGAGTGCTCAACATGCAATCACAGAAGTCTGGGAGGGGGAAGCCATTGGAACTTTGGAATCGGCTCATAAGTAGCCATAATGTTGAACCATCGCTAAGTGCAAGTTTTGGACTACCTACATGCACGTGTATATATGTACACATTTCTCTCTCTCTTCTGGCTGCCTTCCTTTACTGGACCAGAGTGGTAAATGTCAATGAGAAGTATTTTATCGTGCAGTGGATTGACACAGAGTGATCATAATAATAATGGCAACAATAACAAATGTGTGTGCATGTGTGCCTTTTGTCAATGGTGACACTCTGGTGTGAGTTCCAATACCCCTTTGGAATAAACTTTTATTTCACTCCTTTGCTGTACTCCTGAGTTTCAGCCACTATAATGGCTTGATTTAGCATAGCTGAAGGAATGCCAGTTGCTGCACCCTGCAATGTAATGGGCCAACTCGCCACAGCCAACTTGTTGTGGGCAACTCACCACAGCCAATTCGCCATGGCCAACTCACGGTGGGACAATTCAACAATTCAATTTAATTATCTAAAATCATTTTTAACAATATTTTACTTTTTGTCACTCACATTTCATTTTGTCCCTCCTTTGGTATCCTTTCTTTAATGATTCTATTCCACAATTTCTTCGATATTATTGTAACTTTTGTTCCACGACAAATTGTCCCACAGGGAGTTGGCCATGAGGAATTTGTTGTGGCAAGTTGACCTAGTGTTGAGTTGTCCTAGACCTGCCTGCCATGTGCATCTTCTCCCTTTTGAGTTCAGCATCAGGACACCATACAACGATAAAGAGGGCTGCAAAACTGATGGCATGATCAAATGATATGGTACATTCACAGCTTTCAGTTGGGGTTTTAATTCAGTAGGAATAAAGAATTTTACAGCCAAGCACCTTTACCTCTTATGAATTTAGATTATAATAAATTTTACTTTAAAAACACGTAAAATACACAAACACACCATTTGCTGCAAATGTACTGTGGACTGAGGATATGGAAGGAAATAGGGACTGGCATTTTATTTCACGTGCTGTGTTGTATATAGGTGACAAGATGTTTTGTTGTTCCAAGACAGACAGGAGTCTGGATAGGGCACTGATTGAATGTGAGTGTATTTTTGCAGATTCTTTCTGATCTACTGGAAGGACACCACTGATTGAACTACTGTGTTTTGTGTCCCAGTTAATGACATCAGCAGATGCAAAGATAATTGTCAGGCTGCTTCAAACTGCTTTGGAGACATTGAGGACATTGATGGGTGGAAATACCCTGAATCATATTAGTCTGAAGGGTTTGTATAGATGGAAGACTGTATATTTATCCATAACAATTTAACTTGAACGAGAGTTCCATCTTTGACCTTCTAATTAGGACAGAATGCATGGAAATGGCAAATATTTCCAACATTTATTGAAACACAAATAAAAATATGAAGCCACCTTTGTTGCAGTACAACATTCCATTGTGCTATATTTGACCTTTTCATTATGATGATGCTAAGAGTTAAGTACCTGAGAGTCACTGATATAAAAATTTAAATTCCTCCCTTCGATATCAATGCTTTTATTTTATTTCCAGCTTGTGACCTCCGCATAACCTCTGTACCCTGGCAAATATGTTTTGTGAGATGAGAGATTTTCTTAGAAAGCCCATGCTCAAGTTACATTGCCAATGATACTAATTAAAATTTATGACAGTATATAAAATAGTGTTTTTTCAAGAATACTATTCAAATAGTTTCTTCTAAAACTCCCCATAGTGCAGAAAGAATTTATCTATGATTAACAACAGAAAGCACAAGCATTTATTACCTTCAAGTTGCTTGCTATTTGTGACACACTGTACAACTTTTTCTCTGTATTGGGGATAATTGTTTCTCAGCATTTGAGCTGCCTCCAGGTTCACGGCATTGGTCACAACAGGATTAGACAACAAAACCTGCATGAAAATATGTGCACACATCAATCTGCAAAGCTTTATTGATTACAAACTCAACCAGCTACACATAGACCCACAATAGGGGTCAAATTTTCCATTGCTAAGCAAGGCAGTTCTTTAGTGAGTTTTGCCCCATTTAATGGCCTTTTTTGTCACAGGTGTTAAGTGAATCTTGCTTCCCCCGTTGACTTTGTCGGGAGATTACAGAGAGTGATCACATGACCCAGGAACAGTGCAACCGTCACAAATACATGCCTGTTGCCAAGCATCCCAATTTTGATCATGTGACCATGGGATGCTGCAACATTTGTCAGATGTGTGAAAACTGTTCATCATGCACTTTTTTCAGTGCTGTTGTAACTTCGAATGGTCACTAAATGAATTTTTTTAAAGTCAAAGAGTACCTGAAATTAAACACTATTTACAATAAATGGCTTTGTTGGATTAGCCATGGCATGAATCCTGCTCTGTTTTCTTAGAATAGAAAACTTACAGAAAGATGATACTTTTCTTTCTACTCTAACCTTGGCTGTGTGGCAGACACAAATTATGAACATATGGGGAACATGGAGAAACCAACGTTTCTTCTCCTTTGGTTGCATCCAGTTCAGAATGGAATACTGGACTTGCTGCAAAATTTCCTTTACTATTTTGGAAGGAAGTTAATGTAAAAAAAATATTAAAAAGCTCCACACATTCATTTCTGAAGGAAAGATGGGGATATTTGTAATAATTTCTTGAGTACCAGGAGGGGAGTAAACCATCCCTTTCCTTCTAGTTATGATTCAAACAGAGATAGCAGCTCAAAGAAAATTAAGATTTTTTTTAATGCAATGGTAGTCCTTCATTATTTCATCAAGGGAAGTTGGAAACTCCCATTTTCCTAACATATACCAAAGCAGATCCTAGAAGGGTAGGAGTTAAAATTATGTAACAATTTAAAGAATGTCTTTAACAATAGAAGACAATCAGTGGTGTTATTCTGGTGCTACCGTTTTGCTATTGGTAGCGTGTGGTTGTGCTCGCTTGCTTCATGAGCGCGCAGAACTTCTGTGCATGCGCAGAGCATTTTTGGTGATGTCTGGATGGGTGGAGCCTCCCGCTGCCGACACTACCCACTCCTGAAGACAATCCCACATAGTGCTTTATATTTGTTACTCAAGAAAATAAAAGGAAAAAAAAGCTGAAACAGCTTTGCCCCTTGTTGGATGGACCTCCTTCATAGCAACAACAAATACAATCTTAAAGATAGAAAAACATGGCATTAGAGATATCCTGCTATAATTTTATTTATTTATTAAATGTATATGCCACCCATCTCCCTATCCAAAGCTGTGGATGTGGGAACCTCATGCCTGAACAAACATTCCCAAAACGTTTCTATAGCTCTCCCATCAACAGAGGAAAGAGATATTTTCTTTGAGGAAGACTCTAAGAGGAATTGCTGTGGTGAAAATAAAAGACACAATAGTGGGCAACATTTAATTAAATATCTTTTCTTGGACATGTATGGTAGAGATAGATGTTCTCTGAGATGAGCTTAACTCTTGATGACTTTATGAACATATCCATGCTTTCTCTTTTTAAAATGATTTTTATTAATTTTTAAACAAGTATATAAAATAGCACAAATTGATAGGTAAGAAAAAAAAGAAAAGAGGAAGGGAAGAAAAAGAAAGAAATTAAGACAAAGGAAAAAAATGTAAGACAGAAAAAAGGGCAAAGAAGCTGCTTCTAATAGTCTTTATTGCAGTTATAAGTAGAAATATATTTTAAACTCTCTCTAAAATTATATTGTGACTCCTTTTTTCTTTTAAGTTCTTTAATTAGAATTGAAAAACTCTGTGTGGGCCCATGAAGGAAGAATGTTTTTTTCCTCCTCAGTCCTACCGATCTGACAAATTGTAACTAGAATTGAGAGGAACCTCACAACAGCTTATGAAAAGAACTACTGAAAACTATTTAAGGAAAAAACTAACAATTTTACTGGAATAGTGCAAATGCCTTGTGTGAGCTTATGTTGCCGTGAGGTTCCTAGTGTTACAAAAATAAGCTAAGACTACTTCTCCCATAAACAAAAGAAAATTAAGAAACAAATGCTTGTATCATTCTTTCTTACCTGGATATTAAGTAGAATACTAGTCATTGTGAAGTGAGTGTTCCATTTCCTAAGGTTATCTAGAAAATCCACACAAGGTCTCCCAGATTCTGGATCCACTTGGATAAAAGACAAAAACATTAATGTTTAAATTGGAGCCTTTTCTACTAATATGCTAAACTCTGCATATTACAGTACACATACTGTAAAGAGTTATGTAAGTTTTAGTCTCTATAACACAGGTGTCAAACTCAATCGCGTCACGTAATGTATTGTGACATATCACAACATTTTTTGCCTTTGCGGAGCCGGGGTGGGCATGGCCTGCATGGGACACATCCAGCCCATGGGCCACCAGTTTGACATCCCTGCTCTGTAAAGAAAAATTTTACAAAATCTTAACATTTAGCTTATGTGGTATTTATTTATTCTCAATATTTTATATTAAAAAAACATTGATTCATTATTAATTTGATATAATGCATTTACACCAAAGCAGATAAAATCAAAATTATGAAAACACTGTATAAACTACTAAGCACGATTATATGTAGCTGTTATATTACACTGGAAAACAACCCTTACGTGAAGCAACAAGTTGCTTTTGATCAGTTACCATATGAAGGACACTGTCTTTAATAACACCCTTACCATTGGGATGGAAAGGAATAGTGGTGAATGTGACGGTTGGAGGTATGGTGTTGTAGTCTTCAGAATATTTCAGTGACAGCTGAAGTTCAGCACCTAGTATAATATATATAAATATATATGTATTATATTGTATGCCAGGTGGAGGGAGTCTGTAAATATGAACCCCCAAGTGGTCTTTGACTTAATTTTAAATAACTCTTCTGAGACTCTTAGAGAAGGTGAATCTCAAAAGCTTCTGGAAACGAACCTTTTGGACTTCTAGAAAAAGTGATCTTTAGCATATCTTGTAAGGGGGAAAGGACATCCAAAAATACGATGTGCAAGTGAAAGGTAAGAGTTGGGTACTTACTTTTGGCTCTGATTTCATTCACCACTTGTTTCACCTGTCTACTAAATGGCACACACTCATTACAGCAGTGTTTGTCAACTTCAACAACTTTAAGATCTGTGGACTTCAACTCCCAGAATTCTACCTTAGAATTGCTGAGGTAAAGAAACACTGCATTAGAGAATGGTAGTTCTTGAAATTAAAATTGTCCATCCTTGATTATAGAAAGATTTATACAGCCTAAAATAATGTGGATTTGTTGGAAGTGAATAGACTTTTCTTTAACAGTAAAAGACATAGATTGAAGTCTTACATAAATTTCATCTATTTGTATCTATTGTAATGCAAACAGAGGATGCATACATTTCAGTACCCATAATGCCATAAAACAACAAGGCTGCCTTCTTATGTTTTTATTTTTATCTATGCTACTTTCACCTTCAATATTTGATAGTTCTGTTTCTTATTATACTCTATTCTATAACTTCAATTAGTGCTTTTTGCACAGGATTTGCATTTTTGATTTTTGTGGCAATTTATTTCCTGAAGAATTTGGAGTTCTCAAAAGCTTTTTCAGAACGTTTTGCAGTTCCTAAGTGCCTGACCTTAATTTTTCAATCAATATATTTTATAAGGCATTTACCAAAAGGTTCTACAAATGGTAAATAATAATAAATCATCCATGTTGTTTTGGGAGTGCAATACCACTGTAAATAAAAGAGTAGCACCTTCCCATAAGGTATCCTTCAGCCCTTCAATTTCAGCTATCCATTCCATCCAATTGTCTTCCATAGGCATAACAGAAATGCCCTAAAGAAAGAAAAGATAACAAATGGTTTTGGCATCAGTGATATAAAGTAAAACCACTCATCGCAACTCTGTAGACACTAACAATAATACAAATGTAGTTTGCAAATGCCTTTGTCTCATATAACTTTCTAACTTTCCTGCCTACCCTCCAGCCTTGAGACAGCCTTAAGGTTTGCAATGGGTTCTGCTTGCAATTTTTCTAAGTAGCCTTTTGTTTCACAAGATCACCCATTGTCCATTTCCTAATCTATTTCTATTCAGTATTCAAGCCCAGAACAATTTTGTCAGAAGGTTGCACTTCTTGTTTGTTTGTTTTTTATTCAAAAAGTTTTACAAAAATTTTTTTCCCCCCTTTCCCCCCAACCCCTCTCCCTTCACAAACCCCCTCCCCCCTCCCCCCCTGGCTTCCCAGAACAAACACAAGGTATAGTTAAAAATAAAACAAACATATGCTAAAAAATTTTTTCCCCAAAACTATTATACCAATTCTCCCTCTCTAGCTCTGACTTCCTCCTTACATAACCAAATCCTTCAAAAAATTAACAATAAACAGTAATAAAATATATAAATCAGTAGAACAAATTAATCCTAAAATATTTAAAACCAGCTAAAGCATAAAAATCCAATCCAGTTCAGAGAATATCTCCCTTATAGCTTCTATAACCATATAACCATATAATTTCCCCCCCAAGTCTTTCTTACATAAGATCTTTCAAGAATATTCTATTTAAAATTCAATACAACAGATTATAAAATTTATAAAATTTCAATAGAGAAAATTACAATATTATTTAATTAATTACAATATCTATTCAACTTTAGTCCTTCCTCATCAAAATCCAGTATATCCAAATATCTAGTCTCTTATAATCACAAATTGTCTTTCGGGGACACTAATATTTTTATTAATATTTTTAAAAAACCTTGTTTCAAAAATAATACTTTTGTCTCTTGCCATTTTTTTTGGTGCATTAATCTCTGTCTTTCCTTCGTTGCTCCTTTTAAAAAGTCAATCACAATATTTCCTAGTAATTCCTTATGTCCAGAAATCCAAAAATTACTGCCGTATATTCCATCAGTCCAAAAAGAGAACTCTTGGGAAACATTAAGCTTGTGAATCTTTTCCATTTGAGGGACAATCTCCTGTAGCACAAATTCAGGCAGCTCATCCAAACTATTTAAAGAAAACTTCTTTAGATCACCTTGTTTCTTCACGATCAAATCTTCATATTTATCCACTTTTATTTGTATGTCCTCCATTCCATTTTCCGAATAATTGCACTGGTTAATTTGCTCCAAACTCTCATCCAAAACGTCCCCATTTTTTATCAATTCGTATTTTTGAATAATTAAATACATACTTTCTGTGTAGTCCTGTATAAAGTCACGAATCCATTCTTCTGAAAGAACCTCCATAACAAAATTCCTGCTGAGAATCCCCTTGTAAAGTACTTAAACAGCGTAATATAATCCAACAGTCCACAGTCAAACACAATAAGATAAAATCTCCATTCAGTTTCGATTCAACAGCAAAGCTCCCTTTGATGTATCGCTCTGCTTTCAGTTTCTCTAAAACGAAACTGAAGGAGGGGCGGAAGTCAGAAAATCAAAAATACTTGCAAACCTATAATTGTTCCTCACACTCGTTCCGCCTGCTTTTCGTATCCACAAAAAGAAATCAATTGCTAGCAGAAGTGGACACCTTCCTCTTTTCCTGCTTTTTCAGGAGCGCAGAGAATACTGGAGGTGGGGGAGGGGTAAATAAGGGGATTCAACCGTTCAGGACTTTGTATTACAAAAACAAAGCCCCTAGGGGAATCTACCCAATTCCTCCCCCTTGCTCTGTCTCTCTCTTTCAACCAGAGAGAGAAATGAAGCCGGGATCAGTTGTTAAATCCGGCTTTTACCATATTCAATGCGGAGTGCCATAAATTAGCACCCAGCGAGAAAGGTGGCGCCACCCAGAAGCCCGGTTGCACTTCTTGTTGATTGACTAATTCAAGCTTAATGGATATCTCTTCTTCGCCTCTTTCTGGTCCCAGATAAATGATTGCTTATTGATTTATATAGATTGATACTAATGCTAATGATATGTAGTACAAAATAAATGAAGAATTAAATTACTTTCAAACAGAATTAAACTGAAATAGAACAACATATAAAAATTCCAAAGGTGTTATCTAACTAGCTACAACCCCACCCCTCGCCCCAGAGAGCACTAATTTAACCTACTTCTGGAAAGCTAATAAAGCTGGGCAGCATGCCAAAAACAAACTGTTTTGGAAGGGCTGTTCAGAATACTAGACTCATGTAGAAATATCTCCTTGTGGTCTCAACTCTCTTAAGGTCAATGGTAGCGGGGGTCGAAAAGATTTTCCCCCAGAATGTTAATACAGATGAATTGATTCTAGCTGAAAAAGATAGTTCTGAAAGTATCTCCAAGACATATAGGGCTTTTTATGTTAAGAGCCAAACCTTAAACTGCATCTGAAAACCTACTGGTGATCACTATTTGCCCCCAGTACAGAGGAGGTATGATTAGGAAGTCTGGAACATGTTAATATGCAGGCCACTGCATTTCATATCGGCGATTAATTTTAATTTTAATATTTAATATTAATACTTAATATTTAATTAATTAATAGTTAATATTTAATATTAATTTCAAATGAACAGTTCCTCCTTACAACCAAACTACAGGAACACTGATTTTTTAAAAAACTTTTGTTTAGGAGAACAAGTGAAGAAGCTGTCAGAGGAGGGAGGGAGGGAGAGGGAGGGAAAGAGGGAGGAGGGAAAGAAGGAAGGAAGGAAAGAAGGAAGACTGTATCCGAGAATGGCGTATTAGTCATGTCTGGCTCTGCCTTCACCAACTGCTAGCTTGTAACCACTGAGTAACTGCCAACTAACTACTCCTGGGGGAAAGAGGCCCTTAAAAAGGAAAACCAAAAAATGCTCACCAACTTTGAAGACTGATAGAACAGTAGAGAGCAGATCCTGAAGCTCTGTTATATATTTGATTATGATTCTAATACATTGTTGATGGTCTTGAGTCTTATAAGCAAAATAGATGGCCTTTAAATGATGCTTTCTATAGGGCCTTTTTGGGGGAGGACAAGCCTATTTCTACGAATATTTGTTATGGGTAAGAGTTGTTTTAACTGCCTGTTTTCTGTTTGTAAGATTGTAAGCCACCTCCGATACAAGGAACAGGCAGCAGACCGATGCCCGTGCTAGATAATAAGGAATAAATTATACTCACAAATATATTTGCTTGCTTGAACTCCACAAACTCTCTTTCCAATAGTAAGAAAGCTCTTGAATGCAACATTATTCTCAGGAGCCTCTATTCTTCCCTTGTAGTTTCATCCAGAAGACAATTTTGCATTCAATTTGAGCCAGCAGAATAAATAGGTAATTGGGGGGAAAGTGGCAAGGGAAAAAAAAAAATACTAGAGGAGATTTTTCCTTTTTCATGTGGAACCGAAATGGATTTGAGCCTAATAGCGAACAACTTGGCAGTAGACCTGAGGCTCACCAAAAACAAAATCCTCTATACTTCTATTTGATAATTATATTTGAAGGAGTAGGCAAAAAATATCTTCGTTCCTTGCTTTTCATAGCTGAGCGGCTACAAGTATAGCCTTTGTAGGAAGCATGCAGAAGCAGAGAATGAAGCAGGTCAGGCTTTGTGTACAGAGAAGGTAACCAAGCAACCAGTTTTTCTTTCCTCAAGGGAGATAGTTCCTTGTCTTAACTTTCTTCTCCCTTTCAACCAATCGGCACCGGTTTTGCTTTTGCCCTTGTGTTGAAAACCAATCATCTCAGCCCTTTCAAACATTGAAACTGAAACCCAGGAAGTACTCAGAGATGCCAGTCCAAGCCAGGGTGGGCTTACTTTTCTGCCAATGAGTGCATCTCATCTGAATAGCAGAGAATGGGCTTGAGGTAATTATAGGAGAAAAATTCTCACATTGCTTTTCCGGTGAAGGATGCAAATCTGGTTGGTGGAAGAAGTTTACAGAAGAGGATTCCTAAGAAGAACCCCATTCCTAAGAGGACCATAAGGGGCGTGCATAAGAGCACAAACGTGCCTACCGTTCCTGTCCTATTGTTTCTCTTTTTTCTTCTTATATATATATATATGCTTATACCTCCTTATATTTCCTCATATATATGTTTATATACTATATAATCTTTTGTGTGATGCTTATGTATATTGTTGTGACAAATAAAATAAATAAATAAATAAATAAAGAGGCTGCTGGCCACCATGAGAAAAACATTGGCTAAAGAGAAGCAAGATTTAACCTTGAGATCACCATACTACTTATTAAAAGGAAAAAAATAACCATTTCATGTTTTAATCACTATATAAGATGGATATATGATTTTCCCCCAGATTTGGAGGACTCTGCTTTCTGGGCTCTTCTTGGAAGTCTAGACAATAAGCTTGTATTTCCAGCTTATCCCTTAGAAGCTCAGCTAAGCATGTCACTCCTCCATTTTACTCTGGAATAGTTGTCACCCCCTGATTTTATGTTTGGCATCTGTAGCTTCCTGGGATTTAGAATTATAATTTTATACATATAAATACTCTCCACTTGCCAACAGTAATTGGGAGTAGGACCTCTGTCACTAAGCAACACAGTCGTAGGGTATAATGTCATGTGACCCTGCTTCTTGTGAAAATATGGCACTTCCAGTTGCTGTCATTAAGTGAATCAGTAAGTTGTTAAGCCTCGCATAGGCTCACATAGTTGCCATTTGTAACTTCCAGCTGGCTTCCTCATTTACTTTGCCTTGTCAGAAGCTGGCAGTGAAGGTCACAAATGGCAATCAAATGCAACCGCAGAATGTTGCAATCTCGTAACTGTGAACCAATCAACTTGCCCGATTTGCAATCACATAGTCACAGAGACTGTGACTTTGCTTCACACCATCCAATGATGTACAAAGGCTTGATTCCTACTGTATACTGTTAGCACTATATCATTGAAGGTGTCTCTTATAGCAAACGCATTTGGTGTCTCCAGTGATGAACCCTCAGGGCAAAAATAAACTACTCCAACTGGCCTCTTTCTTTCCATGCTTGGAATATAAGTTGTATTATATTTGTCTAGCTTAGAGATCTTTGCTGCTTCACATAGAGGGAGCCAATTCCTTCAGATGCATATAATGTTTGGTCTCACCTATCATTAACATGTGGTGTTACACTACAGAGAATACATGTATTTGAAGAAATGTGCTTATTGAAATCAAATCAGATCATAAACTCTTCTTTAGGGAATTTAATTTGTTAAAAGGCTGTTCTGCTACCATGTATCATTTTGAAACAATAGCAGAGCAATCAGTGATCATAGAGCTGGATGCCGTTTTGTTTGTTTGTTTGCTTTTATTTCTATGGCCACCCGTGACTCTGGTCAGCGCACCTCTTAAGAAATAAGGACAATTAAACACTATTAGAACTATTAAAACAGTACAACATAAATATATATGGCACCAAGTAAATCTGATAATATATATTACTATAGCCCACCAAACAGCCCTCTGTGGGCTGTAGTAAAACATATTACCAGCTTTATTTGATGCCATATATATTTATGTTGTACTGGAAAAACACTGGCAACCAATGCAGCTCATGAAGCAGTGGTGTTACATGTATCAAATACCCAACACCCTTTACAACTCATGCAGCCACATTCTGCACCAGTTGAAGTGTCTGAATGCTCTTCCAGGGCAGATGCATGAAGAGCACATTTCAATAGTTCAGATGAGAAGTCATGAGGGCAAGTGACTGTGAGCCAAGTCCCTCAATCAAGGAACAGACACACCACTCTCAGGTGTGAAAAGATTCTCCAGGCCATGGCTGCTACCTGCTCTTCTGTTCATAAAGAGACTCCCAGATTGTGCCCATCTGGGACAACGCCATCCCATTCAGGACTAAAGGTAAAGATAAAGATTCCCCTCACACATATGTCCTAGTTGTTCCCGATCCTAGGGGGCAGTGCTCATCTCCGTTTCAAAGCCGAAGAGCCAACGCTGTCTGAAGACGTCTCCGTGGTTTTGAATGGAAAAAATGGATTGATTATTTACAAAACAGATATCAGATTAAGAGATATCAGATAGCCTTTGAATAATTAGGATGTATTATTTTAGAATGTAATGGGGGAGGATAGGAAATGAAAAGACTCAGATGAAGCTAATTGGATTAGAAGGGAAAATTTTACTCTATGTTTGGTTTATGTATAACAATACCTTGTGATTGACCCGGGAAGCCGGGGGATGTTTGAAGGGAAGGGGGAAGGGGGTTTTGAGGGGGGGAGGGGGAGAAAAAGGGGAAAAATGTTTTTGTTTGTTAAAACTTTTTCAATTAAAAAAAAAAACTTGTCTCCGTGGTCATGTGGCTGGCATGACTAAATGCCAAAGGCACACGGAACACTGTTACCTTCCCACCAAAGGTGGTCCCTATTTTTCTACTTGCATTTTTTACATGCTTTCAAACTGCTAGGTTGGCAGAAGCTGGGACAAGTCACGGGAGCTCACCTCGTTGCGCAGCACTAGTGATTCGAACCGCCGAACTTTCGATCGACAAGCTCAGCGCCTTAGCCACTGAGAAAAACCTTATCATCAAACAGCCAAATACCCAAGTAAACCATTCTGTCTTACTTGGGTTGAGTCGAACCCATTGCACCCGAACTAGACTCTTACAAGCTTCAGTCACTGAGATAGGATATCCACAGCATCGCTCAGGCAGCTGGAGGCTGCTATATAAAGCTGGGTATCATCAGCATCTTGATGATACCATACCCCAAACTATTGGATCACCTCAGTGGTGGGTTTCAATTTTTTTTACTACCGGTTCTGTGGGTGTACCTTGGTGGGCGTGGGCATGGCATGGTGGGCATGGCAGGGGAAGAATACTGTAAAATTTCCATTCCCACCCCACTTCAGGGAAAGGATACTGTAAAATCTCCATTCCCTCCCCACTCCAGGGGAAGGTTATTCCCAAATCCCCATTTCCTCCCAATCAGCTGGGACTCAGGAGGCAGAGAATAGATGGGGTGGGGCCAGTCAGAGGTGGTATTTACTGGTTCTCTGAAGTACTCAAAATTTCCTGCTACCAGTTCTCCGAATTACTCAAAATTTCCGCTACCGGTTCTCCAGAACTGGTCAGAACCTGCTGAAACCCACCTCTGGATCACCTCATCCAGTGGCTTCATATTGATGTTAAATAGGAGAGGAGAGTGAACTGGAGTCCTAACCTATATTAGTTTCACACATGGATGAAACTTACCCTCTCTAGATACTATACTGAGTCATATTAAGCCGTCCAGTCATCCCTGGACAAGAAGAGTGGCACATAAATGTAATAAATATTGTCAATAATACATTTATTTTTCGTAGTAGTTTTAACGAAAGTTGATTATGTGTTATATATCATGTAATATGTATTATCATAGATCATACTCTCTCAGAAAAATGCAGCTATAAAACTTTGGAATTTTCTACTCTAGTTTAGCAACTGATTTTGAAGATGCAAGCTAGGAAGAATGCAATTAGTCCTTGCCAGATGAGCACAACTAGGAACAGCAACTCCATCACTAAATGATGTAGTAGTTAAGTGAGACAACAGATGAGTGTGATGGGCTCATGATCTCACTTCTGCTGCAGTCTTTAAGTGAATCACTTGCAGTCATTAAGCAAAGTATTATTTGACCGCAACCTCTGATTTTACTGCCCACTTCTCCACTGCTTGTTGGAAGCTGGCTGTGAAACATGCAAATGGTGATCATGTTGCTATGGGATGCTGCAACAATTCTCAAATTGCAAAGTACCTAAGCCTTGTTCATTTGACTATGGGGATGCTGTGACAGTTATAGGTGTGAGAACGAATTGTACAGTTAGTGTTTTAGTGCCATTTTAACTTTGAATGGTCGCTAAAAAGGACAGTTGTTAGGTGAGGTCTACTTGTACAGGTCTACACTTATAAACTTTGGTGTTGGAGACTTCCTGAGAAATCCTGGATAGTCATGAAAGGAAACAAATGGATCATCGACTAAATCAGCCTATAGTTTTCATTCAAGGTGCAAATGACCAGACTGAAATTATCTTACTTCAGACTCATTAGGTGAAGATCTTTCTTTCAGGAAAAGCCTCTGGTGGTGGGACAAGTAGAAAAGACCAGGATGACCAGCAGCAAAGTAGATAGGCTCAGTTACGTGACAAGGAGTACACAGTGGGAAAAATTTGAAGAACACATTAATGACAGAGGATCATTGGGAAAGACTGTGTGGTTGCTAAGAGTAGCAACAACTTGATGACACGTTACTACTCTAATTGTAGTACTCTAATAGCAGTGAGGCTTCTGGTAATCTGAAAAACCATTTGCAAGACAGACATCTTCGATGACTGGATGTGGTTTATATCAGCAAGAGCTCCATGAGCACTGCCCATATCACCATACCATCCTGACAGCAATGTTTTAAATATGCAACACTGGAAAATAATTTGATTTCCTTAAGATGAAACAGGATAAGAGAGATATATGCTAATTAACATTTCACTAGATCATGGTTAATACATACACACAATCATCGACTATGTTTGCTTCCTGGGTACATAATACATGCATTTATACATACAAACCAGAGGTGAGTTTCGGCAGGTTCTGACCAGTTCTGGAGAACCAGAAGCAGAAATTTTGAGTAGTTTGGAGAACCGGTAGTAAAAATTTTGACCGGCGTCGCCCCCATCTATTCTCTGCCTCCCAAGTACCAGTTATTTCGGGAGGAAATGGGTTTTTTGCAGTAACCTTCCCCTGGATTGGGGAGGGAATGGAGATTTTATAGTATCCTTCCCTGCCATGCCCACCAAGCCATGCCAATCAAGCCATGCCACACTCACCAAGCCACGCCCACAGAACCTGTAGTAAAAAAATTTGAAACCCACCACTGATAAAAACACAAAATAATTTGCAGTTACTTCCCTGCTGAACTTCATGGATGACTATTCAAACCCAATTTTATTTGGGTGCAGCAATCACATTCTGTGCTGAGCTATGTTGCATTTAACCTTGGTTTGACTAAGCTAAAATAGCTTAGG
This sequence comes from Ahaetulla prasina, assembly GCF_028640845.1. NCBI lineage: Eukaryota > Metazoa > Chordata > Lepidosauria > Squamata > Colubridae > Ahaetulla > Ahaetulla prasina. The sequence continues at coordinate 162,744,341 of NC_080541.1, forward strand.
GCCATACAAGCTGCAATCATATATCATGGTTTATGAAACATGACAGAGTTCTCGTTTCCGCTAAGTCAGTGTAATTTCTGCATTAGATCAGAATGTTAAAGCTCATAATCATTTATTGCATCTCAGAGTTTGTCTTTCATAATAGATGTTGCAAATGATTTTTAATGTTTACATTGCATATACTGTATAGGATTCCAAGTGAGAGATTTCCTCATTCATCTACTAAATAAATTGTACACGTTTGCTTGAAAGCATTGTTGAAGTATTTCTTCCTTTTGATGCAAATAAAACCCTTGGAAGCAAATGAGTGGCATAAGCGTTGCCATTTTTCTAACAGCAAACAATTTGTAAGAAAAGTGTATTCAAATTTAATTAAGAATATAGTAGAAACAATTCAAACCATATAGGTGTCAGCAACATAAGAGTAAAGATACTATTGATACTAAATATCTCATAGTTAATGGGATGATTATAATATATAATATATGGGAAAAGTGGTATTAAAATTGTTCAGTTCTAGAATAATGTTTTCCCTTAATAACAGTGGATTAGATATGAATTTTGTCCTAGGAGTAATAGTTTTAATAATTATATATTGGATTTTTTAAAAAAAGGAAACACTATTATTATTTTACAATTTGAAGGTTTGTGGTTTCTTTCTCTGTTATTTTTGTGATGTAGAAACATGTCTTTTGCATCTGGTTTTTGCAAAACACTGATTTTTCTGGCATAGGTATTTTTTCCACATTACCCAATTTACTTTGAGAGGTTTCCCTTTGTTTATTTTCTCCCCTAGGAATTTCTGCTGCTGTTTTAGAGTTTATTAACAAACTGAATTTTGTGTTATGAAGCCAAAAAAAGGGATGTCTGCCATTGACAAAGTTTTCATTCATGAAAGACAACTGGCCAGTTTGTTCACCATTTCTCCTGTATAAAATTTTTGATAGAATATTTAAGTACAGTTTTCCAAACTTTCATGCCAGGATTATTTCAGCGAGATAATGCAAAAACATTAATGAATAAGCTTTTTATTGGTTAGAAAACTCAAAAATAACCATCTGGGTTTTTCAGAGGTGAGATTGTATTCTTTTTCTTTTTTCCAACTTATGCCCTCTGTTTTTCACAAACTCCTGTACATATATTAATTACCACAAACATTTTAGACCTGATGGCAAGAAAAGGGAACAAATGACTTATTCTAAGTAGCACCTCTATCAAAGCTTCTGTTCTATATTTTCTTGTCTTCCACAGGGTTGATGGCTATAAACAGCAAAATCTTTTTTGTTGTTGTATGCATATTTGCCAAAAGATTAGAAACAGATTTATTGCAAAACCTTTGAGAACTGGGCAGTTAAAATTTTCATCTACAGGTTTTTTTTTTCATATTGCAGCTTTTGTATCCATTGTTTTCTAGCATTATTTTTTAACATGTAGTATTTTGATATCTAAAATGATATTCTTATTAAGGAAGTACTTTTTTTGAATTAAGAGTAATCAATGGACAATTGTCTTACGTGATATTTAAAGGAAGCAGGTGATGAGAAAGATGTAGTTTCTATAAATGAGCTTCTCTGGGTGATTATTATATTATGTTCTCCAAGACATTCTAACTTTATCTTAGCCATGTTTTCAAAACCAGTGGTTTAAAATAATCAGTGTTTAATATTACTCTAGTGTCCAAGATACAAAAATGCAATTAATGTCTGTATAAAATAGCCATGTCTTATTACACATTCATGCTTTAGTGCAATAAACTTAATGAAAACAATCTATAAAGTAATACAGTAAATAAATGCATGCAGTGAAAATAACGAAATAAAATCAAAATGGTTCCTCATGTCGCTCTATATTTCAAGATATCTTCATTAATGAAAAAAGAGAAATAAACCAAAAAAAATGAAAAGCAAGATGTATTTTCAATTCTGCTATACAAAAACATTTTTGTGCAAAAAGAAGGAAATTACGTCAAGTGTCTGAAAGATGGTGTACATCATCCATTCAAAATCTGTTCAAATTTTAAAAACTTCTGACAAGCTGTAATTTATACAATTTTACAGTGGTTTCAAATTATTCTGATAGTTTATATCTGCATAAATTTCAATAACTCAAAGGCCACATTTTCTAGTAAAAAATAATTCTAATTCACATTATTTGAAATTACATACAAAAATTATAGGCAATTTCTAGAATATTATTGTGTACATCTAATGGAATGTAGAATTTCAGGGATAACACTAGAAAAGCTACTGATTTAATTGAAATAATAAATATTACTGGAAAAACTGATTGTCTGTTTATTATAAAATAAAAATTGAAATATTTAATTAAAGGGTTGCATAGCAACAAAAGGATACAAAATTCTATTGCAACTACAGATATAAAATTAAGAAATATATTTTTCATTCATTTAATGTATGTGGTTTCATGAAGGTTTTTCTTTTTAAATGTCTTCTTTGCTTTACTCTGCTATGAACACATTTCTTAATACAAAATTATTCATTTTGAGTTTTATAAATGGTTGTATCATTAGAGACTTTTTTTGAAAATAATTTATCTAACAAGGGCAAACGGGATGACTAGATTCACAGATCATAGGTTCAAAATTCACAAACCAGTGACTACAAATTGCTGGGAAAAACCCTCTAAAAACACACTATAGCTTAGCATGGGGCTAAGCATAATTGAATAAATGTTTGATATTGCATACCGTTTTAATTTCTAATATGGATGCCTAGAAGAAGAAAAAAATAAATCAGATGAATGTAGCGTAAGTATCAAACCATGGGATAAAAATGATACTTGTCATTGGCCCAATTTAGCTATCATACTAAATCATTATTTCATTAATCATAGTCTGTTGAAAAAGGTCTAAATTGGGGAATGTCAACCCAATATTAATACTATATTTACACAATATAGTACCTGGGTTCAAATACAGAATGCAGGTTGTCCTTGAGTTTCAATAGCAATGGGGACTAAAATTGCCAATATTAAGTGAGGTGGTCATAAAGCAAGATGTCATGTGACTGCCTCACTTAGTAACAGTCTCAGTTGCCATTGTTAAATGAGAATCATGGTGGGTCACTAAGTGAGAGCCTCACATGACTGCAACTTCTGACTTCCTGCTGGCTTCCCCACTGACTTTCCTTGCGGGGAAGCTGGCAGAGAATATTGCAAATTGCAATCATGTGATTGGAGGGGCTCAGCAATGGCCAGAATTCTGAGGACACATTGTAAATCCCCATTGCTCAGTGCTGTCACATGTTTGAATGGCTACTGAATGAGCAATTGTAACTCAAGACTATTTATAAGCTAATGTAAACCACATTACGGTTTAGTATGTGAAGCTAGTCACTGGCAGCCTTCAAACACTGCTGGTTTAATTTGTTAAACAAGCTACAGTGATCTAAATCCACATAATGCTAAACCTTGGCATTTATAAACCTCAATGTCTAAGCCAAAAATCACAAAACCATGGTGGTTTATCACAATGTGAACTCTGACAATGGCTTAATTCAGACAACACACAAAGTAAGTACATGAAGCATTTTTGAACTCTAGCTTGTGGTTTGTAAATCCTAGCTTATGCCTTAATATTTTGTGTGAACCCAGGCAACTGTGGCTTAATCAAGAAACACTTCACAAATTTAGTTTAGTGTATTGTATGAATTCAGCAGTATGATTGGTTGTAGTCCGACTCAAGATTTTTCAACCTCAGCAAGTTTTAAGAGGTGTCGATATACTGGCTGGAGAATTCTGGGAGCAACTGAGGTTGAGAAACACTGTTCTGTCTTAATGGAATATGCATTTGGGTATAGCGTGAGACTAATAGCGAAATTTTCATCCTACAGAAGTATAATTAATTTTCCTAACATTTCATCACCATGTGTTCAAAATAGTCAAACTGCTGAGACAGAAAACATTTCACTTAAAAAAACCATGATTAAATATGTTTCTTAAAACACAGAAATACTTTTGCCCTTTACTATTTGTAAAATAAATTTGCAGCCACAGTGTTGAGTGTTAGTACATTTTTTAAAAAATTGAATGGCACTTCCTGTTAAGAACTTCACAGAAGATACTTATTGCAAACACCTCTTTATACAGCTGGAAAAAATCTCCAATAAAATATTTGAATATAAATCTCTAAAACCCTCTAGTTCATATTGTAAATAGATTCACTTACAAAGGTCTCCCTTATTTATTACATCTCTGCTGAAATCACAGTTTCATTATGCCCATGAATGCTAGAATCTAAAGATGGTTGTTTGGAGTCAATTTTGTAGGGTTTTTGAGTCTTGTTTCCAAAAACGGTTATGCTAATCCCACTTGGATGATTTGGCACTGACATATGAGACAGCAAGGGGATATTGGCATCCTGATTGGATCCTGAAGAAGGCAGGCTGGTCACATGGCCGGTGCTTGTTGATCCACTTGCACTGCTTGGTGAACGACTCTTGGGTGGAGGACAGTGCTGAATGACCCTTGGTGGACCTGCAGGTTGATAGTGGGCAGCTGGAAAAGCAGCATATCCAGGAGGTATCGGATATCCATTAATAGGAATATATCGCTGGTTTTGAGGTATTGGTGGGCCAAGAAATCCAGTTATTTGGCCCTGTGGCATACTTTGTGCTGGAAATATGTAGTTAGGGTACCTGGGATTGCTTAGGTTGCTAACTGGGCTTGCACTGAGAGATGTAGTTTGAGTGGTAGCATTTCCACCAGAAGGAGTAGTAGAGCTAGTGTGACTTGATATCCCTTCCCAAGAGCGCAGTCTGGCATGGATATCTTTGAATTTTGGCCTCCTAGATGGCAGCTCATGCCAGCATTCTGACATCAAGCTGTACATTCTGGGAGGGCAGTCTTCAGAGCATGGTAAAAGCTGTCGTTTCCTAACCATCTCGATGACTTCTTGATTACTAAATCCATAATAGGGCTGAAGACCAAAACTAAAAATCTCCCACAAGACAACACCAAAGGACCAGATGTCTGAATCCGAAGAGAATTTTCCATATAAAATTGCCTCTGGTGGCATCCAACGAATGGGCAGGAGGGATTTATTTTGAACTCTGTAATAATCGGCTGAATAGATTTCTCTTGACAGTCCCAAATCAGAAATCTTCACATGGAGCTGCTCTCCAATTAAAATATTGCGAGCAGCCAGATCCTTATGGACAAAAAAATGACTCGACAAGTATTCCATTCCTGCTGCAATCTGGACAGCTATGTGCAGAAAATCAGCATGGTCCAAACTGGATTTTACCGTGCCATCCTCATCACTGCTACATCCAACATCTGAATGTGGAGATCGCATAATAAGAAATTCATGGAGGTCTCCCTGGTTCATATATTCAAAAAGCATGCAGACTGGTTGCTCTTGTGTCACAATCCCAAGAAGGCAAACAATGTTTGGGTGATGTAATTCTGCCATCAGCGAGGCTTCTTGCTGGAATTCTGCCCACTGCTGTGGATTATTACAGTCCTTAAGGGTCTTTATTGCGACTAGCTGAGCATGGTCCATTCCCGTAAATAAAGATGTCCTTATAGATTTTTCCAAAAGCACATTCACCCAACTCTTCCATAAATCGGACGGCAGAAAGGGGCAGCTCTTTGGCTTTGCTCTGTTAGAAAGAAGAAAATACATGAATATAGTTTTGAATCAGATGATTGTCCTTTGAATGGTCTTAGATATGGTAATACTGGAAGACATTGAAAAAGTGAACTACGATGTTTGTCATGAAAACTTCAAAATCTGTTCAAATTTTAAAAACTTCTAACAAGCTGTAATTTATACAATTTTACAGTGGTTTCAAATTATTCTGATAGTTTATATCTGCATAAATTTCAATAACACAAAGGCCATATTTTCTAGTAAAAAATAATTCTAATTCACATTATTTGAAATTACATACAAAAATTATAGGCAATTTCTAGAATATTATTGTGTACATCTAATGGAATGTAGAATTTCAGGGATAACACTAGAAAAGCTACTGATTTAATTGAAATAATAAATATTACTGGAAAACTGATTGTCTGTTTATTATAAAATAAAAATTGAAATATTTAATTAAAGGGTTGCATAGCAACAAAAGGATACAAAATTCTATTGCAACTACAGATATAAAATTAAGAAATATATTTTTCATTCATTTAATGTATGTGGTTTCATGAAGGTTTTTCTTTTTAAATGTCTTCTTTGCTTTACTCTGCTATGAACACATTTCTTAATACAAAATTATTCATTTTGAGTTTTACAAATGGTTGTATCATTAGAGACTTTTTTTGAAAATAATTTATCTAACAAGGGCAAACGGGATGACTAGATTCACAGATCATAGGTTCAAAATTCACAAACCAGTGACTACAAATTGCTGGGAAAAACCCTCTAAAAACACACTATAGCTTAGCATGGGGCTAAGCATAATTGAATAAATGTTTGATATTGCATACCGTTTTAATTTCTAATATGGATGCCTAGAAGAAGAAAAAAATAAATCAGATGAATGTAGCGTAAGTATCAAACCATGGGATAAAAATGATACTTGTCATTGGCCCAATTTAGCTATCATACTAAATCGTTATTTCATTAATCATAGTCTGTTGAAAAAGGTCTAAATTGGGGAATGTCAACCCAATATTAATACTATATTTACACAATATAGTACCTGGGTTCAAATACAGAATGCAGGTTGTCCTTGAGTTTCAATAGCAATGGGGACTAAAATTGCCAATATTAAGTGAGGTGGTCATAAAGCAAGATGTCATGTGACTGCCTCACTTAGTAACAGTCTCAGTTGCCATTGTTAAATGAGAATCATGGTGGGTCACTAAGTGAGAGCCTCACATGACTGCAATTTCTGACTTCCTGCTGGCTTCCCCACTGACTTTCCTTGCGGGGAAGCTGGCAGAGAATATTGCAAATTGCAATCATGTGATTGGAGGGGCTCAGCAATGGCCAGAATTCTGAGGACACATTGTAAATCCCCATTGCTGAGTGCTGTCACATGTTTGAATGGCTACTGAATGAGCGATTGTAACTCAAGACTATTTATAAGCTAATGTAAACCACATTACGGTTTAGTATGTGAAGCTAGTCACTGGCAGCCTTCAAACACTGCTGGTTTAATTTGTTAAACAAGCTACAGTGATCTAAATCCACATAATGCTAAACCTTGGCATTTATAAACCTCAATGTCTAAGCCAAAAATCACAAAACCATTGTGGTTTATCACAATGTGAACTCTGACAATGGCTTAATTCAGACAACACACAAAGTAAGTACGTGAAGCATTTTTGAACTCTAGCTTGTGGTTTGTAAATCCTAGCTAATGCCTTAATATTTTGTGTGAATCCAGGCAACTGTGGCTTATTCAAGAAACACTTCACAAATTTAGTTTAGTGTATTGTATGAATTCAGCAGTATGATTGGTTGTAGTCCGACTCAAGATTTTTCAACCTCAGCAAGTTTTAAGAGGTGTCGATATACTGGCTGGAGAATTCTGGGAGCAACTGAGGTTGAGAAACACTGTTCTGTCTTAATGGAATATGCATTTGGGTATAGCGTGAGACCAATAGCGAAATTTTCATCCTACAGAAGTATAATTAATTTTCCTAACATTTCATCACCATGTGTTCAAAATAGTCAAACTGCTGAGACAGAAAACATTTCACTTAAAAAAACCATGATTAAATATATTTCTTAAAACACAGAAATACTTTTGCCCTTTACTATTTGTAAAATAAATTTGCAGCCACAGTGTTGAGTGTTAGTACATTTTTTAAAAAATTGAATGGCACTTCCTGTTAAGAACTTCACAGAAGATACTTATTGCAAACACCTCTTTATACAGCTGGAAAAAATCTCCAATAAAATATTTGAATATAAATCTCTAAAACCCTCTAGTTCATATTGTAAATAGATTCATTTACAAAGATCTCCCTTATTTATTACATCTCTGCTGAAATCACCGTTTCATTATGCCCATGAATGCTAGAATCTAAAGATGGTTGTTTGGAGTCAATTTTGTAGGGTTTTTGAGTCTTGTTTCCAAAAACGGTTATGCTAATCCCACTTGGATGATTTGGCACTGACATATGAGACAGCAAGGGGATATTGGCATCCTGATTGGATCCTGAAGAAGGCAGGCTGGTCACATGGCCGGTGCTTGTTGATCCACTTGCACTGCTTGGTGAACGACTCTTGGGTGGAGGACAGTGCTGAATGACCCTTGGTGGACCTGCAGGTTGATAGTGGGCAGCTGGAAAAGCAGCATATCCAGGAGGTATCGGATATCCATTAATAGGAATATATCGCTGGTTTTGAGGTATTGGTGGGCCAAGAAATCCAGTTATTTGGCCCTGTGGCATACTTTGTGCTGGAAATATGTAGTTAGGGTACCTGGGATTGCTTAGGTTGCTAACTGGGCTTGCACTGAGAGATGTAGTTTGAGTGGTAGCATTTCCACCAGAAGGAGTAGTAGAGCTAGTGTGACTTGATATCCCTTCCCAAGAGCGCAGTCTGGCATGGATATCTTTGAATTTTGGCCTCCTAGATGGCAGCTCATGCCAGCATTCTGACATCAAGCTGTACATTCTGGGAGGGCAGTCTTCAGAGCATGGTAAAAGCTGTCGTTTCCTAACCATCTCGATGACTTCTTGATTACTAAATCCATAATAGGGCTGAAGACCAAAACTAAAAATCTCCCACAAGACAACACCAAAGGACCAGATGTCTGAATCCGAAGAGAATTTTCCATATAAAATTGCCTCTGGTGGCATCCAACGAATGGGCAGGAGGGATTTATTTTGAACTCTGTAATAATCGGCTGAATAGATTTCTCTTGACAGTCCCAAATCAGAAATCTTCACATGGAGCTGCTCTCCAATTAAAATATTGCGAGCAGCCAGATCCTTATGGACAAAAAAATGACTCGACAAGTATTCCATTCCTGCTGCAATCTGGACAGCTATGTGCAGAAAATCAGCATGGTCCAAACTGGATTTTACCGTGCCATCCTCATCACTGCTACATCCAACATCTGAATGTGGAGATCGCATAATAAGAAATTCATGGAGGTCTCCCTGGTTCATATATTCAAAAAGCATGCAGACTGGTTGCTCTTGTGTCACAATCCCAAGAAGGCAAACAATGTTTGGGTGATGTAATTCTGCCATCAGCGAGGCTTCTTGCTGGAATTCTGCCCACTGCTGTGGATTATTACAGTCCTTAAGGGTCTTTATTGCGACTAGCTGAGCATGGTCCATTCCCGGTAAATAAAGATGTCCCTTATAGATTTTTCCAAAAGCACATTCACCCAACTCTTCCATAAATCGGACGGCAGAAAGGGGCAGCTCTTTGGCTTTGCTCTGTTAGAAAGAAGAAAATACATGAATATAGTTTTGAATCAGATGATTGTCCTTTGAATGGTCTTAGATATGGTAATACTGGAAGACATTGAAAAAGTGAACTACAATGTTTGTCATGAAAACTTCACAATCTGTTACATACGCTTTAATTTGATAGGGAAAATTTTCAAGGAAAGTATTATCTTGGGTAGGCATATTTTTCTTAGCTGTTCATCAGTAGCTTGGATTACCAATTTGTGTGGATATGTGCTGACCTCAACTACATCTAAAACCATGAGTCAACACCTTGCCCCTAGCCATACATAATCCATTCCCAAATACACATTATCTCCTTATCTTAATAGGAAAGAAAGTGGATTAGGGCAGTGGTCCCCAAATTATGTTGCTTGGTGGCTTGGCTGGGGGGGAGGGGGGAACTCACAGCCCTTGCGGTGAGTTGTGAGTGGTGGGTCAGTGCACTCATATGTGAATGCCTGATGCTCACACAAGTTGAGTTGCATGAGCACGGTCCAGCCAACCAATTCCAAATAGGTCATGGCCTGGTAGTGGGCCGGGACCCGGGGAATCCCAGTACTAGTGGTTCCTATTCAAGATGTGTTTTGTAGCATTTTTTCTTTCTATGCCCTCAGCAATAGGACAGAAGAAAGGCAAAGCTGACTTGTATAGAATCTTGAACAGTCACTGGAAGCACTTCCCCCTTAGCCTACAGGTAGTCTTTGACTTATAACCATTCATTTAATCACCATTCAAAGTTATTACGGTGCTGAAAAAAGTGACTTATGACCGATTCTTGCACTTATGACCACTGCAGAGTCCCCGCAGTTACATGATAAAAATTTGGGTGGAAGGCAACTGGCATATATTTACGATGGTTGCAGTTTTCCAGGGCCATGTGATCACCATTTGTGACCTTCCGCGAAGCAAAGTCAATGGGGCTACTAGATTTGCTTAATGACCACAGCAATTAGCTTAAGGTCTGCAGTGATTAATTTAACAACTGTTGCAAAAAAGATCATAAAATCAGGAACAACTCATATAAGGACCGTGTCACTTAGCAATGGAAGTTCTAGTCCCAATTTTGGTCATAAACCGAAGACTATCTGTAGTTATCACAAGGTTGCTGGGAAGAAGGGAGAAACCACCGGGGAAGTAGAAGTCCAGTCCTAATCTTTTTCAACAACTTATAGCAGAGTTGCTGGGGAGAACTGGGAAAATGGCGAGGCTTCATTCTTCTGAGTGACCCTATTTGAAGTCATTGGCTTCCTTTGGTGGAAACAAATATTTTGCTGAATGCTCACATCCCTTTGGAATGTAACTGATCCTTCACTCTTATCTCATTTAAAATTCACTATGAGGAAGGAAGGAAGGAAGGAAGGAAGGAAGGAAGGAAGGAAGGAAGGAAGGAAGGAAGGAAGGGAGGGTAATTGAAAGTGGGACACATAAAATAAATTGTAATTTTCCTCATCATTTTATGTATTTTAGATAAATACTGTGTGAATTAATATATTGTAGTGGCATTTGAACAGGCAGTTATCTGACTGCAGGATGGCGGGAAATTAGATGTATTGTTGCAAAGCAGATGGTTTATATTATACAAATCCTTTAGGCTAAAACTTGTTTAGGTCTGGCATATTGTAAATTATATTTTAGTAACGAAAGTGAAATGACCTCTGTCTGACCTCAAGCAGGGCTGTCTCTTTTAACCAACTTGGTGGAAAACTGAAAGAAAATGAAGTCATAAAATTTGGCAGACGGGGGTTCATTTGGAGTTAAGCAGTTATAAATCTGCTTAGCTTTTGTTTGACAGGTATTTGTCACTTGGTGGTGTACAAGATGCATAGAAGTGTAAAAAAAACAGAGGAGACATTGTGCCAAAGAAAACCAAGTACAAAGGGAGTTTATCCCAATCTCTCTTTATTAGTCATTTCTGTTACATTAATGACAACAATTGATTGAATTTATGGATAATTAGGGGGAAAATCCTAAATGTGTATGAAGTGCACATTAAATTAGGGATTACTCTCTAATGTGTTGTGTTTAAGATGCCAGCATAACAATAGAATTATGTGTGTCTACTCAAGGAAGCTGATAGGGTTCAAATGGGTTTACCACCAGGGGGAATCAGGCAAATCTAAAGTAGGGCTACCAGCCCAGAGCTATAAAGCTCCACGAAATGCCAGCAGAATTGCTTTCTGTATTTCTTTGCTGCCCCCAGGTTTTGCTGAGCAGATTGGACAGTTCTACCCTAACACCCTTTTGTATTCAAAATTTGGGGAATTTATTTTCTTTGCTCAGTCATGATCTATCAAAATGCAGCATTGTTTTTTTTTCTAAAAAAACTTCTGACATCATAGCCCCGAGACAGGACAATAATAAGAGGGTGATATCCATAAAATGGTGAAATGTAGCCAGATAGGAGGCATCATTAGGAAAAGCAGAGCTAAGGTTCTTTGAGCCTAAAACAAAGGTTTCCCATTTTTATGCATCAGACTTGGTTCACAGTACCTTTGGTTTATATGAATTGAGCATAGACATCTCTACGTTCTGTCCTCTGACGTGCTTAGGCTGTCTTTGCACGGGTGGAGAAGATGACTTCTGGTTATTTCGGCAAATACAGATGAAGAAAAACAGTAAGGCAATAGCCAGAGGAATCGTAACACTGGGCACCAATATATAAAGAATTTCCATTTTATTCTTTTCCTTGGAGTCCTTTGGATCTAAATTCAGAGGAAAGAAAGGGGAGGGGAAAGGAAGGGAAAAGCATAAGGATTAAAAAAAACCCCGCAATTATTATAAACAATGAATTTTTGTACATAAAGTTGTATGAAGCCTATTGCACATTTTCCGTGCTTATTTTATTTCCTGAGCAAGCAGCAACAGCAGAAACAATAGCAGAGGTTCTCTTACTTGTGACCTTTGGGTTATCAAATTTGACCTCGTTTAAATCACTCAGTCCATGGCTATCTACAGGTAGCCATAAATTCAACTGGGAAATCTTAGCTTATTCAGCAACAACCCTCCTTCAAGCAATAAACTTCAAGGAGCACCTTTAACATTACTAACAAGCACTGACTTTATCCTTACATTTTAACCATCTCAGCAAGGTCTGACACATGCCACTGTTGTATGTTTCCACAATAAAGAATTGCTAAGTATAAAGTGAGATAAGCCAGACAAAACAATATCCATTTCCACAAACTTGAGGGTATGTGTTTTGCAATCAGCCATATAACATGTGACAAAAATATGAATCCTTGAGCATTACATAACAACAGTTTTATATTAATGTTTGTCTAAAGGCCAACGACAGTTTTGCAACACTAAAGTATCTTGCTATAGGATGAAAAATCAGCTTTCTCTGCAGAGTGTAATGTAAGTAACATTACAAAAATGTTTAACCACAATGCCAATGGTGCAATATATAAATGGCTGTCTGTCTGCAAAGCTCTTCCTCGAAGAGTACATTTTGTCATTTTTTTTTTATTATACTGGAAACTTGCTAACAAATATCTTCGGAGAACCAAATTTGGTGGAACACTTTTCAGATCCTTTAGGTTAAAAACTACATAGAAAATGGTATTACAGCAAAAGAGCCAACAGATACTATTATTTTAAGAACCTGAAGGTAAGAAGAGGTTCTATATTACATTATACATCTTCAGGCAGAATTTCATTTCTAAAAATCAAATGCAACTTAATCCTCAAATCTTTTTTCCATAATTGTCTTCTTACATATGGAGCTGCAACCCAAAACCAGCATTTTGGTCTTTTATTCCCCCTTCACTCCCCCCGCCCCCCGCATGGTCAATTCTCAAATTCAGATGATTAAGAACAGTGGTGAAATCCACATTTTTTTACCACCAGTTCTGTGGGTGTGGCTTGGTGGGCGTGGTGTGGCTTGGTGGGCGAGGCAGGGAAAGAATACTGCAAAATCCCCATTCCGTCCCACTCTAGGGGGAAGGATATTGCAAAATCTCCATTCCCATCCCCCTCTGGGGCCAGCCAGAGATGGTATTTGCTGGTTCTCCAAACTACTCAAAATTTCCATTACCAGTTCTCCGAACTGATCAAAATTTCCGCTACCGGTTTTCCAGAACCTGTCAGAACCTGCTGGATTTCACTCCTGATTAAGAATCATTTAGTCATGTTTACTTCCTGGAAACATAAAAAGAGCCTTCCATTGCTCTCCATCCTGGGAATATGACTGCTTCTGCAGGCAGATAAACCTATTCTATTTTCAAAACAGAAGAACTGTGCAATTATTTAATCCATTTCTTAATAATATAGTCAGTGGTCTTCTTCACTGTTGATCTTGCAAGACTTTAACCCTCTGGGGACTCCTGTTCCTTCTAGATTGCTAACAGCTGATCTCTTTCAATATGCAGCACTTTCTTCAGACAGCCATAATAAATGCTTTAGTGATTCTATACCACAATCTGAGCATTTGGGTAGTTCAGGCCCTGCTAAAAGCAGTGAGTGGGAGTTTGAGCAGTACCATAAGATATTTTGATGTGCAAAGTCAGGAAAACAGGAAAAGTAGATATGAACTCCCAAGAGATCCCAGGAAATTTGAGCTCCCAAGACAAGAAACCACATGTCACAATGATGAAAGACACAAGCAACAGAAGAACATCACAGTTGCTGGATGCATCATTACCAATGAGAATAAGTCAGATACTTGAATTTTTGACAGCAAAATTTGCATTTCACCTTTTTAGTTCTTTCTAATTGGGCAAACATAAGATGTAAGAAGAGGTCTATACCAAAAGCAAGGCAGGAAGTCCTAAACCCTTTTCTTAAGAATCGTTGATATTTTAGCAGTGTTTTACTTGCAAGCTTTAATGCTCCCCAATCTCTGTAATTAATTTGCTTCCTGGTTGGTTGAATCACGTTTTTCTAGCCCAGCTTAAGTTGTTCTACAAATTGAATTTTATAGCTTATTATTTCATTTTGGTTCATAGTCCTGATCTGCAAGAAAAAAACACCCTAGTTTCTTAGATCTGTCAAGTTTGCAATATTATTGATACCACATGATGGCAGTAAAGACTTTTCTTTAGTTCTATGTTGCCATCTAGTGGTCATTGTTGGATACTGAAGCATGTTATTGGAACCCATGTCATGCTTCACTTTTTTAAACTGTGGCTAATCACTTATCACACTATATGACATTACAATTCTGGCTTATTCGAGAAATGATTGTTTCAAAAATGGTATTTTACTTCAATGATTAATCCCATCCCCCCTGCCTTTTTTAAACTTGACTCAATGGAAATATTTAGCTTATGCTAATTTTTTTTAATTTAATTTTTTTTTATCATCAAACACTCTTCCTCTGAACCCATTAGACAGCTTTTCTGACTCCCTAAAAAACATTTTAAATTGTTGCTTCTACACAGCTACCAGAAAGCACTTGGGAAGTATTGCTGTCATTTTTCCAAAAATCTTGCTGGCATTTTTCTAACCACTTAATAAGAGGCTCTCAATAACATTTCAGACAAAATAATGGTTATTTAGAGTCATGTTTCACACAATAGTCATTTGTTCAAATAAGCATGCTGAGCCAAAGAATTTTGTTTTGGGGCAAAAGTTTTAGATCTGCACATGCTCCAGATCTGGATTACGGGTCCCTGCTGGTTTTCAGAATTTTTCTTCCTGCTGGCCTTTTAGCCTCCTGCCAAGTGAGGCCATTAGAAAACACATCTTTAAATGGCAAGTAGCCACCAAACAGAAGACCACCAAGAGGCTCAGTTTGGTCCATAAACAGGGGCTGTATTTAAATTCTGCAGCTGCACTTTTATTCCAAATTAAAATTGTCGGGCTAAGTCAATTCTATAAACATGTGAGGAACGTGCCACATAGTTTGGCTGGAACTGCAGCCGACTGCAAAACACAACAAACAATCTCATTTCATTTTCATAAAAAGCGTTCATTTACCACAGACAGGGATGTCACAAAGTTCGGACTTGAGGTTTTCATCTAAAGTGAAGCACCAGGGAGCCTCTTTCTGATTGCCCGGGTTTCGGCAATAGGAATGGCCTCCATTCAGCTCCGGGTACCTGACCGCAGTGAATGTGTGGGTGTGGGGATACTGGGAGTTCCACGGCTGGCATTGTCGCCCAGATTTGGTTACACTGATGGTCCCCCGATAGTCCACTCCTGTGCTGTTGAAACATTTGTGATCTGTAACAGAAAGATCATTTTTCTCTGATGCATTAAAAACATGTCTATGGAGGTTCTCAATCATTCTGGTCATGGTTGTCCCAAAGGTGCTTTTCCCTCCCGCTTTCTTTTCAAAAGGCAACAGGACTTCTTTGGGTTTTTTTCTCCCCCTTGAAAATATTTCGCTACTCATCCACAAAGCTTCTTCAGTTCTAACTAACTGGTGGGGAATGGAAATTGCATCTATGCATTTATATGACAAGTTGTACAATATTAAATGTTCTATTTGGATGATTTTCTTCTCTTTCTTCTTGTTTATGACCTGAAAGTTAATTCAGTCTTACATATGGAGATGTAAAAAAAAAAAAAGATATACTCTTTTAAAAAATTAAAATAGTTAAAGAAAAATGCAAAAGAACTCAAAAGCATCCTCAAAATCTTGAAACTAATCCCTTATCTTGGCAGGAGACATTATGAGGCTTAATATTTATTAAGCCCTTTTAGAAATAAAGCCGCTCGATATTATTTTTGTTTAACTTATTTGTGAGCAAACATAAACTTCACTCAATATCAAGGCCAGTAACACAACTTGGGACTGCCATACTGCATAGTAACTGAAGTACAATAAACAGTTTTATTTTTTTAAATTAAATTTTAATGCCATATATCTCCCTTACAAAGTGACAATGACACAAATGTTTATTTCAATAGAATAGCTAGAAGATATTTTAATGAACAAATCATAATATACCAGACATTAAATGAAACAGAATAATATAAAAATAACTGTTGATTTAAAATATTAAAAGTGTTCTTCTAACGATGAGTCCCTGCAGATTTTACTCCACTAGTCATGATGGTGGTGGTCATCTTTATTTCTCTTCTAACAATAACTCTGATAAATTAGGTCTGCTTGGTGAAAGATATTGGCTGAAATATTCAGACTTTGACTCTATCAACTGTGCCCTTGATCCATTTTAGGGATATCTCACATACAAGGCAACGTAACTGCCACTTACTTTTATTGATTGGATCTGCCATCGGGATGCCAATACGTATACAGTTGATAGCCTCAGGGCTATCAGGCTGGGGAAGATCTTCACAATTCGGCAGCTTCAACCGCATCAAAATCATAGGATTGGATCTTGCAAATATGTATTCAGTTTGGCAAAGCACATTTTCCAGAATCTCACACTCATCCCGACACAGATCTCGTGGTTTTGCAACAGAAGAGGTCTCATCACAATATGGAAAAGCATAATGGCACAGCGATGGAATAGCAAACTGCGAACATTTATCCGATAAATGACTGGAAGTTCCAATCATTGTGAAGGCAGCTGCAGCAAAAAAATACCAAATCAGTTGGGACAGTAGCAAATTTATAGTAGAACATATGCACTAACAACTACTTCCAAATGAAGACACAATAGATAGTATGGTTTTTGGACAGATAAGCATTTTTTTTAAAAAACCCTTTTTTGTATTCAAAATACTCTGCTAAATGCAGTTTATATTAGCATCTGCTTTCCTTTCCATTAATTGGACTGGGCTGTCTTAATCAAAGAATGATTAAGCATCAAATAGGTCCCAATATTTATTATTTGGTAAGTATGTGACCTTGCTTTTAAAAAAAATTAAGTTTATGCAATTAGAGGTCCACAAGTGAATAAGATTAAGAACTAAATTTAATCAATTGTGTTTTCTAAAACATGTCTGAAATCAGAATAAAATTATTATAAATGCATTGTTTTTCAACATGCTCACTAGAAAAGGTAAGGATACAATTAAAATAATATGCACGGCTTCTTTTTTACTATCATTCTTAAAGTTTCATTTTTATTGCAGCTTTTCAAAATGAGCAATATATTTTTTCTTCTAAATATATTTTAAGTGCCATAGAATATATTCTGTTGAACATATAAAATTAACATATTAAGGATTAAGGATCTGAAATCCAGAATTGTAGATTATAACAAGGACAACGGCAATCTAACTGAGAATAAGAGAAAGCAAAAGTTTTACTTACCAGTAATTTGATTTTCTATTTCTCCTTGCATATGCAGAGATTCCATATAAATGGTTCGATTTCCAATAAATCTTGCACATGCAATTCCCCGGTATGGTTGACAAAATCCATCCTCTTCATATTCATCCCTAAAATTAAGCAGGCATAATGTATAACAAAGGACTGTATTGTTAAAGGGCCACTTTGGTGCGGTAGTTCAGGTGCTAACTAAGAGTGAGGAAACCTTAACTCAGGGCTGTCAAACTCGCGACCCATGGGCTGTACTTGCTGGCCATGCCCATGCCCATTTTAGTGAAGGGGAAAAAAGTCACCATACGTCACGTGACGCTGCCGGACCAGCCTTAACTGGACCAGCCTTTCTCTCTCAGTCCTAGGAAGGAGATAATGGCCAACCACTTCTGAAAATGTTATCCTAAAAATTGCATGGATCTATCCAGGTCCCCAGGAGTCAAGCTTGACTCAAAGGACTGTAACAAAAACAGTACTATTATTTCTAGAATTGTTCACAAAAAAATCAATAAATATTAAATGGAGAGCTTTCCAAATTGCCAATTGTTAATATTTTCTCAGCTCTAAATCATTCTGAATTGCTGTAGAAGCTGAAAACCATCACGGTCTTAAAAACCTCATGAATATCGATATGGTTATATAAAGTGACTGTAGCAAAGCATTAACTTTATGATGCATCCTCCATTGTAACCATATTCCATTTTGTCCAACCGATCTTTTTTTAGATATTGTACTAAATCAAGTTAAGTAGTTAAGTAGCTCCAGTGTTTTGAGAGCCATGATGGATAACTGAGCCGAGCTAGAGTTGCAGTGGCAAAGTTGTAGGCAAGGTTTACAGCATTCCTACACAATGCTACTCAGCTTTATTTGATCTTACCCAATGGTGTTTTGCAATGAAGAATGTGACAGCGAAAGTTTTACAGCTGGGTACGACTTATGCAATGTAAATAAAAACTGATACTTGAAACTGGAATGAGCTACAGTTGCTTTAAAAGGAGAGGTTATCAGGATAAATCTTGGATTACTATACATTTAACTATTTGGCTTATGCGGTGAACCTATAAAGGAGACTTAAACATGGAACTCTGGCAATGATGAAAAGTTACATTTCCCTCCTTTTTATATACTAAGAGGGACCAGCGCTAACACAATCCAAAGCCTATTAATCAGTGCAGTGTCACTTTTATTATCCAGCAGTAGGAGTAATGATTTTCCTACTGCCAATGTAATGCCATAAATTGGTGAGGGTGTCATCACAATCTGTACATGGACCAAAAATGCTTTTGGTTTTCTCCAGTAATAGATCATGGTTGTTTTTATATGGGCTGATACACTGACTAAGAAATAAAGTCCAGTTTATTTTTTTCCAATAAATCATTAAGATGCACACATTCTCATTTCTAGGTTATCTATTCAAATGTTTAAACTTTTGGTCTTGGAAATAACAACAATACTTTCTCACAATAATACCAAGACACTCCCACTAACACTGACAGGGCAAGCCACTAGAATATAAATTGAGAGCAATATCCCCACTCACCAACTAGAACTGATGACATTACCTAATTTGCTAATGAAAAGTCTGCAAGAAAACCACCAAGCTCGGAGAGAACTAAGCACTCCGCCTAACAATACTACTACTTTATTTTGACCATAATATTTTAGCCTTGGGAAAATCCCATTACATGGAATTATATTAATTCAATAATATTGTATTAATAGTAATAACGTGGCTATTAAATAGTAATACAATTGTGTTCTATTAATTATTATATAACTATTAACTTGCACCTAGAAACTGAATCCCCTGAGACAAGAAAGTTGGTTACAATGAAATCTGATTGATATCAATATCCCCAGCATTCTGATCATCGAGTCCTTCAAGACTGATTGGTCAATTTTCACAATCTTTCTTACTGCTTGGAAATAAATATCCAATTAGAAGAAAATACTGCTAGTTAGAAACCACTAAGTTTTTCAAAATATTAATATATCATGTACCTTCCCACTTCTAGGATAGATGTCAGAATGATAGTTGAATCTTTATTTCTACTAAATGCTAGCTGGGCTCATTTTATATTTATGGCATTGGCAAGGGAAGAAAGTGATGTCACATGCACCCAAATATTATTGTATAAATTATGAATTGTGAAATGCCTAATATAATTGTGGCTTGTATTGGAAGGTTATGACTGTGCTAAACTATTACTTCGCTATAAAATGTTCTATGTTTCCTACCCACTAATAGGTGCCCATTCCTAATCCCAATGACACTAAAATGACAAATTGTAGTGTGATGTCACAGCACAGACTCCAGCCTTTCATTCTTGCCCTGTGACTTTGCATGAAAATATCTAAGGAGAAGAGTCTGGATCCCAATGTACATTTGGTACTTGCTCTTCCCATGAATGCTTATGAACCTATCCATCTTCAGCAACTGAAAACTTAGGCAGCCCCTGAGTTTACTTAAAATTAGACGTGATCTGTATAGGTAGTCCTAGACTTACGACCACAATTGAGCCCACGATTACTGTTGCTAAGCGAGACAGTTGTCAAGTGAATTTTGCCCCATTTTACGACCTTTTTGACACAGTTGTTAAATGAATCACTGCAGTTGTTAAGTTAGTAACATGGTTGTTAAATGAATCTGGCTTCCCTATTGTCTTTGCTTGTCAGGAGGTTGCAAAAATGGACCCAGGACATGGCAACTGTCATGAATATGAACCAGTCGTCAACCAACCTAATTTTGATCATGTGACCATAAAGATGCTGTAATATATGAAAAACGGTCATGTCATTTTTTTCAGTGCCATTGTGACTACAAATATTCACTAAATGAATGATTGTAAGTTGAGGACTACCTGTATTACATGGTATATCTAAATTAACACAGACAATTCCATATGAACAAACTCAGACTGATTAAAACCCAGTTCTAATTTAGTGATATGTATGGTATATTAACACAACTGACAATGTTACGTTTCAATACAAGTTAGGTTTTTTCCACCTAAGATGGCGCCGACGAAGGCTGCCTCGGTGAAATGCTCTCTAATTGTTTCTTTATTTCTAATTGTTCTCTGTGACTCACTACGGATTTCCTACTCACGAGACCATCTGCTAAAAATTAAGGAACATTTCTTTAAGGAGCAGCTTTCTTTAATCTCACCCCCGCCTGTCTTTACAAACACGGAGGAGATTCTAACACAGGAGGAGGCAATTCCCACGGAGCCATGGATTACTAAAAAAACCAAACGACGGAAACGAAGGAAACGAGGTAAAAGATCTGGGATCTTAATCAAGCTAAGAACTCGCACTAAAACTCCTCTGCCTTCAATTTTCCTAACAAATATACGCTCACTTGCAAATAAGATGGATGAAATACTCCTCTTAAACAAATACTATTCTGATTTTCGCAATTCAGCAGTCCTATGCTTCTCTGAAACCTGGTTAAATGAATCAATTGAAAATAGCAGCCTGAACATTCCAGGATTTCAAATTGAACGATCAGACAGGATTCCAGAAACATCTGGTAAAAGAAAGGAGGAGGCTTATGCCTATATATTAATTCAACCTGGTGTCAAGATTTTAACATAATTTACAAATTCTGTGACAACAATTTAGAGACTCTAATTATCAACTGCAAACCTTACTATTCGCCTCGTGAATTTTCCTCATTTCTTCTAATTGCTGTTTATGTCCCACCACAAGCCTGTGTAAACGAGGCATTACGAACTCTAGCTGACCAAATCATGGAGGCTGAAGCCAAACACCCTGATTCACTGGCCATTGTTTTGGGAGATCTAAACAAGGCAAACTTAAGGAAAGAACTACCAAAATACTTTCAGCATGTCAATTGTCCCACCAGAGGCAAGAATACTCTAGACCACTGCTACACAACACTAAAAGATGCCTATCGGTCTTTACCACGTGCAGCTGTAGGACACTCTGATCATTGCATGATTCACCTTGTACCTGCTTACAGGCAAAGACTTAAAGCCATAAAACCAATAATTAAATCAGTGAAAACCTGGACGGAGGAATCAGAATTAAAGCTACAGGCATGTTTTGACTGCACTGATTGGAATATTTTAAAGATACCTCTGCAGACCTGGATGAACTCACAGATACTGTAACATCATATGTCAGCTTCTGTGAAGACCTATGTGTACCTACAAGGAACTTGCGAATACACAGTAATAACAAACCTTGGTTTACACCTAAACTTAAGCAGCTACGACATTCCAAAGAGGAAGCCTACAGAAAAGGTGATAAAATGCTGTACAATCAGGCCAGAAATGCACTAACAAGGGAGATAAGAGCAGCAAAAAGAAGCTACTCTGAAAAGCTAAAGAATCAATTTTCAGCAAATGAACCAGCAAACATGTGGAAAACTCTTAAAATATCACCGGCTATGGCAAACCTCCTTCCCAGGCTGAAGGTAATCAACAACTGGCAGATGACCTGAATGAGTTTTACTGCAGGTTTGAAAGGAAACTACAGCCACCTATCTCCACAAACCCCATCTCAGACACACCAACAACAGCCAAGCCTCCTACAACTGACCCCATTTCATTGGGTTCACAACCCCTAGTGATCACAGAAAAGGAAGTGCAGGACCTATTTCACAGACAAAAGCCAGGAAAAGCTCCAGGCCCAGACAAGATAACTCCTTCTTGCTTAAAAGTCTGTGCTGACCAATTGGCCCCCATCTTCACCCATATTTTCAATAAATCACTAGAGATGTGCTATGTTCCTTCTTGCTTCAAACGCTCTACCATCATCCCAGTGCCGTAGAGGCCCACCATCAAGGAACTGAATGACTACAGACCAGTTGCTCTAACATCTGTAGTCATGAAAACCTTTGAAAGGCTAGTGCTTTCCTACCTGAAAACCATCACGAATCCGCTTTTAGACCCCTTGCAATTTGCATACCGAGCAAATAGATCAACAGATGATGCTGTTAATATGGCTCTGCACTACATCCTACAACATCTTGAGTCTCCAAAGACCTATGCAAGGGTCCTTTTTGTAGACTTTAGTTCAGCATTCAATACCATCATTCCAGACATTCTTCTAACTAAGCTAAACCAGCTACAGGTACCGGAACAGACTTGTAAGTGGATCACAAGCTTCCTAACAAACAGGAAGCAGCAGGTGAAGCTAAGCAAGATCACATCAAATACCTGTACAATTAGCACAGGGCCCCCCCAAGGCTGTGTGCTCTCCCCACTTCTCTTCTCTGTATACCAATGACTGCATCTCCAATGATCCATTTGTTAAGCTACTGAAGTTCGCAGATGACACAACAGTGATTGGTCTCATTCGAGACAATGACGAATCCGCATATAGACGAGAGGTCGAACGACTAGCCTTGTGGTGCAACCAAAACAATCTGGAACTGAACACACTCAAAACCGTAGAAATGGTGGTAGACTTTAGGAAAACCCTTCCATACTTCCACCTCTCACAATACTTGACAACACAGTATCAACAGTAGAAACCTTCAAATTTCTGGGTTCTATCATATCGCAAGATCTCAAATGGACAGCTAACATCAAAACATCATTAAAAAGGACAACAAAGAATGTTCTTTCTGCGCCAACTCAGTAAGCTCAAACTGCCCAAGGAGCTGCTGATCCAATTCTACAGAGGAATTATTGAGTCTGTCATTTGCACCTCTATAACTGTCTGGTTCGGTTCTGCAACCCAACAAGAAAACACAGACTTCAGAGGATAATTAGAACTGCAGAAAAAATAATTGCTACCAACTTGCCTTCCATTGAGGACCTGTATACTGCACGAATCAAGAAGAGAGCCGTGAAAATATTTGCAGATCCCTCGCATCCTGGACATAAACTGTTTCAACTCCTACCCTCAAAACGACGCTATAGAGCACTGCACACCAGAACAACTAGACGCAAGAAGAGTTTTTTCCCGAAGGCCATCACTCTGCTAAACAAATAATTCCCTCAACACTGTCAGACTATTTACTGAATCTGCACTACTATTAATCGTTTCATAGTTCCCATCACCAATCTCTTTCCACTTATGACTGTATGACTATAACTTGTTGCTGGCAATCCTTATGATTTATATCGATATATTGATCATCAATTGTGTTGTAAATGTTGTACCTTGATGAACGTATCTTTTCTTTTATGTCCCCTGAGAGCATATGCACCAAGACAAATTCCTTGTGTGTCCAATCACACTTGGCCAATAAAATTCTATTCTATTCTATTCTATTCTATTCTATAACTGAGCAGATTTATTCCAAGTTAGAATCTTTAAATGCTTAGTTCAGAATCCTAACATTTCTAATGGGGCTCTTTCAGAATAAGGATTTGAGCACAGAGGTCTAATTATGATGACAATTCAGCATTGCAAGTCATTTTAGTGTGTCTATTATATCTAAAATTGGCGTAAGAAAGGAAATACACTCTGCTATTGAAAACGAGGTAGACTGAAAGACTGTGTGAACCAATTAAAAATGCATAGACTCTATAATTTGGTAATCAAAGTGTCTCATGTATAACCTCATTATCTTTGACAAGTTTAAAACCATATCATTCTTTACAGACAATTAAAAGCTTGCATAAGAACTTCACTTCTGCATGCACCATCCAAGTTTATTGTATGCCTGTAAAGTCTATGGTTTGGCGCCAGTTCTCAAAAAGCAGAAGATGGTGTTCCATATATATCAGATAATTTGTGTTCTAGATATTTACAGAGGAAATGTTAACTGTCCTAATCTAAATGCTATGCTAATGAACAATTCTGGAAAGTATGTCCTGAGCTGGGGCCAAATCTGTCTGAAAGTAATCTATTTACATACTTAACTGCAGTGCATTGCCATAATTACTAAGGCTGTGCAGCGCTTCAGAAATAATTTTTATTTCACAATTCAATTGCAGGCCAATATATCACTTTTTGGAATCCCTCAAGAGAGATCTTTTTGCCAGTGTCTGTACTAGGGCTCTGGTGGCTCAGACTGCTAAGACAGTCTGTTATTAACACAGCTGCTTGCAATTACTGCAGGTTCAAGTCCCACCAGGCCCAAGGTTGACTCAGCCTTCCATCCTTTATAAGGTAGGTAAAATGAGGACCCAGATTGTTGGGGGCAATAAGTTGACTTTGTATATAATATACAAATGGATGAAGACTATTGCTAACATAGTGTAAGCCGCCCTGAGTCTTCGGAGAAGGGCGGGATATAAATGCAAATTAAAAAAAAATACTAGTGCTTGTCTGCAACTCTTTAAAACAGTCACATCCTTTCACAGCATTGGCTAGCTGCTCACTGCTGCTGCCAGGGGACCCAAAGAAAAGATGCGGTTGTTTTAAAGACCTGTAGACAAGGATTACCTACATACATGCTAGAAAGCACTTATTTTTACGGAACTGTTTCTAAAACATCGCCCAACTGTAATAATTACTCCCTTTCAAGAAAAGGGAGGGAAAACTGTTGGATCAACAGCAGCTGTGACTACTTATGAAACAGCATTGATAATACTGCTTGGATCTTTCTTGGCAGCTTTCTTACATAATTTTTCAATATGAACTGAACCTCATATGCTCACAGTTATGAAAAGGACAGGAAACTCCTAGAACTTACATTTTGTTTGACAGACTTATTTTAGTTCTTCCTGGAGGATGGCAGAGCCATTCAGACTTAAGATAAAGAAATATACACAACTTAAAAGAACAGACAAATAAGATGCTCAGTTATGGCTATTTTAGTGAACCATATCACAAACTCCATCTTACATGTCTGTGGTTGCTACATTTTCACTTGGAATTTGGCATCTGGTGCAGAAATGGATTTTCAGAGAATCTCAGCTTTTGTTAAAAAGAAAAGGAAGCACAGAAAGCTGAAACCAACATATGAGCAAGAAAGTGAACCTCAACATTTCGAGATAGCTGGTCTTGATAATTTTGAAAGCATTTGGGATAGAAACAAGAGAAATATCTAAAACACAATGCTAACCTGGACAACTGCAGTTACAAAGAACTTTATGGATGACTGAACAAGAACTACACAAATATACATATTGCATTTTGGAGACTTGGACAATTTATTAAAAATATAGAATCTGTTTCAGTATATCAGTTTAAATTTTTGCTTCTTGGGGACTTGCATGATTTATTAAAAATATAGAATCTGTTTCAGTATATCAGTTTAGATTTTTGTTTCTTTTCAAACTAACATTTTCCTTCTTTGTCCTTCTCACCTAGGCTGGCCAGTTTATCACTTGCTATCTAGGATATATGATACTCCA
Source organism: Ahaetulla prasina (assembly GCF_028640845.1). Taxonomy (NCBI): domain Eukaryota; kingdom Metazoa; phylum Chordata; class Lepidosauria; order Squamata; family Colubridae; genus Ahaetulla; species Ahaetulla prasina. The sequence goes on from NC_080541.1 coordinate 162,770,186, forward strand.
TTGTTGCTAGTAGCAACAAGACATGATACAAGCTTTGAGTATCAATTGATTTTAGAGTGACAACTTCTTACAATGCAGCTGGATTTGGTATTACTTATCCGGTAATACCGGATGCTCCCAGTTAGTTGTCAGCCCAGGAAATCCCAATTAAACTGAAACATGAGAGCACAGAACTTCCTTTCTGGAACCAACCAATGTTTTAGCCCTTAGGTTATTTTAAAACTCTACTGGATTCCATTTAGTTGACACTTTAGTCTATACCTTTTAAAATGAGTTTCAGTAACAACAATGAAGTGCAACAACTTTGTAGACAAGTTATAACTTTGCTGACCACCCAAATGGACATCCTTTCATGGTTTTGTTGACATAAATAATATAGGTCTAACCTATCAGAGGTCATCTTTAGTAAAATATTCTTCTATTTTTACACATGCAAAAACTAGATGTCTCACATATCACAGCAGGAAGTAGCTATTCTCTAGAGACATGCTGCATTTGTATATTCTCTGTTAAGTAGGCGTTATTACCTTACTTTAAAAAAAAATGACCTTGCACATGTTTTAACTTATGAGGTGGAAAACAGGATTCCTTTTCAGAATTCCATGGGGTGATTTTTAGAGCTTGTACTAAGTCCCAAAATACCTGCTTGGATTCTATAAAACCCTTATTCAGATAATTCTTTACACCTAAGTTTTTGTTCATGGGGATTTCCTGGATACATCAGGTAGTTCTTAATTTCCAGAAGCTTCAAATATTTTTAATCTAGTCTTTAATCACTTGGTATCCTCTAGATATTGGGGATCCCACTTTCTAGGAGGAATGAATGTTTACCCCCGTTCCCCCCACCTCTCTCTCTCTTCCTAAGAAACACAATAGCAGAAATCAATCCATATCTGATTCAAAATAATGGGAAACTGCACACAATGAACAGAGGGAATATAGATTTCCTTGAAGGAAAGGGTATCATCCTGTCAAAAATCTGATCTACTTCATCTATGAACTGTCTCAAAAAGGCAGACCATAATTCTCTTAGCCTTTCTGTTTTTCTTCAAGCCATCTGGGCTGCTGAGCAGATGCTTTGGGAATCTGAGTATACTAACCTTGTCTCTGACTGGCTGTTTCTAGACACCTTCCTTGTAAATGTGCAGGCTCATGTTTCCCATTTGATTAAGGTGGAACTTGGACTATACAATTGTTTTCATTTAGATTTAACTGAGTGACAGGATGTTTTATTTTAACAGTAACCTTATATACTTTTTTTATTTTTTAAGAAAAGTCAAATCATCCTGAATTTTATAAACAAAGGCAGATTTTCCACGGCAACCCAGCCTCTGTAAAAGTAAACATACTTTTATCCTTTTACATTTTCTTCTGCTCTAATCCAAAGGAGTCTGGGCTTAAAAGGTGATTTTTCTGATAGGAACATCCCATTGGTAGGCCAAACAATCAAATCTCCCACCTTTTAAATATGCAAATATGAATCAGAACTCTGTTAAGAAGGTACAACGGCTGGAGGCACCTGTAACAAAGTGACAGACCACTTGTGTTGTATGTTGAAAGCTCTGGAGCCAACTTCTAAGAAAGGTAAGATATGCTGAATAATCAGGCTGGGAAAGACTTTTGTCTGAGCCTCCTAAGAGGCACTGCCTGTCTGGATAGATATGACTGAGTTAGAACAATATTTGGTCTGACTTGATATAAGAGGGTGCTTGCTGATATAAGTATGAAATCAAGCCATACAATTCTATCTATAGAAAAACAAACCAAAAAACAGGGTGAAGAAGCTGTAGTAAATCAACCCTACTCTTCAACATTACTTACTAAAGAAAGTGGAAGAATTGTCGAAACACCATGCAGCTGCTTTAAAAATACATTATATAAAATAAGTTCATGAAATATTAAAGAAATGTCTCCCTTCACTCCACAGTGCAGCCATATGTGCATGATGTAAAATAAAAAACTATAGTTTTGCTGCTGTTTAGGGCAACAAAAATAAATTCTTTCCGACAGACATCAATTCAGTAAACTGAAGGTATTCATAGAGTAATAATTGGTTAATTAAAAAAAATATATACCTACTGCCCTCTTTTGTATCTCAGTTAGTAGTAAAATTTTCTAACCGCCCACCGGTTCCACAGTAATGCACCGTGTATTGTCGTCTGCGCATGCCTCTTGCGCATCATGGATTGGGGTTGGGGGCGCGCCGGCTACCAGCTCTGGTTGTCTGCTACAACTGGGTGGTGTGGGGGGGAGATGCACGAGCTATTCTGAGACGAGGCTGTTTTGTTTGTGGTCATACTGTAGCGCCATTTAGTTTCCCTCACATAACATGAACTAAACTTATGCGCAGGTGATACAAATAGTATATTTTCAGAAATTTAAATTGTCACGTGGAATTTTATGAAAACCTAATGAAAATGTTTTTAAATAATGCTATGAATTTTTTTTAAAAAGTCAATTAAATTTTAAAAAAGGAAAGTGCTTCGATATCGGATAAAACCCTTACCGCCCACCATGGAAGCTGGAACACCCACTAGTGGGCGGTAGGGACCAGGTTGACTACCACTGGTCTAGACTGTCCCTGGAAAAATTATTACTGGAGATTACAGATATATTTAAGGAAGCGGTCTCTTTAAGAAAACCTTGTTTTAATAAACTTTGCTATAACATACTTGTACCATTGCACTTTATCATGCCTAAAAGCTTGAGTCTAGGACCAGCAAGAAAGCTGGTTTACATCAAGAGAAACTCTTATCGTGGCTTGGTAATAGAAAACATGTATTTTACAAAGGCATTAAAAAAAACCCTACTGTAGCCTCAGCCAAGTATTATTTCTAAAAATATGTCCGTATGCTATCAAACAATGAAGCTATGTTAAATTTATGAGCAATGTTTTATATGTGAATCAAAACATATGCAGCTGTTTCTGTAACACTGTTTCTGTTACTGGACAGTTAGATTTGATATTAGTATGATCAGTAGCAGCCTGCTCTCACAGCAAAGGAATGGGATCTCACCAATGTACTAAAATTAATACAAACACAATACCATTTTCAGATGATATTGCTCCTCCACTTTTATACTAGGAAATTTAGTTCAAATCCAGACCAAGCTAATTAAGTATAAATGGTTATCTCAGTGTTTATCCATTTTCCATCTTTGGGTCTCTTGTAAGCCTCTACCGAACTTCGGAAGTGTTTTCAATAGCATGATTGGAAACTGCTCACCTCCACCTCCTCTATTTAAAGCCTTTTGAAATAAGGACATGAACCTGAATATGAACAGTGTTTGAGTAACCTGTCAATCAAAAATGCAAAGAATTAAAAAAAAATTTTTTTTTGCAAGAGGCTTCGTTGACGAAAAAGGTAGAAATCTGTTTTTTTTCCTTTTCACAATAAAAAAAAAAACATGCTAATCACAAAATTGGTAGCTCTGTCCCATTGTGAAGTTGGTGTTTGATGCCTTTTTGTATAGCAGTTGAAAATCTGGTAGGGATTTTTACAGCTGTAGTCCTCCCATGTTACTACTTTAATGCAGCGAATGCTATGGTACTGTGCATGGCCTGAATTACAAGAATAAATGATGTAACACCTTATCGCCTTTCTTCCACACCCTTAATGATTTTGTGATGAAGTAATGTAAGCTGCAACTGACCTCTGCAACTACCACTCAAGTTCATAATTTAGGCACAGGCTATAGAAGCGATATTATCTTTACCTCTGAAAGTCCTTTCTAAGTGTCCTATGGTTTATGGCAGCAGTGAAATGCAGTTCAGGTCACCAGAGATTTATCCCCCTTTTTAATGTTTTTACTAGACTGAATAAACACATTCCCAAGGATTGAGGCCACTGGCTACTCCAAAGATCGGCAAAGCACAAGGTAAACTTGTTTAAGTTGAAGTCTGCAAGATTGACACTTCTTTACAACAATGGGTAGCTTTGTTAGCTTTAAATGGAAATGGTCTGGGCCCCATAGCTTACAATGTGCCCTCTTCCGCTGAATGCAATAAAAGTTTCTGGTCTTACTGGTTGCATATTGAGTTTCAAGCCATCTTCATCACAAGGGATTTTTTTATATATATATGTAAAATGTTCACATTATACTAAAAAGTCACCCTGCACAAAGACAGAAAGCTTTTGTTCTCTAGGAACTATTGTTTTTGGTTTCTGGTAGCCAGTGTAGAAAATATACATAAAGCATTTCTCTATGGGGAAATCAATGTCCTATTATTTGGGTTTGGGAAAGTATATGGTTTCATCGAATTCTTGATATTAAATCAGAATACCGAGAGCTAATATGAAGTTTTGTTCAAATTTGCCAGAATGGGAACTGAATCCTAAAAACACTTTAGATGACGTCTTGCAATATAAATTGACATCTTCTTTTATACCTACTGTCTTTTCTTGGCAGAATAGGAAGAACAACTAACTTCCTAGCTAGAAGGCATCTGATTACAGTTTCACAGAATTATGAAGGGACCATTTAGGCAATGACTCCAATCCCTTGCTCAGTGCACAATCAATCAAAATTAAATCTTTCCTGACAGATAGATATCTACCTCTGCTTGTACACAGCCAGCAAGAAATATGTAACTGCCTTCAGGAATGGATTCTGCTGTCAAAACTACTTTTACTACTAGGAACATTTTTGTAACATTCCATCAAAATCTACCTCTGTGCCACTTAAGTCTGTTATACCACATCCTAACCTTGGAACTAATGGGTGGGGGGAGTCTTTCTTCTGTGTGACATCCTCCCAGATTCTTTCAGTCTTATTGTATTTTCTGCAACCTATCTTCTTTTCTCAAAGTAATACATTCCTTCAAACTTCCTTTAGAAATTTAATTTCTAAATTTCTAAATTTATTTAAATTAGAAACTAAATTTAGAAATTGAGTTTCTAATGCCGAAACTATTCTCTCCCTAATGCAAGTGCCAATGTCTTATTTGACATCTTACTTAAGGTGCAGGTCTAACTAATTAATGAAGGTCGAATTATTGCTTCTTGCAATTTAGAAACCTTATTAGTATTGATACAGTCCAAGCAATGATCAGTTAAATTTGTTTGTAAAAAAATCATGCAGGACTTGCTTCATAATTGGGGGCATAAAAAAATGAGCAGAGATTTGATTGTACCACTACAGCCACCATATTGAGTTTTTTGACCACACCCTTGGGAGACCTTTGACTGCCAAGCTAGATCTTGTTGTTACTTGTATATTTGATCTAAATCCCAAACTAACGATTATAATGCATTTACTTTGGTATTCAAGTTCAGCCTGAATCAGGTTCCCATCAATTTGGAACATCACCAAATGATTGGGAGATTCCTCCAAAAAATTCTAACCCAAATCTAGATCTTCTTGAAGAGTTATTGGTTTAGACTTTGGCAGGACACATAACTTCTCCAACTGCAGTATGTTAAGTGAGGGATATTCATTGATAATCTCTTCCAAGGTAAAGTTTATTAGGTCCCAAAAGGCTGGCTACTTGCTTGGAAAATGCTCAACATTCAATCCTTTTGGCTCTATTATTGTCACATATTTACTATCCATTCAATTCAAAGTAACACCCATGAAATAACACAGGTCATTTTCTAGTAAATTAGGGCAGCAATGTGTCTAGCCCTCTCTTCCTTGGCTGAGATCCCTTTGGTGAGTGGCCAGCCAAGACCACTTTTTTATCCTTTTGGTGCTTGTGATATGGCTTAGGGGGTCATATGAATACCCCTCCTCTGAGTTTAGTGACAACTGAGTAGAACAAAATAGGAATTCAGTCATTCCTAATCAGTCTCTGTTTGCCTATCCTTTTGAACTCCTACTTGTTTTTTCCTAAGTTACCTTTGTGATGTGTGTCATTGTCATAAATAACAACATGAAGCAACTGAAATGAAAGCAAGTTTCTCTTAAAATCTGGACCCTTGAATTTAATTGTTTTTTTAAAAACAACAACAACACTATTTTGTCCTCTCTTCTCTTTGGCATTTTTAAAACATTTGCTCTTGGAAAAAAATGAGGCAAGGTTGATTTGTTTAACAATCTAGCCCATTCTCAGTAATTTGGCTAGAATGACTAATTTCACTACATAGCAGTGGAGAAAAATCTGCATTTTTGTTTGTTTGAATAGATTTATTTTTATTTTTTATTAGTTTATATCCCGGCTTTATGATTTTTATAAATAACCCACACCTTCATCCTCTTGGTTTTCCCACAACAATAGCCCTGTGAGGTAGATTAGGCTGTGAGGTAGGTTAGGTAGGTTAGAGAGTGACTGGCCCAAAGTCACCCAGCAGGTTTTCATGGCTAAGACAGCATTTGAACTCATGGTTTTCCTCCTTTCTAGCCTGGTGCTTTAACCACAAGACCAAACTGGCTCTAATATTCTGCCCATCTTCCAATTTTACTTGTTGTGACTTAAAGTTTAAATTCAACAAAACAATTATAATTATGACTACTACATTTATTGTGGGCACTAAGGATCACAATAGCCATAACAATGGAAGTTATGTCTTGGGCTCCATCAATCTCCCAATCCCTATGCACAAGAAAAAAGGCTTTCCAGAATGTTAGCTGAGTTGAGGACCAGCTAGATTTCAGGTGCTGGTCACGTTCCAGACCACAGGTTTTGCAACAGGCCTGCTGTTGGCCTGTTTCCAAAGTCCTGCTTCCAAAGTCCAGCAGTTGGCATTCCTTATGTTCTGACCTAGGCTCCTTTAAAAAGCAGGAAGCAGGAATTGGTCCCAGCAAAACCTCTTTTATTTACACGACTCTGAATTACTTTCATTCACAGTCAGCAAGGTTTGTCCAAACAGTTTTTCAAGGAATATTTATCAATGCACCTTATCTCATTTGGCAAGCTGCCACGTAACTTGTTTCCAAACACAGGGTAAGGCAAAACTTGGTACAGAGTCTCTTAGAGTCATGAACAGAACTTTCCACTCTTGAAACTACAGAAAGAACAAATTGTTTCCTGCAAACTTGTTTCCCTCCCCATTCGCTCCTCTTGTGTTTCCTATCATCTCCAAGATGTGGCTTTACTCCCAAGTCGACCCTACTTTCTGAGTTGTTCTTGTTTTTTGGCAGCTCGGTGCATATGCACACTGGGAACGGGCTCCAGCTGTTTCTTTGCTTCACTGCTGTCTAACTCCCTCTCTGCCTCTGACACAGAGCCTTCATCCGAACTTTTCCCAGCTCCCAGGACTGGTCCATGTTCCTCCCCAACCTCCTCATAGTCTGACTCTGCTGCCAGCTCTGCTGGCCACCAGCAGGCCACAACACCTTAAGAGACTGGACCTGAAACATTCCCCTTCTATTATACCTAGCAAGGAGGTGAGAATTGGGCCCACAAATAACTTGGCCCGTGCCATGAAGTCTGTGTGGAGTGAGTAGTGTGAATTTACACTATAAAGTATCTAAATAAATGAATCAACTGTATAAATACAGATACCAGTTCTCTTCAGATTTTAACATACGTTTACAAAGCATTTAAGGGCTAGTGTTTAGCTTCTGATAGGAAACTTTATGAGAGCAGGAATATTAAAGATCCATTTCTGTTAATAAATTAGTGAAGAGGTTTTTATTTTGATTTTCCCCAAGGAAAGGACAGGAAGGCTAGAATTTGCCAAATGGTTTATTTCCACAACTTCTGCTACATTTGGCCTTAGTGACCTAATCTTGCTCATAATACTTATAGTGCAACAATGGGCATCCCTTTTGCCACCCCAGGACTATTTGCAATGATCACATGCAATGATCACATGCACAGGTTTTCTAATTGCCACCAAGTGTTATGCATATGCCTTCTAACAGAGCCACAATTCATTTTTCCCTGTCTACCTCAGCTTGCAGATTCCTCTCCACTCATCAGGGAATAGCCATGCTTCTTTTAGTCAGCCAGTCAAAAAGGAAGGCACACAGGGAACATACAATTATTGCAAGGATTTTTTTGGCAGGTTCTCTTTTGAGTATGGTCTGGTGATCATTCTAATCACCAAACTATCTTTTTTTGTAACAACAAAACTTTTTAAGAGTTTGATATTTTAATGAGAAGCACAAAGTATGCCTCAAACTAACTGAATTCTAAGTCAGTATGAGGGCATTTATTTCGGTTTCTTCCTTGATTGTAATATATTTTACACATTTGTGATGTTAAATTATATGTTTAAAACTGGATTTGCAGCTCGTGAAAGAGAACATTAGTGCCTGAAGTCTTACTATTGTGTCTTTTATTAAGTCTTGTTTGCTAAACACAATGGATAATACTGAATGGAAACCTTAGTTTGTGATAATGTTACAACCTCAGATTATCTCATTCTTCTTTATGAATGGCGTATATCTCAGAACCTTGAAATCAGATCTTTATGCACACATCTTGAATTGCCACACAAGAATCACCATAACCCTCGGCTGATTGACACACAGAAGGAAGGTGAAAGGTTAGACTTTCATTTCTTTTAAGGAAATGAAGCTAAGATTTTTGAAAACTGGAGATCTGCAGCAACCGTGTAACAATAACACTTAGAGGAAATCCTAAAATTGTATATTTGACATTTGTAATAAAGAAGAAGCAAACCAGTCGTTTATCTTTCCCCTCTTCAGAATGAAACAAAGAAAATCACTTACTGAGATTTCTGTAGAGGCCTTGGAAGCTATTTTTTTAAAAAGAGGATATTTTCACTTTCTTTCACATTTATATCTGAATAAAGAAACTGCTGAAAAACTGCATACTGATAACAAGCCAAAAATGCCAGACTGCTTTGAATTTGGCAGAACTGATCCAAACATTTTAACATGTAGAATTGCTGGGGTGAATGCCATTAATAATATGGAAGAAGGACAGGAAATTGAGCAGTTGGGGTGTTTCCTTCTGGAAAGTTGTTCTGTTCATCTAATGAGACGTAGATTTCACAACTCAGGAGGTAGCAAAGAAAGCCAGAAGCTTTCTTGGAAACTGTGAGTATATCATTCCTGCTGCCAAGGGAAGGCAGATGGACTTTTCAAAGTCTGGTCCAGTTGATTCACCCAATATATTCAAGACACGTAATTTTTATACTTTGTAGTTGAAGATAAAAATAAATTATTAAGTCTTATGATTAGATCTTTGCAGATGCTTTCAAAATCCATGGGTTCTAGAATGCATGAACAACACTATTTTGTTTGCAAAGTAGTTGCTGTAAAACCTAAACATTTTTCGAAAAAAATTAGTCATAACAGGTGCTAACCAAATTCCCATTCTACAAGCAACTTCCTTTTCAATAGGTAATTACCATTTAATTCACACTTGGATACAGATAGCTCATGCAAGTTTTGGATCACTGAGTTTTCTATAATTTCTGATACACTGGAGAATATTTAGAAAGTACCTGCAGCTTTAAAAAAAGTTTAAATGATTCTAATTACAAATTCAAAAAAAAAAAAAAGAGAGAAAGGATTTATGTAGGTTGATATTTTTGGCAAATGGCAATTAGGACACATTAGTCTTCTTGAAAATGCAAATTAAATCCAGATTTTTCTTTTCCCCTCCCTATAAAGCAGCATGTAATTGCTAGATTTCAATTTCTAAAAAATGCTTCATATGTACAGTCGTGCTGCTGGATTAATATACAGCATTTTGGAATACTGAGCAAGTTTTGCCTTTTTGTGCCTTGTCTCTTACTTGGACTGTGTATGTGTTTACCTATTTATCAACTTGACTGTTTCTAAATGCAATTTAATTTAAAATCACTTAAAACAATATAAACTACACAATATTGTTGAAATTATACTTTCAAAGAGTTCACAATGTTTTAAAAAATATCTTTAATTCATAAGAAGTTCTTCTGATAAAGAAATTTTGTAAGATAAAAGTAACCAGTGATAATGCATGCCTATTATGGTGGATTCTACAAAAAAGGCATTTTGGCACAGATAAGAGTGACACAGGCTTTGGATTTGCACAACATCTGAAAACATGATATTTGGAGTATTGTGCCTCTCAAGGTGAGACCTGCCCCACCCTCTTGGCCTTTGAAATGGATTGAAAATCTATCTCTCGCTTGGGACCCTGATGGGAAACTCTCATTTTGGAGGTAGGTAGTAGATTAGGAGAAGATCCCATCTCCACCACATCTATGTACTGGTTCTTTTATCTGCTGTGTTGTTAATTTTAATGTTTTACTTTCAGTGCCTAATATTTTAATGTTCTTAAACTTTGAATTGCTATTTTAATATGTTATTTATGGAACTGTAAGCTGCCCAGTGTGACTTCATAGTGAGATGGGCAGCATCTAAACTTAATAAACAGACAAACAAATAAATTATCAATGATCACATAGGAAAAATCAGAATAACATGTTGAGGCTCTACATTTTGGGTTGGCTTTAGGATCCAAGACCATTTCGTGCTAGAGTTATAGGAAGCACTTCAAACAGGACAAAGGGCATCCTACTTTCTTTGAGCACAGAACATATGATACCATTCTTCTTCAAATTTCCTGTCTGAATGTACAGAGGTTAGAGACAAATGGGGCAAGGACTATGGGCATAACCCCATTCTCTCCATCCTTTGAAGTCTCCCTATGTTCCCATATTGAGCCATAAAGCTGAAAATGGAATTCTGTCTAAAAACACCAACTAAAATCTCAGCTGGAGATTACCTTATGCAAAGTTCAGATTTTTAATTATCATACTTCAAAATCCTGCACTAAATTGCATATTTTAATACAAGATCAAATAGAACGCCTGCTTTCAACTGTACAGAAGTATTCTAATGTCTGGGGTTTTTTTAAAAGAAAAGAAATGCTTTCAAGAATTTTTATACAGGGATGGACCATTAAAGAACATGACACAACAAAAACAATGTTTGCATTAAAAGGCAAAATGCACTTCACACTTAAGTTTAATATCCAAAAGATCGTGTTGAATTGTGTTTTTTGCCCTCAGCTACTTCAATGAAAACTCCTTCAGAACTTTCAGCAACTAATTTATACGGATGTAAGTGCGCCAACAAATCTGGGCTAATGATATAAGATGTGCAAAAAGCAGGGAAAATGACATCATGATGGAAACGGCTAACACTTCAACATTTTCCCAGGATAAAAGTAATTTCTCCCCTCCTATGAACTCCTCTTATCTTTGGGAATCTAATCTGCCCTGTCTGCAGCAGACTGTTCTATCTCCCTTCTGACTGCTTATCTGTCACAGCAGCAGCCGAGCAGATTAAAATTAAGAAAGTAACACAGTTCTGAGGTCATTAGAAGATCACTAGGCTGGTCAATGGAGCATGGAAATTACCTCAGATTCCAACAGATACCAAATAATGGATTACTATTGAAGAAGATTTTATCATGCTGGAGGACTCACAAAAAGGCTTTAGTCATTTCTTTCTTACTTCTGAAAGTAAGAGATACATACTCTTTGTAGTAAAGAAATACAGGATCAGTCTGGAAAATGTACAGAGTAATCCTAAATTTCAACCAATCCTATATAAACCATTCTAGTTACCCAATTTCCCTTGTATTATAAATAAATATTCAAATGTTAGTGCATCAAAAAGCATTCAGAAGATAAAAACTATCTCAGTTTTTATAAGTATATATCTTTATTTTCTTATGTTTTTAACAGAGATCATGCCCAGAATTGCTTAGGTGAGATTGGCAGCCATTTAATAGAATAAAAATAAATATATGTGGGTATATGCATATTATTTATTTATATATATATTTATCATGTTTATGTAGTGTATATCGCAGGTAGTGACCCTTTGAGAGTTGTATGCAACAAAACTTCATTTTAATGTATGCTGATTAGTGTACATTTAAAGTGACAATAAAGTTATTCCAAGTCTAAGTCTAAATAAAAAATATCTATAAAAATGAGTTCATGTTAGGGGACCATATATTAATGATCGAACACATTATCTGATAACTATCCTCCAGACTCCATTTCTGTCTTTTGTGTGCTGTGTGAGTCTGCTCTATTTTTCTCCCAGTTCTGCGTACTATGTATTATCTGAATGTAGGTATTATTTAATTTATAATTTAATGCAATTAGTTCATTTCCTGACTTCTTCTATTGGTTTCAGTATGGTGGTGAAATTCAATTTTTTTTACTACTTTTACTTTTGTGGGCGTGGCTTGGTGGGCGTGGCAGGGGAAGATTACTGCAAAATCTCCATTCCCATCCCACTCCAGGACCAGCCAGAGGTGGTATTTGCTGGTTCTCCGAACTACTCAAAATTTCCGCTACCAGTTCTCTAGAACCTGTCAGAACCTGCTGGATTTCACCTGCTTCAGTACTAATAAAATGTTTAGTCAACATCAACTAAAATGCTAGAGAAACAAATAGTAAGATATGCAAAAACTGACTCTACTGATACAAAATTGTATCTATTTTAGTTTATAATAATAGTTATGTGTCGCATTATTACAATAGTTGATATCAGATTTATATTTTAAGAGCTGTATCATATTTTACAGAAATCTTTGCTTTGTTAAGACTTTACATGAACTTGTGGACATGCACTTACGCGCCCACGCACAAACACACACATACACAAACATATGTTTGGAAAAACAAAAATAGCATGAGAAGGTGGTAAAGCACAAAAGTGTAGATTGTGCTAATAAAGTTAAATTGTAAATTACTAATAACAAACCAGTGTTGCTGATAACACAAACATCCTGTTGTTGCTGAATCAATTAACACCTTTAGTAGAATGAAATCCAAGCTGAGAAAAAACAATTATCATGTTAAACTCCCCCTTTGAAATCTTTTCTTCAAGAATGAAGAAACAGCAAAAAGAAATAACCCTCTGAAGCTAAAAGAATGTTCTTACCGGTCCAAAATAGATATAAATTTGAGCTATAAAGTAAGAGTATAGTTAGGGGAAAATATTTCTAGAAAGTTTTTCATTCTTCATGAGTAGTATATATATTATTATATAAACCTTCTCTTGCTAGTTTGAGATCTTTAACTACAAATCAATCAATACACCTAGCCCAATTATTTAATTTGTTAGCTTTATCCAGCAGAGGGATCTGCAAACCATTCAAAGTAGCACTTTGTGAGCCAGCCTACCCCCATTGGGGATTTGAGGTAAGATCTTTGCTTTGCCTACCCTGTTTAATGATAAAATCCTCAGACAATCACTTTTGACCAAGTCCTGTGTGATAGAAGTGCTGACTTTCTCAGAGGCAAGCATTTAGGATGGATGAGGAATTATGGAAATGAAGAAGCTGCCTGGTTCAACTAAGAAGAGATGAGAGGTGAGAATGACTATAGAACTCTTTGTAGGGTACCTCTGGGCCTATGTACACCTGTAATTTTTAAAAAAATATAAACCTGATTCCTACAATAAATACAGATAAAAGAAATAAAAAGAAATAAAATGGTATTGCATTCAATTCCCATATATTCAATAGTAATATCTCTCTAATTTAGAATATCATTTATAATTTTTGAACAATTCTCCTTTTAAATATTGATTTAAAGTATGGTATTAATTAGTTAATATAATGATTAACAAACTCACGATGTTCCTGGGCTTGCTGTTGGAGGAGGACCTAGAGAAACGAGGTTTGGGAAAGGAAAAAAAATGTGTAAGATGCACTGTCATAGAAAAGAAAATTCACTTCCATCAACTACTACGTTATTTTATTATCTAAATTTCTTAAATGAAAGCAATGATTATAACACATTCTGCCCTTATAAACAGCCCCTCTACCTTAAGAAATCATCTAATCAACATTTTTGTTTATTTAAAGAACTTATTGTACTGCATCCTGGGAAGTTCATAGCAACCAATTAAAAAACACAATATAAAAACATATCATGACCTCCCCGTCAGGACATCGGAACAGCAACACATAATGTAAACCCACTATCTAAGGCCAAAGCTTGAGGAAAAAGTCAGGTCTTAACAGGTTTCCGGAACACTAAAAGGGTATCCCACTTTTGGATCTCAGGTAGGAAACTACTCCAAAGGCCCAGGGCAGCTATGGAGAAGGCTCACATTCCACAACTCATTAAGTGACAACATTTGAGGAAAGGGTCCTTAGTTTTCCACCTCATAATTCAGTATAGCTTTAATACCTATTTCCTTGTTTTAGTTTTTCCGTTGAAGGAACATGTTTTTGTTATTGAAAATATTAAATTATAAGAGACTGGGGCTATGAAGAATCACAATGGCAACGTGTTTAACCTTTCCACTATGCAAACAAACGCTTATGGAAATCTTGTATCCAAGATGGAAATCAACCTTTCTCAATGAATATCATGTTTCCATTTTAATGGGAATTTTTTTAAAAGCACTTCATTTTCCTTTTAGTTAAATATACTCCATAATTTCACTTTGGCCCTTCATAGTAAAACTGTCCCTGCTTCCTTTACGGATTATTTAAAAATGATTATTCATTTCATATTAGAACATATTTATATTGCAAATGGGCGCATTAAAATGTTTGGCTAAAGCTGTTATCTGAAAATTAGCAATTTGAACAAAGAACCGTATTGTTATTCTCAAAAGAAAGTCTACTTTGGTTAAGATAGGACAGAAAAATCTCTAACTTATTGCCCTTTCTCAACCAAAAATGACATTAACACAAAGAACTAGGCAATGTGTGCTAAAATCAATCTTTCCATGCATAGTACCAGCAGCTTCTTACCAAATTTCACAAATAGCACCCCAGTTGTAGAGACTGTTTTCCTGCCATTTGTTGCCACACACTGAAAATAACCGGTGTCTGTGGTATCGAGGTTTTTTATTCGTAATCGGGACCCATAACTTGTGGCACGAAAGGATATCCTCCTGGGTTCCTGCACAACAGGAGCATCATTTTTCAACCAACGCACAGTCGGAGAAGGATTACCAGAAACCTTACAATGCAGTTCTGCTGTCTGACCCAGGGTAGTGGTGATATTGTTCATTGGCTCATCAAGCGTTAAGAAATAATCTGCCAAATGCACAAAGAAAAGGAGTTAGCTGAGGCAACTACATGTCTCTGCACATTATTCGCAAGAATCAAATTAGTGTCTCTAAAAAGCAACTAAAGATTTGTTGCAACATAAATCTAGCAATAAAACAAAGGGAGCTTATCTATATAAGAGAAGATCAACATTTTACTAAAGCATATATAAAACAGACTTTATTGTAATTTTAACTTGGGAAAAATGGAAATAATTCTAAATACAGGTAGTCCTTGACTTACAACAGTTCATTTAGTGACTGTTCAAAGTTACACCACTACTGAAGAAAGTGGCTTATGACCATTTTTCACAGTTACAACCTTGTAGCATCTCTGTGGTCATGTGATCAAAATTCAGATGTTTGGCAAGTGATTCATATTCTTGACTGCTGCTGTGTCCCAAGGTCATATGATCACCTTTTGCAAACGTTTGACAAGCAAAGTCAATGGGGAAGCCAGATTCACTTAACAACCGAAGTACTAACTTATCAACTGCAAGAAAGGTCATAAAATGGGGCAAAACTCACTTAACAAATGTCTCACTTAACAACACAAATTTTGGACTCAATTGTGGCCGTAAGTTACTGTAATCAAGCATTTTTCATTGGATTCTTCAAATATTTTTTTAAAAAATCAGTAGCAAATATAGCATAAACCAGATTGCACATTACAATTTCGACAGAAACCCACGTTTAACTAATGATAGTTGATAGTTTACAAATTCAGATTAATTTGTTTTCTGTACTATGTGGAAATGGATTAGGCTTTAGAGATGGTGACTTACTTAGATGTTTTAGGTTATAAAGAGGATAAATACCAGATTTTCTGCATTCTGAATATGCGCTGATATATGGCATGTACCTCCTAGCTGGTGGGATGCTGTAACATTTCTTCTCATGCCATTCACTATTTCTTATTCCTTTTCTGGTTCAAGGTAACATTGCTTATCTTGAAAGCAATTCTATGATTGGCTTCTCTCTATATATATTAGTTTTCTTTCTTTACCATACTTAACTATAAAAACATAGCCTTATACAGGCAACTTTGAAAGAACCAAAGCACACCCGAGATATAATGAACATTGGCTTCTGCCAATCATTCCAGTCTATGTCCCCATTTTGGAACTGTTGTTCAAAGCCAGGAAGCAGCATCTAAAGGTTCAGAGCATTCCTATTATCAGGGATGTTGTAGGTAAATAAAGGCTTTGGAGAGTGGATCTACAGAGTGCCATGGGAGTTACTGAGGTATAGTAGCTGTGTTGATTAATTGAAAATAATATATCTGATTTTCTGGTCAACCTTCTTTTAACTTTTTCCTTCAATTTCCTTCCTTTAAAAAGTAAGCTGGTATGCTTCAAAATAAATCACTTGTCTCTAGCAACGTTTTTATTTACAATAATTCATGAGGTCCCACATAGACCTCCATTTACACTGCAGTTTATTCTGCACAGTTAACAGCTTCTCTCTCCCTACCCAACCTTTCCCGAAAAGCTATTTGCCACCCAGCCGACTTCAAATTAACAGCAACTCAAAGGGTCATGGGATAACCATTACTAGAACATAAGTGGAATAAGTGAGATGGCAAAAAACTTGCTTTGTTTCACAGTAAAGACTTTTTAAAAATTTAATAGTTCATTTTTTAATGGCATGCCATAGTTCTTTTCAGTTTCTTGAAATTGTGTATGAAAAGGGCTAAGTATGACTGCTTTGGGTCTAGCTAATAAAAGAGACTTTATTATTATTATTACTATTACTATTATTACTATTATTATTAGAATTATTATTATTAGGACAATTTTCCATTCATGGTGATTGAATACTGGCTGTTTGCAACACACTTGATTGTCATAAGATGGGGACACACGATTTCTCCTCCAAATTTTGGCTTGACATGCAGATGTTCCTATTTGAGGCCCTGCTCTATAAGGGCATTATTAAGATAAGCCTATATTATGAAGATTATAATACTGAAGCCATGCAGGTATTATTAGACTTTACAATTCTAGAATAACAGTAATAATGATTTACCTAAAGTAGCTGTGAACGTCAGCTTTGAAAATAAGTTGCAAAATTAAATCCAATCTCAATTTATACATTTTTCTACTGAAAAATTCTCATTACCTTCTTTATCTCAGTGGATTTAAGGTAGTAACTATAAATCAGAGTTAGCCTTCAGTTTATATAAACATCATCCATCTTTTGAGACTTGCTCTTTACTAAAAATAGTTTCACACAACTTTTTTTAATATTAAAAAAAACCCAGTGTAAACCATATATAGTAACAGCCAAATGTATTTTTTAATGTGTTAAAACAATTTGCTCCTGGCCTTTAACTCTGAACATCAAATATTAACCCTCAAAGTGTTCTTCTTTTTAATGCCTTAGTTGTAGTCACTGAACTCTGCTGACAGACCTTGATTGTAGTAGGTCTAGTAGATGGCCCATAATGAACTTTTAAATTACTTGAGATAATATCTGGAAAACTCAGTCTTAAATATATTTCTGGCTTTTGACTGGGTGCCAATGCAAATACTGAAGATTATAAATTACCTTCAGGAGTTTAAGAGTACAAAGTGGAGACACAAAATATTACACCTAAATACTAAATTGGTATATTGGGGCAACTTTATTTGTTTGTATATGTGTGTGTAAGTGTGATGGAATGAATGCAGTTTTACTTTTATATACAAAATAATTTTATATATGTATAATACATACCTATGCTGAACTTATTTGCAACTTTCTGTTCTTGCCCTCGTTGATTGATAAGCTTTTAGATATCTGATTGTTCTAAGATACTTTTCCCATTAAAATCTTTAAATTTCAGAATGTGGATGTGTATACTTTTACCTATCTAAGTTTGCTAAAGTCTCCATAAGAATTGTGTTTTAATGAAGGATTTTGTTTTTATATGATCACATTTGTAGAACCTACACCAACCTATGCTAAAATCTTTATTCTTCTTGATATCCTCCAAATGTATCAAAACCAAAAATACTAGGAAGTTACAGGATTTATAGTCAGGATTAGGACAGTCCTATAAATACATTTTCGAAGAAAAAAAATTATACTTAGGTTTGCACTATTAACTTTGTTCTCCATATTTTTCTAATGAAGTGTTTCACAACCTAATGAGGAAGAAGATATAGGTCTACATTAAGAAAATGGATGATAGAGATTCTTGATGTTCTATTCTTATTTTTTATCATTTTCTTTCAGGACAGTAAACATATGGTTTTAAAACATTTAAACATGGTTATAAGGTAGCTTAGTTTACGTGATAGCAACTGGTTCAAAATTGGACATCAAACTTCATGGCTGAGTTTGTTTGTTTCATCATTTATATAATCCACCAAGTTACTATATCGACAAATTTCAAGGTCTTGGTAACCACCTTTAAAGCGCTCCATGGCTTGGGACCTGGGTACTTACGGGACCGCCTTCTGTTACCTTATGCCTCCCACCGACCCGTACGCTCCCACAGAGAGGGCCTTCTCAGGGTGCCGTCCGCCAGACAATGTCGGCTGGCGGCCCCCAGAGGAAGATCCTTCTCTGTGGGGGCCCCCACTCTTTGGAACGAACTCCCCCCTGGTTTACGTCAAATTTCTGACCTTCGGACTTTTCGCCGCGAACTGAAAACATATTTGTTTGTTCGTGCGGGGCTTTCTTAAATTGTTGAATTTTAAATTTTAAATTTTCTCTCTAGTTTTAATTGGGGTTTTTAGATTCATAATTCTTAATTATTTCGGCCATACTGTATAATAAGTTTTTTAATTGTATTTTAACTGTATATTGTTCTTTTTTATCCTGGCTGTACACCGCCCTGAGTCCTTCGGGAGAAGGGCGGTTTATAAATCCAATAAATAATAATAATAATAATAATAACCAACAAGCTTCAGATTCCAACTATTCAATGTGGATGATGGACAGGAACTCCTAAAAGCATATTTCATCACTTCTACGACTATATATGCCCGTGATGGCAAACCTATGGCACGTGTGCCACAGATGGCACGCGTAACCATATTGGTGGGCACGCAAGCTCAGCTCTGGCGTGCATCCGCACACCGGCCAGCTGATTTTCGGGCCTTCTGGGCCCACCAGAAGTAGGAAAACAGGCTCTTTCCTGCCTCCGGAGGGCCTTGGAGTGTGGTGGAGAAGGCCCGTTTTTGCTGTCCCAAGGCTCTAGAGCCTTACTAAGAGTTTGGGGAGGGAGAAAACGGCCTTCCCCACCTCCTGGAGGCTGGAAACTGCCCATTTGCCAACTTCCGGTGATACAGGGGTGGGGCGCATAGAATTATGGGTGTGGGCCCGCTCCTGGCACGCGATGGCAAAAAGGTTAGCCATCACTGATATATGCTATGAGCCTATGACTGTGCTCATAGGCAGAATATAAATGCTGAAAATAAATTATCTGCCAAGATTTGAAAATCGAAACCAATTGAATCAGACTCCAAGATATGTGACCTGTTCTGAAACAGTAATACAACATAAAAAGTATTTTAATAGTTCATACAGGCCGAAATCTTAAAGGTAGTCACTGAATGTATTTATGGAAAAACAATTCATTTTTATGTCAAGGGTGCCTTGCTAATCAGATAAGTGAGTATGCATCCAAAGCCAGGCAGTATTTCATGTGTGACATCATTGTGTACTACAGCCATTGTTGTGGTTAATGCACAATTATATCAGCTGTAGGGAATTAACAACACAAACATTAACTTTTGGACTGTATTTCAATTTTAACAAGTAAAATCGAAGTTTTTTAAATGGCACAATTATAGTACCTAACATTAAAACAAAGTAGCATTATATCATTCAGCCTTAAAGCTAAGGTGTATGAAATGAAAAACTATCCAGAGATCAAACAGGCTCTTGCTTAATTGTTTTTAATTGTGTATGCAGAACTGGTCTAAGAGCACCCAGATTGCAAACATTGCATCAGACTTAATAAAAAGTGTTTCTGTCCAAATTGCTATGCTTGCAGGGGCTGCATCCAATGGTGTATTTGGATGGCCTGATTCCAAGAATGGAATAGGATCTGCCTGGATAAACAGGTTTCTCTTCTTTCTTCAGTTTCTGAAATCTGTTCTGGAAAGATGTATATGTGAGGTGAGGTGAAGAGGGAGACATGAGCATGATGATGCACTGCAGAAAGAGAAGTCCCTTCATATCATTTAAAATATAGATACGTGATCTGAATCTCAGTTCATTCCCAAGCATAAGACATGATTTTTCATGTAGTACAAATAAACTAGAGGGAGATTAGTTTTCAAGCATTATATCCAGAAATAACAATAAGGTAACACCAATTAAGGGGATTCAAATGAGTAACAATATTTCTTTTATTAATTTTATAGGGCGATCTGCATATTCTTACAGTCAACTTCTTAAACAATTCCTTCTCTTAATGCTAAAGATAGAACAACATTCTTTTTTCTCCAGCTTTTTCTAGACAAATTTGTCTGGCTGACTGCTAAGGTTAGCCTTTCTTCTAGTTATCATTGCCACTTCAAGGGCCAAACAGGGTACAGTATATCCAAGTTACCCATATGGTTTCATATAGTTGCATTAGGTAACAGTAACAGAGTTGGAAGGGACCTTGAAGGTCATGTAGTCCAACCCCCTGCTCACGCAGGAGACCTGTACTAGGGATTCGAACCGCCAACCTTTCTGATTGACAAGCTTAGTGTCTTAGCCCCTGAGCCACCTAGTCAGGCAAACTCCAAGCAGGGGCCGTGCTCCCTTGCCATCCATGACTTAACATTAAAAGACCATGTATGAGGAATATTCTTGCAACCATCTTGTGATAATCACTTCCCTAAAACCTTTCTTTTTATTCTTTAAAATCCTTAATTAAAAAGGATAAGATGTAATGTGTGTGCGTGTATGTATATGTGTGTGTATGAGTGCTGAAATGTAAAATTTGTTACTACCGGTTCTGTGGGCATGGCTTGGTGTGGGGGGGATAATGTGACTGGGTGGGTGTGGCTAACTTATTTTTTACTTTTAAAAGCATTTTTTCTACAACCACTTTGGCCGAAGAGGTTGTAAAAAAAATGATTTTAAAAGGCTCCTCTGACGATTCCAGCTGAGTTGCCTGATTGTCATAGGCTTTTCAGTACTTTTAAAAGCTTTTTTTTTTTTTGCCTTTACAAGAAAAGAAAAGTCTCTGGCGATCAGGCAACTTAGCTGGGATCACCAGAGCCTTTTAAAAGCATTTTTTCTACAACTTCTTTGGCCAAAGAGGTGTAGAAAAAAAATGCTTTTAAAAGGCTCTGATGATCCCAGTTGAGTCGCACGATCAGCAGAGGCTTTTTAAAAAACTTTTAAAAGCATTTTTTCAGCCGAAGAAAAAATGCTTTTAAAAGTAAAAATAAAAATATCTGATGATCACGTGGCTTAGCTGGGCATTGGGAGGGGGCAGGGATTTTTGCTACCGGATCTCCGAAACACCCGCCGCCATCGCTACCGTATCGGGTGATCCAGTCCAAACCGGGAGCATTTTACCCCTGATGTGTATGTGTGTGTGTGTGTGTGTATGCACACATAAATATACGCACATACATATACACACACATATATATGCATACAAATATATATATATATCACAGAGGGAGGGAGGGAGAGGGAGAGAGAGAGAGAGAGAGAGAGAGAAAGGGGGTGAACATTCATTCTTCCTAGAAACTGGGGTCCCCAATATCTAGAAGATATCAAGTGATTAAACACTAGATTAAAAATATTTGAAGCTTCTGGAAATTAAGAACTACCTGATGTATCCATAAAATCTCCATGAATAAAGCTCAACTCAAGGGAGACTAACATTCTTAAAGCAAGTGTTATTTTCTGTCACTTTCTGTCATTTTCTGGAATATCCTTTTCTTTGTGTCTGACCAATTTTCTCTACCTACTTATGTTTTGCTTTTATTTTCAACCAGTTTATTTTCTGATATTTTTTTTTTTTAATTCCAAAGCTTCGAAACAGTGAAAGTTACTGAGTGGAAAATGGAACTTTATTTAATATTATATTCTTGATTAAGTAGGAGGCCAAATTGTTTATAAAGAATCATTTTTAAAATATTATTTGTAATTCATGCAGTTTGAAATAATTGTGGAAAAACGTGAAGAGAAAAATAAACTATTATCCAGAGAAATGTATGAAATGTCAGACATCACTATACAGTAATTCATATTTTATTTACTACAAACAAATATTTGGAAGAAATAAACAAAAAAAAAACCCCATATCATTTTGTAAACCAGTGAATAAAAAAATGAATTTTGATATCACTGAAATAAGCATGTAATATAAACAGTCATGTACAAAAAATTCCATAGCAAAAGATAAATGTTGTGAAGTCAAAGATATGCAGTTAGTCAATCACTTTATGTTCTGCTTCTTATTAGCCCTTTCTTTGCTTTTTAAAGGTCTATTTTTTAAACCAGAAATGTCAGGATATCTGGAACAGAAATGTACAATAAAATGTGTCCCTTGGCCTACTGATCTATTAATCTTTCAACTACAGCCAGAAAACTGGATGAGCCATGAAAAGGTTATTATATATCGTTACCTTGTGTATAATGGTCAGACATTCATTATCCTCACTGTAGTTTAAACAAAGGTGGTAGGAGCAAAATCCAAAATAAATTGCACATTTTCTGAAACACTTTAGCAGCCTGGTGACTTTAGTGACTTTTGTTCTACGACCTTCACATTTCACACCTATATTACTCAGGAATCCATAGTTGAAGAAATATAAATTCTCAAAGAAAAGCACACACACTATCAGCTGAAAAGCAAACAAAAAGAACTAATGTCCTGTAACTAAAAAAATGTTCAAACAAAATCACAGTAATTTAGTTCCTCAGCTACTCATGGGATTCCACAAATAGATTTTTCAAAAAATGCTAGTCCCTTAACAGCCTCCTAATTTACAGAAGATCCCTAGTAAACAAAGAGAAAATGAAAAATTAAACTATGCATGAATATGAAAACTGTAATTCTACCTTCTTTCACCAAATGTATCAATGATTTTAAGAGAAATATATATATATATCAAAATCATAGCACTAGAACTTGCTTTATTAGGTTATCTGGCACTCTCCAGATGTGCTGGATTAAAGCAGATATCAGTGATTGCTAACCTTTTCTGGAGCAAGTGCCCAAAGTGCGTGGGCGCCCAAACCCCCAAGATGCAATGCGCTCATGGCCCCGCACATGCACCCCGCCCCCCGCACATGGGTGGCAGAGGCTTGAAGACTAGTTGCCTGGTGGTAGGCTCATGCACATATGTGACTGAGCTGAGCTGGGGTGACGGCTCGCATACCCACAGAGAGGGTACTGCATGCCACCTCTGGCACACATGCCATTGGTTTGCCATCACGGGCATATATCATTCTCAGTTGGAAGACTATCTGAAAATTCTGAGACACAGTCCAATTTGGAGAACCTCATATGAAAAGCTGCTCTCAAACTGTGCCTTGAGTGGATAAAATTGCAGCACTAAAAAAAGAACTAGTTACTACAATATGTAGCTTGAAAAGTTATTGCGCTTTTTTTCAAAGTTTCACAAAACATAAACTGTTGAGCAAAGTAGGAAAAACAGTTGCCGAATCTTTTATACAAAAGGGCATCCAGACTTTACATAATGCGATCTATACACAATAGTATAAGCTTCATTAGTTTGAGAATGCAATAAGAATCAGATCCTTCCAATCAGGACATGAAACTTTTATTATTTATTTTATTTTATTTTATTTTATTTTATTTTATTGCATTGCATTGCACTGTATTGTATTGTATTGCACTAAATTTTATTTTATAATTTCATTTCATTTTATTTTTCTTGTACTTCTTTGTTTTTGTTAAACAGGTCATCAAAAATAATTTGAGCCAAATCAAATTGAATCATCTTTATTTAGTCACTGAGCAGTATTACAAGAAAAGAGAAGAAAACAAATTACTATGAAAGCCCGTTACCAAAGAAATTATCACAGAACAATAAAAACAGCCCAGTTAAACCAAAACTCTGAATAATTGTGTGGGCTCAGTTGAGATATTTTGCTACCTGAGATGTAAACGGCTAACATCCCTTCAAAGGTCATGTGTATACATTTTCAAATTCAAAAATAACTGAGGAAGCAAAGCATGTCTCGGGATAGCTTGGGGTCAGGTTACCTGAGAAACTGCCTTTTTCCAAAAGTTTCTACCCATCCAATCTGATCCAACAGATTGGGCACATTGCAGATCCGTTAGCAAAAACATGCTGAGTGGCAGAAACTAGAAAATGAGCATTTTCTGCCCCTCCCTTACAGAATATTCTTTCTTCAGAGATTAGAATGGTCTCAATCCTGTTGGCTTTTCACAAAAATTTAAAAACTTGACTTGGACCCAGTCTTGGATCTTGGAACCTGTTAAGAACCTGTTATTTGTTTTTACTAATAGTTCATTAAGTATGCATGGTTGCTACTTGTACTTATTTATTTTATGGAACTTTTTATTGCTTTAATGTTTTGTAAATTGTGTTAATTATTTTAGCATTCTAGAATTGTAAGCTGCCCAAAGTCACTTGGTTGAGTTGGGTGGCTATAAAAATTAAATTTGAAGATGGTAGAGGACAGGAAGGCCTGGAGGAATGTTGTCCATGGGGTTGCGATGGGTCGGACACGACTTCGCAACTAATAACAACAACAAAAATAGTAAACGAATGAATAAATGAATAAACAAACAAATAAACATCATCATGTTAAAAAAAGACACTATCAAATAACATGTGCATGTGTTTCTATCTCCCTAGAGCCACAAACGGCAAAGTCTATAACTGTAAGAAATTTCTTGAAATCTACTCAGCAACAGTACAGAATGAAAAGGGTTAAAAACAATCTCTGGAAAAGTCCCTTCTCAAACTTGGGGCTAATTCATAGAAATACTCCACAAATAGAAGGCTTATGACAGTCTAACATAAATTGGATGTAAGATTCAAGACCATTGGCAAGATTTTCTGACAATCACTATCCCAAGGCCAGAATTTCTCAACATTGGCAACTGTGAGATATGTGGACTTCAACTCCCAGAATTCCTCCACCAGCATGCTGAAGATCACACATCTTAAAATTGCTATGGTTGAGAAGCATTGCCTTGGACTAAATTTTATAACTTCAATGCAATAATCCCCTACAACAGGATTTACAGAAATCATAGAGGTGAAAAAATAAGTGAGAAAGCTAATGCAAATTAAATAAGAGCAAAAATGAGAACTATTGCTACCAATTATTGATATTGGCATTGCTGTGATTAAAGATGCTGCAAGAAAGAGCACTATAACCTACAGATTTGGTTGCTCCTGAGAAAATGACCAAGATCTTCCATCTCTAGAAGAGGGAAACATTTCATATGACTGAAATAAATCTACGAAAATGACAAGGAATACTCTCAAAACTCTATAATTTCAGGCCAGTCAGTGATGTCTTCTCAACTGGAATATTAGCTCAGTTGTGACTGAGAATGTAACAGTATTTTTATTTTCCATGTAGAGATTTTAGATAGATAGATAGATAGACAGACAGACAGACAGACAGACCAACCAGTACTGTTCTTTAGTGACATAGGCCTAGTAAAGATAGTCCTCAACTTACAACAGTTCCTTTAGTGAAAAAAGTAACTTATGAGCGTTTTTCACACTTATGACCATTGCAGCATTCCCATGGTCAGGTGATCAAAATTCAGATGCTTTACACTGGCCAACGATAATGGACTTGCGCCCATAATGGAGGAGAGTGCTGACACCTGCCGTCTCAATATGTTGGGGGAGAGACCCTTTTCTAGTCCCATTTGTAAGAATTGGAGGACGTGGAAAACTGATGCCTCTGTTGGGTTGGCAGAACGAGATGTGCACCATGTGTCGAAGGTCTGCCACGTGGCCTCATAGATCCTAGTTGTAGATTCCTGGTGGGATGCTTGTAGTGTGGTGATGACCTCCTCTGGCAGATTGAAAGCCCTTAGGAGATCCCGCTCAACCTCCACGCGGTTAGATGAAACCATTGAGGATTGGGGTGTTTGAGTGGTCCTTGAGTGAGACAAATCCTGCTGTCTGGAATCTGCCAGGATGGCGCTATGGAGAGTCTGAGGCGGTCCGCATACCACGGCCTCCTGGGCCATGCTGGGGCTAACAGGATTTGTTCTGTCCTGTGTAGGATAAGCTTGGTTATTACTTTTGGGATCAGAGGTAACGGAGGGAATGCGTAGAGAAGGACTGGTGGCCACGGGCAATGTAAGGCATCCACAGCCTCGGCCCCCGGGGTCGGATAACTGGAGTAAAACCTGGGAACCTGGTGATTGGCCCTGGAGGCGAACAGATCCACTGCTGGGATGCCGAATCTGTCCATTATCTCCCAGAACAAGTTGGGATGAAGGGACCACTCTGCTGGGTCGATGGAGTTGCGGCTGAGAGAATCTGCCTGTACATTCGAGCTTCCTGTTATGTAATCCACTGTGAGAGAATTTAGGTGTGATTTGGCCCACAGGCCAAGGCGCAAGGACTCCTGCATGAGTGCTGTTGAATGAGTGCCCCCTTGTTTGTTGACATGTGCCTTCGCCGTGGTATTGTCTGTCAGGATCAGGACATCTTGCCCTGCTATCAGATGACTGAAGCTGCGGAGGGCCACGTAAATAGCCTGGAGTTCTAGTAGATTGATGGGTAGATCACTCTCCTGTTGCGACCAACGACCTTGAGCTAGATTGGTCCCCGAGTGGGCTCCCCAACCGAAAAGGCTCGCATTTGTGGCAATGGTGATTCTGGTAGGATCCCAGAAGCAGCTGCCCCTGGATATTGCGTTGGAGGAACACCAAGCCAAAGACTCCCGAACGTCCGGAGGAAAGGCGATCTTTGACCAGGACGTACTGCGTTAACGCTTTTGATAAGGTAGGAGGTACCATTGCAGGCTGTGTAGGCGAGACCATGGAACGATGCCGAATGAGGAGACCATTTTACCGAGCAGTTGAGAATTGGAATAGAGAAGACCGAGCGTGAACCCTGCAGTGATTGGCCAAGTGGGAGAGACTGGCCCTATGGTTTTCCGAAAGGAATACCATGGAGGAGGATGAATCTATGATAATCCCTAGATTGAGAATCCTGGTGGATGGGGAAAAGTGACTCTTGGCCCAATTGATGGAGAACCCATGGAGTTGAAGGGCATTGATGGTGACCTCCAAATCCTGTTTAGCTGACTGAAGGGAAGTGGATTGGATGAGAATATCATCCAAGTACGCTTGCACCCTTATGGGGAAGGAGCGTACATGAGCCATAAGGGCTGCCATAATTTTGGTGAAGACTCGTGGAGCCGATGAGAGACCAAATGGTAGAACCTTATATTGGAAATGGCGGTTCACACAAGCAAACCGAAGAAATTTGCGATGCCCTGGATGGATGGGAATGTGGAGGTAGGTTTCCATTAAGTCAATTGACGCCAGGAAGTCTCCCGGCCGAATGCCTTCCAAAATGGACGAAACGGAATGCATTTTAAACCGGCGGTAGATGATATACCGGTTTAGGGACTTCAAACCAAGAATTGCCCTCCAACCCTCCCAAGGACTTTTCCACTATGAAGAGCCGGGAATAGAATCCCAGCCCCTGTTAATCTGCTGGAACTGGCTCAATGGCGCAGATGGAAAGAAGATGTTCAATGGCAGATTTGACTAGCGCCCGGTTAGGAAGGTTACAGGATACGGGGCATCGTAGAAAAACCCTCGGGGGTTCAGAGGAGAACTGAATAGAGAGGCCTTCCCTGATTGTGGATTTGACCCATGAGTCTGAGGTTATTTGATCCCAGTTGTCCGCAAAATGGGCCAGACGCGTGCCAACTGGGAGAGAGGAGTGATTATTTGTTACGTCTAAAGGTACGCCCTCTCCCTCCCTGGTAAGCCTTGCGGGCAGGGAATCTGGAACCTTGTCTGACCTGGAAATCGGAAGATTGCGAGCCCCTGGTTGCTGGAAATCTTTGGGAACAATGTCCGTAAAATGCATCCATGGTTCGAAAGGACTGGATTCGGCTGTAAGGTAGAGGACTGGTTTCACTCCTTCTGGAAGCCAATGGTAAAATTTTTCTTTTGTGCCTAGTTTCCACTAGGAGCGGCTCTAAAGGGGCTCTGAAGAGTTTGTCCCCTGAGTATGGTGCTGCTGCCAGACACCACTTATTGCGGGCGTCAGCCTGCCAGTTGCGGAGCCAGAGGAGGCGTCTGGAGGCTACGGTTGTACCTATGGCTCTGGCTTGCGAACCGGGCAGCATTCAGGGTGGCATCTGCAGAGTATACTAATGAAGCCCTAATTTTATTAAGATCCTGGTAGGACCTAACATCAGAAGCTGAAATCCTATCTTGTAGTTGCTTTAGCCACAACAAAGAAGAGCGGTCAAAAAAGGAAGCTGATATGGCTGACTTGACCACCCACTCTGCCGCTTGGTGGCCTTTAATGAGAAGCTTTTCTGCCCGTTTGTCCTCAGGGCATAATGTTTCATCCGGGGGTCCCGTGATAGGAGCAGAAGAAGTTAACGCTACAATAGGTGGGTCTACTGAAGGAACCTGTAAAAGTGTTTCCAGATTGGTAGCTAAGTTGTAAAGGCATTTGTCCATACCATTAGGGTTAGGACCGGAACCTGGAAAGGCCCACCGGCATTGTACTACGTCCTCAAATAACTTGGGGGCAGGGACCGTTTCAGTTTCCACTGAAGGTTCTACAAAAAGAGCATTGGTTGGATCCGCCTCTGCCTGAGACCCTGGAAAAGAATGAACAGCTCCTAATCTGGTGGTATTCTGGGCTTTAAATAAGAGTGAGCGAAATAAATGAGGTTTGAATAAGCCGATGGCTGATCAGGTTCCAAGCCTTCATCATCAGATAATGATAATTCTCTATTTACTCCCTCATCAGAGAAAGAACCCTGACCTTCCAGCTCCAAATCCTGATAATGACTGGTCTCCGTCATCTCAGCCGAAGTCTGGCTCTGAATAATCCTGGAGGAATGCTCCCCAACCACTGGTGAGGAGCTGGGCTGCATGCATTGGGCAAAACCCTGTTTAATGGCTTCTGATATCATCTGGCCCAGAGCTTCAGGTAATTGAAATCCTGATGTGGTAGAAGGAGCTAATCCTTGTGGAACAGGAGGAGCCTGAAATGTGGGAAGGTCAGGGAGAGGTTGGAATAAGGGTCCCAAACTGGCTGGCGATTGTTGACCTGATGGGGCCAAACGGTCAGGAGACCAGGCTGTAGAACCCCCGTGAGTGGAAGAAGCCCTGGCCGGGCTTTGGCCTCTGGACGGAGGAGCTGGAGGCTCAGATAAGGGCAGAGGGCTAAGGCCCGTGCTTGTTGTTTGGAGCTGGGCTTTGTTAATGACTCTTTCCAGAGCTTTGTGCCTGCGTTCTTCTGCCCTGGCTGCCCTGGAAGACTTGGTTTTAGGTGGCTTGGGGTGGGAGCTTGAATCCCTGTGGGAGGAGGATGAACCTTCCCCTGGATCGGAGGCATGCCTGCTTCGGTCCCTGGAAGCCGCATGGGCCGTTTACGACTTGTCCACCATTTTAAAAAGCTGGAGGATACAGGAAGAGGCGGGGCTTAAAAGAAAATTCAGCAGACTTGGTCCTAGCAAGCAGGTGCAAGATATTACCCATCCTGACAGGCATTCCCACCGACTGGGAGAATACTGAAATTATTTTGGGAAATGATTTGTACCAATTGTAATAATGCCATGAAACTAAATATTTTCCTTTTCTGATACTATGAGTACTATACTTAGATGGTTACCATTTTTCATTTGTGGGCAAGGTCAGTTACTGTGTATTATTTCTCTTTGAACCTTTATAGTCTGTACCAGAAACAATGGTGCTGAAGAGAAAGGAAAAAGGATCTCTAGAGATATGAAGAACATAAACTATAATATAAAGAGATGAAACAGACTGGTCCTGTTCTTGCAATACATTACTCTCAAATTTTTAAGGGTGCCTTAAAATCGCCTGAAAGTTGGATTGCTATTTAGGAAGTCTATACTTGGAAAAAGATTCGGAGGAAAAAAACAAATGGAATCACTCACAGTCTGGAAAAAAAACCTCTCCAAACAACATAGTTTTATGAGTTAATAAAATGTTGCTAATTCTGCCAACAGAAAAGAGAAGAATCTTGACATGTACTTTGCATTTAAAACTTCAACTTTCTCCAAAAATCTAGCTTCCCGGCATCTTCCAATGAACTCTAACCTCAACAGATGAAGGCTAATTGACTAACAGCTGTTCTTATATCTCCATCTGGGGTAAACCTTGCTACTCTTTTCATTCTAAGTCAGCAACAATTGGACAAGGGCTTTAAAACTGTAAGGATGATTATTTTTCTATATGTATAAACTATAAATGCACATTCCGGTAAATGAAAAGAGACTACAGTAGTATAAGTAATTGCAAGTGAGAATTTAGAACCAGGAAGGGACTGCAAATAATTCATATAGCTTTATGACCCATAAACTCTGGACATTAGGATTCCAGCATGGATTGACCATTATAAGATGGAGGCAGGCAGAAGGATCCACATCACCTCAGGGATTTATATAGTTCTGTAAGATTTCAATGGTAACTTGCCTAACTGAGCTTTGTGGAATAATGCTCATAAGGAAGGGTAGTCCTACATCCTATCCCAACCAGTGGCAAATACATTTATTGAAGCATCATTGGCTTATGATATAAGAAGATATGAATGGATAAAGATTGATGAACCACATTGAATAATTCTGTTGCTTCGCTTTTGTGTTATCTTCTCCTGCACTGATGTGCACTAACCTGAGCAGACAATTTCCTGAGGCAGCAAGACACTAAAAGATATCTCTACCAACTCTGTCTAATTTGGACAGATGCCTCTCTGTTCATCCATTGAGAAAACAATGTGACTGACTAGATAACCTGAAGTGATTTATGCCGGAACTGAGGAATGCATGAAAGGGTCAGGTGTATTGTAACCTGGAATTACTACCTAAATTGCTGCTCACTTTGTCCTACTGACTGCTCTTAGTGTGTTCACTGGAGATAGAGAGCCATCCTAACAATGACCAAAAGTTGACCAGCTCCTTAGTGTCCTAAGCTGTCAATGATGAGATTTCACAGGAAAACTGTGGCAAAAGGATTTTGATGGGTACCCTGAGAAAAATATAGCTTCAGAGTGCCTGCCATTTTATCTAGCCCTTAAGCGCTGTCTCATCAATGAGTTATAACTGTTCATTATAGATAGGCAAGGTAAAATTCAGGAAGCTTGAAGCCCCTAGAAAGACATGCTAGATAGCAATATTTAAAAGAAACAGATATATGTTCATCCATGAAAAATGTCTTATAGAATGTGACTGTAGAGTAACTGGTGTTGAAGTGTGTTCAATGTTCTTTATGAGTGGTTTCACAAATCCCAAAATATTCTGCATTCTTTATCCCAGGCCATAACAGCTTCATTCCAAATTTCGTACTAAAATCTGCATGCAAAGCAATTCAGATTAAAGCATCTTCCTATTGGATCCAGATTCCAAGAGCCAAAAGATAAAATGTCAGGTGGGTCATAAACTGCTATAATTCACATCCTGGCTTTAAAAAAAAATCCCAAACATATGGAATAGGTTATTCGTAGTAAAAAGGGAAATCCTCACTTCAGAAATAAAACATCAGATGATAACTTGGTTTTGGCTTTCTCTTCTGCCTCTAACTTTACTAGCAGATTTGTGTATGCAAAATTAAAAAGTAAAAAAAATAAGGAAAACTTACAGTGTTTAAAATCTGAAATGGCATTTATTTTCTTTTTTATTATTTACCTTTATCTACTTCATTTGACATGTTCCAATGTGACGTAGGTATTAAATCAGCGGTAGCTGACACATTTGTTCCTGAAAGAAAAGAGAAAAAAAGTCAACGCATAAACATTGTATAAACTAGGGAATATAGGACTCACATATTTTGACAAGAGACTTTTACATGCCAAAAATACATGCTCTGGTTGTTTAGATCTCATGAGTGTGCTGTATTGCCAGAATTGTTCAGAAGGAACAATAAATGCAAATACTGTTTATTGAAAAAACCCAATAATTTCTGGAGATTTCCTGATTGTTTTAAAGAAGCAAATCAGTAAATATCTGGAATGACAAACCAGATAATTTGGGAGAGTTCAGGTTTTTCTATTTATTTTTGGCAACAGAATACTACTGTGGCATCAATTAATTACTGTGTATTGAAAAAATGGTAATTATAGAAATGAAAGGAAAAAAAATGGTAATTAGTCTTTCAGTTTTAAAAATGTATTTAGCCATCAGGAGGAATTCTAAGAATGGAATGGGATGGGAGAGGGTGGAATGACAGATAACACACCCTACCTTAGAATATACTGGCCAATAATACTGGCCAATACAGGCAACTGGGGTAGGGACGATGGATGGGTTTCTTTATACTTCGTGGAATTTAACTACACTAGTCTAAAGCTTCTTGGAAAAAAATTAAAAGAATACTGATCCGTTGGACCCTGTTTTTTTCAACACTCAATTGCCGATTCTATAGAACAGAGGTGTCAAACTGGCAGCCCGGAGGCTAGATGTGTCACGTGCAGGCCACGCCCACCCGTTCCACAAATGGGAAGTTACGAAACATCACATGACGGCAACATGACGCCATGAGTTTGACACCTGTGCTATAGAGAATGTGGTTCTACTCAAGTGTGAGTGCTCATGTTTTTACTTTTAAAAAATGTATATCGAGATTGCAGTAAAAGGAGGTCACTTCAGTACACAATTGTACTGTTTTGATAGTGTAATTTAAACAATAATAATTGAAATATTAAAATGTTGGGCAAGTATATTCTTAGAAGAAGAATTATGATATTATAAGCATGGGCCAGTTCTGTACATTTATCTATGCACTAGGTTTTTTGAACACTTGAACTTGACAATCTGTATTAACCAAAGATACTACCAGCATTTTTTTTTTATTTCAAAATGCCCCACAAATGAATTAGGTAGAAGAAACATTTATTTTAGCTACTGGCAGTGAGTATAAAAATACATTTAGTTTGTATAGATTTCATGGTGCTTAAGTAACTCTTGTTTCTACTATAATTTATAGAACAAGGGGGGAAGAAAACAGCAGTAAATCACAAAACATACCTCTGTGACATATATTAAATAAACTAGTTTTTATATATATTTATTTTATATTATAGTTTAATCAGGAATAAGAAAAAATGGGCACTTAAATATATACTAGTATAAGTAGTACACATTCCTAAAAAGACAGATATTTCTAATTCAATACGATTGGTGAAAATGCTATATAAATATAGAAAGAAAGATAACTTCTTCAAGCCATTGTAACTAATGTGTCCAGTCTAATAATTTTTGTAACTACAAAAATATCCAAAGTGTATTTCCTTTGTTTTCCTTTTAGTTTCCATACCATATTTGACTGAAAAGAATGCAAGCATCTATCAAATCAAGAAGATTTTCTGAACAATGTATGTTGGATAAGTTAAATCCAAAAAGTAACTATAGCTCATGATCACATTGTATGGTATCAGTATTTAGCTGAACTTATCATTTTCTCCGTAATATGATAAATAGGTGTCAGCAGTGGTGGGATTCAGCCAGTTCGCACCATTTCGGGAGGACTGGCTGTTAACTTTCTGAGCAGTTTGGTGAACTGGTTGTTGGAAGAAATCATTAGGGCAGAGAACTGGTGGTTAAATTATTTGAATCCCACCACTGGGTGTCAGGCATATATGAAATCATAATTTTGGGGAAATTATTTCTAATGTTTATAGAAATGTGATCTAAAAGTCAAACTCATCTTCCATTGATGTTTGCAAGCTGGGCATCACAATTTCTCATTACTGTAACAATTTGGTATTATTTTGTGTTTTTTATTCTCAGTTACCAGTTCATTTTTACTATATGTTGTATATTTTAACAATTACATGGATACATATACATACATACATACATACATACATACATACATACATACAGTTCTGGGAATGTGACCCCCAGAACTCAGGATGTTTCCACAAAGCCCATTACCATTACAGGAAGTCACATTCCCAGAACTCAAGACGTTTCCACACAGCCCATTACCCAGGTCGTTACAACACAAAAGACTAATGGGCACACAACTAGGACAATACCCACAGAGGAGGCTACAAAACAGCCGACTAATCTGCAAACATCCACTCCACCTACCAATCAAGATGCACCCACACAGCCAACCAACCTGCTTACAGCAACAAAGCCAACACTCCCCACCTCCCCACCAATATTTATGGAGAGACGGCAGCTCCGACCACGCTTTGCTCGCACGGGCGCAGAGCTGTAAGCACCAGCCTGAAGATGACGAGTGAGACCTCGTTGAAACATTGCCAAGATACTCTCAACCTTACATTGGAAAAGACCTGAATATGCCAAGACCTACATACTTATACCCGTGAAAACCTACAAATATCTATCTATCTATCTATCTATCTATCTATCTATCTATCTATCTATCTATCTATCTATCTATCTATATTTATTTTATTTATTTTATTAAATTTCTATACCGCCCTTCTCCCGAATTTACAGCCAAATATAAAACAATATTCATAATAAAAATTAAAAACCCTATAAAAATCTGCTAGTTCCACATCAACTGATATTATTAGTATATCAAGGAACCAAGTTATTTTGAAGCAGATCGTATTTGCTTTTGCTTCTGACATTTTTTTACACTTTCCATGATGATGTTAACACCAAAAGGAAATTGTGTGATGACTAGTATATGCTACAAGACATCTTGTGGCTAAGGTGCTACAAGAATCTTTGTGGATTTTCCTGCAAAAAAGAAGTAATAAGATAGCTGGAAACTCTGTAATTTATACCGGGGGCCACTCTGTAATTTATACCTCAGGGGCCACTAAATCCATAATTTTAAATCCCGTGAACTACTAATATGATCTGCCTAATGACTGGGTGGGCATGGCTAGGTGGTCATGTGACTGGATGGGCGTGGCCATCTCAATGTCACTCACATTGTGAGCTGCCTTACCGGCTTCTATACACCCCTCCCCTGCCAGCCACTCCTCACCTATCTGCTCGGGCTCCTTAGGGCCCCAAAAGGAAGCAGTTGTTGGAGCTAAGCAGCCACCATGAGAAAGAGTTGGCAAAACAGCTGGCTCAGTTCAAATTGGATCTGACCAAGAAGGAGGCTCAGCAGAAGCACCTCACTGAGGACTATGAGCATAGGCTTTCCAAGCAGAGGGAAGACCTCCGGGAGTGCAAGACGAGGTACTGGCGCCTGGAGGCTCAGCAGGCTCAGCCAGTTCCAGGCCATGAGGCAATCCCACTGGAACAAGGGCCTCCACCAGCGGCATTTTCCTCCAGCCTTTGCCAAAGCCCCACACCAGGACGCTGAAGTCGGAATTTCTGCCCCCCTGAAACCCATACAAAAAGACCCCGAAGGGGGAGACTGCAACAACACAAACATGCATTGCACGTATCCAGCCCAGGAGCCATAGTTTGTGGACTCCTAATTTAGTGTAATATAAAAAATGGAAATAATTTTTCTGTGGACCAAAATTTTCTCATGGACCACTAGTGGTCCATAGACCACCAGTTGGTGATCACTGATTTATACAATTCGTAAGAACCTATGATACAGGTTTTGTTTAATTAGGCATAACTGTTTTCTATTAATGTCTTGGGCATTGAACAGGAAGTAGGTCTGATCTATATGCATCTCTAAAACTTTAATGGGTCCTTCAATTAGGATTATAGAGTTTTAAATATAAAATTTAGAAAGCCCGATATAAAGCAAAACAAACAAACAAACAAACAAACACCAACCCTCATTTGAGAACATACAGTATAACCAACCACATTAGGATTTTCATCAGCTATTATGAAGCATAGTACAAGGTAATATTTTGCTTAGATTTTTGTTTCAGACTGGAATGCTTTACCCAGGAATGAGAACACACACAGAGCTACCAGTCTTTTAAAGCTCACAAGCCTCCTCAAAGTGTGAGTAAGTTTGGAGATCTGCTTTAGTGGATGAACTCTGCAGTCAATCATTCCTGAAATACACAAAAAAGAGGTACTTGGCAAAATTGCACTGCTTTAAACCACACTGCTATGTCCTTAATCCACACCAGGTGTGAAGATATTCAAAATTCTGGATGTGATATTAGTAAGCAGGGCAGAGATTAAAAATGCTCTGTGAATTTTTATGCTCATTTTATTTATTTATATATTAAATCAAATTACTATTGGTAGCCTACAGGATGAAAGTTGAAAAACCGATGGATAGATTAAAATCTATCAAAACAATCACAACGATAATAATAACTTACAGCAACACCCACAAAGAAATTTAACAATACAACAATTACAAAAAAAGAGGAAATTGAGTAGACACCTATAAAGTCTGCAAATGACAGAGTTGGGAAAGATGGATAACTTTAGACGAGAGATGATATAGGAAGTTTTAGAAAGGATTGAGCAGTAACCAAAATGAATAGGATGGAATTTACCACTGTTGTGATCCAGGACCAAGTAGGTAGTAGTAGACACAATTAACTCATTCTCAGCGTAGTCCAAACTAAATCAAAGTAAATTCTTCATAACACAATTCTTCAATCTTATCACCAACCTTGATCTAATTAGGCAAACTGCCAAAGGCTTTTCTTGGTAAAAATTCAAAAGCAGAAGCCGCCAACAAGAAATAAATGCAGCAAGGCAATCAACCTTGTTTTTTGGCAAAGAGCCCAAATGCCGTTGCTGGTCTTTTAAGCCTTATGGGAGAGGACAATCATCTCTTTGACCTACTCCCGAATCGTCCTCTTTGCTTTAGCTGCTCTTGCCTTCTGGCAGCTCTTCTCATGCGTGCATTAGGAACAGGCTCCTCCTGTTCCTCTGCCTCACTATTGTCAGCCTCTGGAGGCTCCAGAGTCTGCACGTCACTCCCAGATGGCCCTGGCCCCACTTCTGCCTCCGACGCAGAGCCCTCATCCGGGCCTTCCCCAGCCTCAAGGACTGGCCCATGTTCTTCCTCAGCCTCATCACTGTCTGACTCCGTTGCCAGCTTCACAGGCTGCTGGCGGACCACAACAACCACACAGAAATATAAAGTTCTGTATCACAATGTGGAAACTATAAGGCACAAGTAAGGTTCTACATTTAGGCCAAAAAAACAAAATGCACCAGTACCGTATATGTGGTACCTTGCTCAATAGTAGTACCTGTGAGAGGGATCTTGGAGTCCTAGTGGATAACCATCTAGATATGAGCCAGTAGTGTGCAGCAGCTGTTAAAAAAGCCAACACAGTTCTGGGCTGCATAAACAGAGGGATAGAATCAAGATCACGTGAAGTGCTAGTACCACTTTATAATGCCTTGGTAAGGCCACACTTGGAATATTGCATCCAGTTTTGGTCGCCACGATGTAAAAAAGATGTTGAGACTCTAGAAAGAGTGCAGAGAAGAGCAACAAAGATGATTAGGGGACTGGAGGATAAAACATATGAAGAACGGTTGCAGGAACTGGGTATGTCTAGTTTAACAAAAAGAAGGACTAGGGGAGACATGATAGCAGTGTTCCAATATCTCAGGGGCTGCCACAGAGAAGTGGGAGTTGGGCTGTTCTCCAGAGCACCTGAGGGTAGAACAAGAAGCAATGGGTGGAAACTGATCAAGGAAAGAAGCAACTTAGAACTAAGGAGAAATTTCCTGACAGTTAGAACAATTAATAAGTGGAACGACTTGCCTTCAGAAGTTGTGAATGCTCCAACACTGGAAATTTTTAAGAAAATGTTGGATAACCATCTGACTGAGATGGTGTAGGGTTTCCTGCCTGGGCAGGGGGTTGGACTAGAAGGCCTCCAAGGTCCCTTCCAACTCTGATGTTATGTTATGTTAAGTATAAG
This sequence comes from Ahaetulla prasina, assembly GCF_028640845.1. Classification (NCBI taxonomy): domain Eukaryota; kingdom Metazoa; phylum Chordata; class Lepidosauria; order Squamata; family Colubridae; genus Ahaetulla; species Ahaetulla prasina. The sequence continues at coordinate 162,808,066 of NC_080541.1, forward strand.
AATTGAGAGACCTGGCTTGGTTGTATTATCTAGGTGTACTTATTGTTTAGTATGGCTCAACTGCACAAAAAGACAAATGCTTTCTTGGAGTGCATTAACAGAAGCACAGTGTCCAAGTCATGGGAAGTAATTGCTTGCCTTAGGTCAGAACCCATTTGAAGAATCGTGTCCAGTTCTGGCCACGAAAGTTCAAAGGGACCCTGAAAAGTAGAAGAAAATGCAAAGGTGAACTACAAAGACGATGAATGGTCTGGAAACCACACTTATTGATTAAAGGGACTTGGTATGCTTAGCATACTAAAAACACAACTGAGGAGGAATATGGCAAGTCTTCAAATATCTGAAAAGCTATCACAGAAAAAACAGAATAGTCTTTTATTTATTGTTTCACCACCACAAGAAAGTAGGTACGGGAGAGACACCAGGAGAAAGCTGTGTTAGATGACGACCACTGGAACAAGTTCCACATGAAAAGGTGAGTTCTCTTTCTTTAGAGACCTGAATAGTAATCTGTTTATCTGAACCTGGATGGTATTTTGTCAGAGCTTCTCAAGTGGATTCTGAAAGTTCTAGTGGACTTGCACAACTCCTTTGCAAGTCTCTGAGTGTAGATGAATGATAACTTTCAATTTTCACCTAAATTTTCCTTAAAAAAGAAAAAAAGAAAAACTCTAGCTCTTCTAGTCTGTAGAGATTCTCACTCATCCAGGTCATAATTGTCCCAAAGATGCTTTTTCAGGAGGCAGCTGGACTTTGTTTTTTCTTTTGAAGATGTGTACGTGTGCAAACACCTGTTGCTCACACGAGTGGGGCCACAAGTGCCTGCAACACTTGTGCAAGTGGAGCTGTTCTCATGCACACACACATGTTGGCTGTTCTCATGCACTAGCCAACTACTCATGTGGCCCGGTGGCCAATAGTAGTGGGCCACGGCCCACAGATTGGGGATTCCTGTTCTAGAATACAAAATTTAAAGAAAACCATTGTACAATCTGTTTTGGTAGTTTGTATTTGAAAAAAAATATTTTAATAAGTAGAGTTTGGAAAAGAAGTATCTTGTTTTGGAAGAAACTGATCATTGTCTCATTAAAAAATAAAAACAGGATTTTAATGAACCTAGGTTAGGGCAGTAGTTGAAAAATACTTGAAAAAAAATAGTTATAGCAACATGGCAGAAGTTCATTACTGTTTAAATTCATATCTATACAGTATTGTTAAGGTCAAGTTTTCTGTGAGAAAGTACTGTTGTGCACAAAATCTTTCTAGAAATATTTAAGCCATTTGACCCTATAGTAATAGCGCAATTTAACTATTAAAAGTATGTCACTCTAAATTTATAGTTCTTCTCTCTTCTATGAAGAACATTCTTTCCCTATGTGCTATTGACTGATACTTGCTCTGTCAGTGTACTTGTTATAATACATAAGAAAAAATTGTTATGTATTGTGGTAATATACTTTTTGTGGAAAGGAAGATAGGTATCTTATGTCGTGCCTAGAGGGCACTACCTAAGATTTAATTGCAAGCTATAGGTAAATTCACCAAACAAGCTGAATGACGCCAAAGAAAAAGGGTTTTCAATTTTTTCTGGAAAAATAGAATTTAGGCTTCAGATCTACCCACTGAGAAATAATAACTGAGACATATATAGTGTAACAATCTTAAGACCAAGTCTGTCAGGCCTGTTATCTAGATCTTTCTGCCCTATTAAAAATGATGGATCTGTTCTCTGATTCTATCTGGATTTTTTTATATTAAATGTGTAACCAGACATAACATATAAGCTTAAGGGGAAGAACGCTGTGTAGTTGAAAGTTGACTTGTATGTGTTTACTAAAATGCAAAATAGTGTCAAATAACAGGACATACGGAAGCAGATGGAGAAACAAAAATACTAAAGACGATATGTTGTACTGCCAAATAGGTCTCAATGTGTTTTGAAGAGAATACCTTTGTTATGCCAGGAGAATATTCCCATACAAGCAACATTCAAAACTTTGGGACCTGCTTTCATACATACACATATCATTTTTTTTCCTTTATGAAATGTAAAAAAGTTTATACTTAATAGTGTGAAAGTGAAGTAAATAGACCTTTCTCCTCAATAATCCCAAGCATGGCCCGATTATACCCTTTACTATACTCATTCTTCTTCCCAAGAAATTCTTTCATGCTTTACAATTTACACTAATGTCTCCAAAATGAAGGAAACATTGCAGAAGGCTGGATCATTTTCCAGACATACCACATGAGTGGGTGGCAAAACTGCAAAAAAAGGGAACCAGAATATATTCAATACATCAAGATAATTATACTGATCAGACTAACTTCATTTCTTTTTCTTTTTTTGTTCACCAGTATCAACTGAACATAATGAATCCTGAATATAATAACTTAATGCAGTCCAATTCTCAAGATATTTTATCACTATTGTTGTTGTTGTTAGTTGTGAAGTCATGTCCGACCCATCATGACCCTTTGAACAACGCTCCTCCAGGCCTTCCTGTCCTCTACCATCCTCTGGAGTCCATTTAAGATCACACCTACTGCTTCAGTGACTCCATCCAGCCACCGTATTCTCTGTCGTCTTCTTCTTCTTTTGCCCTCAATCTTTCCCAGCATTAGGCTCTTCTACAGTGAGTCCTTCCTTCTCATTAGGTGGCCAAAGTATCAGGATCTAGCCTTCTAAAGAACAGTCAGGGTTGATCTCCTCTAGGACTGACCGGCTTGATCACCTTGCAGTCCAAGACTCACAGGAGTCTTCTCCAGCACCTCAATTCTTTGGCATTCAGCCTTCCTTTTTAAAAAAAAATCAAGTTTTTTATTTTCGTATAGTTTATACATATCATTATGTGAATGGTGTGGTATCTGGGTATCATACAATTCAATACAAATAAACATATTCATAATTATTACATTCCATTTTCCTTATTCCATATTATTAATACATTGCTTTACCACCCTTCCATTCTAAACTTTTCATTCCCCCCCTTCACATTATTATATTCAAAGACATGATAATCTGTTTTATTATTCATATTTCCATTATTTAACTCTTCCTATCTCTCTATATTAGTTCCTTTCTTTTTTCCTTCCTTCCATTATTTAATAACTCAATAGTGACTTCTAATATCAATCACAATCATTTAAAGCATTCAACATATTCCTATTCTACCTTTTTTCTAATTTTCTCATTCAAACTCTAGTTTTCTAGTTTTCTCTAGTTACATATAATTCTACTATTATAACGCATAGCTATATCTACTTATTACATTACCTACACAATAGTCATATTTTACACACTTTTGATAATACCATCATTCAACCTCTCATTTCCAATTAATAGTAAATTCTCATTTATCATTTTTCCATAGTTACATATCCATTTATAGTAAAATGTTTATCCTAATATTTATTATATTACGTACTAATTATCCAGCCTATATCATTTTAATATTAATACAATTATTAAAATATGATCATAATGTATCTATCTCTTTTTCTCCCCTTAACCATTATCTCTTGTCCACATCCAATCCTTTAATCCTACTTTTTTTTGACTTTCTCCCATATTTTTCTCTTAAGTCTTTTATTCCATCTACTTTGAGGTTTCTGTCTGAATCCATATTTTAATTTTTTCCCTTGCCCTGATCTTTCCCACTGTTTAATTTGAAAGCTTTCTGTTCTAAATCCTATCTTCTCCCCCAAGCCTCTTCCTGTTCCTCCCATTTCTTTTTTAAATCTTTCAAACTGTATCCCCACTGTTTTAGTTTAAGTTTAAGTTCCTCAATCCTTATTAATTTTAAAAGCGTCTCCTCCTGGTTATCTTCTTTTTGCTGTTTTCTCAATTCTAATTCCCATTCTATTCCAACTGTTAATTCCATTCTTTCCTTCTTGTCTTGGTCTTTGCTCCTTGTCTCTTGTATACAATTTTCCCGTCTTCTATGTATATGATCAAATATCTCCACCATGTCCTTGTGTAGTTCCATATAAATGCTTTGAATCATTCACTCCATTCTGTTTAAATCTCCACAATTGTCAGTTCAGAAACCAAGCCTCCAAGTCAAGTTTTAATATCTCATCAATGTTCAATCAAATCAGTTAGTTACTTCAGGGATCTTCCACTCCTCAAGTTGTTTTTATATATGCAATAATATTCAGGAGTCTCCAAACACAAAATCTTATTTAATATTCCAGTCTCCAGTGGTTAAAGGGTAAATATGTATAGTTCAAAAGTTATTTTCATTTATTTCAATGTTTACTCCTAAATTGCAAAAATTCACTTTCATCAGCAAATGGCAATGTTTACTTCACTCTGCTGCCTCTCTGCTTTTATTTTGACAAGTCTGATTTATTTATCTTATTTTAACTTATAAATCCAAATACTTAAAGCAAATTATTTGAAGAAAATAATTTCTTAATATCACACTTTTTGTTTTGAAGATTCAATTTCCAGCTTAATTTTCTTTTTAAACAAATATTTACTTTTTAAATTTTCAATAATTGCATGCTGCTGTAACAAATCATTCTAAAATATATTTACCTTGAATTTTTTTGGGGGGTCAAGCTTCAGCAATAAACCTTTTCTCACCAAGACGACACATCATTCACCGTTTCTCTCCTCGTGCACAAACTTATGGTTTCTGGCTGTTCCCTGGCTTCATGGCAGCCATTTTGACTGCCACTGCTCCTAGTCTTCGGATGAGCAGGTTTTCCGAGTCAGGGAGGGGAGATGCGGCTCCTCTCAACCTGCAAGGCAGTCTCCCTTTGCTTCACCACCACTCTAAAATGGCTATGGCTTCAAATGAAGCCCCTGACAGGAAGAGCTTGGAACGGGGCCGCAGACCTCGCAGACCTCACTTCCAAAGGCACCGGATGTTCAACCGGAAGTCACACTCAGCCTTCCTTATGGTCCAACTTTCACAGTCATACATTGCAACTGGGAAAACCATGGCCTTCACTATATGCACTTTTGTTGGCAGGGTAATGTCTCTGCTTTTTAGTATGCTATCTAGATTTGCCATAGCTTTCCTCCCCAGGAGCTATCTATCTATCACTGCCCAAGCATCTAAATATTATGCTTTATAATTCTGAACAATAAACCATACAAAGAAGAAGAAAAATTACCACCCAACAGAGAGCTTTGCCTCTTCTTTTTCTGGAACAATTCTGGTAGATTCTCATGAATAGAAGACATAAAACACCCGCAAGTGTATAATTTCAACATTTGTAATGGTAACTAACTCTCAATGAATATTGATGGAAATAACCATTTCTCAATAAATTTCTGGTGGTAAAAGGTAAAAGTGCCTTCTTATATCACATAGTCAGGGAGTGCAGTTTAGGATTGCATTATCAATTACAGCAACATTTCTCTCTTGTACAACCAAGAAAAGTAACCACTATTTTGAAATTTCTAAAATAATAAAAACTGTTAAAACTAAAAATGTTGCTTTTGCTCCACAGAACAAATAATGTCAAAATGCATTTTGCTGTTATAGATGTTAAGTAAATCTTTTAAGCAAACTCATTTGGAGTATTTTAAAAAATGATTAAGTTTTAAATTAACATGCAAGCTACTTAAATATTATTTTGTGAAAGCTGAAAGATTATGTAGGAATGGACATTTGCTCAAATCACATTTTCTGTCTGTGTTCTCACTGAAGCATTATAATTTACTTTGGTAGTTTCCAAATCCTTTAGAAGATTTCTGGATAATGGGGCTGCATGATGGAATTAGAAAACTATTCCAGCAATGGATATACTTTTGTTGGCAGACACCAGCACTAGATAGAACCTGAAAATTGTTTTAAAAAATAAATGATGACGAAGGATTGACTATCCATGAAAGACAACTACTGAGTTGGACAGCGAAAACATGAAAAGCATTCACTGAGAGATAAGGAAACAGATACAAAATTCTAAACAAGGCACAAATCCCTCATCTTTGACATTGCAAAATCATGAATATACAAGGCGTTCCAAAATACCATGGGAAGAACATTTTCTAAACATCACAGAGCCAACAGAAACATTGCTATGGGATAATCACATGTGCATTTGATATGAATTCCTGTATTTGTAATAACATTTTTATAATTGTTAACATATCGATTCAATGGGAAGGAATAATTACTGAGCATATTACATTAATGTCTCTGAGCTATTAGGTATACAGGGTTTAAAGCCTTCCCTCCTTACATTCTTCAACGTTTACAGCAACTTAAGTCTCTTCATCCATACCATGATAAACTATAATCTACGTAAACGTAGTAACTATTTCTCTATTCAAGATGTCAGATTTTCTGAAAATTAATCTATTTGTCAAAGACTCTTACGAATGCTGACAACAAAGATGAAATTCCTAAGAAGCACAATATAATGGGCGGGGAAACCATATTTTATTTTTTAGCATGACATTGAGATGTGATCTTCACTGTCTGTGTCATGATTTTTAGAGAAAATGTTATGACAAACTGAACTATTGAATATTTTGTGCTGAAACTGAAGGCTGATTGCTGAGTGTTTTGAGAATGGCACCTGATGAAATTAATAGATCGATTACTTAGCAAATCATGCAATATTCAGCAGGAGCAAGAGAGGGTTTTCTGAGGTCCCTTTGATTATTTAATATGTTTATGTATAAATATGTACAGAATATTATGTTTTGAACTAGACTCCATACATTTTAGGAAGGATAGCAACCAAAATGATAAATGGTTTGGAAAGAAAACTTATGAGAAACCATTGGAAGCTTGAAGTGTTTAGTCTAGAGAAAACTGTGGACAGACATTATAATATTTCATACATCTTAAGATACCTGTCATATAGAAGATGGGGCAGAACTATTCAGAGGTAGATCAATTTAATTGCAAAGATCTAATATTTTATGATAGTAACAGTTTTTTAAACAGACTTGCTTTGGTAAGGGTTGGACTCTGGAGATCAGAGTCCCTGGAGATATTGTTAGGGATGCTATGGGTTACTGCAATGGGCAAGCATTTAGATTAGATCACTGTTTCTCAACATTGGCAACTTTTAAGGTGTGTGGATTTCAACTTTCAGAATTCCCTAGCCAGTTCTCCCCATGTTGACCAAGAAATTCTGGGTGCTGAAATCTACATACCTGAAACTTGCCAAGGTTGAGAAACATTGGACTAGATAATCTCAATGTCTTTTTCAACACTTATGCTCTAAGATTTGTTTGTTCATTTTCTGCACTCCTGGATTGGGAGATTTTCTGCCATTCTTCTTGCAAATTCTCTCAAGCTCAATCAGGTTGGATGGTGGCCATCAGTAGACAGCCATTTTCAAGTCCTTCCAGAAATGTTCAATAGGGTTCAAGTCAGGGCTCTGGCTGGGCCACTCTAGGACATTCACAGAGTTGTCCCTAAGCTACTCCTATGTTGTCTTGGCTGTGTGTTTAGAATTGTTGTCATGTTGGAAAATGAACCTTCGGCCCAGTCTGAGGTCCTGAGCACTGTAGAACAGATTTTCGTTAACGGTGCTTTGTTCCATTCAGCTTTCCCTCAACCCTGACCAGCTCTCAGTCCCTGCTGCTGAAAAACAGCCCACAACATGATGCTGCCACTACCATGTTTCACTGTTGGGATGATATTGGGCAGATGATAAGCAGTGTCTGGTTTCCTCCAGACATAACTTTTAGAATTGAGGCCAAACAATTCAATCTTAGTTTTATCGGCCAGAAAATCTTGTTCCTCACAGTCTGAGAGTCCTTTAGGTGCTTTTTTGCAAACTCCAAGCAGCCTTTCATGTTTTGCACTGAGGAGAGGCTTCCATCACCTCTTTTATTAAGTCCCTTCTGTCCTGATTGCTTAATTTGACTGGGCAACCAGCTCTTGGAAGAGTCCTGGTTGTGCCAAAATTCTTCCATTTGAGAATTATGGAAGCCACTATGCTCTTAGGAACCTTCAGTGCAATAGAAATTTTATTGTAGGATCCCCAGATCTGTGTCTTGCAATAATCCTGTCTCTGAGATCTTCAGGCAGTTCCTTTGACCTCATGGCTTTTGCTCTGCTTTAATATGCATTGTCAACTGTGAGGCCTTCTACAGAGAGGTTTGTGCCTTTCCAAATCATGTCCAACCAATGTTATTTACCACAGATGGACTCCAATGTAGAATTTCACGTATTGTAGCAAAGAGTCTGAATATTTATGCCAATGTGATATTTCAGTTTTTTCTTTTTAATCAATTTACAGACATTTCTAAAATTCTATTTTCACGTTGTCATTATGGGGTACTGAGTGTAGATTAATGAGAAAAAATGAATTTAAACAATAGTAGAATCAGACTGCAGCATAACAACATTGACAAAATTGAAGTCACTGTAAATGGTGCGTGTAATCTTGAGACTGAAAAAACAGCAGAAAACCAAGAGCAAATTCAAAAATTTACCAAAATTCAAGAAGTCTGCTTAAAATTAATTAACTGTTTTATTCCTCAGGACATTGGATCATCATTTAGGGCAGATGGCTGTCAACCTATAGTTAAGAAAAAGAACCATGGTAAAATATAGGTGAGGCAAACTATATTTCACCTGATTTTTTAAAACAATATTCTGCCAAAATAGAAAATGGTATGCCAGCCAAAGTAATTTCTGGTGAGTCATACATGGAGACTAGATCAAAACTACTTTAGGGCAAACCTGTTTTCCTAACAAAATGAAAGCCATTTCTTGTTCCTGTCTGATTTGCAGTTAGATGGTTATGCCTGCAGGCATTTATCTATTTAAACGTTTAAAGAAAAGAGAATAGTGAAAGCTTTATTCTCTACATTTAATGTGATTCAGACATGTTGGCTGGCACTGTAATAGGTTGGGACAGGAGCCTAGTCGCTTTAGTGGATTTATTCTATCTGTGGCCCTGCATTCATATTGGCTGAATTTTAGATTTCTCAGAAGTGTTGCTAAAGAGAAGAATGGCTCGGTTAAGTGGTTATTGCTACATCTGGGTGTTTCAATTATTTTACCCAATCACTTATTGTTTAAAAAATAAAAAGGGGAACTTCCCTCTGGGATGGAGAAATGCATGCTGGCAGATATAAGTCAGAAGCAATTTAAGTTAGTCCGTTGTAATGATAATTTTGTTATTCTGGTGTCATAATTGCTTGGCTTTCTTTTATTTTTTTATTCCCGGAACACTCTCATACTTATCTACTGTTTGTTGTAACATGGCTAATTACCCGCTTGGCGGTTCTCCCAGCATTGCCCTATAAGAGAGTTAACTCTTTTAGTGCTGGATTATATGTATTTTGTCAATCACCTATTAGAGTGTACTTCTATTGCATTTTAAATCAGTGAATATATTTACGACTCTTACTCATTTAGGATGAACCCTTTTTCATCACGTGGCCTGAAAGCCTTTTAACCAACATCTACAATCTGTGTTAATCCTGAATAAGAGGAGGGATGAGAAATGTTTTGGTTCTTCCATCAAGCATCTTGATGGGAAGGGTTTTTTGAAGAAACCAGGTTTAGGGTTTCAGTCAACACACGTGGGTAGACAGTAGTACAAGCTTTGCAAAGGAGACTGTTACAATCAAATGTTCAGTGTCTAATCTCCTTGCACTAGTTTGTATGTCATTGGATGCTGACCTATACCTAACCAACTACATTACACTGTTTGGAAAAGGGGCAGGGATCAATGGAAGGCCTACTACCACTTGTGTCCCTCAAAGAAGTGGCAGGAGATGGCAGTCAACCAAAGTGTCAGCATTGCTGAACCTACCAAGGAAATGGCCTTTATAAATATGCCAAATATTGACTCCAGCCCTTACAAACATCAAATCTGATACAAATTTCTATTTGTTGTTGTTGTTCAGCCGCTAAGTTGTGTCTGATTCTTGTAACCCCATGGATCATAGCAAACCAGATCTCCTGTCTTCTACTGTCTCCCAGAATTTGCTAAAATTCATGCTCAGTGCATTGATGACTATATATAACCATCTCATCCTCTGCCATCCTCTTCTCCCCTTTGCCCAAGTTTCTATGACAGATGATTAGATAGATAGATAGATAGATAGATAGATAGATAGATAGATAGATAGACAGACAGACAGACAGACAGACAGACAGACAGACAGACAGACAGACAGAACTCTTTTTCATTACATGTGTCCTGAAAGCCTTTAACCAACAGCTACAAGCTAGTGTAGAAAATGTAGCAGATTCTGTGATTTTTTGTGTGTGTATGACCTGGAATAATTAGATATAAATGTGGTTAGACTATTATGACTATATATTTTCTGTGAAATTAATCAAGTATGTAACAACAGTAATAATTGTAGGTAGTCCTTGACTTATGACCACAGTTGAGCCCAAACGTTTTAATTCTGTGCAAGTTATTGAGTTTTGCCCCATTTTGCAATCTTTCTTGCCACAGTTGTTTAAGTGACTAACTGCAGTTAAGTTAGAAACACAGTTGTTCAATGAATCTGGCTTTCCCATTGATTTTGCTTGTCAGAAAGTTGCAAATGGTGATCACATGGACCGAGGACACCGCAACTGTCATAAATATAAACCAGTTGCCAAGTATCCAAATTTTGATTTTGTGACCATGAGGATGCTGCAATGGTCGCAAGTGTGTAAATTGGTCACAAGTCACCTTTTTCAGTGCCATTGTAACTTTGAATGGTCACTAAACAAATGATTTTAAGTCTAGGACTACCTGTAGTCATCATCAGTTATTACCAACAACAGATACATTCACAACAAGTTGGTTTTAGTCTTTTTCAGCTGCTTAATTTTTTCTATATGAATGTTTCTTCCATTTGTTTGCAAAAATCAAAGCTTGGAGTCAAAGCAGTTTTTTTCAGAAAAAGATTACTTAAAACAAACAAAAACTCTGTCAGTGCACAGGCAAGCAAATTATATTTTAAGGCTTCATATTTCCTTAAAAATATGCGTTGCAGAAAGAATTGCAATATCAGTTAAGGGCCTTATCTATTAATACATTTTGAAAAGTTCATCTTCCAAATCTATTTAAATTAAAAATATGGTATTATGGGTTGAGAAAGTTATTCCAAACCACAGTTCATGGTTTGAAATAAATAAACATGGATTTCTGTATTAAAAGTGTTGAAGTCTCACTTGATATGGCATTCATGATTACCCACTTTTAATAGGGCTTAAATACTGAAATCTGAAAACAAAATACAAGGGCAAGATTTTTTTTACAAATAATTCAACGTAGTCTGGATTTCATCCATTGTGTTTTCTTAGTCATTACTCTTGTTCCTGCTCTACATCCCTGTTTGCCTCATTATTCTACATTTAATTACTAACTCCCAAAAATACACTGTTTGAAAATGTCAGTTAGTTACTGAAAGAGTTCTTTAAACATTCTGTTACGATGGAGTATAGTATTTCATATCCATGCTAGTATTTAGCAATGGCCTTGCCAACTATACAACATGTGAATGACATTTGATCAAAGAGATCAGTTTCAAACGTTTTCGAAGAATTGACGACCTTAAATGTTACTTTTACTAAAGTCTCCTCATGTGACTTCTGTAAAAAATAAAAAAGGAAAACAGAAGAATTTCTAGAAATGTTTTTACTTTAAGATGAACTTCATAAAAAGGGTACTATAGTCAAAGGTCAAGTTGGATGGCTGAATTTAAGATGCTGGCCTTGCCACTGAATGCTACATGCGATCAATCTTCAGTAGTGGCCTTAATTGTTGTTTGATAGATTTCTAGTTGGTTTTAACTGGATTCTTTGCGCTTTTCCATTCACAAAGAATGGATCATGCTGAACCATGGCTTCTCTACAACCATGTACTGGGGGCTCAGGTTGTTCTCCAGAATACATCACATTCCATCATGCTCACTACAATAATTTCTTTACAATCTTACTACAATGATTTTATAAGTGAAAGTGTTTCTTTTTTCAAATAGCTGCTGTCTGGCTTCAGTTGCCGCAAAGTTGTATTTGTTGTTGGTTCTTGTTGTTCTGTCATCTGGAAATTCCACATTTAATTATCCTGGCAATAGCCTTTACTAACATTTTACAGTTGGCAGTTTATTATTATATATTTCTTTAAACAAAATGCTGGGTTAAAGCTCTCTATGAAAATAACACAGATATATGCGGTGGATATGTTCACAACTGCTGGATCTTTTCCATGGATCTGGATGAGGGGTGGGTGGGCAGCATTCATTTTCAGCTTTAAAAAAAAAAACGCCGCCAGTGCAGCACTGTTATAATCTCTTCATGTAATAAATCAGATTAGATCTATCATTTTATCTTGGCCAGGGAGGCTTTCGCTTTAATTTTTCCAATAAGCACTATCTCTATGCCATCTCCTGTAGTGGAAAGGCTTGAAGCTACCGAGAGTGATGGATGAGGTGTGGAATTTGGTAATGATGATGCATCACAGATTGACTATCAAGGTCCAGCACTTGAAAAACTATTGCAGGAAGCCAGAGGATTCAGGATACGCCAGCTTATATTTTGGAGGCCTGCATTCTCATGCGATTGATTCGCTATTTATGTCAGTGGCATTAGATGAGGGAATATTTCAGTGATGGAATGCAAACACACACGGCATCCGAGCCCAGGCAGCGTTAGTCCAAGTAGCGTTCAGGAATTTGTCTTTGTGTAAAAAGGCAAATTTCAATGATTACTGGTTATGCTATAATTATGGAGCTGTTGTCTTCCATGATGAGAAAAACAGCTGGTATGCATCTAAATGACTACTGATACACACTTAAGCAGCATTTCCAGAACACCTCATGATTTACTTTATCTATTTTTGGTAACACGGTCTTTCAAGTTAAGGTCAGATATAAGATCACTAGACTGAAATATATCTCAGATTCCCTAGCAGGCTGACTTATCATTTTGTATATGCCTAGAAGGGTTACAAGGAAAAAGAAACTCAAAGTAAATCCAACCTTTCAAAACAGGTTCTGAGTTCAGACAGGGCCATCAGAGGCTTGCCAGCTGCAGAAACTTTTATTTAAATATGAATCTAGCTTTTGATAATATGGGATAGAGATTTCCTTCTAGCATAATCTGTTTTTCTGGGGTTTTGTTTTGCAAGAGATTCTCACATTTGATTAATTACTTTGAAACAACATGTTACATGAGTTTTCATCATTAGAAGATGCAGCTTCATTAAAAAGTAGACCTTTATAGGTTTCGAAGGAATCAAGCATCTACAGAGTTTCCCAGCAATAAAGGGCTCTTAGTTCAAGGATTGAAACGTGTCTTTCTTTGCAGATATTCAGGTGGCACCACTGAACAATGTTTTTTAGATTTCTACATCATTTTGGGGGGAGAAACTAGAAGCAAAAATAGCAATAATAAGTAACAGCATTACACTAATGTGTGAGAAAGCACAGGGCATACTAGCTAGAATACTAGTGTTGCGGTATTTGTGAAATCTGATGCCCTCACATCTGCCAGTGAAACTTTGATGTGTTCCAGTCCTCTATATGGAAAGCTTCCCTCTTAGCAACTTGTAACATGCAAAACATTTGATTTAATTCAAATGTTGTGGAAGAGAATTAAATAACTCACAGAAATTTGCTTTGGCGCAGACCAAAGACACTGTAGCACCATTTATGCACACTTACCCATTTCAGCATATAAGGATTTTAAAATATTTCTAGAAATCTAAGAAAATGCTAAATGTTTTTTGGATTGCCAAAATGTAGATGGAAAAAAAGAAATGGGTAACTTCTATATCTATAAATTATACAACAACAATAAAAATTGTATGCATGTAATATTATGCATTGTTTTACAATATATGTATCTTTGTGTTTTGTTCCTTTCTGATTTTTTTCTTTCTCTGTTATATTTTAAAAGCAATAATAAATAGGCTTTAGCTCTTTTGTTATATTTATTTTTCTCATTTATATCTTGTCAAACATGTGTATTAAAAGTACTGGATAGCTTACTAACTCTTACATGAATAAGGAATCTCATTAATAAATGACAATATGTTTTAAAATATACTGAGAAATTTACATTCATTTTTGTGATAACTTCAGAAAAATCCTGTTTTCAAGCAACTAGCATTTTTATTTCAGCAGCCAACATAGGAGTTGCTCACCTGACAATATAAGTTCTCAATTTTAAAATCCCAACTTTGCAAATAGGGCAGCAATTATTTCCATAATGTATGCTATTTGACTTGAACAATTCAAGGTACTCCTCACTTACCTACTGTCTTGTTCAGTGACTATTTAAAATTACAACAACTGAAAATACACCAGTTCTGTGACCAATCCTCACAAGTATGACTGTTGAGCATCCTTACCTGTATTTTCCAAACGCAGTCACAAACTATCAGATGCTACATTCATTCATTAGTGTATAATGATAAACAATTGTTGATATTTAAAAATAATATATAAAAGTCATTGAAGTTCACAGAAAATGGATGACAAAGATGAAAGAAGTCTAATTTGAAGTTTAAATATTATTTTCCCCAGTGCTAATGGCAAAAGAGAAGCAGCAGCTGGGATGGAAGGAGAATGCAGAAATTTTCTGCAGGTCCCAAGCAAAGAGGTAGATGCAGTAAGGCTTCCCTAATCTCTTCCAGTGAAACCTACTTAAAGTCAATTTAAAGTCAATTATTGACTGCCAGTTGAGTGAACTACTCACTGGTAGTTGAGTAAGGAAAGAAAAATGCTGATGCAAGCTGTATATATCCAATGCTTCTAGCCATCAACAGGGCTATGTTTTTCCCACACAGTTAAAAAGACAAATCACTGAACAGAGATGTACCTGAAAACTTCTAATTATTGCCAGAACAACACCGGTAATTAATTTAAGGAACAAATGATAACATGCAAAGGATGTCCATATTGTATAATGCAGAAATCCTGAAGCACCTGAGAGCTCAATTGAGTGCAGGTAAGGAGGGAATGCCAAAATATTAATCCAGGGCCCACATCTCAAGGATGGCCTTTGACAGTATATACGTAAAAACATCTGGTCATGTAAAATCATCCAAAGCTTTGAGAGGATTAGGAATACAGGAGCTTGGTTTGTTTCCAATGAAAGAGATTATTAACATCAGTATTTAAGAGAAAAACAAGCCGCTGGCTCAGAAAAGGAAACCAACATTTCCGTCATCGGGAACAAAGTACGAATTTGCTTTACTACGAAAGGATTTGTCAAGACTGTCTTTGATGCTCTCTCGTGAGCATGTCCGTGCGTGTGTTATGTAACTATGTCCCTTCCAGAACTGAAAGAAGGGGAGGGGGGGGGGGAGAGAAGTAAATAAGCAAGTCATCATTTGAACAAAAATCACATCTTTTCTCTTAGTTCTGACTCCTGGGAGTGCTTTTAATTTAAAAAATCTTTTAATTTCAGTGAACATACGTTCTTTATTATAAAATTATTTGTTTTAGAAAGCTGCCCTTTTGATTTATTTAATTATTTATTGTCTTGGTTACTCTTGAATTATAAAATAAAGTTATGAATACTGGTATAAACAACTTTTTAAAAAAAGTTCTTAAGAACCTGTTTCAAATTTGCACCTTTTTCCATTATTTTTTTCCCAAACACACAGTGCAATAACAAAGAAAACAGGTCCTACCCTAAAAGATTTCTAACCTGGACTTTCTTTGGAATCAATAATAGCTGATAGGCCATAATTCAGCCTCTACAAATCTTTTACTGCACTGTCAACCTGGAATGTCTTTTAGCTAGGTCTGAAAAGCAGTGATGATTTTAGCCACACTTAAATCAGGAAAAATCTTTCTTTTTTTAAATCAATAATCAACCCCCCTCAAAAAAGCGTTCCAAATTTATTATAATAACAATAACAATAACAACAACAACAGAGTTGGAAGGGACCTTGGAGGCCTTCTAGTCCAACCCCCTGCCCAGGCAGAAAACCCTACACCATCTTAGACAGATGGTTATCCAACATTTTATTGGACCAATCAAGACAACAGCAGGAAATTAAGATGTAAATTAGGGTTATGTCCAAATTATGGAAAAGCATTATAATATTGAGAACTAACTGCAAACATAAATGCAGTTTACAAAATTGCAAACAAAAATATTTGTAGGAGACAGATGCACAAGTATACACTCATGTACCAACACACACACACACACACACACACAAAGAGAGACAGGATATCTTCAAATTATCTTTAAAAATGTGCTCAAGGGCATCATTAGATCAGGGAACTAGATTTGGCTATCAGAATTCAAACAGAAAACTTTAAGCTGAGAGAAGCTGAATTTGATATGTTCATCCATTCCTTATTCAGGCAAAGGATTTCCTTATTCAATGTCTGTAACAATGAAATGCAATTGATGATTATTAAAAGCTACTATCCATCAATCACTCATCAAATGCGTAAATTCATATAATATGATATGATCCATAAAAATGCTAGAGAATCTTTAAAGGTCTTAAGAGTTCAATTGAAGGGGACTGTCATCTTTGATAAGAAAATCCCCTTGTTATCCATTTTTGGAGGAATGAGTTGCAAAAGTTTCACAACGCATCTATTCATACTGGTAAAGGAAGTTAAAGGGTTATTCTTGTTTCCCAAGGGTATACCAGAAGAAAAGGATTTAATCCAATATCTCTGAGCATTTATTGAATGATATTGTACCTTAAATCCATCTCTCTTTACATTAATGAATTATTAGACAATTATATCTTTGTATAAAGTTTGGTTTTATGGGGTATCTATATAAGTCACAGCAGATGATATCTTATTAAGATGCAACTCTTGTTTGATTTAAAAAGGAAGAATGTCTCTCATTGAGGGATAGATTAGTAATCCCAGTTTTAAAAATAGGTTTTCCAACTATTTTTGAATAGTTTATTGTAAATAGAATTACTTATCTGAAACTAGCTACTAAAATTTTGAATTCTTTTTTTTAAATTCCTAGCAGAACCCAAATTGTCTGATCATTTTCAATTATAAGCAATAGCCAAATTTTTACTACTCAGAACCAAGAACTTCCCCCAATTTTGACTAACAATTATCTGATACTGTACAACTATATCTCAAAAGTTAGCAAAATTAGAAAAAATACAGGGGTTATTTTCTTTGGAGCTATAAAAAATTATTCTTGCTATTCAGCAATCACCATTTTATCTAATAAAATTGTATAAAAATGCACTTCATAAAACAAAAACCTTCTCTTCAACAATAACATTAGAAAATAGTTTATTTAAAATCACTACTCTTCTAGTAAGCATCACACTTCTATTTATATAATCAAATCTGATCAAAAATCATGTCCTTTGGGAAAATATGAATTCTAAATAATTCTGATAAAATTCTGAATTTATTAACAGCAGCTTAATGTAAAAAAAGACAACATATCACAGTAAAAAGAATCAGGAATACAATGCAACTCTGAAAAGCCTTGACAACCATGTTTGTCAAACCATTATTTCATCAACCATAGAGATCATAGAAACTCGGCAACCAAAGCAAATAATAAACCAAAATGTTACAGCCTAAGATTGCAAAAAAGAAGACTACTCATGTTTTTTAAAACTCCAGTGATAAAATTTTCTTTCTGTTTGAATATTACAATAGTGAGAATAAGAATACTTCTAGGGAACATTATAGATAAATATCAATACCATTTATCTTCAAACTATATTCTAAGATTACTTGACATTGAATTAGTCTCCTGAGGGACTTTAGCTATCCATATCTACTGTTGGATAACAAGCTTAATGAAAATGATACAAACAGACGTATCTTATTAGTTTAAAATATGGTCATTATTAAAGGAACAACCACATAAGTCTTCTTTGCCTCTTGAAAAATGTGTGACCTGATGTTATCATGGCTCACATTTTCTCATCTCATCCCAAATGTCATTAGTCACAATTACAGAGGCAGAAAAAGTTCAAAGCAGGATGATGTCATGGCATACATACACTACAGATTTTGACATAGTCGTGTGTTTCTAAGACCTACCGTAATTCCCATCTCATTTATATATTGATAAGGAAATCTAAAACACAAGTAACACCAAAAGAATTATAGTTTCTTTAGCTGTCTATACTTGGTTCATTATTGTTCTTGTGCCATCAAGGTGGTGTGAAAAGAAGACACATATACAAGTCTTCTTCCTGATTCTGTCCCCAACATGGCTTTTCAGATCTTCCAACAGTGCATTCATCACAACTGTGATTAAGTCTGTCCAACTAGCAACTCTTTACTTTCCCTTTTCCTAGCACGATAGACTTCTTCACATACTATATACAAAATATGGTAATTTGAGTTTGGTAATTTGTGCCTTGAATGAGAACTCTGAATAGATGTATTTACTTTATACTGTATTATTTTAGGAGTCTACTCTAACGAAGTTCTAAAGTATCAATGCTTTTTCTCTTGTTTTATTCTTTTTAATGTCCAACTCTTGCTTCCGTACAGTATCACTGGAAAAAGATTGTAGGTATAGGCCAGGGGTCTGCAACCTTAAACACCCAAAGAGCCATTTGGACCCATTTCCCACAGAAAAGAAAACACCGGGAGCCACAAAACCCTTCCTGTGCCTGACTATTTCTTGAGCGAGCACAAAACTAGCATATGTAGTTGAATTAAAAGTTCTGTTTTCTTCTGAACTGGATTTATCCATGGTTGGCCTATGGGGGTTGAAGAGCTCAATAAATCGCGTGCTGGTGGATGTCGCACATTGGCTGTTGTGATGCATATTTTGAGTGACAGGGAGCCGCAGCAAAGGGGTGAAAGAGCCACATGTGGCTCTAGAGCTGCACGTTGCTGACCCCTGGTATAGACACATGGTAGCATCTTAATATCTTATTCTAGATCTTCCTTGCTATTAATTATTAATTAGTCTGTAGCATATCTGTGTGTTGCTGGCTCCCTTTCCATTGATAGTCAGTTCTAAAAGACAGAAATTGTCCACCACTTCAGTATCTTCTTTGTCATTTCTAAGGCTGATTGCTGTACCTCCTTTAATTAGTTTGGTCTGCTTTAAATTTAATCCATCACATTTTTTCCTCTAGCTATTTGACTGTCATTACTAGAGAACAGTGTCATCAACACAGTGCAGGTTGTTAATGTTTCCTCCTCCAATTTCAAAATCATGTCAACTTCTTCCAATATAGCCACCCTCAATATTTATTCAGTATGTTGGTTAAGTAAAGAAGAAAAAAGTACGGTGCAGGTGATAGAGGGAGCCCCTCGTGACTCCCATGTGACACCTCTCCTGCGCAGACTGCACTGGCTACCTGTGGTCTTCCGGGTACGCTTCAAGGTTTTGGTGACTATCTTCAAAGCGCTCCATGGCATAGGGCCGGGATACTTACGGGACCGCCTGCTGCTACCGGATACCTCTCACCGACCCGTGCGCTCTCACAGAGAGGGACTCCTCAGGGTGCCGTCGGCCGGACAGTGCCGGCTGGCGACACCCAGGGGAAGGGCCTTCTCTGTGGGGGCTCCCACCCTCTGGAACGAGCTTCCCCCAGGACTTCGCCAACTTCCTGACCTCCGAACCTTTCGCCGCGAGCTTAAGACACATCTATTTATTTGCGCAGGACTGGACTAGATTTTAAATTCGAATTGGTTTTAATCGGGATTTTATTATTTTTATTATCATCATTTTAATTATTCGGCCAATTATAATAAGTTTTTTAATGGATGTTTTTATTTGTATTTATATGTATATTTTTATCTGGCTGTTAACCGCCCTGAGTCCCTAGGGAGATAGGGCGGTATAAAAATATGAAAAATAATAAATAAATAAATAAATAAAATAAATACATAGTCTTGGTTCATTCCTTTGCTGACATGAATCACTCCATTTCACAACATTCTATCATGTCAATGGCTTCCTGTGCATGAGTTTTGCATGAGGACAAGGGATCTTCTGAGATTCCCATTTTCTTAGGGATTTACTACATCTTGATATATAAAAAGTTTTTCTATAGTCAATAGAGCACACCTTCACTTACTGGGCTATTCTTGCTTATCCAATTGCTTATCCAATGCAATTATCAATATCCATCTAAGTATATCTTTTTCCCCTCAGGCTGTTATAAAACTAGTCTGATCAACTGACATCTCTCTTTTCATACAGGGCTAATATACATTAGATGAATCTAAGCATCATTTTATCACTTGTGAAATTGAGGGCACTGAGCAAACATTTGTCTTCTCTCTCCTTTCTTTGGTACAAGTATGTGGACTGATTATTGGCCACTGGATTATTCTCCAGATTTGCTCATAGTTTGGTTAGAACCTTTACTAGTTGTTCTTCTGTAGCTGCTCCATCAATTCCTGTAGATTTTAAACTTGGTAATGGCTTGAGTTCTGATTTAACTTCATCTTTTACTACTAGAGTATTTGTAAATATGGAATATTTGCAAAAAAAAAAATCATCATTGTTTGACGTTTCCTGAATCAGTTACAATCTGTCCTTTGGTGTCCTTTAGCATGCCAATTTGAAGTGGCAACCTTCTTTTGGAATACACCTTTTTGTGCCTCTTTCCACCTTTAGTGTTGCTGCAATATTCCTTTCTTGTCTTTTTAGCTGCTCCTTGAAATTCTTCATTAAGTTTTGAGATATTTGTCTTCCTTGACTTTGGCTTTTCTTCTCTTAGCAATGTCACCACCCTTTGTGACATACAGTTTACTTTCTTCTGTTTCTGGTCTTTGACAGTCTCTTCGTATTTATTAGATCATGATTTGTTCCATGATCAGCCCATGATCACTTCTTTGTTATTTAACTAAGCTCTTCCATCTATTTATACCAATAATATAGTTAATTTAATTCCAATGTGCTCACTCATGATGTCTATGTATCCAAACATCATTTTCATTGTTTGAAGACTGTCAGCTACATTATGAATAAATAATTGGATTAGGATAAAATAAAAATATGTTCTTCTACTTTATGTCAGTTTTCTAGGACATACAATCCAATTACATTTTCCTCCTTTAAAATTTCCAACATTGACATTTCAAGTTCAAACCACAAAGAAACATCTTATTGCATGTTTTCTAGATTTCAGATAAATCTTGACCATTAACAATTGTTGTAGCCTTCTTCCTCTGCATAAAACCTGGACAATGATGAGATTGTCCATTAGCTGATATTATTCAGTCATTGATTGCATTGTGCTGATTTGGCTACATCTTTCCCAACTATGAAAGCAATACTGTCTCTTGTTTCCCATGTCCTAAATAATAAAAAGTATGATCTTTTTAATGAAAGTTTCCAATTCCAGCCAATTTTAAATCAATTCATTAAAACCTGTAATATTAATGTGTTGTCAATTCATTTTATTTTTCACTTTGTTGAGCTTTCCTATGTTCATTCTTCTTGATCCAAGGGGCACTATATCATCAGTCATTTTATATTGTTTATCCAGATGCTTGGTAATGAATGGGTATGATATACCACTGCTCTCTCCCACGCGGTACAAAATGAAACCTTTGCTGTTGTCATTAAAGTGATCATCCATCTCTGGCATCTTTCTATATTGCTGCTGCACATTTCTTCATTCACTAAAGTGGAAAATTGATATCCGGATAAAAAAAATGATGTAGTATCAGCACTGCTCTAAGACCTCATTTATGATTGATGCTAATGCTTCTGCAGGACCAGAACTCCTCTGCAGGAGATCAGGGAATCACAGTCGTCTGCCAGGAGACAAATGGAGAAGAGAGGAAACTTTCCCATAAGCTAAAGACATTGGATACAATAACCTGTGAGCGCCAATGTCTCCTTCTCCAAGAGTTAAATTTCTCTGGTTTCAAGGCTAGTGAAACAGTACAAACCTGAAGCTAAGAGCTGGCAGGGGCAAGATGGTCTCACTGGTTTATCAGTCATCATTTGGGGAAAATATTCCTAATTCAGCAGATTTAAAACAGCTTGCTTCTAATTCTTGAAACTTTTGCCAGTGCACTGTAAATATCCACTGTCTGATTTGTCCACGGTTGATGTCTTGGAACTTGGAACTATTTCTTCTTCTCCCCATCCTTGAATTGAACTGCTACAGTCATAAATTGAAACGTATTTTGCTTTATTTGGACACAATCTGAGTAGGGTCACTGATTATTTTTCTAGTAAATAATCTCTAGGTAAGTGGCTTAAATCAGAAATGTATACCTACTAACAGCTATAAAATAAGTTATGGAGACACAAATATACAGAGACACATATACAAAGTTAAAATTATTGTTCAGGTAGGCATCTCTTGACATATGCTTTCAATTTGCAAAGAGACAGGGACACTACATAAATTGTTAAGGCCAAGAATGTAATGAATGTAATGTAATGAATTTTAACTTATCTCAAGTTACTGAAGTTACTGAAACTGGGTTCAGGGATTCTTGGCCAACATCTGAAGAAGTATAGAGCAAAATGATGGGAAGCATCAGCATTACTGAAGAAATCTCAAGTGACATAAATTGTTTAATGGTTTTACAGGATTCTTTGCAAGGCTACTTTGTTGTTACAAAGCAAGTTAAGATTGGTCTATCAAAGAAAAGATTAAGATGGAAGAGAGAGATTAGAATGGCATTACTCATAAAAGAAACAAATATGAGCATATTTCTTTAAGGAGTTTTCAAAGTGGCATATGACATAAGTACTCTTATCCTTAGAATGATGAATGAATGAATGAATACACAACAACAAATTTATAGCATCATCCTCAGTTTTCCTTAATACAAATCACTACAATAGCAAGTCAAACAAATTTCATGACCAAAAGAAGAATAAGCATTCTACTGTAACAAAAATCAAAATCAATGGTCTCAGGGGTAAAAACTATTTTAAGCTTATATTAATTAAATTATAAACAGTTAAAAATGCAAAGATGACATGGCTTACTGTCACCCCCTCCCAAATCTTTGGGTTTAATTTATAACTCTTAGATAAGTAGCACTTCTATGATTAAATGTTAAAAACAATGTTTTTTGGAAAATAGATACTAAATATTTACATATTCAAAAGAAGTGCCACAAAACATGTTACAAAATTTAAATTGGCAGACGTATTAAGTGATGTATTCCTGAGACCATAATGCTGTTTGTTCCAAAGTCTCTGTCCTTGTACTACTAGAGACCTACTGATTTCTGAGCAGATTTAGAACACAATCTTTTGATTATTCCAGAAATGATTCTATCAGCATCAGAGAGGACATTGCAACCTATATTCCAAACCATCTTTAAAAAAAAATCCCATCTTACAGCACTTATCAGTACTGTCTCCTACTTTGATTTTTGATCTTGACTACCACAAATGTTTTCATAGGTTATGATTCCTGGACAATCTTATCTATAACCTAGCCTTCCCCTTTTATTTGATGAAGACTTGACCTTTTCTTTTTATCATTTCTTGGTCTCATAATCATGTTCAATAGATTACCAGCTTCAAAAAAGTAAATTCCTGTCAATTTATCTTGGAAAAATAGTTTTGTCAATGAGGTGAGATTTAGAAATAACAGATAATGGGAATATATTTTGTTAAACATTCATGTTCAGTTTTTTAATCACAAAAGAAAATGTTTTATATTTGTAACTTTGAGAAGAACAATAGTTCTAATAAGATTCCTGCACTGAAAAGATAACCTATACTTAGATCTCAAGATCTATACTTAGACCTCCTTGCATTTATTGTTCCCTCCGGCTCCAGTCAAATTAATATCATGTCCTTTTTTGTCTGCCAATGTTATTTGCTCTTAGCATTGGCATGTAGGTGGTGGCATTTTACAGAGCAAGAGGGAGACGTCTATCAACCAATCAACCCTTTCATCTGTAAGTCAAGAGGCCCCGTCACCTTTAGTACCTGCAAGGCACTTCCTCCCCACTCTTCAGCTGTTTACAGTTGCATTCTGACTGATGGAAAAGCTTCCCATTTTTATTAGAATGAAAAAAGAGCAATCATACTATGCCCTCAAGAATTAAAATTAGCAAATGTGATGTGCATATTACTTTCTTTCTAAACTCCTTTAAAAAGGAGTTACTCCATTTTAAAACCGAAGACATCCTAAATTCTACTTCGTTAATAAAAAGAGAAAAACATTTAAAATTAAATTACCGTATATACTCGAGTATAAGCCGAGTTTTTCGGCACGTTTTTTGTGCTGAAAAACGCCCCCTCGGCTTATACTCGAGTCTACCCTTGCAGAGCCGACCCAGGGAGAGGGTTTTTTGCCCTCGGGAACAGCTGGGCCGGCAGGACGAGCCCAAATGCTGCCGGCATGCTTTGCCAGCTCGGCCGGCCTGCTTTGGGGCGGCGGCTGGCCTCCGGCGCTCCGCCGCTTTTGATGGCGGCGGCCTCCCCTGCCGCCGCACTCAATTTCGCCGGAGAGGAGGGCGAGGTGACAAACAAGGGGCGAAGTGTCCCGCCGAGGCGGAGAGTCACCGCTTCTTCGAAAGCGAAATTGAGTGCGGCGGCAGTGGGTGGGGAGGCCGCTGGGGAGCCCGAGCCAATCCCGGCCCCCAGCCGGCACTTCACGGCGGCCTCCTGCCGCCGCACTCAATTTCGCCGGAGAGGAGGGCGAGGTGACAACGCCAAGGCAGAAGAACTCTTTATTTGTCTGCGGAGGCGACCTCGCCCTTCGAAAGCCGAAATTGAGTGCGGCGGCAGTGGGTGGGTGGGGAGGCCGCCGTGAAGTGCCGGCTGGGGAGCCCGGAGCCAATCCCGGCCCCCAGCCGCACTTCACGGCGGCCTCCCCTGCCGCCGCACTCAATTTCGCCGGAGAGGAGGGCGAGGTGACAACGCCCGCTGGCGAGAGTGACAAACAAATAGAGTTCTTCCGCGCAAGACTCGCCTCCTCTCCGAAATTGAGTGCGGCGGCAGTGGGGTGGGGAGGCCGCCGTGAAGTGCCGGCTGGGGAGCCCGAGCCAATCCCGGCCCCCAGCCGCACTTCACGGCGGCCTCCCCTGCCGCCGCACTCAATTTCGCCGGAGAGGAGGGCGAGGTGACAACGCCTCCGCCCCCACCGCGGGCAAGAGGAGGACGAGTGAGAGGGGCGAAATGTCAACGCCCTCCGCCTCCGCCGACCACCGCCGCCGCCGCCATCAAAAGCGGCGGAAGAAAACGCCGAGGCCAGCCGCCGCCAAAACGAGCCGGCCGAGCTGGCAAAGCATGCCGGCACTTCAATCCCGGCCCCCAGCCGGCACTTCACGGCGGCCTCCCCACCCACCCACCCACCCCCACTGCCGCCGCACTCAATTTCGGCTGGAGAGGACGGCGAGTGTCAAACGCCAAGGGCGAGAAGAACTCTTTTATTTGTTTGTCACTCGCCTCCTCTTACTGCCCTCCTCTCGCCTCGGAGGGGCGGAGGGGCGCTTGTCATTAATACATCCCAATAAAATGCAAAGGTTTCAAAGCATGTTTTGGAAAAGCAGCGAGGGATGGGGAGAATGCTGCCTTGAATGTGAAAAGAAACGTGGAAAACTCCAACTACAGTATAAAAAAACATTTGCACTCAGTACTTTTTATTTTATTTTATTTTTGCCAAGTTTTCCTAGGGTTTTTTTTTCCCTATGGAAATTGGGGAGGTGGGGAGAAAGAGGTGAAAAGAAAAGCCTCTTGGAAAGCGGAGAAATACGGCAAGAACAAATTTCTCCGAGAGGGGGCAGGAGGAGGAGGAGGAGGAGAGATGGGGGCATTGCAAGCTAGGGTGGGAAGAAGGAGGAGGAAGAAGAAGGGAGGCAAAAGAAACCGACCCAAGCGCAGATCAGCAAATTAGCTTTCCTTCTCCAAACCAATTTTTTTTAAAAAAAAAAACCCGTTCTACCCAGAGCAAATGGCAAATAAGCAGCCTGCTTTTGAGTCTGATTATTGTTTCATGGTGGTTGCCCTCTCTGATCTCCTTGTACATGACAAGGCACCTCTAACCCAGCGCTTTGTGTTTGTTATTGGTAATTCTCCTCTCCTTCTTCCATTGGAGTCCTCTCCTTCCTTTCCGAACGGGCGGGCGATTTACCTTCTGCCTCTTTTATTTTCCTGGAGGTGGAGGTGTATTCCTAAGGATGCCTTCAGTGCTGGGGAAGGAGCCGATCCATGGAGGGAGGGGGCGACGCTGCCGAGAAGCCGCTGCTTACAGAGAGCGAAAGAGCCAGGAGACCTTGGCATAGGTGGGCGGCTGGTGTAAGGCAGGGCAGAATACTAAATATTTACATATTCAAAAGAAGTGCCACAAAACATGTTACAAAATTTAAATTGGCAGATGTATTAAGTGATGTATTCCTGAGACCATAATGCTGTTTGTTCCAAAGTCTCTGTCCTTGTACTACTAGAGACCTACTGATTTCTGAGCAGATTTAGAACACAATCTTTTGATTATTCCAGAAATGATTCTATCAGCATCAGAGAGGACATTGCAACCTATATTCCAAACCATCTTTAAAAAAAAATCCCATCTTACAGTACTTATCAGTACTGTCTCCTACTTTGATTTTTGATCTTGACTACCACAAATGTTTTCATAGGTTATGATTCCTGGACAATCTTATCTATAACCTAGCCTTCCCCTTTTATTTGATGAAGACTTGACCTTTTCTTTTTATCATTTCTTGGTCTCATAATCATGTTCAATAGATTACCAGCTTCAAAAAAGTAAATTCCTGTCAATTTATCTTGGAAAAATAGTTTTGTCAATGAGGTGAGATTTAGAAATAACAGATAATGGGAATATATTTTGTTAAACATTCATGTTCAGTTTTTTAATCACAAAAGAAAATGTTTTATATTTGTAACTTTGAGAAGAACAATAGTTCTAATAAGATTCCTGCACTGAAAAGATAACCTATACTTAGATCTCAAGATCTATACTTAGACCTCCTTGCATTTATTGTTCCCTCCGGCTCCAGTCAAATTAATATCATGTCCTTTTTTGTCTGCCAATGTTATTTGCTCTTAGCATTGGCATGTAGGTGGTGGCATTTTACAGAGCAAGAGGGAGACGTCTATCAACCAATCAACCCTTTCATCTGTAAGTCAAGAGGCCCCGTCACCTTTAGTACCTGCAAGGCACTTCCTCCCCACTCTTCAGCTGTTTACAGTTGCATTCTGACTGATGGAAAAGCTTCCCATTTTTATTAGAATGAAAAAAGAGCAATCATACTATGCCCTCAAGAATTAAAATTAGCAAATGTGATGTGCATATTACTTTCTTTCTAAACTCCTTTAAAAAGGAGTTACTCCATTTTAAAACCGAAGACATCCTAAATTCTACTTCGTTAATAAAAAGAGAAAAACATTTAAAATTAAATTAGTAACCTATCTACATCCATTATTGCTTGCCCACCCATCCTTAGTTTTAGATTCTTTTTCTTTTCAAATTAATTGCAAGGGCTCAATTATCTGTTCTTTAAATTGACAGAAAGCTTATAAAACATACATCTGGGTCTTGTTTATCAACAAGGACAAATAAAATTTTTAAAATCTTCCAGGTCCCTTTTAGATTTGCATATCTCCATAAAAGTACAGGTTCTTTTCAAAGAAAGCACTGAACAATTATTACACCAATCCAAATTTTTAATTACACCTACGGGCCTAGATATCTACTATATGTGTGCATTCAACACCAAAATGAGGGCTATCCTAAAGATTATTTAAAAATGAACACAATAGTAGGATTCATATGAAGTGCAACATTATTCCCTTGATAACCTATTGACACATCTCTGCTTAGCTTTTTCCAATCAGCCATGGGAATCAGTTCTTAGCAAAGGTTTTCTTTCTTTCTTTTAAAAGCCGATTACAAATGAAAGGAGGAAGAATTATGCTTGAGGATATACATACCCACAAACAGAACACTGTGCTAAAGATCGCGAGTATACACAGCAGTTACTTAAGCTTGAAAATCCCACAGTTATAGATGCCCACTTGATGAGATAGGTGGCATAATCATGTGATAACCAAACAAATAAATAAAATATAATGGATGTCATGTGGATATTCTTGTCATGGACCTCCTTAGTAACACAATCTAGAAAATCATTATTCTTGTAGCATCTCAATGAAGCTCCAACATAGTTCCTGCAGATGTCCCATCATGGATATTTCCATTTCATGTCACTCTCCTACATTTAAGTTAACCATTCCATTTATGGCATCTAACATTTAAAAAAAAAAAAAACATACTTATTTATTTTATTTTATTTTATTTTATTTTATTTTATTTTATTTTATTTTATTTTATTTTATTTATTAAAATTTGTATACCGCCCTTCTCCCGAAGGACTCAGGCGGTTCACAGCCAAATAAAATAGACAATACAATATAAATACAATTAAAATACAATTAAAAACTTATTAAAATTGGCCACAATTAAAATTTGAGACTAAAACCCATTAAAATACCTATAAACTTAAAAACTAGCAGGCCAGCGCAGATAAATAAGTAAGTTTTAAGCTCGCGAAAGGTTCGGAGGTCCGGAAGTTGGCGAAGTCCTGGGGAGTTCGTTCCAGAGGCGGGAGCCCCACAGAGAAGGCCCTTCCCTGGGTGTCGCCAGGCGACACTGTCGCGCCGGCGGCACCCTGAGAGTCCCTCCTGTGAGAGCGCACGGGTCGGTGAGAGGTATTCGGTAGCAGCAGGCGGTCCCGTAAGTAACCCGGCCCTATGCCATGGGCGCTTTAAAGGCGTTCACCAACACCTTGAAGCGCACCGGAAGGCCACAGGCAGCCAGTGCAGCCTGCGCAGGATAGGTGTCACTCGGGAGCCACGAGGGCTCCCTCTATCACCAGCGCAGCTGCATTCTGGACTAACTGTAGCCTCGGATGCCCCTCAAGGGAGCCCCATGTAGAGAGCATTGCAGTAATCCAGGCGAGGCGTCACAAGGCGTGGTGACTGTGCACAAGGCATCCCGGTCTAGAAAGGCGCAACTGGCGCACCAGGCGAACCTGGTGGAAAGCTCTCCTGGAGGCGGCCGTCAGGTGATCTTCAAAGACAGCGCATTGTATGAGAGTGACAGCAGTGATGATGACGACTGTGAACTCAGTGATGACGACAACGATATGCGGATAACATCACAGAAGCTGAAGTAGCTGAAGCTCTGTTTGGACAAACAGATGATGAGGAGGAGAACTCCAGTTTTGAGGGATTTTAGCTCTCGTTAGCTTGGTTGCTGTTACTTTTAAAGATACTGTATTTTTGATACCATATTCTTTTTGGGGACCCCCTTTTGCACTTTTATTGTTTTTCGTTCAAATAAATATTCATGTTATTTTACTTGGCTCTATCTTTATTTTTTACATTGACCAGTAGCTGCCTCATTTCCCACCCTCGGCTTATACTCGAGTCAATAGTTTTTCCCAGTTTTTGTGGTAAAATTAGGTACCTCGGCTTATATTCGGATCGGCTTATACTCGAGTATATACGGTAGTAACCTATCTACATCCATTATTGCTTGCCCACCCATCCTTAGTTTTAGATTCTTTTTCTTTTCAAATTAATTGCAAGGGCTCAATTATCTGTTCTTTAAATTGACAGAAAGCTTATAAAACATACATCTGGGTCTTGTTTATCAACAAGGACAAATAAAATTTTTAAAATCTTCCAGGTCCCTTTTAGATTTGCATATCTCCATAAAAGTACAGGTTCTTTTCAAAGAAAGCACTGAACAATTATTACACCAATCCAAATTTTTAATTACACCTACGGGCCTAGATATCTACTATATGTGTGCATTCAACACCAAAATGAGGGCTATCCTAAAGATTATTTAAAAATGAACACAATAGTAGGATTCATATGAAGTGCAACATTATTCCCTTGATAACCTATTGACACATCTCTGCTTAGCTTTTTCCAATCAGCCATGGGAATCAGTTCTTAGCAAAGGTTTTCTTTCTTTCTTTAAAAGCCGATTACAAATGAAAGGAGGAAGAATTATGCTTGAGGATATACATACCCACAAACAGAACACTGTGCTAAAGATCGCGAGTATACACAGCAGTTACTTAAGCTTGAAAATCCCACAGTTATAGATGCCCACTTGATGAGATAGGTGGCATAATCATGTGATAACCAAACAAATAAATAAAATATAATGGATGTCATGTGGATATTCTTGTCATGGACCTCCTTAGTAACACAATCTAGAAAATCATTATTCTTGTAGCATCTCAATGAAGCTCCAACATAGTTCCTGCAGATGTCCCATCATGGATATTTCCATTTCATGTCACTCTCCTACATTTAAGTTAACCATTCCATTTATGGCATCTAACATTAAAAAAAAAAAAAAACATACTTGAGCTCCTTTGTATAATATTACCTCGAATGTACCATCAAATATGTAAGGGACAAAAACTAAAATCATGGCAGTTATCGGAAGATACTATAATTCAGATTTATATCATTTTTCTGGGTCATCTTTTATAAGCATATTATCAATGGGCTAAACTATAGATAGTCCTCAGCTTACAACCATCCATTTAGTGGCCATTCAAAGTTACACTGCACTGAAAAAAGTGACTTATCACCATTTTTCATACTTATGACAACTGCAGCATCCCCATGATCGTGTGATCAAAGTTCAGATGCTTGGCAACTGGCATGTACTTATGACAGTTGCAATATCCCAAGGTCATATGATTTCCTTTGGCAACTTTCTGATAAGCAAAATCAACAAGGAATCAGATTCACTTAATAACTTTTTTTTATTAGCAACTTAAGCAACTGCAGAGATTCTCTTATCAACTGTGGCTAGGAAGGCTGTAAAATGAGGAAAAATTCACTTAACAACCATCTTGCTTAGCTACAAAATTTTAGGTTCAATGGGGCCATAGGTTGAGGACTACCTGTACACAGTTGGTTTTTTGCTTGCCTGTGGCTGCACCCCTAATTTAAAAAAAGCTAACAACCACAGATAGCAACAAGAAATAGACTTTCTCCCTATATTTAAAAAATACCAAAATTGTGGACAGTAAAGTTTTAGCTATCCTTCAACAGTGTAGAGCAGGGGTATCAAACTCGATTTCATTAAGGGCTGCATCAGGGTTGTGTTTGACGTTGGGGGGATGGGGTGGGCATGGCTGGGGTGGGCGTAACCAGCTCAACATCACTCATGTCAGGGGCTCCTGTGGTGGGCCGAGCACTCTGCCAGCAAAAACGGGCTCCCAAACTCCATTTTTGGCTGCAACAGCCTCCTGCAACCCTCTGCCAGCGAAAATGAAGCTTGGGAGGACCGCGGGGCAATCCTTCACTTTTTCCAGGGTGGCCCTATGGGCCAGGTCCAGCCCCTGGGCCTTGAGTTTCACACTCCTGGTGTAGAGAAGCTGAGCAATGCTAAGCTAGAAATATGAAAAGCAATCACTTGGTTCAAATCGAGAAAATTGTTGATTGGAATCATTTGTGTCTTGTTTTATATACTAACCGCAGTTCCCAATGATGTTTGAATTTGAGAACTGTAGCTTGTCCAAACTGTTTGATAGAACACTCCAGAATCAGAGTTTCCAATGTGGCTTTTTTAAACAAACCTTGTGTACCAAGGTCATACGTTCTAAGGAACTGTAGTCCATCTATAAACAGAGTGGAATGTTTCAAATATTCTTTTTTGGAAAACCAAAAGGAGGAAAGATAGAGCAGTCTGTAAGACTTTACTAAGAAGCCACCCACTATAACCTGCTATGTGCTCAGCTGAACCTAGATCAGATTTTCCCACACTCTAATGCCAACTTTTAAAAATAATATAATGGAATGTAAAAATCTAATCCAGCCTTAGTTCTGGGCAATGTGGGAGGCAATATACAGTATTCATTTTTTTTTTTTTTAAATGATGCTGATATGCATTATCTGCACAAATGATTCAGCACTGTCAATATGATTGTTCAAATGATGGTGGTTTCTAACAAATGGATGAAAAAAAAAACCTTGAAATATCCAAAAAGCAAAAATTCCACAAATGTTTTTGGAGAAAAAGAATGCTTGTGTATGTGGGTGTATATGCATTTTCTCTTAAATTACTTTAAGTGATTTATCATATTCAGAATTTTGGAATAAGGTTTATCAGAATTTGAAGAAGCTTTGTATTTAATCTCTCCTGAACAAAGTATGATTCCTTCTTTTCCACCTGGCTTTGTAGTCATACCTCCTCAAAACAAAAACAGTCTACCTTAATTACTATAGATTATTATTAAACAATACATATACACATACACACAAAGGCATCTCGGTAAAAAAAACCAACACCCAAACCTCTAAAAGGTAGAAAAAGTTTAATTGCCTTCAAATATTTTTCTTTTACTCCACTGTAGTTCATAGTCCTGCAGAAGGAGCAGAATACTCCTCATGTTCTTATAGAAAAAAATTCATGAAGAGACATAAAAATAATTATAGGTCATAAATCAAAACTAGCATACAAAAACAACCCTCTCACCTGGATATATCAAAGACGTCATCATAAAAGTTCAATGAGAAAGCAACACAAAAGAAATGCTGATTAGGTAGGTTAAAATAGCCCACAGATTAATAGAATGAGCTATAACTTGTTCAGGCAAAATGATCCTTCATTTCACTTGCCAAATGCCACCTCTATTTCAATACATACATATACAAAAGGAGCATTCATCCAGCCACCCATTTCTCAGCAGGGTCTAATAAACGCACACTATAAAGGGGCACAAGCTTGCTCAGATGTAAAAGGAGGAAGGGTTGACAAATGTTTGATAGAACTGAAATAAGATAGTGACCTACAACATACTGCCTTCAGTAGAAACAATGGAGTCTCAGAAATGACTCTAATGGCGAATAAATGTGCTGTCATTCTTAAAAAATAGTTTTTGAAAGGGAAAATATCAAAGAACTGATCTCATGTTACAAGTCCAGTAATATCTTTAATTTAGGGAGGTAAGACGATGGCAATATAGATGAGAGGAAGATCATTTATTTTCTGACTTCTTTGAATTCTGAGAGGTAGTGCTGTGAATTTGTGCATTAAAACATCAGCACATTCACATCTAAAAAAACCATATCCAGCCAGCTAACCAAAGCGGAGTTTTTTTTCACTTTTAAGCAGACAATTTATGGACTTCGAGTTTCATATACATAAGGCTGGAGGTTTTTTTAGTAACATCACCAAAAAGTAATTTATAACTCTTAAAACAGCACACAATGCCTGAATATTTACTGCTTGTCTCTTAACTGTCATGTATAGGCAAGTTCACACTGAAAATATTATTTTATTTGTTTATTTGTTCTATCTTGCCCTTCCTCTAGAGACAAAGACAGCTTATATGGGAATCTCTCTTTATTTTATCTTCTCAAAAACCTTGTGAGGCAAACTGGACTGAAAGAGAATGACTGGCCTAAAGTCGCTTCAATAAATTTCCCCAGTGATCAAGGGAAGGTCCACCAGCTAGATCTTAGCACTGAAGAGCAGTGCTAATGTTAATCTGAGAAATGCAAAATATTCTTTTAGGGACACATGTCCACTGGATAGCTAGCAACAGGCCTATTTCCCTTGCAACTTGAATGCCTTGGTTCTCTCTGAGCTTGGTTGTTTTCTTGCAGAAGTTTCATTACCCAAACTAAGTAACATCATGAGTGCTAATCTTGTCGGCAGCACTAATCTTCATTATCAAAGCAAACCGATCAGCCAATGCTTACTTAACACACCATTTTTATAGTGCATGTTGGCTGCAGCAAAGAAAAAAAACAACAACGGAGGAAGAGAAAAAAGAAGTCAGTGTGACCGTTGAGGTATGGAGAAGGAAGACGTGAAAGGCCACTACAACTTCCATGGAATACAGTGATCTCCATCTTTTTCTTGGGTAGCACTGGGGAAGAATCTGCAGAAATTCTTTCTTAAGGATCCCACAAACCTTGTGAAAGCTCTGGAATCAAAAGTTACATGATGTCCAACCCTAAAGGAAACACAAACCCTTCATTTATCTATAATACAGAGACTTTGCAGATTAACAAATATATTATTGCATAAGGATTATCTATCATCCATCTATCTGTCTGTCTGTCTGTCTATCTACCGGTACCTACCTACCTACATCTGTCAGCCAGCATCTGTCTTCTTTAGGATAGGATAGGATAGGATAGGATAGGATAGGATAGGATAGGATAGGATAGGATAGAATAGAATTTTTTATTGGTCAAGTGTGATTGGACACACAAGGAATTTGTCTTGGTGCATATGCTTGCTCTCAGTGTACATAAAAGAAAAGATACCTTCATCAAGAATCATAAGGTAAAACAATGATAGTCATAGGGTACAAATAAGCAATCAGCAAACAATATCAATATAAATCATAAGGATACAAGCAACAAGGTTACAGTCATACAGTAGTGGAAGGAGATGGTCAAGGAAAGGAAGATCAAGGAAAGATCTTTGTCAAGGAAAGATCTCCGGGAAGCTTATGACTTATAATTCATTCTTGAACTTATTATTGGAAATCATTTTCATTAAGAGCTCCACCTTCCATGAATTTATCTAAACTTATTTTAAATTTTAATTTCTACATGTTTGAGTAATTTAAACTTTGTAATTTAAAGTTTTCTGTGGTATTAATTACCAGCAATATAGTTACATTTTGAGTCAAATGGAGCCTATTGTTTCAATAAAAGTCCAATTTGTCCAAAATACATTTTCTCATTTTTTAATAAAGCCAAATCCTTCCTACTAATACAACAGTCTTCTGCTGAACTATTATGTCTGAAATATTATTATCTTTTAGATTTTAACTTCTATCCAACAAATGTATTTATTTTATCAAGTTTAGACACTATATATAGTGTCTAAACTTGATAAAATATTATATTTATTTAATTTACTTTATTTACTTAATTTATAAGTATAAATACATATTTATTTATTTTAGAAAATGTATTTTGCCACTTACTCGCACATGGAGACTCAAAGCTGCTTATATGGATATAAAAACCATATAAAAGAAATAAAAAGAATAATAAAATAATAAATTAGTAAAATAATAACCTCCCACACCCCCTGACAACACAGTTTCTTACAAACCATTAAATGGGCTTCATCCTGCTCCAGGCCCGTTGACAGAATGTCTTCAGAGCCTTCCAAAAGAGTGTTTAGAGTGGGGGGCCAACCTAATGTCTAGGGGAATGATGTCAGAGAGAGAGAGAGAGAGAGAGAGAGAGAGAGAGAGAGAGAGAGAGAAGGAGGGAGGGAGAGAGAGAGAGAGAGCGCCATCATGGAGAAGGCCCTTCTTCTGGGTCCCGCAACATTCCTTGCCTCCCCGGTCTAGTGGGTTGGGACACATGTGAACTTCAAGAGACAGTCCCTCAGATAACCATGGAAGGTTTTAAAGGTGACAAGCAGCACCTTGAATTGCACCTGGAAGCAAATCAGCAACCAATGCAGTTCCCGCAGGAGAAATGATACATGTGCACACTGAGGTCTGCACAAAACCATGCAGGCTGCTGCATTTTGCACCAACTGAAGCTTCCAGATGCTCTTCAGGGGCAGCCCCATGTATAGCACTTTGCAATAGTCAAGATGGGAGGTGACTAAGGCATGAGTGACCGTGAGTAGGGATTGTTGGTCCAGGAAAGGGTGTAACTGGCGCACAACCTGCAGTTGCACAAAAGCCCTCCTGGCTGCCACTACCGCCTGATCTTCGAGCAGGAGTCATGAGTTCAGGAGAAACCCCAGATTATGCACAGGGTCTGTTTGGGGCATCCAAGACCAAAAATGGCAATTCTCCATGGGCCAAAGAACCCCAAACCCACAGCCACTTGGTCTTTGCTCAGTTTTAAATATTGAATATTAAAGACTGAATATTAACGACTCTGTCTGCTTTACAGATAAAAAGTCATAGAATCATAATAAAAATAAAGATAAAATTGAATTAAAACAAAACAACACATGGAGTGGAACAAGACAGAGCCTCAGGTAACCGTCATGCTATGAATAACTTTAAAAACAATAAACAACATTTTGAATTGGACCCAGAAGCAATCTGGAATCTAATTTGATTTATGCAGCAGAGGTATACATGCACAGTCCTTGGGGTATCCAAAACTGCTTGCACAGCTGCATTCTTCACCAGCTGCAACTTCCAGATACTCTTCCAAGTGTAGCCCCATATAGATCACATTGTGGTAGTCCAAACAGGAGGTAATGAGGGCAAGAATGACTTGAGAAAAGGGCTCCCAAACGAGAAATGGGCATAACTGGTGTGCAAATCAAAGCTGAGAAAAGGCCCTCCTAGTCAAGACTGCCACAAATAATATTTTATTTCCAGGAGTGCACAAGCCTCGAATTGTAACTTTACCAAGGCTGATTTTGTAACTTGTGGCCAGATGCCTGCCAAAAATCCGTGTTTCTAATTCTCAAACCACTTATTATTTGTAGTTCCCCACTGCTGGCAGCATATCTTCAGCATGAAACAATTCTTGTAGGTCCTGTCCAAGGCATAATTTCTCTCTCTAGTTGGATTGCTGCCCTTCTTTCCTGCCCTTATTGTTCATACTGTCAGAGGAAATGTCACTTTGAGAATGGAATGGACACTGTCAAATACTGAATATGTCACTGTCATATTCACCGAGAACCTTTCCATAAAGCACTTTGAGGTTGATTTCAATTAGAAGTAATATAAAATGTGACTCAAATAAACATTTAAAATTTTATTTTGTTTTCTTCAGATCAGCTACTTGTGGCCTCACAATATTTCCCACAAGCCAAGAGCACATTATACTAAACCCATTCCAATTTCTATAAAGCTTTTTAATCAAGCTGTATGTCTTGCCTGGTCACTTATGTCAACTGTACCTTTCTAACTTAAAAATGGAAATTTTAATTGCTGTCACTGAACTTTTATAAGTTGAGTAATTTTCAGGTTCATATGTTTCAGAGGTTTCTATTCAAAATGTTGTTTTCCAAGCTGGGATGGCTGTTTTCAAGGTCAACAAACTTGTGGAAAACAGCTTTAGCACACAAAGGAAGCATATATAAATAGATGAAATAGTTTAAAGCAGCAGCAGCCCCCGACCTTTTGGGCACTGCCTGCTTCCAGTGGATGGGGCTTCACTTGTTTGCGTGGCCCAGTTTCTGGCATGCCAAGGCCGAGTGCCGGTCCATGGATCAGGGATTGGGCACCCCTAGTTTAAAGCAATCAATTCAATCATTCATGTTTTCTCTAAGCCAATTCTCTACTTTTGGCCCATACAAATTCCAAGAAACAGAGAGAAAGAGGAAGTATGTGTGTTCTGTGCTGGAAAAATTCAAAAATTCATTTCAGTCACTTGATGTTATCACACTTCTGCCAAAAAACCAGTATGTATGTATGTATGTGTCTGTCTGTCTGTCTATCTATATCTATATAAAAATATCAACTGAAGAAATCATGAGCATAATCAAATTACTCAATATCAGCTATCTACTTCAAAAACTTCTTTATAAATGTTTTTCTCCTTGCCTTTTGAGTAATTCTTACCATATGTTTACATTACTGAATTCTAGCATTGTAATAATTTCCTTCTATCAGCTGAAGTCTATGTATTGTTATATTCATAAGCTATCATTTTTCTTAGAAAAAAAATATTATTATATTATAATATATTATAATATATAATATATATATATGTAGGTCTTTGGTTATTCGGGTTTTCTCCTGTGTAAAATTGGAAGTGTCTTGGTGACGTTTCGACGAAGTCTCATTCGTCATCTTCAGGCTTCAGCTTCGTGCCTCCGGGAGCAATGCGTGACCGCAGCTGTTTCTTCCCTTTTAACTGCTAGTGGGGGTTTGAACTGATTGGGTGGGAGCTTGGCTGTGATCTGATTGGATAGGGTTTTTTTTGTGCTCTGATTGGCTGGGGGTGTGTCCTGTTTGGGTGGGGGCTTGGTTGTGCTCAGATTAGTCTGAGTTACAGGGGGATTTGAGCTGGTGAGCTGCATTGCTGTTGTTTGGCTTCGTGTTTGTGGTCGTGCTACATCTTCATAGTGGGTGTCAGTCTGCTGCATGTATGGATTGAAGGGGTTTGAAATGGCTAATGTTGCAGCTGCGGTCTGGCTTCTAGTCCTTGGTCGTGCTTCATGATCAGTGTGGGTTTGGGTCTGCTTTCTGGGTGGATGTGTGGTGGTGACATCCTGTGTGGACCTCGTGAGTGTGGGTCTGGTGTCATTCCTTGTGTTAAGGACTCGTTTGTCAATAAGGGCAGGTTTCCAAATGGCTGGTAGGCGGGAGGTATCATCTCGTTTGTTCATGCTGTGTGGGCGTTTTTCTATCTCGATGGCTTCTCTGATTATTCTCCAGACAGGTGGGAAAACGGCAGTCAGGCATGGGTTAACTCTTGTGTCAAGCTTGTAGGACCGAGTCTTTAATTTGTTTCAAGCCCCGCCTTATCCTGTTGTCTCTCCAGTTTTTTACTCGGTCCCAAGCTGGACCAACGTGTCTTCCTGAGCTCCTAAGTTAGCTCTAGCTTTAGTTTTATTTTGTGCTTTTATTTAATCAAGTTTTCAGCGTTATTACAATATTTACAAAGGATTCAGATTTCAATCTTCAAGCGGCAAAAGGAGAGCAGCAGAAGCTATTATCTTGCCGGCTGGCAGATTCATTCCTCAGCAACCTCCCGGGGCTCAGAGAGGTTTGCTTAGCTTCCCAACTCTGCAAAGGGGGCGGAGTTTTTCTGCAAGCTGCGTTTCACAGCCTTTGCTGAGCAGCTAAAACGGCGCACCGAGAGATCTATTACAGCCCTTATCTTTCCGATCTCAGCTGCAGCTGCGGAGAACAGTTTGGCTGACGCTACAGAACCCTCCTCACGCAAGTATACCACCGGCTGGTGAAATCGTGGGGGAAGTAGAGTGGGGCCTCTTACTTGAGCTTTGCCTCTGAGGCCACAAGGGGCAGTTTATATTGGCGCGATCTCTCGGGCGGCTAATTTTGGCGAAAAGACTCCGGCGCCATTTTGAGGCAATTAAAGTTCTTTAGCGGTCGCCATATTGGGAAGCGATTCTTACTAAGCTTTTGCCTGCTTATTCCTGAGGATTATTAAAAATGAGCAAAAGACCAATAAAGAAAGAAATATCACCTCCGGGTTCCTGAGGATGTCCCAGGGAGGAACATCAGCCCCTACAGGCAGATCTTCCAAAAGTAAGGGATCTGAACTCAAATCCAAACCCACGGTGGAGGAAAGGAGGAGACATAAGGCATTAGAAAAGGCAGTCTCAAGGCCCAGCACCAGGCCTCTCTCACTTCCAGACCTCAGTCCACTGTGAGTACTACTCCTTCACGGGAGGAGGAACAGTCCCCCCACAGGGCAGCATCTGTTACCTCTTTACCTCCTAATTGGTCACCAGATCAACCAACTACAGGATCTACTCCAGTCCATATAGATGGGGCCCCATTGTTTCAGACTATGCCAGAAACTCATATAAGACCAAGCCAACATTCTAATACCAGGAGCCCATTCAAACAGCCCCATTCCAATCCTATCCAGGGCCAGGGGGGCTTACAGCTTCCTCCGGAGTTTGGGACTCTCATTGCTGATGCAATTCGATCCAGCTTCAGACAATGTTATCAGCAGGAGTCTAGGCCTCAAGCTCCTCCAGTCAGATCTCATCAGGAACATCTAGGTTCTGAAGACATCATGTCAGAACACGGTCAGATGGTATCTCCTGACCATTCAGATCAAGAATATTTGTCAGAGGGAGAGATCCCTAGGGATGAGGCCCTTTCAGAAGATGAAGGCTTAGATCTTGAACAACCAGCCTTCATTGGATTATTTAATCCTCAAGTCTTTAAATCACTATTACATAAGGCCCAAATGACCACCCGATTGGGAGAAGTGGCCACAACTAGAATTAGTAGGGAGAAAGGGGATGATCCCTCTACTACTTTATTTTCTGAACCAGCAATAACGGCAGACGCTGTACCGTCCCCCAAACTATTTACAGATGTGGTTCAACGACAATGGGGAGTCCCAGGTTCTGGACCTTTTCCAAACAGCCTAGACAAACGTTTATATAATATGACTTCTGAAATGTCCAACCTCCTACAGGTACCGGCAGTAGACAATCCTATAGTCTCTCTTTCTGCCACCTCCCACATAACGGGACCCCCAGAGGAATATCTTCGTCCTGAAGATAAAAGGGCTGAAAAGGTTCTAATAAAAGGGCATCAGGCGGCAGCTTGGTCAGTGAAGGCGGCTGCTTCAGCATCCTTTTTCAACAGAGCAACCATCATTTGGTTGAAGCAGTTACAAGCAAGGACAAACCCAGCAGATACAAGATCCCACCAGGACCTTAACAAGATCATTGCAGCTCTGGAATACTCGGCAGATGCCACACTCAATGCCGCTCGTTTCGCATCCAAGGCCATAGGGTCTTCTATCACTTCACGCAGGCTCCTTTGGCTTCGTAATTGGCAGGCAGATGTCAAAAACAAATGGAGACTAGCCTCATCACCCTTTTCAGGAGAAAAATTGTTTGGGGAATCACTTGAACCCCTCTTGATTGAAACAAAAGATAAGCGGAAGATTCTTCCATCATTGTCCAGGCGCTCTGGCGTTCGCTCAACTCCTTATTCTCGTCATCAGTCCTTTGGGTTCGATTCCAGCTTCTACCAGCCACGTCAACACAGACCTTTTCAACCCAGAGGCTCCTTTCAGCAGGACAATCAGGTCAGAACACCTTACAAGATTTCTTCCAGAAAGCCCTTCCGTGGGGGTAGGGAAGGGCTCCCGTAGATCTAAGTAATTCACTCTCTTCCTCCCATTGGCGGACGCCTGTCCCTTTCTCCGCCCACTGGGAATCTACTATTTCGGATGCTTGGGTTCTACATACTATTAGGGAAGGTCTCTTTTTAGAATTCACCTCTATTCCCCCTAGGTTTTTTATTCCTTGTCCCATTTCTCACGACAGTCATAACCGTGCTATCATGGAAGAGGCCATTACTCATCTCTCCAATATCAAAGCTATTCAACAGGTTCCACAGTCTCATCAGGGCAAGGGGTTTTACTCTAGACTTTTTGTAGTAGCTAAACCCTCGGGGGGATGGAGGCAATTCTGGACCTTAAATCCTTAAATAAATTCATTGCTTATCGAAAATTTAAGATGCAGTCCTTACATTCTATTTTAGAAGCCATTCACCCAGAGGATTTCATGGCTTCAATAGACCTAACAGAAGCTTATCTTCATGTTCTTATTGCCCCGGGACATAGAAAATACCTCCGTTTCTGTTACAATGGCCAACATTTTCAATATAGGGCCCTTCCGTTTGGTTTATCTTCAGCCCCTAGAGTGTTCTCCAAAGTCATGGGAGCCTTAATTGGTCACATTCGCACTCATCCCATCCGTATCCAATTCTACCTGGATGATATTATCATCATGTCGATCTGAGCCCTTGGCTCATCGGGACCTAAATACCACTATTCATATACTACAGGAACATGGCTTTTCCATAAATTGGGCCAAAAGCCACCTCTCACCTTCAACATTATCTTACACCTGGGAGCTATCATAGATTCCAAACAGTCATTAGTATTCCTCTCCCAGGATCGCCAGAATAGTCTCAAGGATCTGGTCAGACAGATCATTTATTCCCGATCCAGTCCTTGAAATCTCTTTCCCAACTATTGGGAAGATGGTTTCCACTTTTGGAATTGTACCCTGGTCTCGCTTACACAGCAGGGAACTACAATGGACCTTGCTCCCGTATCAGCGAAGAGGCCAGTCCACATCACTAACAAGAATTGTCTTCTACCAAAGACACTGACATCACTCCAGTGGTGGCTATCAGGCGCTCTGTCCAAGGGCAGTCGATTCAGAGAACCCAACAGAATTGTCCTTCGACAGATGCCAGTCTCACAGGATGGGGAGCCCACCTGGGTCCAAATATGGCTCAAGGCTTATGGTCAGCACAGGAGCATAAACTCAATATAAACCTTCTAGAACTAAGAGCAATCCACAAGGCCCTTCTCCACTTCCACGACTTAGTGAAGGGTCAGGACATTCTTGTGCTCACAGACAACACAACAGCAAAAGCCCATATAAACAGATGGGAGGCACACATTCAAGAACCCTCATGACAGAGACACTGACCCTCGGCCACTGGGCGAATTCAACCTTCTCTCGCTTGAGCTTCCCATATTTCAGGCACAGCAAATGTTCGGGCGGATGCCCTCAGTCGCCAACAAATAGATCAAGCGGAGTGGAAACTAGATCCAGCTCTCTTTCAAAAGATTTCCCTTGATTTGGTCTTCCCAAGGTGGATCTATTTGCAACTCCCTCAAATCATCAACTACCCAGATTCTTTGCCAGGTTCCCGTCCCCAGGAGGCGGAAGCGGTCGATGCGCTAAGATCACCATGGCCACCGGAACTGCTTTATGCGTTCCCTCCGCTTCCATTAATTCCCAAGGTAATCAGAAAACTCCTGGAAGAGAAGGCCGAACTAATCCTAGTGGCTCCTCATTGGCCTCGGAGACCTTGGTTTGCGGACCTCAAAGCTCTTTCAGTGACAACACCTTGGCGCATACCAGACAATCAGATTGCTCTCAGTCAGGGCGTTCTCATCCATCCAGAACCTCAGTGGTTACAACTCACCGTCTGGCGATTGAGCGGGACATCTTAGCGGGTCTCAACATTCCCCCAGACGCAGTACCGACAATTCAGGCGGCACGACGACCATCCACGAAGCGCATATACCAATTCACTTGGAAAGCTTTCTCGATGTGGTGCTCAAAGAGGTC
Organism: Ahaetulla prasina; assembly: GCF_028640845.1. Classification (NCBI taxonomy): domain Eukaryota; kingdom Metazoa; phylum Chordata; class Lepidosauria; order Squamata; family Colubridae; genus Ahaetulla; species Ahaetulla prasina. Next base: position 162,850,693 of record NC_080541.1, read on the forward strand.
CATTTCACCTAGGAATCCTGACCTATCTCACATCATTGGTTTCCTACAAGAGGGCCTGACGTCAGGTCTCTCTCCTAACACCCTCCGACGCCAAGTCGCAGCTCTTTCCTCGGTGCTTACCTTCAGCTCATCAGAGTCCCTGGCAAAGGATCGAGTCATCAGATTGTTTTTGAGGGGAGCCTCTAACCTGCATCCTCCTACTATTCACAGGTACCCATCCTGGAACCTTAATAAAGTTCTTAATACATTAATGAGAGCGCCATTTGAACCACTCCGAGAGGCTTCTTTACGACTCTTGACTTTCAAGGTGACTTTCCTTATTGCCATAACTTCAGCTCGCGCATTTCAGAATTGGCAGCGCTCTCAACACGCAAAGACCTTTGCATTTTCACCTCGATAGGGTAGTTCTGCGTCTCGACCCAACCTTTGTTCCAAAAGTTAATTCACTATTTCATCGTTCTCAGGAACTGATTCTCCCAAATTTCTGTCCCGCACCCAGACATCAAAGGAACATGAATGGCATCGTTGGATGTCCGAAGAGCCTTAAAGATATACTTACATCGTACTTCTCCATTTCAGAAACGGAAGCTCTCCTTGTTTCCTTCCAACCTTCTTCGTTAGGCTCCAAAGTTTCAGGACCTACCATTGGCAGATGGATACGGGCCACCATAGCCATGACATACGATTTGCAATCTCTTCCTCGGCCAAAGAACATCACAGCACACTCCACGAGTGCCTCCCGCCGGCAGCTTGGGCGACCCAGGCGCCTTAGAGGAAGTATGCAGGCGGCAACTTGGTCTTCACCGTCGCCTTTCATCAGACACTATAAACTCGATACCTATGCATCGGCAGAAGCCTCCTTGATGAGCGAGTTTTGCAAAGTGTACACGACAACCCATGACTCATCGGCCTATCTTCACCCTCCCGGACAATCACCTAGCTTTGGTATGTCCCATGCCTGACTGCCGTTTTCCCACCTGTCTGGAGAATGGGCGTTGGTCTTACCTGAGGCGTCCTTTCTCAGCAAGGAGGAAAACGGCAGTCAGCCCCACCCTTCTGGGGCCGATGTTTATCCATGGGGGGGGGGGGGCGTACATTAATTGTTTGTCATTTCAGGAAGACACGTAGAGTCTGAGCAGCTTCCTCGCCAAAAACTGGAGAGACAACAGGATAAGGCGGGGCTTGAAACAAATTAAAGACTCGGTCCTACAAGCTTGACACAAGAGTTAACCCATGCCTGACTGCCGTTTTCCTCCTTGCTGAGAAAGGACGTCTCAGGTAAGACCAACGTCCATTCTGTTGTTAAAGTGTTCCGTTTTGGCGATAGTTCTGGTCTTTTTAAAGTCAATATCGTGTCCTGTGGCTTTAAGGTGTTGGACCAGGGAAGAAGTTGGTTCCTCTTTTTTGACTGAGTTCTTGTGTTCTTCAATGTGTGCACTATATATATATATGTTTTCTGAGGTTTTCACGGGTGTTTGTATGTAGGTCTTTGGTTGTTCGGGTTTTCTCCCGTGTAAAATTAGAAGTGTCTTGGCAACGTTTCGACGAAGTCTCATTCGTCATCTTCAGGCTTCAGCTTCGTGCTTCTGGGAGCAATGTGTGATTGCAGCTGTTTCTTCCTTTTTAATTTTAATTTTTTAATTGGTTTATACAATTTTAATTTTTTAATTGATTTATACAATTTTACACAGGAGAAAACCCGAACAACCAAAGACCTACACACACACACACACACACACACACACACACACACACACACACACATATATAAAAAGCCAAAACCACTCAGACATTAATCACAAAATCTCCAGAACCGTAAAGCCTACAAACTTGAAATTTGCCATGTATGTTCCTCTTGGCTTCTAGGTACTCACTAAGAAAGGATTTTTCAAAATGACTATCAGAGCATTAGTATTTTCTATATTATGATTAACACGCTCTGATGCTAAGGAGTTCTTACTCCCCCTCCCCAACTGAAAAGAAATGTTCTAAATGCAAAACACAAGCAGAGGAATTTCAGTTTCAGTTTTATTTTCACAGCAGGAAGCAGCTTTAATACAGAACACTTGAGCTAAGCCACGCCCAGCCTCCTTCCTGTCTCCTCTTTGCTCACACAGCAAATACTGTTTGAGTTTCCAAACACACTTCAACTCTCTCACACACTGACAGGATGCTAGCCAGATGAATACGAATGGATGCTGCGGACTGGGACATTCTACTCCCCTTCCCCCTCTGTTCCAACTGCTAGTTGCATTATATTAACACATTCTGATGCTACGAAGTTACACATTCTACATTAAGTTTCAGACTGTCAATGTCAATTTATCAAGCCTGAGCACATAGTTTCATAGCAAAGGATGGGCGTCCAGCTAGTATATATATATATAATTATTTGGCTAGTTTATAAATAGCCTGTTATGGCCCTGTGACAAGTAAAGTTCACTTTCAAGCAAGCACATTTTTAAAATTCTATATTAGTAATTTAAAACTGCTTGGTAAGTAAACAGAAATTATCTCCTTTAGATACTGGATTCAATATTGTCTCTGTTCATATTTAAGGCAAAAGTGTGCTAATAGTGTTATTTAAACAGAAAATGGAGCATTTTTGACAGAGACATTGAGCTCTTCCTACTTTCTTATATGTCACTTCTGAAATTTGTGCTGCAGCCATTGTTTTCCATTCGTAGCTTAAGATACAGAGTAGAATCTGAACAGGAGTAGCCAAAAATACCTCTCCGGAATAAATTTCCCATTCCATTCCAGTAGGAAGTCAACTTTAATTTGCATAAAAAGTGAATGTAAGAAGACATTTCTACCATAGCCACATTTAATTTGCCTTTTATTTTCATGCAAGCTATGTTGTTCACTAGCTTTTACAGATGTAGGCAACAAATTAATTGTGTGACTTCTATAAGACGGAAGCTCTAAAGGATAATTGAATCAGTTCAGAAAGATAACATTAGTGATTTTGAGCATGGAGTATTATCACATACACACATACTCCTATCGTCTACTTGACTCACTGGAAAAGAGCCTAATGCTGGGAAAGATTGAGGGCAAAAGAAGAAGGGGATGACAGAGAATGAGGTGGCTGGATGGAGTCATTGAAGCAGTAGGCATGAGTTTAAATGGACTCCAGAGGATGGTAGAGAACAGGAATGCCTGGAGGAACGTTGTCCAGGGGGTTGCGATGGGTCGGACACGATTTCGCAACTAATAACAACAAAATCGTCTACTTGAAGCAAATTGGTGGCTTTTTTCTCCAGCTGCAGGTCTTCTGAGCTTTTAGTCAATTCATTTCTTATTGGCAGGAACCCTTGAATCACCCCACTCCTAGCATGAGAGGTCTTTCCTTTGTTAATACGTTATTCTTTCACCTTTTGAGGTTTTTAAATGCAGGGAAGGAAACAGTAATAAGGTAGATTGAAAACTGGGAGGTAGCAAACTAAGTTATTCCAGCAATAGTTATTCCAGCAATAGGCTGGAATGGGAGACTCGCAGCAGCTTAGAGTGAGGGATGTTGACTGAATTATATCCTTTGTATTTTCTGATTGACAGTTGACACCGGGACTGATTGGCTTATCCATTTCAAGGCTGGCTGAAGTGACGTTGACTACAAGTCAATTCCAACCCGTTTCGTAATAGACTGGAGAGTGGACCTGCTATGATGGAGCTGCTTGTCTTCCTGACACAAAATTAGGTCTGCTATCCTTCTTCTAATACCTCCTGAAAGGGCAACCTGTTCAATTAGGATCTTCTTCTTCACCCTCTTCCTCCTTCCATTTTGGTCAACTACCTTGTTTCAAGCCAGCTTTCATCTTTTCTCCTTTTCATTTCAATGCCTTAGGCTCCTTTCTATATAGAAAACCAACTTATATACATCCCAATTTTGCACAGTCATCCAAAAAAACAATCTCCTGCCATCAGCCACTAGCAGCAAAGTTGTGCTTTGCTCAAAAGGGTTCTTTAGCCAGCTTTCTGGAAAGCCAGGCAAATAAACTTCCTCTATGCATTAACAAATTTGTACAAAAACATCCCCCATGGATGATTATATGAGATAATCAAATCCAGCAACAACATCTTTAATAATAGTTGAAGCAGGGGAAATGCACACCAAACAAGTCTACAAAAACAAAATAAACACCAGAGAATAAACAAGGTGGATACAGTGACAAACATGCCCCATTAAAGCCGCTGAGAGAATGGCTGCAGGATTACAGAGACTTGACTGCGGTGTTTTAATGGTATGTTCTATGTCTGCAGATAAGAATGGCTACATATGTAATGACTAAAATTACAGAGCTTGGGAAGTACTGCTTAAAACGACAGGCTATTGAACTGAGAGCTGAGCAACAAGGACTAATCTCACAACAATTGTTTTAATTTTACAAGCTGTTGATATGCTTTAACACTCCTTTTTGCTATTAAAAAGGGCAATTTCTGTAAAGAAGTAAAAGGGAATACTGGAAAGAAATGTTACCAAAATGCAAAAATAGCCTCTTTCTCAATCCTGTGAGAAAAGCTCTGAGTTCTCAAGGGCCAATATCTCAAGAACCTTCTGACTTAAAATAATGTGTATCTAGAACAAACTTACAAGAGATACTAAGAAATTAGTGCAGGGCACTGAAATATCCAAATCATTGTTGAGGGGACAGTTATAATCCCAGTACACACTAAATGAATGATTAGGTATTAGAAAACAGATACACTCAATAGCAGGCTGGTAGACAATATTTTTCTACTACCAAATGATACCATTGGGTTTTTTTTTTCTGATGACAACGGAAATCTCCCAAGGACAATCTATAGGTATTATGAATGAAATACAGTAAGAGCTGTAAGAGGAAGAACTGATAAAGAAAATCTTAGATTGTGCCGAGATGGACAAATTAACAAAGGAAATTTTTAAAAAAGGAAGATACATAATATTATGTAATATGGGATAAACGGTACAAGTGGCTGGAGATTAGAAAAAATGAATAGTGATGAAACGGGAAAAACAATAAGTGCAAGTTAGTGTATAGGAACTATAGAGTAATAAGGGATAATGGGACAAGAAGGATATAAATATTATAAGGGGAAATGGGAGAAAATGTAAATAGTAGATCACCGATACGAAACAGCTGTAACAAGGGAATGTATGTTATGTGTTTGGTGTTTGTTATTTTGTGTTGTGTTATAAATAAACTTTTAAAAAAAGGAATACAGTAAGAGCTACTATTTGCCAAGAAATAAACCAGGTTTGTAGATGACCTCCTTTTCAATATTCAAAAACATGAGAATTTGGAGGCTTCCAGTGATGTCACCGCTCCTGTTGGGCGCTCTTACAGGGCGCTCCGTGTTAGAAGATCATAAAAATCAGTGAAACAGCATAAATCACTGTTCACTGACCTTAGCATACCCCTTGGGCAAAAGGGGGTGTGCAGAGCTGCGGGGGAGTGGTAGATCTCCCCAGGGGGTTTGCTCTTAAGAGCGAATTCCTGGATCTGAGATCCCTCCGAGCCTCGCTGTACTCCGGCTTCAAACGCGCTCCTGTTTTTTCAGGAAAAGGGAGTAGGGGTCACTTCTGCTCAAAAGAACTTGTCAAATGGATTGATTTTCTAAACAGACGGGGGATTTCACAAGCGCTCGATCTCTGAAGTAGAAACAGCACGCAAGTATCCTGACTTCCCCTTTTGAAATTGGAAACTCTTCTTTGTCTCTGCTTAATTGACTTTTAAAATGGCGTCTGAAAGCGAAAGTGAATTTTTCAGTACAACAAAGTAGCGCTATTTGTGAATTGTTATAAACAGAGCTCTCCTATACTGAAAGGAGCAAAGGAAAGTTTTAAATTCTTGACTCTTTTGAAGACAGAATGACTGCTAAGCCATTAAAGCCCTCTGGAAGAAGGGAATCTGAAGCAAATACTTAATACTTAAAGAACAATTAAAACTTTCTGAAGAGAGGCAAAAGGAGATGATGGAAAATTTTAATGGAGAAATAAGGGAACAGATGAAGGAGAATAATGAAAAAATAAGAGAAGATATTATGCTGGCTTTTCAAGGTTTGTCTAAAAAAGTTGAGGGATTGGAAGAAGAGATGCACCAGATTTCTCAGTCAAATAAGCACTTAGAAGATAAAATGCAAGGTATTCAAACAAAAGTGGATGAAAATAAAGATCAGGTTGTGATATTGCAGTACAAGCTTATGGAAGGAGCTCTTAGAATCCGTGGCTTGCAGGAAATCCCAAAAAATTATCATGTATGTATCCTGATATCCAAGCGAAATGTTGGAGATGTGACTGTGATGACGCTACATATTTTCATATTTGGTGGACTTGCAAGAAAATCAAGGCCTTTTGGATAAGAATTCGGTGGATTATTCAAAATGTCCTGAAGAAGAAGATAAAGTTCCTGCCGCAATTTTTCCTTTTGGGAATTATAATGGATTGTACAGTGACTGAGATTAAATTGATTTTGAACTTAATAACAGCAGCAAGGTTGTTGATTGGACAATATTGGAAGAAAAAAGAGTTACCTACAATAGAAGAATGGATATTGAAAGTTACTAACTTGGCTGAGATGGCTAAAATCTCAGCCTTTTTGAAAGATAATACGCAGGAAAGATATTTAATTGAATGGAAAAAATGGATTGATTATTTACAAAACAGATATCAGATTAAGAGATATCAGATTGCCTTTGAATAATTAGGATGTATTATTTTATATAATGGGGGGGTTAGGAAATGAAAAGATTTGGATGAGGTTAATTGGATTAGAAAGGAAAATTTTATTCTATGTTTGGTTTATGTATAACAATACCTTGTGATTGACCCGGGAAGCCGGGGGTGTGTGTGTGAAGGAAGCGGGAAAGGGGGTTTTGTGGGGGGAGGGAAAAAGGGGGAAAAATGTTTTTGTTTGTTAAAACTTTTTCAATTAAAAAAAACATGAGAATTTGGAGGATGTTATGTACTTTCTTGCAGATGTGCAGATTATTTCTTGGAATTCGTACCAATTTTTTAAAAAAACTTGTAATACAATTACAGCGTAATGGTCAAAGAATTCCAATTAATGTGCAAGTGCCTTAAAGCAGAGTTGCCCAACCTTTCTGGCTTTGCGGACTAGTGGGGGGAAGGGGGATGGTTCTGTATGAGTGGCTGGCAAGAGTATGCCCAGCTCCATTTGCATGTGTAGCAGGAATGCATTCCCGCCGCTCACTTAAATGAAGCATGCAAACACTCGCCCATTGTTTGCACGTGTGCATGCTCACCTGCCACTTCCACAGTCCAGTTCCGAATGGATCATGTCCCCTCAACAACAACTCTGTGAGATGGGTTTGACTAGTTTTAACCAAACTTGTACATTTATTTGAAGAATACATCATCATCATCATCATCATCATCATCATTATTATTATTATTATTATTAATTGGATTTTTATACCGCCCTTCTCCCGAAGGACTCAGGGCGGTTTACAGCCAAGATAAAACCACAATGGTATACAAATAAAACAATAAATTAAAAAACTTATTAAACATATGGCCGAATTAAAACATTTAAAATCATTAAAACCCCATAAAATATAAAATTTATATCAAATATTAAAGCTATTAAAAATCCTATGCCAGTCCTGCGCGAATAAACAAATAGGTCTTCAGCTCGCGGCGGAAGATCCGAAGGTCCAGCAGTTGACGAAGTCCAGGGTGAAGTTCATTCCAGAGGGTGGGAGCCCCCACAGAGAAGGCCCTTCCCCTGGGGGCCGCCAGCCGACATTGCATGGCGGACGGCACCCTGAGAAGTCCCTCTCTGTGCGAGCGTATGGGTTGGTGATAAGAACAAACATATTCTCTATTATTCTAGTACAATTTTTCAATCTTGTTTCAGTGCCATTAAGATGAGATGACTCTTTGTTCAATGAAAAAGATTGATTTATGTTTTTTTCTATTTAGAATTTCTAGATCTTAAATGTAGGACTGTTAAAAATTGAAAAAATTTGGAGCATCTTGCTCTAAATTAGCAGCCCCCAATTTCTGGACACCAGGGACCAGTTCCAGGGAGAGAGGTTTTTCCACTGACCAGAGGGGGAGTGGTTTTGTGTGTTGCCTGCTTCGCTTGCTTGCGTGGCCCAGTTTCTGGCATGCCACAGACTGGTGCCAGTCCACGGACCAGAGATTGGGGACCCCTTCTCTAGATTAATGAATATATTTATAGTTAATCATGTCAGATTATGAATTAAAGCCAGATTTGCTTTGAAACTTTTTTGGTTCCCTTTGAACTTTGCAAAAGACAATGGCAAACTACTTCCATATCATTGTCCTGATAACTAGATAGATATATCCATTAACTAAGTAGGAGTCAAATTCAATTCCAATGAGGCTATACAATATGCAGCAACAAACAACTTCCAAACAGTCATGTTGAGATTCTAAATTAATCAATGAACTGACATGATGGGAAAGCAATATTTAACCCTGTTCGTCTGGTAGTATTCTTCTGGCTTGAGTCCACTTACCATATCTAAAGCCACCAGTAGCCAGATGGAGATTAAGAACTGGATTCCATCTATAGAATCATGTCTTTCATCGTATGAAATTTATATTAAATTTATCTGGAACCATCATTTTCATTAGCAAATTACTTATACAGTGCAAATAAAGACAAAATTAGATGCATAAAAGGCAACAGTATGTCACTTTTTCTCAAGTTTACTAAAGATTTGATTCAGTAGACAGAACAAGCTGCCAATTGTTCTTATTCGTATATGTGTGTGCACATAAACATATATAGAATTATTTATTACCAAGGCTTTCAAACAGAAACCTCTTATTTGAATCCATTAACACCTAAGCTCTGTACAATAAATATGTAAGGCAGACATCTGCCCTAACTCTGAAAATGAAAAAACAAACATTTCACCCAATAATATGCTCACATAGGCTTTTGAACTGCTTTGTAGAATCTCCTCTCTCCCTTCATTTTTAGTAGTAGTTCATCTTTAACAGTAATTCTTTCTTGTGGGTTTTCAAGATGAAACGATGTCCAGCAATCTATCTGTGTAGTTTATTGAATACATGCATCTGTGTGAGTTCAGAACAGCAATCCCTCAAGGCCTTACAACAGATTTATATACTCTTTAAAACACCTTAAACATCTTCAAAATGATATATATATATATATTCTCTCAAAGGCAGGTAATGGTTAGAAAGAATTAGATCCAAGTTCAGGGCAGCCTAATTATTTATATAGGATTGAACTAATCCTATATAAATAATTAGGCCATCATGAACATGAATCTGATTTCTTTGAACTACTGGTGAGGAGAAATGGTTTCCCAGGTACATAAGTATCCAGTGTGATATAGAGCCTTCTCTTTCTATGAAGAAAAATAAAAATGAAAAACTCAGATAAAATCTAAGAATGCACTATATTTCAATAATTATTTAACAACCAATACATGTAATTATTTAAATTATTTAATTATTTCTTACTATTTAATTGCTAGGCTGTCCTCTAGGAGCCACAGAAAGAAGAAAAATGAGCAAATCTAAACATAGAGGATCTCACATATGAAGGCAGTATAATCGACTATAAAATTATGAGTTTGCAATCAATTTCAACGCACTACAAACCACTCCCAATATATAAAGCAACATGGATGATTTCTACCATTTCTCAAAATTGGTGTAATTTTCTATACCCATATTCATAATTAGTGTGGAATGAGCAGAATGTATGAATACAACCCACCCAGAACTATTGTGCAAAATGGAACATGTATTTACATTTCAATGGATATGCTCTGAATTTAGAAACATATATCTTATATGTTTATATAATATATCATTTAAGCATAAAATAAGGAAGCAGAATTATCCTGATTAACTATATATGAAAACTTGCTAGTGAAAGCAATTAGAATACACTCCTACTTTGTTCCTGTTCCTTTGCAGCAAATATTCTATGTAGTAAAGCATTGATTGATATCCAGATTGAAACTCTTATTATGATGTTCCCAAGCAAAATAAGATCCCTAAATCAACAATGAACACTAATTTACAAGCTTGGATTATCTAAGAACTAGGAATTTAGGATTGAATAACAAGGTAATCTTTCTCATTTTTATTAAATGTGCTCATATAAAGTAGAGAAGTCAAAGAGCTGAATGATCCACGTCCTGCTTGTTCAGAGCAATTCTGATTTATAATTCTGTATTAATGCAGCCTCTGTGTGAAGAGATGAACTATAAAGCTCCCCACTGAAGATTTAAGCTTCTGCAGGTGGAAGCACCTGTCTGACTTCATCTAGATCAAAAACTAATCTGGGTCAGGCCTGGTTAATCCTTGGATGGAAAACTATACGGAAATACCAAACAATAGGTTAGACTAGGAAGCTGAAAATGATATTGAAAGAAATCAATAGCACACTATAGGTAGTCCTCCACTTACAACAGTTCGTTTAGTGAATGTTTGAAGTTACAATGGCATTGAAAAACAGTGACTTGGGACCGTTTTTCACACTTATGACCGTTGCAGCATCCCCATGGTCACGTGATAAAAATTCAGATGCTTGGCAACTGACTCATATTTATGACAGTTGCAATGTCCTTGGGTCATGAGATCACCTTCTGATAAGCAAGGTCAGTGGAGAAACCAGATTCACTTAGCAACTGTATTACCATCTTAACAGCTGCAACGATTCACTTAACAACTGTGGCAAGAAAGGTTGCAAAATGGGGCAAAACTCACTTAACAAATGTTTCACTTAACAACAGAAACATTGGGCTCAATTGTGGCCGTAAGTTGAGGACTACCTGTACTTCTTGGAAGACAAGAAAACTGAACAGATATATCCATGAAGACCAGTGGTGGGTTGCCCCCAGTTTGGACTGGTTCTATAGAACCGGTAGTAAAACCGGCGGGAGGCTCTGCCCACTGACCCAAACATCATCAAAACTCTTCTGTGCATGCAGTTTTTGTGCATGCGCAGAAGAACATGCGTGCAAGTGGAGCAAGCGCGCGCACACGGGCACGATGCGAACTGGTAGTAAAGGTAAGTAGAACCCACCACTGATGAAGACCCCAAAAGTCAGTCCTGATAAGGAATATTAATTTCTATACACTTCCTCTGTGGTAGGGGTACTGATGGAAGAGGAGGGACTGAAGGTTTTCACGTTCATACAGTGGGATTGACACAGTTTATGACTTTGTTTTAAATATCTCTAAAACAGAAATGGCGCAAAGGAAAAAAAAGCAGCTTCTCATTAAATGAAAGTATTTTTTAAAGAATGACACCAAGTTTTGTTTCCCCTTGGGCTGCTGTGAAAAAAGTATGCTTACCTTGGCTGTGGGGATTTTACAGCCCTATAAAGTTAGCAGTCTCCTGCAGTATCTAATTAGTGCTTTACCATGTAACATCAAACTAAAGTTACATACTGCTATATTACTAGCCTAAAGTAGTATGTCTGTCCTTTTGCTGACCTTCTATTGAGCATTGGGATATAGCCTATTTTCCTTAGCAGGTTAGAAAAAGGCCACAACATTTATTAAAAAGTGAACTGTGAAACTTTCTCCTATATTAAGCTGCAGTATATTAAGAGAAGGTTCTGATGTCTCATGAAAATGTTTCAGAAGTAGCCGATGAGAATTTCAGGGCTTCTTGTTGCTTCTTTCTTTGGTTTCTGTGCTACATTCTACATTCATTCATTCATTCTATAAATACTCCCAAAAGAGGGAGCTTCATAAACTTCAGATTTCAACAAATGAAATGGACAAGATCCACTTCTTCCATTAGAATAGAATAGAATAGAATAGAATAGAATAGAATAGAATAGAATTTTTTTATAACAAATAAGAATGATTTTTTTTTTTTGCTATTTGTCAAGAGTGGGCAACTTTCATGTTGGCCAAGATCTACACTTGCCATCTTTGGGGAGGGTCCTTACAATATGGATAGGGTAGATTGGGAAGAATCCTTAAGGTTTTCATAGTTGTGACATGCCTATTGTATAGCATTCATTGCTATTTTATGAGTTTTCTACCTCGGAGTCTTTACCTAGGAAAATAGGTGGCTAGTGTTCAGAAATTAAACTGAGAAATAATTTTGAGGTGAAACAGATGTTCATGAACTTCAGGTTACTAGTGCTATTCCATTCCTATATGTTGTTGTTATACTGGTAGTCCTCAGCTTATAACCACAATTGAGCCCAAAATTTCCATTCCTAAGCCAGATAGTTAGCTGTTAAGTGAATTTTGCCTTAATTTATTATCTTTCTTGTCACAGTTAAATGCATCACTGCAGTTGTTAAGTTAGTAACACAGTTGTTAAGTGAATCTGGCTCCACATTGCCTTTGTTTGTCAGAAGGTGATCACATGACTATGGGACACTGTCACTGTCATAAATATATGCTAGTTGCCAAACATCCAAATTTTGTTCAAGTTATTATGGGGATGCAACAATGTGATCTTGGTACAGATCTCCAGAGGCCCAGAGAACCTGACTACTAAATATGTAAAGTGAATTATATTGTATACTTGTAATTATGCCCTGTGGAGTACATCAACATTCAGCAAATGTCCTATTAGGCACATAAGCTTTCTATTGCTCACACCTAATTCTCCAGCTGTGGTTTTTGGCCAAGACATCAGCAAATGTCCTATTAGGCACATAAGCTTTCTATTGCTCACACCTAATTCTCCAGCTGTGGTTTTGGTTGGGCAATTAATAGGTAAAAAATTTAAATTAGTTCCTATCATGCCATACTGCCAAAGCAATTGCAACTGCTAATAAATAACAAAGAAATAGCAACTGCTAATAACAAAAATGTACTTTGTAGAAAGCTTCTCATTTCATATTTAGGAATGCTGTTTCTGAGAATGAAATATTCTGCTATTGTTATTGTTAGCTGAAACTGGAACAGATATTGGATAAGCAACACATGAACTTCAGCCTGCAATTTTGGACCTGGGTTGTCTGAAGTGTGAATGTGTTTTCTTCTTTTCCTCTAAGCACAAAAGAATCAGAAAAGTCATTTCGTTTTGAATAAGCAACATGATCAGTTTGGATCTCGCTGTCATATCTAATCCTGTCACTGGAGGCCTGGCACCATATGACTGAAATAACCTGGGTTGTCTGATGTAACATAAATTGTATCTGACATCCAGGGAAGGTTTCAGGTTGCAAGCTCAGTCACCAAAGTTCTTTGGGTTTAATTACCAGAATGATAGCATTAGCAAAACATTTCAACTAAGATGTCTGTAAATGACTGTTCTGTGAACCAGCAACCTAATATCAGAATATTTCCTTCAATGTGAACAATATTCCAGGAAGTAGCCATTTCAGGGGTGAAATCCAGCAGGTTCTGGAGAACCAGTAGCAGAAACTTTGAGTAGTTCGGAGAACCGGCAAATACCACCTCTGGCTGGCCCCAGAGTGGGGTGGGAATGGAGATTTTGCAGTATCCTTCCCCTGCCATGCCCACCGAGCCACGCCCACCAAGCCACGCTCACAGAACTGGTAGTAAAAAAAATTGGATTTCACTATGAGCCATTTACATTGTATGACAAAATATGCATAGATTTTATGAGTACTAGTGATAAATGATAACAAGAATATCAATTAATTTGTAGGTGAAACTAAAGTGTTAAGAAAAAAATGTACAAAGGCTATCAACTTTACTTTGAGCTGCTTAAGTCAAATTGGAGAAGTGAAATGAACTCGGTGGATCAAGGAATTCAGTGATCCAGGGAGTAAGGATCTGGTCCTCAATTTGGAAATTCAAAGCTTTTTAATAGAAAGGAGAAAAGATGTTTTTCCTGTTAAAAGAAAGGTATGCTTTGCTGATTTATTACCAATGGTTTCTAATCTATCCACATTAATAAAAATGTTGGTATTTATAAAACATTATGCAATAGATGGGTGTGCTACTCCCTATTAAATCTAGGGCTATCATATTTGTAGTTCAAAACTCAAGATAATCACAGACATTAAAAGATACACACAGCGAAGAGTTGTAGCTTTCTCTATTTCTTTATTGCCATTTAATATTTTCTTGGAATTTTGTATGATAACCCTAATTAAACCTATTTCCAAAGGAAATTCAGCAGTCTCTAACATTCTTTTTGTAATGATTCTAAATTTATGTCTTAGAGAAATAAATAATTCATTCTTATCCAATTCATACTATGCATGATGTGTTCAGTAGATTCGGCTTCTGGATTTATTTTTTTGGGCTGAGTGGGGAGTGGTCAGTTTAGCTGCTAGCTTTATTTCTCTGGAATAGAGTATACCAAAGGTTTTCCATTTCAGGACATTCTGTGGATGGATGGATGGATGGATGGATGGATAGATGGATGGATAGATGGGTGGATGGATGGATGGATGGATGGATGGATGGATGGATGGGTGGGTGGGTGGGTGGGTGGATGGATGGATGGATGGACAGATATCATCTTTCTATTGAGAAGGGGCCATAAGCAGTGATAAAGTAAGTCATATGTCTCAAAAGAATCTAGAATTCAACAGCGCATTTTCCACTCAGATCAGTTGCTCAAGTGGGATCCCATACAGGATGTGATAATTAAAATTTTAGTCTGAACTATAATGGCAGTCAGCAAAGGGCTAGTTCTGAAAACTCAAGTTCAGGAAGTAGAATGAACTATGGTAGGCAGGAGGTAGAACTACAGCCAGCCCAAATGTTTCTTGGGGGGCAAAAGGAATATTTGCTTTAGCCAACCTGGACTACAGCAGCTAACCTGGAAAAAATAAGAAGGAGAAGGAAATTTAGAGTGGCTCCATTAATGTACCCAGCTACATACCTGTCAGTTGGAAAAGATAATCATGTCTAATCAGAAGGAATAAGTTATACTGAAGACTTAGTAAGTCTTATCCTTGCTGGAAACTATGAGCATCTGAAAAGAAAAGCGGAGGTGGGATATCCACTAATATGATATAGTAAAATTTGATTACCATATTTTTTGGAGTATAAGATGCTCCAGACTATAAGATGCACATTAGCTTTAGAGGAGGAAAACATGAAAAAAAATCTGCCTCTGTCTCCATAGCCCATTCATCGTGGGCCATTTGCCATGGCCTGTTTGCCGCAGCCTGTTCACCACTGCCGCAACCTGTTTGCTGCCACTGTGGCCCATTCACTACAAACAGCTAGAAAAGCTGATTGGCATTGCACCAACCCCACTCCCCCCCGCCCGCAATATTCGCTGTATAAGACACACAGACATTTCCACCCACTTTGGGAGGGGGAAATGTGTTGCATAGTCCAAAAAATACAGTACAGTTGCTGGAGCCCTGAAGCAACATTAATAAATGAGAGAGAGAGACACTAATAGACTGAGATGTAGTGGGATGCACATCACTGTTGCGGAGTTCAGCTGGCATTTCTATGTATAAGCAGAGGGTGCCAGTGAACACAGCAGCCCACTTACAATGAGAGGGAAAATGATAAGAAACTGAGTTTTCAATGATAATATGTGCTAGACAATCAGTTAAGTTGTACAAAATGTCCCACCAAATCAGCCAATGACCTCCACAATACACTTGCTTTAATATTTTTGGGATTTTACTCGATTAATTGTTCAAAGAACTCATTAAGATTATATTACTTTGCAAATGAAAACAGCAAGCGGTTTTCGGTGATGCTTACATCTCCAACAGGTTCTAGGTTACTGTTCATCACCAATTATTTCAATTCACATTTTAAAGGATGTTTTCACTCAGTTAAGCAAGACATCCTTTAAAAATCTTAAAACTTTAGAAAAATGTATCTAACTAACTGATTAAAAACTGCAGTTTTAGCTTAGAATCTGAATCTCTGTGAAATTCCCTTTTTAAAATATCTGCTCAATTTTGTTGAAGGAACATGAAAAGAACAGACTCTACCGAGGCCTGTAATTTTTTAGTTAACGAATCAATTAGGAACTGAAGATTTGCTATACCTAGTTATTTAACATAACTTTGTATATATTGCAATTTAAAAATATCTATTGGCTTGTTTATTATTATTTTTGTTGTTGTTATACTGTATTAACACTAATAGTATTGGAGAAGAAGCGCTAAGTACTCACAAAATTAAGCGACCTGGCTGTTTGACAACTTCAGGTCAAAGGGGTGAATAGAAAAGAAATATGTTTACTTGTAAACAAGATGAACTGCAGAGCAGTTACTATAAGAGTCAGAGAGAGTTCATTAATCCTTTAGCAAAAAGTTAGAAAAGGTCCTTATCATCACAGCCCCAAAAAAATCATACGAGTACCAAAGAAACTTTTCTGATCGTATAAACATTAGAGTAGCTTTTTTTACTTTTCTGTAGAAGCTGCTAACTCCTACTTTGGAAAAGTTAGGATCTGCAACTAACTCATCCAAACATTAATCTAAACCGTACTACTTGCACAGTAATCATAGTACACAGGATCATTTTGATCAACAAATGGGAATTTCACTTTTTTATTTTTGCATTTTAGTAACAGATCCCATCACTTTCAAATTCTGAATTGGTTCTAAAACAGGAAAATGAAATTAACAATTTGAAAGTTAACAAAATTGACTGTTTCTGAATAATATTATGATTTAATTTCATTTCTTTCATATATCTGGACAATTCTTTTAAAGAAATCTTTCCTTATGTTCAAATCGCTTTCATTACCATGACAAGCTTGTTGAAGTTTCCATCACCTTTTCTTTAAATATGGCAAGATAAGGTTTTATAATGTACAAATCTAATTCTAGGAGTTATGAAACTACTTTTATCAAAGAATATCTCTAATTTTAATTAATCATGGAACATCCCATATCCTGAGACTGAGACATTACAATCTGGTCAATTACATTATGCTCTGAGGACATTTTTGGATCATGAGATTCAAACTTGGTATTAAGAAAAAATAAATAGAACTGTTTTAAATGTTTTCTTCTTTGACATTTCATTACTTTAACAGATATTTCAATTTTAGGGATCTGAAATTTTAAAGTCTATTTGTCATACAAGACTTGTTTCCAACACATAGAAACCCTGCTTCTTATTTCTTTATATTGTATATCTGGAGGCACTTTTGAGCTGATCTATTTCTGAGCACAAGAAAAACCAGTTCACTCATATTTTAATAGTCTCTGCTGGAAATAAAATACTATGAGGGTTCCTTGGTGCTTTCTGAGCTTGGTTGTTTTCTTGCAGACATTTCATTACCCAACTAGGTAACATCATCAGTGCTAGTCCGATGATGTTACCTAGTTTGGATAATGAAACATCTTCAAGAAAACAAGCAAGCTCAGAGAGCACAAGGAACCCTCATGTCAACCCTGAGCCACAAATTATTTTGCTTTATTAATAAGAATACTATGTAGTTTGCCAAAATAGAGAAATCTTCAACATCGTCTAACATAGTGTTTCCCAAACTATGAGGGATACCTCCCTTGAGGAAGTGCAGAGAGAATTCAAAGGAAGTGTGAAGAACCTTTCAGTTACATTTTTACAATAAATCCATTTCTGTTGTGTCCCACTCCTCCGCTGACGGCCGGGTCAGGGAAGTCCGAATCAGGCTTGCCTCTGCAGCTCTGCCCAAAGTCCTAGCAAAGTCCTCAGAGCAGGCAGGAGACCAGTAAGTGACTTCAGCAAGATAAGTTCGACTTTTGCCTGACTCAGAGACTGCCAGAAAGCAGATCCTTTATATAGGCCATGGGGTGTGGCTCCATGACTCAGCACTCATTAAGGCCTGCCCCTCCCTTCCTTCTGTTGCCTCCGCCTATCCAGCCTTCTGATGCGAGGGTCACACCAATCAGCAGCTGTTGGGAATAAACCCTCCTCAGGCTCACATGCTGTGGAGGAGGGGGAGGGGTCTAGCTGCTCCGTTTGCCTGGGCATGGAGTCAGGGCTGGGGCCGGGAGATGCTCCTTCTTCTGCAGTTTGTGTGGGCATGGAGCCAGGACTTGGGCCGGGAGGCATACATTCCTCAGTGTTCGGGAGCAGGTAAGAAGGCCCCGGCTGCTCTGAGGGCGGGCAAGACACAACAATTTCATTGTATTGTTTTCATTACTCAGTTATATTCATTTTGGTGTATGTATTTTTAAGAGAGGTGAATACATTAAAATATATTAAAGGGACATGTGACGGTTAAAAAAATTAGTAACTCCTGATGTAAAATGTAACTGCCAACAAAGTTCACTTATTTTGTTCAAACTACTGACAAAAACTTAAAAGAGTTCCAAGATTCAGCTAAAATACTGAGTACTGGTGCCATAATAATTCAATGTTCAACAAAAAGACTAACTAATGGGAATTTTTGTTGCAATAACAGAACACATATTTCTCATGATTTAGTTTACTCTTTAATCAGAATTATTTCAGTGAATCTCCAAAAGGGTGATGCAAAGAACCAGTATATGTCATTTTAAATTCATTTCATAATGCTTCAATGCAACATCCATACAAATTTACTGGGGTGGGGAGAAAGCACACAAAAATACCTGTTCTAAAAAAATGTTCAAGGCCTCACTTCCAATATAACCATTTCACTATTTGACCAGGAAGCAAATCTCACGCCTGTCTCCCTTCATGTCAAATGCTCAATCCATTTTGGTTGAGCAGACATTGACTTAAGCTTGCAACAAAAGTTCTCAACACTCTCTAATATCTGTGTTTACAAAACAGACAAAAAACTGCAAATAAAGAAATCCCACTGAAACTTCTAATGGGCTTGCTTTAAGCCATATCAAAAGGTTTAGTATGCTTTGTTTTTCTTCTTTCCAAGCTCTTATCCTAATGGACTGACAGCTCAACACTGCAAGATTTCAGGAAATTGTGTGTCATGTATGAACAGTGATGATTGCTTTCACAGCTACTGTAGGGACATTGTTTTTTAATCCCTGAAAGGGACAATTAAATAAATGTAGGTAGTCCTCAATGACTGCAATTGGGACAGTCAACTCTTTCACTAAGGAATAAGTTCATTAAGTGAAATATCACATGATTGTGCTGGACGTACAACATCAGTTCCACTATGGTCATTAACCAAATCATCCAAGTGTAACCTCACATGACCACAATTTGCAAATTACTGCAGTTTTCTCCATTGACTTTGCCAGTTGTGAGGCTTGCAAATCTATTTTATTTATTTATTTTGGCGAGGACGCTGTGACCATTGTAAATGTGCACTGCTTGCAAAGTCACAAATGGCAAACACGTGACTATGGGGATGTTGTGATAGTACTAAGTGCAAAGATAAACTAGACAGAAAAGAGACCAAAGAATTAAGTTATGGAATTCTTTGTTTTAACTATAAGTTTGAATATCTTTTGAATATTTCTATATTTCATAAGTGAATACTGCATGAACCTCCAAGTCAGGTTCATTTTTTAAGTGTTTAACATTGATTGTTCAAGTCCAGGAGCTTGAGTAAACCACAGATCATTTTTCAATTGGAATCTTAATTTTATAGAGTCAATTTATTTATTTATTTATTTATTTAAAAAGTTTAATGAAGGAAATAAAATCAGGTATGCTATTGGTAAAATTTTATACATGGAGTAATTCTCTTTATGGGTGGCTGTGTTTGCCATTCTAATGTTCTCTCACATTTGCAGCTACTATGCAATTACTATGTCTCCCAAGCTTGCCTGTTAAGGGTTAAATATACAGCTTGTTGAATACTTAACCTTTCTTAAAACATATGGCTTTGTACTTCAAGGGCAGATTCCTGAAGGCAGGCAGAATATTGATAGCTGGCAAAAAAAAAAAGTTTTGGGAACGGGCACTTTAAAACATCAACTGCACCTTAGAATGTTTACCTACCCTGACTTCTGATTTAAGGAGATTTAGAGGTTACAGAATACAAATGTTTTTTTCAGCTGCCCTAGCAGAAAGGGGGGAGGGGAGAATAGACCCTTATCTAAATTCACTCTAAAGAGGGATTCAAATGAAATAACATTTTGTTTAATTAACTAAGACTATAACTTTTAAGGGAGTCTTTCCAATAACGACTGTAGTTGGGAAATTTATACCATGTCATTCCCACATACCCAATACAAGGGATATTGAATAATATATGAATGTAGTCTATGGCCTTTTAAAATACAATGTAAATAACAATTATTTCACTAGCATTTAAACACATTATATATACATCTGTAGCCTTCAAGTAAACTTCCATTCAACTGAACTTTTTGAAAAATTAGCAAATCATCATCTACTCCATCCTAGCATTTAAATAACCTAATTCTTTGGAAAGTGTTTGGCAAAAGCATTGTACAGGAATCCTAGAAAACAGTCAAGCCAACATTAAAATGACTGGCAGTTCTCTTTGACTCTACAGTAGGAAAGCAGCATGTATAAGGGATGTGTATAAGTGTTTGAATGCTTTGACCTATGCTGACGGAAAAGGAGGTCATGAGATCACCCTATCCCTGGAACAATTACATCCTTATAGGACTCAACAAGCTGAATCAGCTCTGAGCCAATTTTTCTTCAATGCCCATCATACAGAAGCATGTAATATTCTACCAGATCATGTTAATCAGGCTTGCTTGCAAATGTTAAAATTCATAAATTGCAACTGCTCAATAATGTACAAAATTGCTTTTATGTATATGTTGCAGCTTATAAAACTCATTGGGAATTAAAAAATACAATCAGCAAATGTTGTAAACAATTATATATTACACAGATGACTATGTAGTAGATTAGAATTAAAATGGCACTGAATTATCATCTATAGCACAGGTGTCAAACTTGCCACGTTGCCGTCATGTGATGTTTCATGATGGTTTTCCCATTCATGGAGCTAGGGTGGGCGTGGCCTGCACGTGACACACCTGGGTTGCAGGCTCCAATTTGACACCCCTACATAGTCTTATGCTAGTCTCTGTCCAAAATAAAGATTGCTATGCTCACTTTCATTTTTCTTCCATTACAGCAAATAAACAAGTCAAGTTCAAATCCATGCTCTTGATAACAACATGGACATAATTTGCCTTTGTTTTTTTTCCTGGGATTTTTTTAAAAAAACCTTTCAGTCCATCCTTTAGCCTAATCCTTTTTAAAATTCATAAATTTGTATCTATACTTCTTGGGATAATTCACACATGCACATAACTGAATACAGAGTCATAACATGGATTGTTCAGTTTTGACTTTATATGTTGTGAGAGTGTTTATTATTGTAAGCTGTGGTTTGCATCTTAGCATCTTGTATAAATTCCTGTAACTGTTGTATAGTCAATAAAAGAGCACTAAAAAACTATTGCTGGCAGAATGGGTGAAACCATTAAATTTCTTCATTACTTTCACTGACCAATACAGAAACAGTCCCCTTGAAAAATATCACAGCTGGAACTCATAAAGTAGACATATGAAAAAAAAAACTAAGGAAATGATATCAAGCCACTGTTTTGCAATTATAATGTATAAAGCTCTAGTATGATTAAATATGAAGACTGCCAGCTAAATAAGCAATGAGAAATTCATCAGCTAACAATAGCAACTAAATTCTACAAACTCTTCAAATCAAGGCATCTTCCTATTAATTGTATCCATTACAAACTAAATCACACCAAGATGGCAATACGCATACTGTGAAATCACATCACCACATAAATGTCACCATTACTGTACAAATTTGCATCTCCCTTGTTTGGCCGTCAAAGTTTCATCCGTTGTATCCTCCCCCATCTTCTCATGGAATGTCCTATTCCCTGGGTAGATTTTTTCAATCTTTCAACTTTTCTCCCACACTGGAAGTACGTTGCCTGTGTTTTGCATTAGTCAAATGCAGCAGACTTCCTTGGACTGAACCAAATTTGTTTACCATGCTGCAGAGAAATTCTGCAATATGTCTTCAGGTGAAACAATCAATGCAGAGCAGTTTGCCTTTGCTTGGGATTGAGGATTTTATCAAATGGTAGGTACATTGCCTAAGATGCCCAAACACTGCTGTACTATTAAAAGATGAAGCATAAAGAAATACAGAATAATGACATGAAATAATATACAAGTAGTCCTCGACTTACAACAATTCATTTAGGGACCGTTCGAAGTTACAACGGCACTGAAAGAGCAACCCATGGTCACGTGATTTCCATTCAGATGCTTGACAGCTGACTCACCTGTATGACGATTGTGGTGTCCCGTGATCCCCTTTTGAGAACTTTGGCAAGCAAAAAGGCAACAGGCAAGCCAGATTCACTTAACAACCGTGTTACTAATTTAACAAGTGCAGTGATTCAGTTAACAAATGTGGCAAGAAAAGTCGTAAAATGGGGCAAAACTCACTTAACAAATTTCTCACTTAACAACATAAATTTTGGGCTCAATTGTGGTCATAAACTGAGGACTACCTGTATCTCCCAAGAGGTACAGTGTGGCAGTAGTCTATTTTAAAAGTATTGATTTTGATGAAAAGCTATATACACCAAGGGGTACACTCGGGCCTTCTAAAATATTAGAGAAAATTTTAACCTTACTTTCCTAGTGCAGTCCTCTAAATCCTATCCATAAACCAATCACTGCTTATCTTAAATAATGCCACATGTTATTCTGCAAAGTGTAAGATACTATTATTATTTACCATATTTAAATACTAAGTTTGCCAAGGCAATGTAGACACAATAAACAATTCCAAATCTCCATCTGATTCTTTCCTGTAGGTGCGCAGTAAGTATTTATAATAATAGCAACAGAGTTGGAAGGGACCTTGGAGGCCTTCTAGTCCAATCCCCTGCCCAGGCAGGAAACCCTACACCATCTCAGACAGATGGTTATCCAACATTTTCTTAAAAATTTCCAGTGTTGGAGCATTCACAACTTCACAAAGTACATTTGGTCCTCAATATATAAGAAAGAGTCTAGTAATAACAAAAATGTACTGGCTTATATATACTTTTGTTATTGGTATGCACTTCATAAAAGATAAATTTTGCAGTAATCATGTGAGACTTCTACATTCAAGGCTGGAAATTGCCAGGGCAACAATTTATTTAACACAGTCAAGATTTTCACTGTTATCTTCCTTCCAAGTATTTTAAGGGTGGATGGAAGAATGGAAATCCATGTGTTCTTTAGAAAACGAACACAGGTTTTGTTTTTGAATAACAGACTGAAATTTCATTCATGGTATTGTCAGTATTCCCCGATAATTTATCTAGAAGAAATCTGTCAAGGTTAAAAATCCTTCTTACACTCACTTAAAGGATTTCCAATAATCCAGTACTTTTTTTTTTTTAATAAGGGGTATCATACTATACTGCAAACTGCTTGTAAATTTCATTCATTCACAAAAGTAGATTTCTATGCAGCAGGTAAGAGAATTTCAATTTGAATAATGCAAACTATCTCACTTAACAGAAATTTAGGGCTCAGTTGTGGTCATAAGTTGAGGACTATCTGTATTCTTCTAGGCCCTTCATTTCTTCTTCGTACTTCATGTCTTACTGTGGCCAGGAACTCTTGCTCTTTCCTGAAATTTTCAAACCTTTGATCATCTTAGTTTGCTGACACGATCATTTGTTGTTCTTGCAATCACAGTTGCAAGGAGCATGGAATGAATCAGGGTAGAAATATCTCCTTGCACAGGGAGGTAAAACAATACAATTTTTTCTTTCCAAAATTAACAGTTCATCTGCCTGGTATAAAGATAAATATACCACCAGTATGCTATTACTGCCTGATGGTGTGAGAAAGAAGCTTCAAACATTCCTGGTCATGATTTATTTTGCTTTCTCTCTGGATGGAATTCTACATTCAGCTATCGATTAACACAGAATGAAATCTTCAGAAGATAGAATGCTACTTATCTAGTCCAGTTTTGTGTTCCCTTAGAGAAATGAATTATAATAGCATTAGCATTTAGACTTATAAACCGCTTCATAGTGCTTTTACAGCCCTCTCTAAGCTGTTTACAGAGTCATCATATTGCCCACCTCGGAAGGATGGAAGGCTGAGTCAACCTTGAACTTTTTTTTTTTAATTTGCATTTATATCCCGCCCTTCTCCGAAGACTCAGGGCGGCTTACACTATGTTAGCAATAGTCTTCATTCTATTTGTATATTTATATACAAAGTCGTGTATATAAACAAGTATAAAAGTATAAAAAAAGTATATAAAAAAAGTATTAAAAAAGTATAAAAGTATAAAAACTTGTGAGATTTGAATTGCCGAACTGCAGCTAGCAGTCAGCTGAAATAGCCTGCAGTACTGCACTCTAACCACTGTGCACCTCGGCTCTAATAAAAGTTTAAAGGTCTCCAGAAATTGATATCCAGCTTGACTGTAACTGAAGTAATTTAAAACCTCAATAATTACTAGCATATTACTATATTAGAATATAGTATACCTATATTCATCCAATTCTTACCATCAAACTACTATTCTAAGACCATTCTTTATTATGCTAATAAATCTGAAGATTTACTACAGTCAAAGTATCTATGACAGCAAGCAAAATTTGCTAGCAATAAACATCTAATTGGGTACCATTTTTATTTACCAATCTTCTAGTATTTACTATGTGAATTTTCATAGTCAAAAATACAAATACTGTTAGTCACCTAAAGTTGGCTAAGTTAAAGAAAACTGAATTCCCAAGCAAAAAGAAGATGGTAGGAATAGCATTCCAGTTTGGAGAATAAAAGGCTATATTTTGAATATATTTGTAAAGCAAATGGTTTCCATTACCCGTTTCTAACTCATTCAACTGCAAACGTTTTGGAAATTGTCATGATACAAGTAAACCCAAAAGAGAATGTACCCCAATGTGTTCTCCAAATAGGGATTAAAGGTTAGTAACTATAATTAAAATAAGGAAGTACCTTTCTTAATTTTAAAAAGATGCAACGTTTATATACCCCTCAAAAATGAAATAGTTTTGAAGCTTTTAAGTAGCTGATGAAATCAAACTCGAGTTGTGAGCGGACAGCACTACTGAAGGCAATATATTTCTTTGGAATTTAGAGAATTAATTCACTGCTTCTTGCTGTACATTTAACATCAAATTATTGTTTCTACCATTCGGCCAGTATTCAAAGATGTATTTAACTATTAACTAAAAAAGCAGTTACAGCTTTAAAAAAAGTATTCAAATTTAATCATGATATTTTCTAAAATTAGAACCAAAGCATATATTTCAAGGATCTAAAGCTACGGTGAAATGTTAAAGTGAGAACATCCTTTGAAGTGAAAGGTATGTCCCTGACACATTAATTCAGGCAGGATGATTAAGAAATGCTTTAAAACTTGCATCATGCCAAACCCACTCTGACCTTTACAACAAACTCTCAGGTCTCTTCAACAGGAGCTGGGTATTTTGTCAAAGCAACTTTCTAGCCATATTAGCTTTGTCACTCTTTAATTTGATGAAACGGTTTACAAAATTGTCCTATACAATCTTCAATGACATTGTATGCGGATGAACTATAATTTTTTAAAAAAAATCTACGGTAGAACATAATATCTGAGAGTTCATCCACTGATCTCCCTGCAATTAGAACTGCTGTGTTCTTTTGATCAGGAGTGCAATTTTCTTACATATACTTTCTTTACTTTCTTTATCTCCGCATCACCTCATTTCTTTCCATTAAAATTGAAACACACCCTGGAGCGTGTTGCAGTGAACACACCCATAGTTCATAAAAACAGTTCCAATTCTTTTTTTTCCCCTTCTCTTTCCCTTTTAACTACAAATCATCTGTGCAGATGCATATCATACGTGTTGTCATTTACAACTACAATCTAGTAACCGAATTGTGCTTTTGTACTTTCCTCTCTTTAATTCAGAAATCACTGTGAACCTATTTTCAACCTACCTGTTAATATGATTAAGAAGTAGTGTGCTAGATTGTCTAATGTTCAAATTTTGGGCCAAATCTAAAAGATTCAACTAAGTGATTCATGTGTTTCCACGTATCTCCTTCTATTTTATGGTACCTAAGCACACATGAATCTGAAATGGGAACTAATATGGTAGCATTGTATTTCTATTTCACTGCTGTGCGATGTGTTCACTAGTTGTCATATGAAATAATGGATTTGAGAGTTAGATCTGCAAGTCCCAGTTTGAATAAATATGGAAAGAAATCTGATTAAAAGAAAATATGCCTTTCCTATCACAAGAGTTTAGAAATGAGGATCTTCTTCAAAGTGAAAGACTTGAGCGAAAACACACCTGTAAATCTTGCATATGATCGCTCTGTGTACTGTTGCACATGTTTAAGTTGCAATGTGCTTGGAAAGGGTCCAGAAATTGCAATTATAGAAAAGCAGCAGCTCAACTGCTAGGTGGTGCGATATAAGGACATCATATAATTTCTGAACTGAAGGACCTACACTGGTCAATTGCTACTTGATACAATTGAAATTCTCTTTTGACTGCCTTTCCAATACTGGTAGTCTTCAACTTACAACCATTTGTTTAGTGACTGTTTGAAGTTGCAACAGCACTGAAAAAAGTTACTTATTTAAATGTGAAACTTGTTTTTTACATTTATGACCATTCACATTGGACCCATTATGATCACTGCAGCATCCCCAAGATCACATGATAAAAATTTGGATGCTTAGCAATTACTTATATTTATGACGGTTGCAGTTTCCTGGAGTCATGTGATCATCATTTGCAACCTTCCTACAAGAAAAGTCAATGGGGAAGCCAGATTCACTTAACAACTGTGTTACTAACTGAACAACTGCAATGATTCGCTTAACAACTGTGGCAAGAAAGGTCGTAAAATGGGCAACATTCATTTAACAACTGTCTTGCTTAGCAACAGAAATTTTGAGTTCAATTATAGTTATAAGTCAAAGACTACCTATATGAATTTGCCCAGTTATTAACATCAATAGGAAAAGTCATCTATGAAAGAGCCCCACTACCAAAAGTTTGGGAACCAGGTATCCTGAAAGAGTGTGAAAAATGATCATGTCATTTTTTTTCAGTGCTATTGTAACTTTGGTCACTAAAAGAACTGTTGTAAGGACTACTTGTATAAACTTTTCATATAATTAGAACATGATTATGCAAAATTTATGTCTGTATAGACAAACAACATATCTCCTGCAATGTAACTATGTTTTTTATACATCCCTATAATTTCAATATTGTGTTAATGATAATAATGGCTATAACTCAATTATTTGAATTCCAGGGTGCAAAGGAGTCATTATGCACAACTTTGGAACTGTTCATCTTATGAACGTATTAATTAACCAGTATTTTCTGTTAAATTAACTTAGTGTTCAATTTATATTAATTATGAATATAAGTTCATGCCAGGGGTGAAATCTACTTACCTTCCCACTGGATTGGAAGTGTGCGCTCTGTGCACACGTGCGGAACATGCGCGCTTGGACCCTCTGCACATGTGCAAAGCCTGCAAAGCATGCACAGAGGGTCAAAAACAGGTTACTTCCTGGTTAAAACCAGTAAGCAATGACATCTGGGAGGATGGGCGGTGCCTTGTGCTGCTGCCGCTACCGGTTTTCCAAACCACACACTGCCGCCGCTACCAGTTCGACTGAACCGGTCCGAACCGATAGCATTTCACCCCGATTCATGCCCAATGATCACAGCAATAAACTTTTTAATGATGATTTAATCTAATATTTCCACTCTATATATTCCACAGGTCTAAATTCTCTCTGGCATCTCTTCACATCTGTCTTATTTTTGAACATTTCTAGTGATTCTATAAAGTAGAGAGTCTCGTGTTTCTTTAGCAAGCATTTGAACATGGCTTTCTTTAGGAATTTTTCTGCAATATTCAATCAAAATTAGTGCAGCTATAATTTAAGCCCTTTCTTTCTTTCTCCTATCTTACCAGCCTTGAAATAGTTACATGGCTTATGCCTTTCAAAAGCTTTTTAGAGAGCCATTTTCCCATTAATCTTATAGCCTTCTGGACAATATAAATGTGACTGGCCTCTTGCCATGTCTTTAAAGTAATCATTGTTTCTGTGGCTTTCCTGTGAATCTTCAGCAATTTGACTGCATTAAGTGTTTCAGTTAACAGAATCCAAAACAGCATTTGTTTTGCATTGGTTCTAAAAAAACAATCTCATTCATGTTGAAGCAATTTCCCTCTTTCCAGTTGTTACAAAGGGAAAGGATTCCATTTGGAAGCAAAATTTCTTTAACACAGAGGTTTTCTGTCATATCTTTCCAAATGCTTCAAAATCTGGGCCTCTAAACAGAAGAGCTTAATTAACATGCTGCAATCATTCAAATCTCCAAAATTCCAGAATTTAAAAAATTCATCCCAACGATTGTTTTGAAAAGAATCAAAGCTGCGCTTAGCTTCAGCACTGACACGAATCTTGATCTTTCAGTAATTCTCATCCAATCTCAATTTGGTATCAACCGCATAACCAGAATGATATGATATGATACAAATACAATGTTGAACTAAAGTGAAAAAACTGTAGATCTCCAAATGATGCTGGACTAAAACTCCTATTCTTGATAACTGGGAATGCTGGTGAGATTGGTGTCATTAGTATTCAACATTATCCTGCAGCCAAAAGGTCCCCATCCATATTGAACAAGGACTGATATTTTCAGTCTTGTTTATTTCCCGCATTTTTAATTCCACGGTTGTGACTCAGATGTCATTATTTCTTTTTCTTTTTTTCATCTTTTCTAAATATATTTTAAATAATGAAATAAAGGAACCAACTGCTGATTGTGTTGTTATTGCCACGAAGAGTATGAGTGTGTGACGGTTTTTTAATGGTTTTTTTTTTAATGTGGTGTATTTTTAAAGGTTGTAAGCCACCTGGAGTCACTTTATTGGGTGGCGATATAAATTTGTTTAATAAAATAAAATTATTTCTTATTATGAATCTCTGAAAAAAATCACAGTGCTGACTTCCTTTTGTCGCTCTTTGATAATCAGAAGGTTAAGCAAGTTAGCAGTTTCAGCTGATCAAGTCAGCATACATATTTTCATTCCATTCCTTTCTCTGAAAAGAAAGATTCCACACATGCGCCTGCCAGTACACTGATAAAACTGTTAACACCACATTTTTCTGGGAAAATTGCATGGGTCCATAAATTCAGAGAACAAGCTGCACTTTGATCCCATCACTGCTTCTTTTATATTGGAGCCAAGTAACATTCTTTGATAACAGTTTCATCTCCTGAATGGTGTAAATCACTATTTGCTATCTTACAAAAACTGCCTGAAACAAGGCAAGGCTTTAGAAGCTAAATATCTATGCAGTATGAAATGCCCTGCAAATATTTTTCTTTTTACTCCTTTGAGGATCACTTTATGAATTCTGCAAAATCCTAAAAATCAATGTATCATTTCAGCATAACTATATTTCAATTGAAAAATGTTCTTTTGCAATTTGTTTAGGCGTTCATAAAATAGTCTTCTGCACATCATGCCTAGGCTTGTCCATTATCAGATCAGTTTTAGCTCAGTCCACTACCTAGCCATTAGCATCTCAAACTATCTAGCCTTCTCAACTCATCCAGGGTATGGGGAACACTGAGAAGGAAAATTACAGGACCTATGAGCCACTTTTTGAAATATACTTCAGTACAAAAGAAAAAAGAAAAGAATGTTATATTGGACTTGAAGAAAGAAAGAAAGAAAGAAAAAAAGAAAGAAAGAAAGAAAGAAAGAAAGAGGGAGGGAGGGAGGGAGGGAGGGAGGGAGAGAGAAGAGCTTTTATGAGGTAAAAATGATGTGTGTGTGAGTATGCGTGCACACATACACACAAACTTACCAGGGACTGGATAAAACAGACACCTGTTTGCTACTAGTACAACTCACTTTCATTTCTCAGAAATGAAATTATTTTGAGTATTCCATTTCCCAACCAACTTTTTAATTAAAAGAATCAAAAGCAACTAATCTCGCCTACAGTCACTGTATTCCCAAGCACAGTGAAAACTTGTTCCACAATTCCCTCAGGTGGCCACTGATCTCAACTCTTTTTCTAAGGCCCATTTCAAAACCACGTATGGGAATAAGTGACTGCACCCAAAAAGGAATTAAAAAACACCTTAGGTACAGAATTCCTTTTCTTGCTAGCCACAGAGTATAAATACATTGTGGAATGAGAAAATCAGGGCTGAAGGCCCATCCCAACCTTAAACTCATTGGGTAGCTTTTGCTAAGACATTAAATTGCAGGCTTTATAATAGGAATAATGAATTATCAGAAGTTGTGATTGAATAAAAAATCACAATGGTTACTGACATGCTAATCAATGAAAGCCTTTTAGAAGCTCCATATATGATAAAGGCATTATGCACATGTTATTTCAGGTGAGCAAAACATGCTTGGGCACTTCATCATGCTCCTGCATGTTTTGTATGGTTGCTAATAATTTACTTAGTCTTTATCTCTATATCTGCCCTGTCCAATTAAAGCTCCATTTAAATATTTTATAGCAGTAACCTATATATTTTAATAGTCTAATTTCCCATAGAATCGCTCTTTCATTGTTATTCCCCCACAGGTCTGGTTTTTTTTCCAGCTTTGAATCTGACAAATGCACACTTTTCAATCAGCTTAATCATCTGTCTTGAAAGTTATTTCATTTGGTTTTGATAGTATTGGAGTGTGGATTTTCCTGATATTCTTTTGATACAGAATAGCAGCAATTGAAGTAGTACCTACACTTTCCATATACCTAAGACTTTCTTTGCACTACTGGGGTTGGTAAATTTTAAAAGAATGTGGTCTCTTTGTGTACAGGTGGCCTCAATTGTGGTTTTAGATTGAGGACTACCTATATAGAAGCTTCACAACTTTACAAGCATTTCCGAAAATGGACATTGGTCCTACCTGAATGTCCTTTTCTCAGTTGGCGGGACCAGCAGCCAGGCATGGGGAGTGACTCGATCTGTATCCAATGGGATCGAGTCTGCTAGTTGAAAAGCACCTCCTCATCCTGGTGCCTTCCAGTTTTCGGACGAGGATGATGCGGCAGACCGACGCACTGAGCTGTAAAACAAGAAACTGCAAGAGACATATTATGTCCCCCCCCCGGCAGATGACTATGAGTGTCCCTGTGTCCCTCTAGAATACAGGAACCAATGTCCATTCTCCAGCAGGGCGGGACCAGCAGCCAGGCATGGGACATACCAAAGCTAAGTCCTATCGGGAGGGATCTGCCCGGTCCGGGTTTGAACCCCCCTCCAGGACCCTCTGGAGAACTCTGCGACCGAACGCCATGTCCGCAGACGCATAGGAGTCGAGCTTGTAATGGCGTATGAAGGGATTCGGGGATGACCATGTGGCTGCTCTGCAGATTTCCTCTAATGGAGCCTGAGTGGCCCAAGCGGCTGAGGTAGCCGCACTTCTTGTTGAATGAGCAGTAATGCGACTTGGAATAGGAATTCCCTGAATCTGGTATGCCCTGGCAATGCACGCCTTAAGCCATCTACCGATGGTAGATGAAGACACCTTGAGACCGATGGTGGCTGGTTGAAAGGACACGAAGAGAGCCTCTGGCTTTCTTTTCAGAAGTCTTGGAAATTGCCTTTTGGGGCTTGGAAATAGAGGACTGTAGTACCTCTGATCTCGAAGGGGCATGAGAACTGGAAGAACTAGGCCCTGGTATTGGGCTAGTCTGATGTTGCTTTCTCTTACTAGGCCGGGTTGAGGGAATAGCGGCCATCTTGGAAGGCTGTGACCGTTGGTTTAGGCCTCTAAATACACGTGGTCAAGGCCTGGATGAGATGGCTGTAAGCCTCTAGAGGCCCAAGGCGAGGCCTATTTCAATTACAAACAGACTGAAGGCCTTAAAAGGCAGCAGAAGAGCCAGCCGAAGAACGGAGTAGAGGCTCTGCAGGGTCACCAGAGCGATCGGGAGCGAAGCCTGGGAGCGCCCACGAAGATCCGACGACTGTAAAAGAGGCCCAGCAAAGGCCTTGATCAGGCTGGGGCAATCTGTAAACGCCCCTTAAAAAACGCCCCAGAGCTCAGGCAGGGGCTGGCTGGCTGGCCTAAAGCCTTTTTTGGCGAGGCCAGGGCGATCGGGAAGAACCCGGGAGCGCCCGAAGAATCTACCGCAATTAAAGCCGCCACACGGCTGTGCGTTTGAATCAGCAGCCGCCGAATCTGCCAGCCACGGGGAGGCGTAATAAATCCTCTCAGCCTCCCCGCTCTGTGTCCAGCGGCTTCTTAACTGTCCCCAGCGGTATCGGGCTGAATCGCCCTTCTCGCTGGGGGGGAGCGCTCAACCTACAAAGGGAGCCTCAACCCCGAAACCAGCAGCCGCGGAAGTAACAGAATAGGGCTGAATCGCCCTCCTAGATAAGAACTAAACTCCTTACTTTGCTTTCTGTAGAAACCGAAAGGGAAGCAGCTCAGAAAAGTGCGTCTGTCCCAGTCAGATCGAGTCTGAAAGCTGGAAGGCACCAGGAGGAGGAGGTGCTTTTCAACTAGCAGACTCGATCCCATTGGATACAGACCGAGTCACTCCCCATGCCTGGTTGCTGGTCCCGCCCTGCTGGAGAATAAGGTGTAATTCGGCAAAGATTAGATTTTTTGTCATCTAGAAAGATTTTTTTTAAATCTTGGTATCTCAAAACTTTTAGCTTCTTAAAAACTTTTCCAAACAGGTCAAAATGTGTTGTTGGAGTATGACTTCCAGAATATCTTGTCACAATCATTCTGGCTATGTATGATAGGGATAATAATTCAGATTTCAATATTACTACTAAAGTTCCTTGCTTCGTCATAATTTCTCTACTATGCTTTAAAAGCATTATAATAACTTTTAAAATCAGGAAACTGCATGTACAACTATTATTTTTATACTGAATTTCAGTAATGGAAATTCAGCCATTGATCATCAGTATTTCATCTCAACTTTCTTAATCTATGAAGAACTGAATGGCATTATCAGTATTTTACTGGTTATGATGAAAATAGCATTCTACCATAATCATGGCTCAGAAACAGTTTAATTTGGGCGATTTGTATTCTCAGAAATAGAATGTAATCAAAGTTAGAACCTTTTCTTTGACATTTTTAAAAATAATGTTCTGCAAATAACAACTCACAAGCATGTCTTACAGAGTTTAAGGACACTCAGATGAATTTGTATAAAATTACAGCACTGACCTTGTTCTAGTTTCAGGAGCAAAATGTTTGACTTACAATTTTTACTATATGCATGTCAAAATTCTTGCAGGAAAAAAGCCCAAGCACCTTAAGTGTTAGATTGCAATGAAATTCCGAAATAAATTGCACTCATCGCTTTTACACTTATGTATTAATTTTAAAGTTGAATTGGTTTTGTTTTAGAGCATAGCCCTTTTCAGCTGTTCCTCAGGATTGTTTTAAAGTTGGAAAAGAAAAGGTAAAGAATATATTTGAGATTTACTGATGGATAAAGCAACAAAGAAATGTTGCTCCCACGAGAATGCAAAGTGAAATCTGGAAATCTGATTAAGGAGAGAATTACCAAACCAGTTCTTACTTTAAAATGTCATTCTATCCTAGCTTGAGACTAAAGTCCTTGAGGAATTCCGTCTATCCCAATCAACAAGACTTCAAAGTGGCCTGCATTTTTCCTATTTAATTCATCTGCTTTCGAAGAGTTCTGCTTCCTAGTCAATCATGATGGGATTTAGGATAAAATGTGAAATATGGCCCAAAATTGGAAATTATTTTCTCTGTTCAGAAGTTAAAGAGGGATAAGAATGTTTCACATATACTATAGTAAAACTGAAATGGCCTGTTATTTTATGTTAAACACAGATATTTAAGAAATCAATATTACATTCCATTTGCCAAATTAACCAAGAAATGCAGATCAAAAACAGCAGTGCAAATGCTGTCATTTTATGTAAGATATAAACATTAATATAAATCTACCACTACTAAAAGTTTAATTAACATGAGCATAAGCAAAAATGTGCTCATTTCCCTTTACTAAACTGATCTATCAATTCAAGAATAAGTAGATTTGTCTAATCTATTTCTTTAACACATGTAAAAATATCCGCTCGGGATAGCATCCATCCAATCTTGTTGGACTCAGAAGTTAGCTAGAACTAGACCTGGCTGTAACTTGAATGGACTTCACCAATATTTGGTTGGCAAGTTAAACAAAACATATCCTAAAATACCACAGCTGTACAAATTGCTTCTGAACTACTGCTAAGAAAATTGGAGTTATATCAATATAAGCATCAAAAATCAAATATGCTCTCAAAATTACTTTTATCAGGCTTAACACAATTCAGACAAAATCTAGCAATACATTATTTTGTTTGTCACAAATACTGAGCCAATTCATAAAATTACACAAACCCATATTTGCACTATATACCATATAATTACAGATCTATAAAATTCTTTCTAGCCATGTACTCCATGATAGTACTACTTTAACTCCTACTTTACTTTTTAGTGCTTTTAAGGTATCAAATCTTCAAATAATTGAAATTCCCATCTTGTCTGACTCAGAAATCTGTGCTCAGGTTTAGATTAAGCTAGGATCTTAAAGCAGAGTAATCATAGCTTTGAATGAAAAAATAAAATACAGCAACGCAACTTTTCTGAGTTAACATTTTTGTCTGATTAAAATAAGGTCACAAGACTTGTTATTGTTAGTATGGCAACTTAGTATGCAGAAATACAACTATGCTAGCAGTGATGATGTTACCGAGTTAGGGTAATGAAACATTTGCAAGAAAATAAGCAAGGTCAGAGTGCACCAAGGACCGCTCAAATACAATTATTTTTCATTCAAATTTAATGGCAGGCAGGCAAGCAGACAGATATCGTCTATTTCTAGTTTTCACTGTATTATGTATTGATGTCTCAAATGTTCAAAACAATGATTTGCCTCCATGCCAGTTCGAAGTAAATTCTGTAAGGTTTTTCATTTTGCTTAATTTTTTAACTAATGTCAGTATCTGGCTCGTTTTTATGTACATGTAATCAGAAAATTGAATTCTGAGAATCTAAGTCCACATACCTTCAAGCTGCCAAAATTGAGCAACACTGCATTAGAGTATTCCATTTACCTTTCCCCTATCAGCTTTCACTATTATCAAGAGTGTCCACAGAGTGTGGTCTAAAAAGTCAAGATGCCCATGGTTGGTTTGATCAAAGCTCTGCCTGTTTTTTTTTTTATGTCCTTTACATATCCTTATCAGTTGTATACGGATACAAAACCCTTAAGAATATTATTCCAATAGCTGAAGCCACTTTATTGTGAAACCATGTAATCAATAAGAGCATACTTTGATTTTTTTTCTTAGGCAAATGTATACTTTATTTTTAATGGAAAGGATTTCAGGATGTTTTCCAAGTTTTAAGAAAATCAAAATATTTGTAAGTATATGTTACACCTAGACAAACTTGGCTGCTTTTAAAACTTCGCAGTTGACTAAAGTACCGTATATACTCGAGTATAAGCCGAGTTTTTCAGCACGTTTTTTGTGCTGAAAAACGTCCCCTCGGCTTATACTCGAGTATATACGGCTTATATTTGAGTTGTTTTTTTTCTTCTTTTTTTCACATTATACCGGATGGCGCAAACTTGGCGGGCTTTTGCATTAGCGCGGGGAAGCCCTGCCGGTGCAGTGAGAGGGCGGGGCGGGGGAGCCGCCAGCCTTCTCAGCTGAGGGAGGGAGGGTTTCCCTGACCGGTAGCTGCCTCATTTCCCTCCCTCGGCTTATACTCGAGTCCCCAGTTTACCCCAGTTTTTTGGGGTAAAATTGGGGACCTCGGCTTATACTCGGATCGGCTTATATTCGAGTATATACGGTATTTCTATTACAAATATTGTGACAGAGAACTTTTAGGAATATTATTTCTGAAATAATGTGCACTGAACCTGTTTTATAAAATAGCTTGTTAAATAGTCATCAATTTAAGTTTTTAATTTAATAACCTTTATTAAAAAACTTCAATAAATAATATCAATTTGTTCTCAAAATATAGGTTAATAGTAGGGTTTTTCAACTTTGGCAAGTTTAAGATCTGTGGACTTCCAGAATTCCCTAGCCAGCAATTCTATAAGTTGAAGTTCATATATTTTAAAGTTGCCAAAATTGAAAAATACTAGGTTATAGTATCTCAGTCTCTTTGTGTTTATCAAGTTACTGGAACTATCCTGGGTTGCTTTTTGTGAGTATATGTTCCAGATATATAGGATTTGCATCAGAAGTAGCCTTTCTCTAGGGAAATCCTGACACTTTATGTAGAGAATATTTTT
Organism: Ahaetulla prasina; assembly: GCF_028640845.1. Classification (NCBI taxonomy): domain Eukaryota; kingdom Metazoa; phylum Chordata; class Lepidosauria; order Squamata; family Colubridae; genus Ahaetulla; species Ahaetulla prasina. The sequence goes on from NC_080541.1 coordinate 162,886,860, forward strand.
ATTTTTATTTTTTTAAAAGATCCTTTTTAATAGTAGTACGTAATTTCTTTAAACTTCTCCAAAGTTGTAATCTTGATTCTATTTTTATTTTAAAATCACATCAATTCATGCTGTTCCCACTTAGAAGGCGGCATTACATGCCGTTAAAAGTATTCATGCATTGCCATTAAATTTAGGGCCAAAACACTTGTTAGTGATTATGTAATATGCAACTGAAATTTTTGAAAATAACCATGATCCATAATCTTGGTAAGAGTCACCATGTACAAAGGAAATGTTTAATTATTTCTCTTTCTCCTACCTTTTTGGTTCTTTCTTGAAATTAATTCCCTCAATATAGAGGGAATTAATAAAATATTCACCAGTGCCTTTAAAAAAAAAAGACATAACGCTAATAATATCTTCCTGTTCTTTCCTAGAAGTCAGTTTTCAATGCCTGTTGTCCTGGTATTTCCAGTGACTAGTAACTACTGAAATTATAAATATTCATAACACTTTAAAGAACAATACTAAGTTAAGAGAATGCAGATTTATTACCAGGCAGAAAAAGAAAATGGCTTCAACGTAAATGAATGCAGAAGTCAATTTTAAAGCAAGTACTATTTCCTTGAAAAGTTGAGTGACCTCCTAAATACCCCTATTTTGTGCAGCCTGGGGAATTCGGTTTGGCTGCATGTGTATGGTTTACAGAAGATTACAGCTACATCAGTCTGACTGGATATTGCCCCATTCTGACTGTGTCAAAATTTATCATATTCAGTGACCTAATCAGGCCTGCCTTCTTTTATCAAGAAATAAAAAGAAACATACTAAAGTCACTGTGTAGCTCTAAAGACCAAAGACAACACATGGAATGAGTTAGATATTACTTTTATTCTGCCTTTATGAAACAGTAGAAAAGGTGGTCTCAAAGGATTTTTAAAGACAACTCCCACAATTTGTATTTGGTCTAATCCAGACATAATGAATTTTCAGTGTTGAAATACTCATAATGCTCCTGCATATATATAACTTATGATCTATATATATATATATATATATATATATATTATGGACAATATTTCATAATTGTTTTTAAAACCAAAACTTACAGTTTAACTTTAGTACCAATTCCTTTTTAAATCTAGACCAAGGGTAGAAATAAGAATTATACCAATTTACTTTTAAAAATGAATTGATCTAATGTGCATTTGACAAACTTATACAAAAAAAGAATCAATTTTTTATTTCTAAAAACATTTCAAAACATTTCTTAGACAAGAGAGAAAAGCACATTAAAATAAATTCATATTAAAAAGATATTAGAATTTCCTATTCTATATGATATTTAACTATATTAGTTTCTTTGAATTAAAATACATAATTAAATGTGAAGCTGTCATGGTGTAAAGTAAAGTATTAGTTTTCCATTAACTTTTGTTTTCAAGAATATCCCTAAACCCCCTCCCTAAACCTCCACTCTCTTCAAAAATATAGATGATAGATCATCATAGATCAGTGATTTATTTTGTAATATACCTATCTGACCCCAAAATACCCTTGGGACACTAAGCATTATGTGGGGCTGTGTTAGTGGAAAGCAATCTACCGAAATATTTGGGAGCACCTGTACTTACCAACAATCATATTTTTTTTAATACAGACATGCACAATTTTCTGTACAGACTAAGGAAAATATTTACTGTGTATCAGATTCACAAACTTACTTTTTAAAAATGCAAAACTTACAGAGAGAAATGGACATGTTTTACAGTGGCAAACTTTTTATTTCATTCTAGTTTCCACTATCTGTCATGAGTTAACGAAGTACCTGAAAACCATTCATGAATTGACTGAAATCCATTAATCCAACCAAACAACCCAAAAAGCACTTACAAAGAAACAGTTCCACTGAAATCTTTGGACAGAAAGTTTAGATAATGAGACTCATATCTTTTTTGGGAAAAGACCTTTTAAAACTACTTTCTTGTACAAGGAAAGATATAGGTTTGAGAAAGTTAGACCTGCCAAATACATGGTTCCACTCAACAGTTAAAAGTGTTTCCATCTGGTAATCTAATTTGAAACCAATGGGAGAAACTTTTCAGTGATATTTGATTGGGTTTGTGTCATAAAATACGTCTTCAGCATGCAGACTATGATCAAAAAATGAAATATAGTAGGCCGAATTTAAATGATTATCAGGAGGAGAAAATAGCTACAAGCAGTATTTCAAATTACTTGAGCAGAAATTATAAAAACTCATTTCTGTAGTACTTCCTGTGATTATCATTCTGTAAGAGACTGTACATAAAGGATATTAGAATTTAGTTCCATTTTTCCTCCCACAATATTCAGGTGCAGAGTGAAATATTTCTGTAAGCATATAACCTCAGCATGTAGGGGAGCATCCTGAATACAGCTCAATACTTCTGTGAAAATTAAAAGGTGATTTCCTATAAAAATGGATGCCGGGAGACAGTTTCCCATCAGAAAAATATAATAGCTGAGAACAGAGAAAAGCATTCATATATTTCTTTCACTACTTAGAGTGCATAGCTGTGTAAAATTCTCACAGTTACTATACAAAACAGAAGTAGATTCAGCCATAACGCAATTAACTGTTCTGTTCAAAGGACTGCTAATGAGATGCTAATGAATTTGGTCAACTCAGCCAGTTACTAATTAGCTACTGTTTCTGCTACGGTGGTAAAGTTACAAACACAGTTTTAAACTCCCTCTTTCTTTCCAAGTTAGTATTAAATTTTAAACTATTTTTCTCTATATTTAATTTTAAACTACTGTATATTTAAATGCTCCAATTTACTGCACTCATAAACATCAGTTTATCTTGAAAAAAATGCTACCTGTTATTGATATAGATTCCCACTCTGAAAACTATTTCTTAAACTTCAGCTAGAATTTTAAGAGAAATTGCTAAATTGTATATCGTAATTATAATATGCCACTTCTCAGGACAATTAATTTTTATACTCTGCTAGTATAAAAGGCAAATGAAATAAGCAGATGTTCCATACTAAATAATGATCAAGTGATTTACAAAAAATTGGACAGTATGCAAGGACTCCAAGACTTAATTAATTTTTTTTTAAATTCTTTTTTCTTCTTAGTATGCACTCACGACTACTAATATTAATATATTGCTTTCATTATTTAGAATGTTCTAGTACAATAAACTCTAAATTTAACAGACCTTGATTTAATTGACTTCAGATTTAATGGACAATATCTGCTGGATTCACCTTTCCCCTGAATTATCATTATTGTATTGGGACTTCCTACTGAGATAATAATTATTATTCAGACATTATTTGTACAGAATTGTATTTGCAAGACACCTGGCCACAAAGCAAAAAGCAATTAAAGAGTGAGGCTCATATAACATGTTTACCAAGTCATTGTTTACTCATTTAATCTAATTTTCTGGTATTAGCACTTCTTTACCAGGAACACTTAACAAAAAGCTTGGATGATTATGCCTACTAGAGCAATTAACTGTGCTAAAAGTAAGAAACAGCAATAGATCTTCTAGATTTGGAGGAAGATAGTGAGTTCAGCATGAAAGGAACATAACAATAAAAAGCTAGAAAAGATACAACAAGAAGGTATGTTTTATGTATAAGGTAAAGGTAAAGGTTCCCCTCACACATATGTGCTAGTCATTCCCAACTCTAGGGGGCGGTGATCATGTCCGTTTCAAAGTCGAAGAGCCAGCGCTGTCCTAAGATGTCTTCATGGTCATGGGCCAGCATGACTAAACCCTGAAGGCACATGGAATACTATTACCTTCCCACCAAAAGTGGTTTCTATTTTTCTACTTGCATTTTTTACATGCTTTCAAACTGCTAAGTTGGCAGAAGCTGGGACAAGTAACGGGAGCTCACCCCGTTACGCGGCACTAGGGATTCAAACCGCTGAACTGCCGACTTTTCAATCAACAAGCTCAGCATCTTAGCTTTTATGCTCTACTAGAGTGTAATGGGAATTAAATACAGGTATTCCTCAACTTACGACCACAATTGAGCCCAACATTTCTGTTGCTAAGTAAGACATTGTTAAGTGAATTTTGCTTCATTTTACAACCACTGCAGTTGTTAAGTTAGTAACACGGTTGTTAAGTGAATCTGGCTTCCCCACTGACTTTTTCAGAAGGTTGCAAAAGATCACATGACCCTAGGGCAGGGCAACCATCATAAATATAAATCAATTGCCATGTGCATGAATTTTGATCACATGACCATGGAGATGCTGCAACGGTTTTAAGTGTGAAAAAAATCATTTATTTATTTTTTTAGTGCCATTGTAAACGGTTTTAGTGCCATTAAAACAATTGAACAACCTAAATGAAATGTTGTAACTTGAGGACTACCTGTAAATCCAATTCATCATTTAACAGGCATTCAGTTTTAATAAGCACCCATCCTTCCAATTAGTTAATTAAAAGTTATTTAACTATTTTAAAAGTTAAAGATGTCCTCTTAAAGGGACACTTGCCTTCAGCCATTTGAATTGGACAAGGATGAAATTATATTCCTTGTCTTAACATTCACAATTTGAGAAAAATATAGCAAGTGGCAAGTTTCAGAAAACATCCTTTTATTTAAACCTATATCCCTGCCCATAACTACCTGCCCAAGATTGAAATAGAATTGGAAAAGAATGTGTTAATTAATGTTAACAATAACTGCACTGTACATTGTACTTTTAAAACTGAAGAGAACATTATATTAAACATTTGAAGTGAATGCAGCATATTAGTCGAAATCTTTTACGAAACCTAGGAAGACACAGGGTTTTAAAAATTGGAAAAAACGCATAAAGCCTCGGCAAAGAAAACAGTACATTTTATGTTATGCTTTTTAAGTTACTGGAATTCATGCTTGGTGAACATGCTTCTTGAATAAATCCTTCCAGGCCATCTTTTGAAGTTATCAAATCCATGATCTGTATCTAAATTAGTTTAATTATGAATCAGCACAGCAAACAATGACTGATTTATTCGTATGGAAGATCTTTTTATCCTCCGCTAATTGGCAGGAATGTGTCACATCTGAGTGCCCATATTACTGTCATTTGTACATTGGTTGGCAAGAACAATGAGGCCTCTTCTGCTGGGCTACGAACATTCACAGGGTTGGCCTTCATTCGGAATTCTCCCATTGTAATCAGTTCTGCCTTCTTCTGTCCCTCAATACAAACATTCTTATAAGTATATTCTCCAGATATCATTAAATAACTAAAGATGCTTGCTTACAAGTTAACGGATTCCACAGCCATACTTGGGAAAAGAAAAGGAACAATAAAAGAGTTTAAGCCAGCAAAGGAAAAAGCGGTTTCTGACAAGAATTAAACTATACAATACTTTGGAAGAGAAACCAGCAGCTTCAAAAAAATTAATACAGGGAGTCCTCGATTTACAACGGTTCATTTAGTGACTTTTCAAACTTACAATGGCACTGAAAAAATGACTTACGACCGTTTTTCACAATTATGACTGTTGCAGCATCCCCATATCATGTGATCAAAATTCCTATGCTTGGCAATTGGTTCATATGATGGTTGCCATATCCCGGGGTCATGTGATCATCTTTTGTGACCTTCTGAAGAACAAAGTCAATGAGGAAGCCAGATTCTCTTAGTAACCTTATTACTAACTTAACAACTGCAATGATTCACTTAACAACTGTGGAAAGAAAGGTGGTAAAAAGGGGCAAAACTCACTTAACAACTGTCTCACTTAGCAACATAACTTTTGGGCTCAATTGTGGTCCTAAGTCAAGGACTACTGTACAGTCCATTCTTGCCTTGCCTTTCTTAATTTATTCTTATACAATTTATAAGAGAGTACATATACACATACATATAAATATACATACATACGTATGTACATATAATACATTTTATAAGATTTTTATTATATTATATATATATATAATAAAAATGCATAATTGATTTTTGTAAAAATACATTAAATGCTGTAATCTACATTTTTCACTCTGCAAAAGAAAGTTGAAAAAGTCCATTCTAAAACTTTCTAGCATATGGAAATAATGAGAGCAAAACATTAGAAGATGATATCCTCTTCAAGGGAAAAATATGAATGTGTGACCTACTTTCAAACCAAAACTATCTCGCTACATCTAGATTTGGCAATACATTCAAATGCCAAACTTTGGTAAAGCTAAATATATTCATGTGTGATCCACTGGTCATGAAAAGCAGGTGGATGAAAAGATAGAAGAGGGGGGGAAATGGTAATATGACATAGAAAGACAAGGCAGGGACTTACTGATGAGAACAAGAATAATGCAATAGCTATGGCAATACATATAACTATAAGTGAAAATGTCATATACCAATTCTGAAATATCCATGACAAAACTGCAATTTGTTAAGATAACGATATGATGCTTATCCCAAACATGTGAGGAGCAAGTTACTTAAGGTAATGGTTTTCATTATCTCAATTTCTATTGGTAAGAGGACATTAATTATTTAAACCAATATAACTTTTTTTACTACCTATTCAAAATACATTACCCCTAATGGCAGTACTGTAGATGATATCATCTATTTATATGTGCTACTTGGCATTAAGTTTCTGGGGCAATAAAAAGGAAGATGAAATACTTAAATGCCACTGCAGCCCTATAAAACAAGTCAACTTCATTGTTTAAAACAAGAACAACTTTCTTATGCTGTGCATCTCAAAGCAGCTTGTATACATTAACTCCAGGATGAAACTATAGGCACTCACACAAAAATAAAATGAAGATTAAGCAGCGAATGCACATCTAAATTGGCTAAGTCTTGACTTGGTTATTAAAAGCAGAATGAGCTTGCTAAGATCTGTTTAGAAAGCATGGGTCGTGATAAAGGGACAATGAGAAATCTAGATATGTATCTTGAATTTTCTTTTCCCACTGTAGGAATATTAGCATTTGGGGCAGAAATCCCAAGAATTACTTTCCTGGGATCCCAGATAGAAGAAGGCTGACCCAGAAGCAACGGATGATACTCTCTAGGAATTAATGAGCAATGACACAAAAAAAACCCACCTATGCAATTTCTTCTCTGGTTTTTGCAAGAAGCTGCCCTTTTATCTATAGCAACCTCTTGGTGTTTTCTGCAACTGGCCATGAGAACTAAGACCATCGGTTAAAAGCACATTGCCATTTTAATGGTGGATAATAAGAATTTTTTTTAAAAAAAAATGTGGTCTGAAAGTACTGCATCAAAGCTATTCTCTTTCAGGGTACACAATGCTCTGCAGAAAACAGAAAAGGGATTCAAAACAGAGACAGACCTGTTTTACATCTTTTCACTGTACAACTCTATGTCTCTCTCTCCTTGCCTCTATCATCCAAGTATCTAAGTTCTCACTACTTTTCAGCAATTCCTTCCAACACAATGACCTTCTCAGTCCTACCCTTCTTTCTTACCCCATTCACTTTTCCTTTATAAATGTTTTGTGATTCAATCCACATGGGTTTTATAACCAGCACACTTCATCATGCTGCTGTCATAGTAGTCCCTCACTTTCATGTGCAATGCACCTTCATTTATTTTTGATCTTATCTCTCATTTTACCACCCTTCTACCATATTCCCAGAGCATGCCACTCACTTGTATGCGCCCCCTGTGTACATGTGTACATCTGATGCAGAAAAGGTGCTTTGGAGCAGGGGTCTCCAATCTTAGTAATTTTAAGGCTTGTGGACTTCAACTCCCAGAGTTCCTCAGCCAGCTTTGCTGGCTGAGGAACTCTGGGAGCTGAAGTCCACAAACCTTAAAGTTACTAAGGTTGGAGACCCCCGCTTTGGAGGGAATGTGAGTACTCCTTAATGCCCTCTTAAGAGCCACATTTTTTTTTCTTGACTCCACAAAAGTCTTAATGTTGTCCATGGCCTTCTGCTGTCTGCTCAATGCTTCTCACATTTTCCTGGGACAGTATAGTGCTATTTCAAAAAAAAAAAGGGTGGGGTGGGGAAGCATGGCTTCTTTAAGAATCTAGTCTTATGAGCAATCTGTACCACACCCTTTCCTGCTTTAGATATGAATACCGCACAACCCTATCAATATTCAGCTGAAGAGTCTAGGGAGATTCTCAGTCATCCAGGTCACGGTTGTTCCAAAGATGCTTCTTTTTTTTTTCTCCAAGAGGCAACTGGACTTTCTGGTTTTTCTTTGAAGACATTTCACTTCTCACCCAAGAATGTTCTTCAGCTTTTTTTTTCACTTCTCATCCAAGAGAAGCTGAAGAAACTTCTTGGATGAGAAGTGAAACGTCTTCAAAAACAAAACAAAACACCAACCCAGGAAATCTAATGGCTTCTTGAAAAACAAAATAGTCAGCTAAAGAGTTAACTTCTGGTCTGTAGAGTCCACCATGGCATGAAACTACACTATGCTTTCCAAATTTTGCTGTTACCCTCTCTATCCTTTCAGCAAAAATCAGACAAACCTCTTTCAAGGCACGCACATTAAGTGTGATATTGTATGTGTTTTTCATTAGTCTTATTATCTTCCTCTTTGTACAGAGGAACAATAAATTCTTCTCAATTCACAGATGTAGTGTTCACACTCATTAAAGAACCTGGACAACATTTCACAGCCCTAATTTAATAGTTCCCCAGATATGCCATTTATATTTGCAGCTTTGCCATTCCTTTTTGAATACTCACATAACATGTATAGCTCCGGTTTCCTCGCTTCAGATTTATAGATCATGAAGGATAACCAAAACGATTATTTTGGCTATACGAGACTTTACCACCCAGCTCTAATGGAAAGACTTTACCACCCCTTATTATCTTGATCGTAAATGGTGGTACCCTGCTTGTGAACAGCTATCAATGTAATAGAAAGCCTGACCAAAATTACCCAGTGTGGTCAAGGTTCAATGCCATCTTTATAAAATAGCTACATTCTATATATTGTAGTTGATTATTTATTTACTTACAGTCTTTATTTTAAAACATTTTGTATAGCCTCCCATCTTGAAGCCTGGCTGGCTTACAACCCCAAAATAAAATAAGAAATGTAACACTAAAAGCAAATTAATTAAAATTAAAAACCAATGTTTTGGAGGGGTTTCCCCCCCCACACACTTTTTCTTGTTTCTGTGGGAGTAGCTTTTGTCATTTCAATTCCATTCTCCAACAAATCACCTAATTTCTGTAAAAATCTGCATAATACACCAGCATTTTCACTGTTCATTTTCCCTCAAAATCATGTTATTACCGTTATTTTTCATTCCATTTAGTCTGCTAAAGGATTAACCTCCTTCAACCTGCATTGCCTCTGCTTTTGACCTGCATTGCTCTTTGTTCTTTTTGCAGCTTTTTCTTTCTCTTTCTTTCTTTCCATCCATCCAGATATTTTTTCAATTCAAAACTTTGTAGCAATCATTCTATATTCAGGTGAATATTGATTTTTGTTTGCCTGAGTTGCACTCCAACACACAACTGCAGAAAACAAAACTGAGGATAAGCTAATATTGAGCCCATTGAGATCTTTGGGAGACTATATACCTTTACAGTACCTTAGCCAACCCCTATACATTCTATTCTATTTTATTTGAAATAAATAAAATTTAAAAATATGAATACTATGTTCTATACAAAGCAAAGAATACATAATACAATTCAGAACAATTCAATTTCTGGCATGCTGCAAAATAGATCTTTACTACCTAGGAGCTTTTAAAAGCCATGAGATGTCAGAAAGGAGAACAACATTCCTTATCCTCCTTAAAGCTATTGAAAATGTTTTTAGAACAAGCTGGTCAATAAATCAGCATTGAGGTCTTCGCTCTGGCTTGCACCTTCTAAAATCAATTAGCTGCGGGAACTTTGTGAGGATCTTTGTGCTGCTTGGTGCAAATTCCCTTGCCCTTTTAAATACTGTGGGGTCCGAAGAATTGCACTGAAATTCAGTACTCTTTGAAATCTTCTCCTACAGCCATCAAGCCCTACACAGCTGACTGAAATCACAAAATTTGAGAAATTTAAGTATCTTCATTGCTTGACTCCTGGTGACTCCCTAGTCTATTCCTTACAGTTTTTTCAGAAGTGGATTGCCATTGTCTCCTTCCTTGGGCTGAGAGAAAGTAACTGGCCCGAGGTCACCCAGCTGGCTTTGTATCTCAGGCAGGACCAGAACTCACATCTCAGTTTTTAGCCAGATGTGCTAGCTACTACAGTAAACCATCTCATATCTTTACTGCTGGTCAGAGATAAATACAGAACTTTGGCAACCCTCAGAAGAATTTCCTGTCTCACTCACAGTGAATTGATTCAAATAGAATCTCTTTAAAATAATACGAACTGCTTCTTTCCAGGTTTTTTCCCATCTGGATGAAGTTGTTGTGTTTATTCTCCCTTACATTGATTTCTCAGCCTCCCTACCATTTCTCACATTTGCCAGATTGAAGTCTCATGGCTTGTAAAAGCTCCTACATAGTAAAGATCTATATTTTACAAAAATTGCTCACTTTGCACACTGCCTCACTGTATCACAAACTGGATAATTAGCATGTCCCATTTTTTACCAGAAATTTTATAATGGTTTTTCTTGAACCATAAACCTCACAGTTTACCTTTTATACAATTCTGCTGACTGTTATGTTCAGCTTGTATCTTTTTCTTTGTTTTCCTTCATGTTACTTAAATTTAATTATTTTAGTAATTACTTACAGGTAAAGGGGCAGAGGCAAATTTTATTTTCTGCTACTTGTGCTCCAAGAATTACAAAAGGTTTCAAGGAAACCCAATCAGCCTTTTAAAAGAATGTGGACACAGAAATGCAACAACAAAATCTTTCTAAAGCAAAAAGAGGAACCTTTTTTGAATGACAGGTAACTTATCATGTCCATGGAACACCTACCTCCACTTAACCCTCTGGGGCTTTCTGCTTCAGCTGGCCCTTTCAAAGAAGTTTGCAGAGTAACAAGAGCTCTTTAAGATTATTCTTAGCTATCAACATAGAAGTTCCATCCATAGGGATTGTCCAGAAAATTAAAAATTAAGGATCACAAAAGAGTTGCTATCCAACAGATTGGTTTCCAACATCTCAGATGTTCTTCTGTTGATTAAAAGAACATCCACAACAGGTCAAGAATTACTCAGATGATCAAATTATAATATACCTTTCAATGTTATGAATAAAGGACTGATGCTTCCTAGGTCACGGAAGGCAATACTCTACTTGGAGTCTTAAAGATAATAAAACCTAAAATAAGAGAGCAGATGAAGTGACCACACTAAAGAACAATAAATTGTACTGAGCTCACACAGCCTTTTCCACAATAGTGATAAGTAATGACATGTTTCCATTTAATATAGTAGTTCCTTCTAAATCTTCATTAAACTAAAATTAATAGATACCAGGTTTCATGCAAATCCTTATGTTTTGGCAATCTGATTACCCTTGGCTGGTTTCTGCATAAATGCCTTCCTTCTGATCATGCATTTATGCTCCTTTAGTTCAGTTGGATCAGCTTGTTACAAAATATGCATGCTTGGGTTTGTATATCAGTTTTAGGTTCCTAAAACATGCCTTTAAACAGTTCCTAATACATGTCCCATGCTGAAGAACACTGCTTTCTTTTCTAAATCATATAATCTTCCTCAATTACATCTATTAAGCGTCACAATCCTCAAACCACTCCATCCAAAATCCACCAGGCCCATTTATCTCAGGCTGTGTTTTCAGCATTTATCTAAATCTCATTTGGGAAGACGACAACCGGAACTATGCAAGCACACAAACATAATTCTGCCATCCGAAGCAAACACAAATATTTGGGTAAGATATAACCGAAGCAACAAAAAACTGCCCTGTTTCATGTGTGCTGCTTGCTGCCTTTGCCAACCTCTGGCCTGAATTTTTCCTTCTCAGCATGCAACAAGATTATTTTAAAAGGCTGATGCATGTAACTTTTTGCGAATTCCTCCTATTTGTGTCATTGCTGTTCCGTACACATTAGTTAAGAATTCCACTATTACATCTAAATAAAAAAGCCAATGGCAGGATGGTAAATGATGATGGAAGTGTCAAGCTCAACTAGTTGTTGCATGTTTAGGTTAGTTCTGCTCTTCTCAAAGAAGTCACTATGGCTGGATTTAAAAGTACAAAAGGTAACAGAACTCTGTGGGAGTTAAGATGCCTGACTAGCCCTATTAGCACCCTGCTGTTTCTGCCAAGCCAGGCCAACTCCCTGCGGAGAGACTTTTTATGTGTTATCATTGTTAAACTTCTTTGTGATGCGGAACATTCAGCTGAAAGAATGCACTAAGTGCAGCGATTTAATTGTTGTGTTAACCATTTCAGGGCAAACAGCAAGCTGAATAGTATGATTTCTGCACCAACAGTGTGGTTTTTTCTAAGAAACTAAAAATGCTAAAGCTAGGGCACTGCAAGTTTTTCCAGTGGTGAAAAAGGGAAATAAAATTCAGTGCATTGGTGAAAATTGCTGGAATCGTGACATTTTTCTTTATTTTGCAATCCAAAATATACGTATTTAGATAAACTGTCTTGTTCTGTAACGCACCTTTAATTGTACTGTATCTAGTACTGCTATCCAAATGTGTTACTCCAAAAGCTCAAAACTGCATGTATTAGCTTTGAATAATCACCAATTTTCAAATACACAAAGTTTGTCCCCAGCTTTCCCAATACAGATAGTGCTCGGCTTAAAACTGCTCGTTTAGTGACTGTTCAAAGTTACAACAGCACCGAAAAAAGTGACTAATGACCATGTTTCACACTTATGACCACTGCAGCATCTCCATGGTCATGTGATTTACATGATTTACATGTGATGTTTATGATAGTTGCAGTGTTCCAGGGCCAGACGATCCCCTTTTGCAATCTTCTCACAAGCAAAATCAATGGGGAAGCCAGATTCACATAACAACTATGTTACTAATTTAACAACTGTAGTGATTCACCTAACATATGTGGCAAGAAAAGTCGTAAAATGGTGCAATACTCACTCAACAAATGTTTCATTTAGCAACATAAATTTGGGGCTCAATTTTGTTCTTAAGTTGAGGACTACCTGTATAGCCCATGGGAATTATGTTATCATTTCCATTCATATGGAAAGCATAAAGGGTGGCAATTTAAAGTTATCCTGGCCATGTAGACTAGAATTATCTAGTTCAGGAGTGTCAAACTCTCAGCCCACAGGCCGGATGAGTCACATGTTGGCCACGCCCACGCCCAGTTTAGCAAAGGGGGGAAAAGTCACGATACATCAGGTGATGATGTGACACTGTGAGTTTGACACCCCTGATCTAGTTCCTGTTGAATGGCAGGGTTCATACAAGGGCTAAAAGGATTTATTTTAACTACTTTGTTAACTAAGCTATAATTGCTGGCTTCTTAATTACATTAAACCATGACTGAATGAATTCATTTAATACACTTACCTACGGTCCAAATCAATCACAGATTGCAGCATTCAGCACTCATTTATGCAATTAATACATAAATTTAACACAGTAAGTACATTTTTTCATGGAAGAAAATATGCACACAATATATGTGTTCAAGAAATATATTAATAATTGTGCATGCATAAGCAAAAACAGCATCTGTAACTGTAAAAGCACCGCTGTAAGACTTCCTAGTATTTGTATTATTATAGGGATACATTTGTAAACAAATATTTCAATATTTCTATTATAGCTATAAATATACTGCGCATACTGGCAAGGAACCATTCAAAATATCATGGACTGCTCCAAATATTTGTGTATGCTTTTAAAATGGTCTTATTTTGTGAAACAGCTGTGGGAAAGACTGCAGTTTCAGTTAGTGTCAACACATTAACAATAATAGAGGCTTAGTGTTTTACAGGTAGCAAGCAACTGAACTTTTCTCTTCCAATTAGCACAAGCAACCTCTCAATAAGGCTCAATAATTTAATTTTTTTTCTTCCTGTAGACCTGCAGAATATATAAACTGCATTCCTTTAATTCTAGGAACTCCAATTTGTAACTTCTTTTAATTGCAAATCCAAAATGTCAAAATTAAGACGATTGCATAAATTGATTTTAAAATTAATGAGATGTCATCAGTTAAAAGCAAACCATTCTAGCATTAATCACCAAATAATTGCATATTTGCATCTACAAATAAAAAAGTTATAGTTCTAGCCAATAACATGTAGGAGAAGAAGAGGCAGAACCTAGAAGTGGAGTTAAGAGAGGACTCAGGCTAGAATCATTACATGTCCATAAACACTCAAAGTCCAGCACTCCTTAAATTTCATTGATTATTTAGTGCTGATATTGACTATTTAATGCTGACCTTTAGTTGACTAGATTTCTGTATTTAGGCTTGAGCACTAAATCTTCTTTACTGGATCTTAAGCTATGGCCCTGATTCTTCCTCCCTGACATAATGTAAGTGAACCAGAACATTAGCATTCTTTTCACTAAAGCAGGTTTTCTAAAACAGATATTGGCTGGGTAACAATAGTAGTAGTAGTAGTAGTCCAATATAAATAATGGCACCAGGTTTGAAAAGGCCAGCCCAGATACTTTATAATCTCATAAATTTATCTCCCACTAAGATGTGCGTAACAAAGTTTACATAGGCCAAACAGAACTACTTGATCCATAAAAATGAACACAGTCCAGAGAACAATAATTCTACACTTATCTCTTATTTACTTACATGCAATTGTACCATACTATTCATTACATTTACATTTACATTTAAACCAATTTCTTCTCCAATTTCTACTATGAAGTCCACATCTCCAATTTGTAAAATCTGCAAAAAAAAACCTTAGATTTTTGTTTTGTTTACATGTTAATGTCTTCTATTTTCATACTCAGCCCAGTACCGTGCAATATTTATATTTTTTCACTAATGTCTCAGATTTAGGCATGGTTTTTATTTAGATAGTGAATCTAGATAAAAGATTTACTACCGGAGAACTCTGAACCTTATAAACAAACATTTCTTCGCCTCCAAAAACTTATTTCCATATAAAAAATCCAAAAATGTCGAAGAGAGGGAAACAGATTACAAAATTGTTGTTTTTAATTTTATGTTGGGAATAGGCTATTTCATGTAAAATATAAACACTATTGGCACATATAAGGTCTTTTAAAATACATAATGTAAACATTTATATTATTAAGCCATTTTTATCTGGAAATGTAACATACCAGATATTTCTTCATAATTTGCAGGTTGATAATTTTCTTTGGTCCAACACATTTGCTAATGTATTGTTTTTCTACAGGCCTCACATACAAATTGTATTCACATTATGCAGTATCAGCCAAACCAATTTCTGGGACTCTTCCAAGACCACCAAGAATCAAATTACTTTAAAATACGTTAACTAAAAATAGCAATTGAAAGTCTACCAAACAGATAAACAACAAACAGAATAAATAAAATAAAAAGAAACCTGAAATACGAACTTAAGGAAGTTTTTTTTAATCCCCAAAGAACTAATATAAATTGAACATATTTTATTGATAGCTGGCTATCAAAGTAAAGAAAAAAAATACTTGAAGGTTTCTTCTCATGGAAGATTAATTTTAAATTGTATAATAAACATATCTGATTAAGAAAATAAAGGGAAAATATTTCCTATATGCTGAAAAAAAAGGGCCGCGGTGTGGCTCAGGCTGTAAGAAGCCTGTTATTAAAACACAGCTGCCTGCAATTACTGCAGGTTCTAGTCCCACCAGGTCCAAGGTTGACTCAGCCTTCCATCCTTTATTAAGGTAGGTAAAATGAGGACCCAGATTATTGGGGGGGCAATAAGTTGACTTTGTAAATATACAAATAGAATGAGACTATTGCCTTACACACTGTAAGCCGCCCTGAGTCTTCGGAGAAGGGCGGGATATAAATGTAAATAAAATAAAATTTAAAAAAAACAAAAAAACACCTGAAATAAAGAAAGAGACACATTAAGGCCAACTATTAACTTTGTTCATCTAGATGTCTATGGACGTTCTCAGTCAATCAGGTCCCTTCACTGTTGAAGACAGGCACAGGCTGTTGGGGATGGTCTGTATTGTCTGCATCTCAGGCTGAGGTAAGGATGGTTCCTATAGTCTGCAGTTTTTTGGAAATCTATTCATACCCCACAGAGAAAGGACACCGGACAGAAAACATCCTGCAGCCAAGAAGGTTCCAAATCCATTTGCACTATTCAGGTGACCCTGAGGACACAGCTAAACTTTCAAGTGGCCACAACTTCTCTATAAAAGAATGCAACTGACCAGCTCTCTGCAGAGAATATAAGTCCTTCGATTCCCCACCATCCAGTCAAAGCTGAAGAAACTTCCTGAATGAGAAGTGAAACGTCTTCAAAGAAAAAACAAGAAAGTCCATTTGCCTCCTGAAAAAGCACCCTTGTGATGTTCATCTAGATATTTCATCTAACAAGAAGCATAGAAAATGTGGTACACTTACTTTGTTATCCTTATATGCTTTATTGGTTGTCATTAGTTAACACCGGCAATTGGGACTGGAATTCCCATCAGGTGTTGGTTACGACCTTTAAAGCGCTCCATGGCTTAGGGCCTGGGTACTTACGGGACCGCCTGCTGTTACCGTATGCCTCCCACCGACCCGTACGCTCTCACAGAGAGGGACTTCTGAGGTGCCGTCCGCCAAGCAATGTCGGCTGGCGGCCCCCAGGGGAAGGTCCTTCTCTGTGGGGGCTCCCACACTTTGGAACGAACTTCCCCCGGGTTTACGCTAAATACCTGACCTTCGGACCTTCCGCCGCGAACTGAAGACACATCTTTTCATTCGCGCGGGGCTGGCTTAAATTTTAAATTTTAAATTACATAAATTTTATCGATTTTAAATTTTTTACTAATTTTAAATGGGGTTTTGGTTTTTATAAATTTTTAAAGTTCTAGGCTAATTATAATAAGTTTTTTAACTTGCATTTTAAATTGTATACTGTAGTGTCTGTATTTTATTGTTGCCTGTACACCGCCCTGAGTCCTTCGGGAGAAGGGCGGTATAAAAATCAAATTAATAATAATAATAATAATAATAATAATAATTATAATTATAATTATAATAATAATAATAATAATAATAATAATAATTATTATTATTATTATTATTATTATTATTATTATTATTATTATTATTATTATTATTAAGAGATACGGTTGTAAAGTGAAATGTCACATGATTCCACCACTTGGCGACAGCAGTTCTGGCAGTCTTAGGTTGCTGTCATTAAGTAAGAACCTTATGTGTACATGACTTCCAACTTCCTGCCGGTTTCCCTATTGACTTTACTTGTGGGAAGCCAGTAGGGAACATCATATGACCGCAAACCACTGCAATATATTCATGAGCCCCATAGTAATATAACCACAGGGATGCTGCAATGGCTGGAACTTGAAGGACCAGACGTAAGCCCCCCTAATTCAGTGCCATCGCAAATTTGAATGGTTGCTAGACATAAGCTGTGAACTGCCGGTACATTATTTCCCTTGCCTGAATTTTCACTTTTTTAAAAGAAAGAAATAACATAATTTCACATTCTCAAAAACTTGTGTATGGCTCCCTAAAGCATTTCCAAAAATTATTATTGAATTGCATTGTTCAAATTAAGTTTTTATCTAGAACTTGTGGAGCTCTTTGTCTGTTCTTTCTTTTCCATATGCAATTCCTAATATTTCATCCAAAAGGCAAAAGCACCCTTTGTTTAAGACAAATTAGTATGAACTTAACAAAACACAGGATCACGTTAACAAAATTAACCCCATTCTGGGTCTCAAAGTATATTTTATTGAAGACTTTACACCAGAATATAGGTGTCAGGTTCTCAACAGAAGGAAAAGAAAGACACAAACCTGGTTTTCTGATGCCTTCTTTATTACTTCTTGGCACGTACTGACAATCAATGAAGAACTTATTAGGGCTACCAGTCTGTGCTCCCCATAAAGGTGGCGACCTTTTATGTCTTACACACCATCTACCCATTTGTGCTAACCCACCCAAGCAGCTCCACCTAGCAGCTTTGGAGAGAACATACCGCAGGCAATTCAAGAAGCTCGCATCACCGACCCATGGTTTAAGGAGAATCAAGCATGGCTGACGCAGAGGGAGGGGTCTGCCTGGACATTTAGTAGTTACCGGTAGTTAAATCAACTAATGAGGGTTTTTTTCTGATAAAATAACATTTTAGATATCTGGATATATCAGTATACTATAATAGCAATAGCACTTAGACTTATATACCGCTTCATAGTGCTTTAAGCCCTCTCTAAGCGGTTTACAGAGTCAGCTTATTGCCCCCAACAATCTGGGTCCTCATTTTACCCACCTTGGAAGGATGGAGGGCTGAGTAAACCTTGAGCCAGTGAGATTTGAACTGCCGAATTGCTGGCAGCTGGCAGTCAGCAGAAGTATCCTGCAGTACTGCATTCTGACCACTATGCCTCATGTTTCATATAAACATTAATACAAATATGCAATACAATATATATTGCAAATTTATTACTTATATTTGTGGTAAAAATTACCACAAATATTGCTCAACATCCAAGAAATAATGTAACTGGATGTGTTGGTCATATATTCAGGGGACATAAATACCGGATATTTAAAGGATAACTATATTGCAGACAGCTAAGCCTCCTGCCCTATATAATATACCTTTCCATAGTAAGAATATTTTTGACCTTGGAGACAGCTTAGAGAAAATGCCTGAGGGGCAGAAAGAGTCAGGCTCAAAACTTCCCAGCCATGGAAGTTGATTGGGTGACATAAATTTGCATTTGTGGGGAAAATGCCACAGAGCAGAGATATGGCATGTGCCAAATGGCAGGTTTTCAAGACCTTACAAAAAGCCTGCAGGATCAGGGCAAATCTTCAGCTTAATGATTTTCCAGAGGGCATGCACCATATGATAATTCCCTACCAGACAGGACCTGAAATGGAACATATATTTCCTGCAGGATTTAACATAATGAGTAGATACAACCAGGGCCAGGGAGAAACAGTCCTACAAGGAACAGGTTCCAAGCTAGGAAGGACTTTAAATTAATTACCAACACCTTGGATTGAACCCTGAAGCATACTAGCAACAAGGGAAGCTCAGAAAGCTGTTCTCATAGGTGTTCTACCAGGTTAGTCAGGAGGTCTCAGCTGCTGGTATTGGGTTATGTCCAATTATACAAGTTTCTCTTTTTTCCCAGACTACGATTATGCTGCATATTTGCAGAACATTTACTGGAAATCTCATTTTTGGAAACAGCAGAGCTCCCAGGTTTTCCATTACTATAGCCAGCAGTCAATGAAGTCAAACAAGATTGTAAAATTCTGTTATATTTTGTATTATGGCTATGGCTTAGGACCGGGTTACTTACGGGACCGCCTACTGCCACTGTTTGCCTCCCACCGACCTGTGCGCTCTCACAGAGAGGGACTCCTTAGGGTGCTGTCAGCCAAGCAATGTCGGCTGGCGGCCCCCAGGGGAAGGGCCTTCTCTGTGGGGGGCCCTACCCTATGGAATGAGCTTCCCCCGGACTTCGCCAACTTCCGGACCTTCGGACCTTTCGCCACGAGCTTAAGACCTATTTATTTATCCGTGCGGGACTGGCATAGAATTTTAGTTGTTTTTAGGGTTTTAAATTTTTAAATTAGGTTTTGGGATTTTAAAAGTATTTTTAGATTGGGCTAATTTAAATAAGTTTTTTAATTAATATTTTATTCTAGTGTATGTATTTGATTGTTGTTTTTATTTTGCCTGTTCACCGCCCTGAGTCCTTCAGGAGAAGGGCGGTATAAAAATTAAAATATTATTATTATTATTACTTTCTAAATATTACGGATATTTATGATCTTAATAGGATCGCCAACATGATCACCAACATCCAGGGGTGGGCTTCAAAAATTTTAGAAAGGGGTTCTCTGCCTGGTTGCTGGGTAGGCGTGACCATGGTGGGCGTGGCTTAGTCAGACTCCTGCACCAGGGGGGCATTTTTGCCCTCCCTGAGCTCTGGAGGCTTTTTTCAAGCCTCTGGGAGGGCAAAAAATGCCTCCCCAAGCTCTGGAGGGCCTCCGGAGGCCTTCCCAAACTTCCGATAATTCTGTTTTTCAGCCTCTGCGCGCACCCTGCATTTACCTGCATCCAAAACTGGCCGCGTGGGGACTCCTGGAAGGGGCAGGGCGGGGTGGGCAAGGCCAGCCAGGATTGGGATTTGGGGATTCTCGGAACTGCACAGAATCTTAGCTAGAGGTTCTCCTGAACCCATAAGAGCACCAGTGTGCCTACCGTTCCTGTCCTTATGTTCCCTTTAGTTATATTCATTTTATGTTTTCAATTTATGCTTATATATATTATCTAATGCGTATTTGATTAAATAAATAAATAAATAAGCCCCTGTGAACCCCCAGCAGCCCACCCCTGCTGACGGATATGGCACAAGAAAAAGAAATATTAAGGAAAAGATTAAGAAAAGCGAGGAAGCTAGTTTAGTTTTTACAATGCTTAGTTCTACCCTAATATTTGATAGCCCTATGTTATCAAATAACAACATCAAAAAACTTTATTCCACTTTGCTCAACAAAATGCAATAATTTCTCCATATTTAAAATACACCATTTAATAACTTGGTCTAATTTTGATTATTTAATATTTTGCTCTTCAGAAAGAGTTCAGACTGATAAGCAACACATTTACAAAATGTTAAAAGAAGAGAGAAAAGAGAGCAATCCATTCCTCATCAACCATAAAAATATATCTAACCTGGGTTAGCATAAAACATTTCTGGAAAGCAAAAACAAATGTAAAGCATAAACATATCTTTGGGCAATTGGTAAGTCAATTACTGCATTATCAATTATCAGTGTCTCTCTTAGGAAATATTCTTTCTATAATCTCTATTCATATTTATGCAAATGAAGATGAATAAATGACAAAAAACACCTATGTGAAAGAAGGCGAAAATTATAATTCAATTTTTCAGCCTTCCCGAACTTCTGATCGGCCCATTTTTCACCCTCCCCAAGACACTGTAAAATATAACAATATGTACCCAGAATATTAACTTCTATGGAGTGTGGAGCATAGTTTTGGTAGTGGAATAGCTAGATTTAATCTATTTAGGAAAGAAAACTGCTGAACTGCTGACATTATCCTTCAAGTATCCAAAGGAACTTCATGTGGCTTAAGACTGTATCTGTAAATCTGTTGTAATTTGAAAGAATAAAATGACTAAGGGTCTAAAAACATATTGGAAAAGCTTCTTTATTAACATTTTAGTGCTTTATTTGAAATTAACTCAATGTTAATCACCAAAACGTACTTTTTCAAATAGTTTCAATTTTTCAAAAATGTACTGAAATTCAACAACCTATGCAGCTTTGAAAGGGTTATGATCTATAAGAACAATGATCATATGGTTCTTCAGACTCTCTGAATGTCTGCATCTCTATTGGCAAAATAAGACATGACTGTTCTTTCCATATATGCTCAATTAACCTTATACACAATTTTAAATACAAATGTGAGAGATAAAAAGATATCAGTATTCCTTTAAAACTGCCTTACATCATTTGTATATTTTTTAAAGTAATCATAAGCATATTTACATTAAAACAATTCTATTTAAAATGAGTTAGTTTTGCTTTCAAAATAAGCAAAACCTAAATAATCAGATTTAAGATATGGGTTGGATGCTATCCAACTAAATAAAATAAAATAAAATATGTTTGTTGCTTGAAACTGCTGGTTACTGTGTAATGATGTCATTCTGTTTTTTGGTTTTCAATTCTCCTTCCTCCAAGGAAATATGTATGTTAAGAATTAAAGAAAAATTAAAGAAACAGAACTCTGCTTTTACATGCAAGTTAAGATTTAATAGTGCCAAGTATGTTCTTCAGTGGTTTTAGACTAATTTATCTCACAAGAAATTCTTGGTTTCATGGAATAGCTCCATTTCTCAGTCTTTCTCATTAGAGGAGACCCTCAATGCTGTGTTGAGTGTGCCTTAGTCTCTTTACAAACATAAATAATGGAAGTATTATTTGAAATACAACATCTTAGTATCTAGAGAAGACTAGATACTAAGATGTTGTATTTCAAATAATACTTACATTATTTATGTTGACAATTTTCAAGTTTATTAATCTGTTCCTGGGAAATGATGTGCACATCTCTTTCAAACCACTGGGACAGAATTTCAGGATATACTCCCAACAAACATGGATAAGACAGATGTTAGGATGTTCCGACTTGATAATCCCAAGGTGAAGAATGAGCTTTTATTTAAATTTCTGAATTTTTCAATTCTTCCATATCAAGTCCACCAAGCTTTTGGTTCTGGTTATGTTTTGTTGTGCTTGGATTATTGCAGCAGCCTATTTACAGGTAGACCTTGATTTACAATGGTTCACTTAGTGACCGTTAGAAGTTACAATGGCACTGAAAAAAGCGGCATGACTATTTTTCACACTTATGACCATTGCAGCATCCCCATGGTCACATGATTTATATTTGGATGCTTGACAGCTGACTCATGTTTATAACTGCACAGTGTCCCAAGGTCATATGATCACCTTTTGCAACATTCTGACAAGCAAAGTCAATGGGGAAGCCTGATTCACTTAATAACTGTGTTACTAATTTAACAACTACAGGGATTCGCTTAACAAGTGTGGCAAGAAATGTCGTAAAATGGGGCAAAATTCACTCAACAAGTTTCTCGCTTAGCAACCTAAGTTCTCATCTCAATTGTGTTCTTAAATTGAGGATTAACTGTACTGGGTTACCCAAAATTTCATTCCATCAGTTGATTTGTTTTCAGAACATTATTCTCAAATTTCCTTATTTGTCCCCATCTGTTTTTATTGCCAATGATACATTGGAAATCTGAGAAAAAGGCTAATACCTATTGCTGATTTTGATGCATTGCTTCCTGACTATAAGCATGTTATTGGACTAGAAGACCTCCAAGGTCCCTTCGAGCTCTGATTGATCGAGGAGTGGGCTGCTGGGGGTTCGCAGGGGTTCAGAAGAACCTCTAGCTAAGATTCTGTGCAGTTCGGAGAACCCCAAATCCCACCCACCCCGTCCCGCCCCGCCCCTCCCAGGAATCCCCAAGTGGCCTATTTTGGATGCAGGTAAGTGCAGGGCTTGCATGGAAGCTCAGGGAGGCTGAAAAACAGGCCTACTGGAAGACTGGGAAGGCTGGAAATGGGCCCATTTCCGGCCTCAAGAAGGCCTCTGGAGCCTGGGGAGGCCATTTTCGCCCTCCCAGAAGCTCAAGAAAACCCTCCGGAACCTAGGGAGGGCAAAAATGCCCCCCACCCATTGTGGTGCAGGAGGCAAACTAGGCCATGCCCACCCAGCAACCAGGCAGAGAATCCCTTGCTAAAATTTTTGAAGCCCACCCCTGGATTGATCTATTACATATTTTGGTTACTCTGTGGTGTACCATCCTAAAATAGGTTATAGCAATTGTTATCACATCTTATATAGTTCCGTGTGCATATTTATGTATGCATTCTAAAGAAACAATCAAAAATCTAACAAATCTTCCATCAACTTTTAGAAGCTGAAATGTTGACATCATGCCATTTAAAATTATATTCTGGCAAGAGGACAAATAAGCTTCTGATATAGGTGGTCTACTATGAATATCTTTCAATCATGGAATATGTGAATCACAGATTTGTTTTTCAAGCTAAACACCACTGATTTTTATTCAAAGCTCTAAAACAATACATTATTGCCTCTAGGTAAAAGAAAATACAAATTCTGGAATATATGTTTCTAAATCCAAGTTTATTGGCACAATGTGAATTTGTATCCAAGAACATATGCAGACAGAAAATTAGCACGCAGGCAGAGTTTTTACATAAATCCTTCCAATTTGCTCATCTTATACGTTAATACATGGGGGGAGGAGCTACTTTGGTTTTTTGCTTTTAAGATCTTTTTTCAGTCCAGACTGCCTGAGTGGTTTTACATTTTTTTGTTTTCATAGATTTTCATTTGTTTGTTCTGTATACTGTCCAGAGTATATCATAATCTATCAGAATTGGCCAGCAATAGCAAATCTGAAATCATGATCATTATGACTATGATAAAATCTTTTTCCATACAAGCATTATGAAGGAAACCCAGAATTTAGAAGGGTTCTGCAGGAACATGACTGTCTGTGTGGAATGTCGCTGAAGTAGCTGAGATTACTACCTATGTTAATACTTGTATTTTGTCAGATAGACAACATTCTGAAAATAAAACATAGCTCCTTCAATAGCAGAAATAAATAAAACATTGCCAGTTATTTTTTCTTAGGGAATTAACATAAAACCATTTCAATTAGATTTCTTCTGATGTCATAAATGCAAACTAAAAAAACTCCAGACTAATCTTACGTTAAGGCAATGATTTAAAAATTACAATTACAAAACATTACATCTTATAAAATTTCTTTTTATAATGACTTATTACAATCATCCTAAGGAATACTGGAGCCTGTAAGATCAAGATGAAGTCATACAACAAATGAGAAAGCTGTATTTTAGAATAAAGACAAACATGGGACAAAACATGCATCAAACTTAACTTTGACTTTCATTGTGAGTTATTTTTTTTAAAAGGGACAATGGCCTAAATGGAGGAAGGAGTGAGGGCTTCTAAAAAAGGAAGAAAGTGACTACCAAAAATATGGAATTCTGTATTACAGAATTTCTTAGCCTATCCCATCCTTCTTCATTTTTCCCCTCACAAACATACATTTAGAAGGATTAATAATTCAATATGTAATTCTATATTTTTTCCTTTCCATTGTTTTAAAAAACCTTTGCCAAAATACATCAGTCAGCAATAGAGTCAGGCTGTATGATCTCATAAGAGCACAATTCAATTAATAAACTTTTTGGATGAAATTTAATCTCAGGTGAATTGAGATCAGTTGCATTTAATTTAGTTTGGTTTATTTACATTTTATCTTTGCATATTATTTCTAGATAGAATTGACTCCACAATAATTCTTTGGTCATAAGCCAATCCTCTTTATAAAAAAAAAATGACCACATTTGTTTTATTCCAAGAATAAAAGATAAGTAAAGCAAATATTTCAGACAAAAGCTATAAAATTAAATATCATTCAGCAGGTGCAGAATAATATAAAATAATGCTAGATTTCCTATAGCCAGAGATATAGAGGCCTAAGCATGTAACAAAATACTTCAAGGCAATTCTGAAAAATAAATTGTGGGAATGTGTCTGTTAGTCTAGAAAAAAAGAAAGATTAAACATCAGAAAAGAACTGTACTCTTTTCAAGTTATTATTCAGATTCTTTGAAATATTTTCCAGATTCCTTGTCATCATGTTTCAATAAAAAGCATATTGCTGGAACTCAAGAGGAACTTTATTTATTTATTTACTCACTTACTTTATATTGCCCCCTATTCGTCGAAGGTGACTCAGGGCGGCTTACAGAATATAAAACCACATTTAAAACAATAAAAAATAACAAAAAGAATCAAATAAATTAATGTAATATAATTCATCCCCCGCCCCGGTGACAGCAGATCACACAAGCCATTTAATGGGCTCCATCCCACTCTGGGTTCTGAGACGAAAAATTAATGGGGAAGCCAGATTCACTTAACAACCATGTTATTAATTTAATGACTACAGTGATTCGCTTAACAACTGGCAAGAAATGTTGTAAAATGGGACAAAACTCACTTAACTGTCTTGCTTAGCAATGGAAATTTTGGACTCAATTGTGGTTGTAAGTCGAGGATTAATTGTACCAAAGTTTAGTAACATCACTTCCTGTCCTTAGCTGATAAGGACACTAATTGTCAAAACAGCCTATTGACAAGCGAAAAGTGTAATCTTAATATAAAACACAGCTTATTTCATACTATTATTTAGCCATTCTGTGCAGTATTTATGCTATATCCTGTTTTTCCCATGAGTCACTTCTAAATCTTTCCTCCTTTGCCCTATTCCATTTTTTTAAAAAAATAAGTCTTTTCACTGTACTTTATAGTCAAGTTGTAGCTTTTCAGTTAATAAATGATTTTCTATCATTCCTATCATTTTTGCTGAAAAGATGAAAAAGGACAGCTCTTCTGGAAACAAGACATTTTGATGAACTTTACTTTTACGATGGCCACTCAAAGTAGTTTTGCCCCTCTGCTTGTTTGCACCGGTTCTTCTTTTGGGTTTTCTAACTTCTTGTCCTCCCATACGTAACTATAGTTGCAAAAAAGAGTCCCTCTCTCCGACTTACATACATTTGATGAAGTGAACCGGGATTCATGAAATGTTATATGACAATACTGGTCATTGAGAGTGTCTGAGTTTATTCATTAAACACAGCTACTGGCTATTGTTAAAGGCGCCTATTTCTAAATATGTTGCTGATTGACTCATTTCTTTTATCTTTTTCCTTTATGTTTTTCATTCATTTTTGGTCTCTAAGCTTTGCTTAACGTGGCTTCCTCCAAAACTTCTATCTAGCATAAAGACATCAAGACAAAATCCAATCTGGTCCTTTACAAGATCTTTGACCTGTCCACCTTCTGTGAAGCAAACCTGCTCCATAATAATTTGTATCCTATTCAAGAAGGAAAGAAGACATCCTTTGCTACTTGATCATTTTCACTGGATTTGGAACAGGATAGATTGCCATTTGTGTATAATTGCTTGGCAGCCAACTAACCAATTTCCCCATTTTTTTTCTTCCAAGAACAACGTTCAGACTAGCAATTACATAGTAACAAGATAAAGGCTGTTTATCAGGCTAAACTTGATGGAGGACTTAATTTTCCTTTATAAATAAGTAGTTCAAATTCTTAGAAGAAAGCCGATTTCATCACATTGATAAGAGTAGTAGGTACTGATATCTCAAGACGAAACAGCTGTATCTAGTCTGCAAGCTGTTCTGAGTCCTTCAAATAACTCTGGTGTCTTCCGGAACGGGAAATTATACTGCCCTATAACCTGTGTTAAGATCAGATTCAGCTGCTATTCTAATCAGTGCTGATACAATGGAAGTAGTGATGGGTTGCCATGTTGTGTTTTGTCTGAAGTAATGAAAGGCTGAGAGGCAAACCCTTCCCCTGAACCTAAAAAAAATTGCCTGCAGGATAATGAATTTGGAAGGTTACTTTAGTAAAAAAATAAAACCTGTAGCTTTGCTGCTCTTACACTTATACTGCACTGAAAGGAAATGTACTGTATTTTTCCGTATATAAGATGATATTTTTTCTTTAAAATATTTACCTAAAAATGGAGGGGCATGTTATACATGAGGACTGAGAGGAGAACCATGGTTGTGAAACTGCCAATACTTTATGTCTGCAAACTAGCCTCATAAGCAAAACTTCTGATTGCAGAGACAAGCTAACAGGTTTCCTCCAATCATGAACCTTATGTAACTGATGTCAGTTGATGCTGTGGAGAGCATGTAGCCAGTGCCCACATGCGACAGGGAGCGGTAATGTCGGAGCGTTCTGAGCCCATAAAAATGTCAGAAAACAAAAAAATAAATACCGGTACCAGTAAGTGAATGTCTTACTCTGCAATATAAATGTCTTCTATTTAATGTTTAAAACATTGATTTCTGAATTTTGGGTAAGAAAAGTGGGGGAGTCCTATACATGGGGGCATCTTATAGACGGAAAAATATGGTATGTGAGGATTAGGAATGACATCAGTATAGACAAAGATTAGTAGAAAAGCATCTTGTACTCATACTGATTTTCCCCCCTATAGGGATAGCTAAGAGTCAGCATTCACTACTGGTAGAACCTATTATTAGGTTCCACCAAGCAAGCTCTCCAACAGACTCCAACCTATTAATGATTCGATAGATTTTTTTGGGATCCTGCCAAATTGTAAACAGTCCCATCAAATGAGGACTTCCAACAGGAAATTAAATAACTGCCTTGCTTGAAATAGAAACCGATTTACAGTGGTCAAATGTGAGCTTTCCAAAACACTGACAGTATTTAAGCAACATAAAGCCATAGGAAAATCTGAACGATACTGAATTAATAGTCGCTCTAAATCACTTGGCACATTTTGCATCATCCTAAGGACTAAGCCATTATGAGACACTTTATGACATACAATTCTTTTCCACATTTAGAACACTGTTTTAAATAAAACATAAAGCCATATATAGCAGTAATGAAAAGAGGAACACATTCACTCAATTGCAGGGTGTTAATTGCAACTGTTCTGAGTTTGTCAAGTTTAGTAAATGTTATCCATGCTTAGGCTATATTTCAACTTAGATAGTATGATGTGTTTTACACTGGTGTCATCCTTGAAAATCACTGGAAGTTGCAATTGGTATCAGTGCAACACCCCAGCTATTAAAATCTTAATGCAAGATTCAGCAATCATACATCTGTACCGAAAGCACTACATTGGTTGGGAACTTCTTCCTGGTCACAATTTAAAGTGTTGGCATTAACCTATATGAAGAAGCTTCACCTCTGTTATGTCCTGCAAGAAAAGACCTCTGAAAACATATCCAATGTCAGAGGATCATAAACCTAGCATGCAGATGAGGGATTTCTCCTGTGTTGCTCAAGAGTTGAATTTGGCTCCTATTCTGAGCCAATTAGAATTACTAATAATTCTACGTTTTCTAAGAATAAGCTCCACTGAGAATATGTGTATACAAAGCAGGGTAAAGAAAAATCGATGATTTTTTTTAATCTGATTTTTTTTGTTTTTTATCAAATTTATTTTAATAAAATGCTTTTGGAGTAAAAGTCTATCTATAGTTTTCTATTTAAGATACTTACAGTAGTTTATTCAGCATGAAATGGAGCTTAGTAGTTTTTAAAATATTTTTATACAAATGCAGTAGACAGCTAAGTTTCATACAAGCATATAGCGTTCCTTACTATTTGCTCTTTTATGAAAAATATGACCATTGTAAGTCCCAGTTTCCGAGAAGCGTGGGGAACATTATTTTAGATGATTATTTCAACCCAGAAAAAAAAAGTTTACATACTTACTCCCAAGGCATCAAATCTGCAGAGAAATAGTCATAAAGTATTTTTAGGTCCCCCAGTAAATTACTATAATTTTTAATACTCTGCATCTGCTGACTGAATACAAACATAGTCCAGAAATAGTTCCACAGTGTAAAATGGTTGTATAAACTATTCTAATAAGAGAGACCACCCCACACGGTTTATCTCTGTTGTGCTTAGAACATTTATATTCTATAATGGCCCTTCAATATGAACGTAAATCATTGTCATAAATTGAAATTATCTTTCCATGAACAGGGAAAACTACATTTCTGGAATAGGACTGTTAGCTTCTTTCTTTCTCTAATCAACAAACCTGGGCCATTCTCAAAATCCACAGAAGGAAAACCTATGGCTAGATGTTGGATTTTGTAATTGATGAGCAAAAGATATTTTATTGCACATAAACAGCTAGTAATCTTTATCCAAATTATATGAAACCATAGCTGTGTTTATATGACACCATTATCCCCAGCTAACTAGAACAGAGTTTGAATTACCTCTTTTTTTTTTCCAGTTAGCAGGATACCTTGTACCATCCCCAACATAGGTTGACTCAAAACACTCAGCTGGTTGGTTGGTTAGTTTCTATTTCAACATATTACATATTACATGTCAACTTATGATGAAAATTGAGCCCAAAATTTATGTTGGTAATTGAGTTTTCCCCCATTTTATAACCTTTCTTGACATAGCTGTTAAGTGAATCACTGCAGTTTTTAATCTAGTCACACAGTTGTTAAGTGAATCTGGTTTACCCATTGACTTTGCTTGTCAGAAAGTTGCAAAAGGTGATCACATGATCCCAGGACACAGCAATCATCATAAATGTGAGTCAGTTGCCAACTGTCTGAATTTTAATCACGTGACTATGGGGATTGTGAAAAAGTTTAAGTGTGAAAAATGGTCATAAGTCACTTTTTTCAGTGATGTTGTAACTTTGAACAGTCACTAAATGAAATGTTGTAAGCTGAGAACTACCTGTATATGAAAATAGCCACTGGGTATCACCCATTTTCCTAACTGGTTACCAAATCAGTCATTAATTGGACTGAAGGAACGTATCACTGTTTTGCTACTGTTTGCAGGTCTTGGATCAATGGGGATGGTTTTGGATTCTAATAAATCCAGATAATGACCATTGAGGAGTCACAATCAATATGATCCTCAATTGAAGATTTTGAATTTGAATTCAAATGCATATTTATTTAAAAATGTCTGATCACCAGCATTGACCACTGTTAAATTAAAAAAAGGGGGGGGAGAGCTCAGAAACAATGTTGCAGCTGTTCTTTTACAGCTTACAATGTTTTTGTACTAAATACAGGTGGTCCTCAACTTATGACCACAACTGAGCTGAAATTTTCTGTTAAGTGAGACAGTTGTTAAGTGAATTGAATCACTGCAATTTTTAAGTTAGTAACATGGTTGTTAAGCAAATCTGGCTTCCCCATTGACTTTACTTGTCAGAAGATCCCAAAAGGTGATCACATAACCCTAGGTTATGAAGAACTGAAGAAGCTTCTTGGATGAGAAGCGAAATGTCTTCAAGCAAAAACAAAGAAAAGCCAATTGCCTTTTGAAAAAGCACCTTTGCGTTTAGCTATCTTTCAAACATTTATCTTAGTTGTAAGCAGGGAAACATTTAGTCATCTAATTCTGAATATATAACCCAGACATTACCATTTCAATGTATGACCTGCAGGATGGAAAAGATGTAAAACAAACAGAAATCTTTTGACTGAAGTGTTTAGTCTTTCCTAATTTGGTCTCCTAGTTGTGAGGCAATCATCCCTGGTTATAATAATACTTCTCCGATCCTTGAATCAAAGATAGAAAAAAATATGGAGCTGTATTATGCACAGTCCTGGTGTAAGTGTGACTTTGCTGGTTGGGTTTTCTTTTCTTTTCCTCTACTTTTCTGCCTTTAATTTCTTCTTACTTCTTACTTTCCCCCCCACACTTTCCATAGATATGCTAATCTTCAAAGGAACAGCATGATCTGTATCTAAGTATGTAGATCCAAGAAAGTATTTCGGGGAAATTGGGAAAATGTATTTTAGAGTTACTGAGAATGTCTAGATTTCAAAAGGTTAATGACTCAAACAAGCAATAACAATATCCAATTATTTTGGAAATGCAAGAGAAAATGTACTCATTAGTGACTGATGCAAATAACAAAATAATTTTGGATCCTGTTCCATGAGATCGCACCAGTTTTACTTCTGTAGGCATGATGCATATAAGGAGATGTTACTGTAATAACACCAAGTAATTATTCACTCCTCATTGAGGAAACAAAACTTCAAAAGCAAAAAATAAAATAAAATCCTGGCTGAAGACCAACGTTCATCAATTGACAGATATATTACAGAAAAAGATGAAAGCGAAGAAAATTACTGCCATTATTCACCCATCACAGCATAAAATATACTTTATTAGCATGAAGCTGCCATTTATACATATTACAACAACAAAAGTCACACTTACTTAGATAACAAAGCAATCCAAAGCATACACTGTACAAAAATAAGATATGAAAGATGAGAGGAAACACTGGAAGAAATGTTAATTTACTATTTAAAATGTGTTTTTTTTTAAATCACGCACTGCAGTTCGCTATGGTTCGATTAACTCAGCAACTTCTTAGCACTTCACTGAAACTTACTGCCAGAGAAGCATGCAGAGTATGTCAACATCTGCAGCAATGGGTGGCCTCTTATTGGAGAGATATGGTGGAAAATATATGGCCAAATTGTGCTTAGGTTTTAACATACACTTTAAAATAAAATATGTATTGTAAATTAATGTCAGGCTCAGAAAATCAGAAGCCAGGATAGAGTCCAAAAGCGCTACAAGTTTATTTCATGCAACCTATATATACATGAACCTGATCTACAAATGGTCAAAGAAAATTGGCAGCAGATAAGAGTCAATGGATTTCAACAGGGGCTGGACTTAGATCTCTTATGAGGGTGTAGCGACTCCAAATTAATGATGTGCTTGATCCCACTCTCAGCTCAGCCAGATCATCTCCTACAGTTAAGCTAGCAAGCCTTCAGATTTTCAAGATGTTAAATGAAAATCAGCAAACAAAACAAGAAGATAAGAAGGAGGAGATAATAAAGATTATAATGACTAATGAAATAAATCAGGGAAAAAGTGTTTTAAGTTATTTAAAAATGGAATGGGAAGATATGTTTGAAAGAGCGATAGGCATTTGGGCAGATACTCTGGAGGCTTGGCAGCATAGATGATAGAGATGGGAGGAGTACTCAGACTAAATAGTCAAAATGTAGATGCAAATAGAGACAAAGATCCAAGAGAGGAGTATGGGAGGCAGGCCAAAAAACCAACAAGAATTGAAATATTAAAACGGGCCAGAGATGATGGATAGAAAGGAAATGTTTTTTTAATACAATGGGACGGCTGATTAAAAGTTAGAACAGAAATAGAAATAAAGAAATATATCTCTAAATAATAGAATAAAAGCAATAATTAGAGGTTGAAAGATAGATTTAATATGTATGTTTAAATTATATGGTGATTGATGTCAGGATGGAGTATTGGGATTATAGTTTAATACAATATGTGTATTACATTATGGTGGCCTGACTAAATAGAAAAAATGAAATAATTAAATGGAAAGATTAGAGGTTGAAAGATGGTGTTATTATGCATGCTTAAATAATATTGTAATTGGCATTAGAATGTTACATTGAAATACTGAATAACTAAATAATGAAGGACTGTATCTTAATGCAAATATGAATATTAATTTTAGGAGTATATAAGCCTAACCAATGTAACAAATATTATCGATATCTGTATTGTTATTTGTATCAAAATGAATGATACCCAGATGCTACACTGTTCATGTATTGATGTTGATGTATATAAAAATAAAATTAAAAACATAAAAAAAAGTTTTTCAAGATGTTAAATGAAGTTGGCTCACATGTACTACTGACACAAAAAGAAACCACTAGATAATTATTAGTAATATATTTCATAATCTAGATGGTAATGTCTATTTCTCACAATTATTTCAGCATCCAGGAATTATAAACTGAATGCTAAGGAAAAAAAGTAAGCCAAAAGAGAGGCAATGACTAGAAGAATTTATCAGAAAATTTCAATTTTAACATCCTATCTTCTTTCATAGAATCATACATAACCAGAATATTTTTTTGAAATCTGATGAATTAAATTGAAGGAAAACCACATTAATAATTCAATACTGTTCAATACTGAATCCAAGTCATCCAGCTACACTGGGCAACATGGTCTCAGACAAGGACTATCCACATATCATCCAATACGAATTAATCATGTTGAAAGATAATAGGGACATTTTCTTTGAACAAAACTATGAAAGCTAAAAAAGGATGCAAAAATATCTTAATGGATATAGTCAACAAACACATTTTTCTGGACTCAAATGGATCTTTTTACTGAACAAATTGTGAGTAAGCCAGTATAAACAGAAAGGCCACACAGACAACCAAAGAAAGCAGCCATTTCCTATTCACAAGAGTAAATTCCTTGAACTAAAAAAAAACCCCTTAGAAATAGTTTCCCTTTTTGTTTTCCTCTAAAGAATAAAGAAATATATCTCTAAATAATAGAATAAAAGCAATAATTAGAGGTTGAAAGATAGATTTAATATGTATGTTTAAATTATATGGTGATTGATGTCAGGATGGAGTATTGGCATTATAGTTTAATACAATATGTGTATTACATTATGGTGGCCTGACTAAATAGAAAAAAATGAAATAATTAAACAGAAAGATTAGAGGTTGAAAGATGGTGTTATTAGGCATGCTTAAATAATATTATAATTGGCATTAGAATGTTACATTGAAATACTGAATAACTAAATAATGAAGGACTGTATCTTAATGCAAATATGAATATTAATTTTAGGAGTATATAAGCCTAACCAATGTAACAAATATTATCGATATCTGTATTGTTATTTGTATCAAAATGAATGATACCCAGATGCTACACTGTTCATGTATTGATGTTGATGTATATAAAAATAAAAATAAAAACGTAAAAAAAAGTTTTTCAAGATGTTAAATGAAGTTGGCTCACATGTAATACTGACACAAAAAGAAACCACTAGATAATTATTAGTAATATATTTCATAATCTAGATGGTAATGTCTATTTCTCACAATTATTTCAGCATCCAGGAATTATAAACTGAATGCTAAGGAAAAAAAGTAAGCCAAAAGAGAGGCAATGACTAGAAGAATTTATCAGAAAATTTCAATTTTAACATCCTATCTTCTTTCATAGAATCATACATAACCAGAATATTTTTTTGAAATCTGATGAATTAAATTGAAGGAAAACCACATTAATAATTCAATACTGTTCAATACTGAATCCAAGTCATCCAGCTACACTGGGCAACATGGTCTCAGACAAGGACTATCCACATATCATCCAATACGAATTAATCATGTTGAAAGATAATAGGGACATTTTCTTTGAACAAAACTATGAAAGCTAAAAAGGATGCAAAAATATCTTAATGGCTATAGTCAACAAACACATTTTTCTGGACTCAAATGGATCTTTTTACTGAACAAATTGTGAGTAAGCCAGTATAAACAGAAAGGCCACACAGACAACCAAAGAAAGCAGCCATTTCCTATTCACAAGAGTAAATTCCTTGAACTAAAAAAAAACCCCTTAGAAATAGTTTCCCTTTTTGTTTTCCTCTAAAGAATAAAGAAGCAAGTACAGAGCACCATTTCTTTTCTGATGAATGTGATAAAGCTTATGCACAATTAAAAGTAACTTTGTTCAACCCTGAGCTAGTTATATTCTCTAATATTGAAAAATGGATTTGTGATATTTAACTAAATATGGTATGCTACTGTATTATTTGAATACATACTATGGGAAACATCTTCCCTAAAGAGTGCTTTAAAAACTTTGGAACTGCACTTTGAAAAATTTGAACCCAAACTTTTATTGTCCAGAATAAATTTGACTTTGTTGCATAATGTTGTATAAGGATTATGGATGTTGTATTTTATTCTTGTTCTTTGATGAAAGAAGCCAAAGTTAAAGTGGCTGTTAATTAAACATGGGCAGCATTTAAATAGCACCTTGTTATCACTATCATCTAGACACAGTAGATATGCTTTTAGTTTATTCAGTAAACATTGTTTACTAAACAATAAATACATTTTTTAAAATCCTATTTGTTTCTTTTGATTTTACTTTTTTTTCAGCCAGTTTGGAAGATCTTTGCTCTCGAAGTCAAAGAAATACATTTAAAAATAAAGGAATAAAAGAATGGGTATTTCTTTTTCATTACCTCTCCATCAAAAGGAGTAAAATTTATGTAAAGATAAAATAAAAATAATCTTTCATCAATGTAACATTTATCTGCATACTTTTAATGATATGAATGGTTCTTACAACTCTTTGACAAATAACATATGTAAGTAGATCCTTTTAACTAATTACATTTAATAGAAACATACTTAATCCCTTTACTTAGAAAGAGAGGACTATTGCCCTTAGGAATTTTTATCATCCTATAGGATTATCTGAAGTAATTCCAAAAGCAGCAGCACCAACAGCAAATAACATCTTCCTAGACTTGGCAATAACTAAAAATGGGATCCCACACCATTGCAATTTTTCTACTCTGGAACAATGCAGTGCTTATTTTAAAGTATCTTATTTGATTTGGTTCCAAAAACACTGAAACTATCTTCTAACATTACGTGAATACGTGTCACAAAATTTATGCTATAACTGAATGTGAATAATAGCTACCTAAAAACAGCTGAACAAATGCAGTTGATCAAAAGTAAGTGCAACATTAAAAAAAGAACAGTTTAAATATTCAGTTTTAGATGTTTTCCCTCCCTCTTCAAAAAAAACACAGCATATATGTAGGTTTTGGCATATTTGGGTCTTTTCCCCTGTAAGGTTGAAAGTATCTAGGCGACGTTTCGATGAGGTCATGAGGTCTCACTCGTTATCTTCAGGCTGGAGTTTTTGGCTTCGTGCTTATGCGAGCAAAGCGTGGTTATAATTGCCATGTCTCTATAAAGAAACGTTTCTTTATAGAGAAACGGCAGTTATAACCATGCTTTGCTCGCATAAGCACAAAGCCAAAAACTCCAGCCTGAAGATGACGAGTGAGACTTCGTCGAAACGTCGCCTAGATACTTTCAACCTTACACGGGAAAAGACCCGAATATGCCAAAACCTACATACCTATACCTGTGAAAACCTACAAAAACGTATGTATGTATGTATGTATGTATGTATGTATGTATGTATGCATGTTGCACCACTTGTGATGCAGGTTGCAGCCTTAGTGCCTTAAGAAAAGGGCAACTCACATTATTTCTGTTATATTTTCTAATTTTGTGTTTGACTGCAGCAAGCCAACATGATTAAATGTACTATCAATCTAATAAATGATAATTAGAATAAGAAATAATTCAAAAGCATCCAGAATACTACTTATATGACCTATTACCATCTCAAAAAAAATGATAGCTACCTAGCAACTCAAAATGATATCCCAGAAAACCACAACTGAACCACAACTGAACATAAAATATGAGCCATCTCCCAATGAAGACTGTTTTAATTGTATTTATAAATCATCCATTGCTATTATAAGAATCAGTGATGTAAATATAAGTTTTCTAAATCATAAAACAGCATTATTTAAAAATAAGCTTTTTCAAGGGAGTGCTTATTTTATCATTAAAGCAGATAATGAATCAAATATATTTCTGTCTCATCTACTTTTATCCCCCACTTTCTCCCACCACAAAAATGAACAGGTATAGCTTTTCTATATGTGAGTGTGTCCATGCATGCACCTTCAAAAGTCAGTGTTAGATCCTGGCAACTGCAGTTTTCTTAGCAAGATTTTTCAGAAGTGGTTTGCCATTGACTGCTTCTTAGGGTTGAGCGAATAACTGGCCCAAAGTTATCCAGCTGGATTTGTGTCTCACATGGGATAAGAATTCGCAGTATCTCAGTTTCTAACCTGGTGCTTTAACCAGTATATCAAACTGTCTATCACACAATCATTACATATTTGGTACATAATGTCTTGCAAATATGGATCCTAAAATTAATTCAGCCAATCTTAATGGATTACAGATTAAATGTATTACCATTTTTTTACACTTAGAATCCACCAAAATTCATTAATATTGTCTCTGTGTCTTTCCCTCTTTCAGAAAGATACAGTATTTTAAAGCAATTCTATATAGGAACACTGACAAACTAATTTATCAGCACGCACACAGAAAATCTCCAAGTAGCTACCATAAAGGAGAAGAAAAGATAGGAATGCAACCCCATGGGGATTGCCCAGTGAGACTTTAATTCATATAAATTCGTATTTATCCATATGTTTGCAACATCTGACATTCTAATGATCAGCCATTCTATAATATGCTAGTGTTTGCATAAAAATGCAACATGCAGACTGGCTTCTATTAAACCATTATTATCCAATGTATAAGATTTCACAACAAAAGCTTTGAGAATGAAAGTAACAGGAAACAAAAACAATCTGTTTGACACCATAAGAATTGCTTCCTGATGCAAACCCTAAGGCCATAAAACAGAGCTGCCTTTCCCAACTTATTTCACTAGACAAATAAATAAATAAATTCAAAAATGTATGCATGAAAACCTATCTAGAGAACATACTGTAACTGTTCCTTTTGTGGTAACTTCTATACGTTTAATATTTTTCCACAGGGTGGATTTGATTTAAATCGAGTCTATTTAAATCATGATTTGAATCACTAGTAAAAAGGGTTGCTTTAAATCAACTCAATTTAAATCATAATTTTTAAAGAGCAACTGTCATCTCTGTCCCCCAGCGGCTCCTCCTCTGACCTGCTGTTGACTCACCAACAGTCCCAATATTGCAGAATATACAGCCTCATGCTACATAACTAAGCTCCATTTCATGCTGAATAATCTAAATTATTAGAAAATAGAAAACTATCTTTAGATAGATTTTTACTCCAAAAGCATTTAATTAAAATAAATTTAATAAAAATAAAAAATCCAATTTAAATAAAAAAAAATCTTTTAATTTTTTTTTTAATATCTCATTGATTTTTATCCACCCTGTTTTTCTCAAAATAACACATTAATATGTAGTTCAGATAAAGACTCACTGCCCTATGATTGTCAGAACTTTAATTTATATCCGAAGCTGTGTAATTATTAAAAATATCTAAACTATACTTAGGGATTTGAAAAAAAAAAGAGTTCACAATTCAGTTTCATGTCTATCATATACAAATGTTTTCTAATTCGGTTATTCAGGAGAACATGA
This sequence comes from Ahaetulla prasina, assembly GCF_028640845.1. Classification (NCBI taxonomy): domain Eukaryota; kingdom Metazoa; phylum Chordata; class Lepidosauria; order Squamata; family Colubridae; genus Ahaetulla; species Ahaetulla prasina. The sequence continues at coordinate 162,925,259 of NC_080541.1, forward strand.
GAATATTTTCTTTTATTTTTTGGACTGTATCAATCAACCTTTGAAAAGTTAAACTGACAACCCCAGAAATGTTGGATTTGCATAGTCCGGAAGATAAATCAAGTATTGCCTGAAATATTCTATTAATATTCTGGTTTGCATACTCCGGTTGATCTCATAGTAGATTGAAGCACCAACGAAGTTACTAGATTAGCAACCAATTTTAATCTTTATAAAACTGACTGATATGTAAAGGATGAAACAAGGTAAGTATCCTCTATGATCTTTGCCCCTTTCCATGGAGAGGTGAACATTTGCATATTTTTGTACTTCTTGGATTAAGAAGGTTCTCTTCACAGAGATTCACCCTCAGAAATGTGGAACTAGAGCATTCATTCTCATAACCACTTGGATATAAATAAGGTAGGCTATCATGCAATTTAAAATGACTTGAAAACAGGTAAGATAGTACTACCAACCAGCCTGTATAAAACTGGATGAGTTGCGATTCACTTTGGGATCTTATAGAAGGCAATGTGGTTTCAAGACAGCAAAATTACACCAATGCAAGTTGAACTTGAGCTTTCAGAGATGCTTCGGATTGAGTTGAAAAATTTCTTCTGATTAAAACCTATGTCTGGCCTTTGCATGCTACACAAAGTCAGGACACTACTAAGATAGATATAAAAAAAATAATCTAAAAGTGAAAGTAACATTCAGTACAATACCTACCTATTTTTATATTTACGTTCTCCTCTTGACACAAACATAATTTTATCCCACTATTTGGACAATCTACATTAAATTCATTCAAAGGCTTAAAGAGGCATAAAGAAGAAAAGCATAACTATACAGATAACTTATTAAGAAGGATTCAGGGCAAAATATCTGGAGAACAAAAAAGGTCTTTAGCATTAGTAATTTTTAAATTTTGTTTGGAATTTTCCTCCATATGGAATTCCACACATACATTTGTTCTAATAAATATTGCGAAGTGGAAAGCAACCAGATTTGAGCCAAAAAAATGACTGGGAAAAAAAGATTAAAACACTTCTTCCTTTCCTGTCATTTTTTTTGCCCGCTAAATGCCCCACCGCTGTTTTTTATATTTTTTAAAAAGGAGGAGATGAGGGACTGTTGCCATATGTTAGTGTAAAAAAGCACATTCTTAATCCTTCAATTACAGTTTGGTTACTCACTACAATTCACTCCACAGATTACCAAATCTATCTCCACAAAAGCAGAATTTATTACTTGTTATTCCCCAACAATTAGTGAATGCTGTATTTCTACAGATCATTGACTGCAGCATGCTGATCCATTACTAAAAGCATAATGTGGAGTTACATTACAATATAAGTCATCAGAGATATACTTTAAAGATAAATTACAAGCCATTCTTGCAATAGAAGGTCCAGTTTATCTGACAAATTCTTAAGAAGCTTAACGATTTGACTCTTTACTAAGAAAAAAGCCTTAGTACTATAAACATATTCTATTTCAATTGTTTGCAAGACTGAATATTTTAAAAAATGAGCTTAGGTTATGCAACATTATTTTCACAAGCAAACTGTCCTATTCTAAAATAATGTTTAAAATACTAATTTTAAATAAAAGTTTCTCAGGGTTTTTTAAAGAAACATTTTCTAGGAAAGTAGCTTGGATAATCCCTTTAGAAACAACACAGTTTCTTCTTGTGGGTTCACAAAGATGAACGCATATATTATACCTTAAAATCTTTTAAACAAGATACCACTAGGATGAGTGACAAGAGATGGGCTTTTATTTAAACAATTTTACACACAACTATTTATTTTATTCTGCATGAAGCAGCTTTATAGATATTCCTGGTATGTAAGATAACATCTGTGTAACAAGCACCTGCTTTTAGTTAAGGGTTTTGAAGCATTTTCAACTGTGAGATTTTCAGTCTCAAATGGTTATTGCATTTCTCTGCTTGTCTCTGCTAGAACAGTATCCAATATCACACCTCAGGGAAAGCATTTTTTTGTTCAGGCTTATATACTCACAAGTAACCTTCAAACGTCTAGCTCTTTCTTGGGAAAATTTAACTTATGCCAGCCACACTTTTTTCCTGAGTGCATAAATCAGTCCAAACTTCCTAAACAACATTCATTAGCATGGCATGCGAAAATAAGATTTACTAAGTATTTTGGGGCAGAAAGGTAGGTAAAAATGGAATGAATAAATAAACATTAAATAATTCACTTCTAATAATAAAGATCAAGATTTGTGACAAAACATTTTGGTGCCTGGCACCCTGCCCTTGGCAGATAAGAACTTTATGAAAATTGTTTTGGATAATAGGGTTTTTTTTACCCATTTTTTCCACTCTGTTGTGTTTACCATGTGCCAGAAAAGTATCATTTAAGCTGATTCCCTCTTGTTATAATAGTTTATCTGACAAGTATATATAGATTTTGAAGACATTTATCTACAAATTCTCAATTTTATAATGGGTATTTTGCTGGACAGCAAAACAAATTTAAAACAAGTTTTAAAAACAAACGTATTCTAAAATCTTATGAAATACAATATGAAGAGCAGCTGGAAACTGAAGGTAATATTTGTAGTATGGATGTTAACGTCTTAATTGTGATAATGGTCAGGACAAGCTATAGTAAAACGAATAAGTTCGAATCTTGGCTAGGACCACAGTTAGCTTAACTTAAGTTACTGAAATGAGCAATATTTTTCTCAGCAAAAAAGTACTAAATTCAGCTTGAAGGATCTTTGGATACCCTCTTATTAGGATTTTATAGTCCACTGGCTAGAAGTGTCAAATAGGACTTGAGAACTGAAGGAAAGAACTAAATGACTCTGAACAGTTATGGTGGATCATATTAAAAGCTTATCTAGTCTACCGTTGTGGTCTTATATTCTTAAATTTGAATCTGCCTTTCTCATGTTCAAGTGGGCTTATATTTTCATCATTAATGGACACTTAAAGATGCAATCTATATAGCTGTAACTATTGAAATACTAATTGCATTGGCTTTATATTTCAGCATGGGTCAAAGGGGACGACTTACGGGCACATTTCTCAGTAACAGAAATTATGCAAATATACCTGCTGGGCTTTGAAACAGATACTTAGTAGGGAACAGACAAGATTTTACAAAAAAGGGGGGGCATATTTTATAAATGAAAATAGAAATATTTTCTAGTTCTATTAATTTTACTCAAATGTATTGTTGGGATAAATACATGTGCAGCATCCAACAAAATTTTTTAAATAAAAATAATAAAAATTAATTAATTAAAATAAATTAAAAAGAAAACAAAAAAACAAGTAAGCTCAAAGGGCAGACCATCTTTCTGCCATCTGTTTTCTATGTTTCTAGTTGCCCAGAGTTTTTGTTACGAGTCAGGTGACATACAAATTTAATAAATTATTATTAACTTCAGGAGTTTTTTCATATGATGGTAAGTATACAGCAACATGTAAACTTGTGGTCACTATATGTCGGCTTGAATGTGGAAAGCACTGTATGGTAAAATATTTTGCATGCTATATGTTAAAGGCAATATAATCCAAAATAGTGACATTTAATATGACTATAGTTTTTAAAAGATGCTACTGCATCACTGGAGCCAGAAAGTGATGAAATGCAGAGCCACACCACCACCATCCCACCCCATCTTTTACTGTGAACTACCTTTATCAGGTGTCACTCTGCAACAGTCACAAAAAAAAGTTAGCTACTGAGAAACCACCAGAACAATAGGGAAATGTTTGTTTCTCTATGGTCCCCATAATTTTTCCAAATAACACCATGATAAGGGTCACTTGGCTGTCAAATATTATCCCGCTTTTGCCTGGAACTTCTGAGTTTAGATTGTTGAATTGAGGCAGGCAGGAAGGGCCAATGGCAGCAAATGTCCCATCTAGTAAACCAGAAAAACGATGGAACTGATTTTATTATCCCGCTAGGCTTTTGAGACATCATCACTGGAAAGATCAGGAAAATACCAATCCTATCTGAAAGAGTGCTTTGAAAGGAGGTTAAAAATGGGTTTTGTCCCAACTGTATAAAGAGCAATAAGGATGTTAATATTCGTACAATACTGTTCTACTTCTCATTTGTTTGTTGTATACCTTACGTTTGTTACAGCAAAAGACTGGATGGTTAGACATCCAGGAACTGAAAAATAGTTTAAAAAGTTATCTTAGTAGATGCTCCCATCTCATCCTTTACTACTATCAGTCTACTTTGTCTTGTAGTCCCAACCCATACAACTGCCCAGAGAGCCCAACATTTCTGTTTTTAAGTGAGACATTTATTAAGTGAGTTTTGCGTCATGTTACAACCTTTCTTGCCACAGTTGTTAAATGAATCACTGAAGCTGTGGAGTTTGCTTGTCAGAAGGTTGCAAAAAGTGATCATATGACCCTTGGACACAGCAACCAACATAAATGTAAACCAGATGACAAGCTTCTGAGTTTTGATCACAAGACCATTAGGATGCTGCAAAGATTATAACTGTGAAAAGTGGTAATAAATCACTAAGTGCCGTTGTAACTTTATTCAGTACTGTTATAACTTTGAACGGTCACTAAGTGAGCTGTTGTAAATCAAAGATTACCTGTACTCTGTCTGTTTTGCATGTTCTGAGCGATCAGACAAAAGTAGCTAAGAGACTGAAAAGTGAGACTGGGGTGAACCTCAATAGATGGACTACAATGGTGATCTTTAATGTTGTCTTTCAGCATTAAACTTAGAAGAACTCAAGAACTCACAGTAACAGGGTATCTTATGCAGTGGTTTGCTTGCTTGTGGCTTTGCAGCATGAATACAGATGCTGTGGTTCATCAACCACAATTTATAACTCTGTGCATTGTGAGAACCCAGGTAACTGTGGCTTAATCGAATAAGCCAATAAAACATGGTTTAAAATGAACTGTGACTGCAGTCACTAACTTACATTGAATAATAATAATCCCTAAAAATAATGGATACATGGAGAATTTACATATAACTTTAATGATATGCAAATAACTTTGGGAATGGAAATTTCAATCTGTCAAGACCTGTGGCATGCGATTTTAACTGCTACAGAAACTTGAGAATATAATTTTTGAAAAAAGCAAATTTAATTTTTTTGCTATATAGAAATTATTTTGATAATACAGGTTTCCACATATATTTACTCAAAACACTAGATTCTACTAATGCTAAAGTAATTTTCTGCTGAACAAGCATTCCTGATTTTTTTTTAAACAGGTAAACTACATGTGGCTCACTTTAAATATTTAAAAAATATGCAAAAATATTTAGAAACTGGAGAACTTTCTCATATTTTTCTTGAGACAGTTATAGCATTTTGCATAAAAGCAATGATCTGAACTGCAAAAATTCAGTGGAACAGTATTTCTGTATTAAATGTTTAAACCACCAACTGTAAGTTAAAGGTTCCACAGAAGGTAAGAAAAAGTTAAAAATCATTTATTAACATTTATATTTTGCTACACTACAGATTGTTTCACACTAAAGTAACATTTTATTCATTTTTTCACATCAGAAATCATAACATTATGAACATATTAAAGTCATTATTGCAATAGCCCCTCCATAGTAGATATCTTTTCCCAAGGATATAGGATTTGCTCAATTCAAAGTACTGCAGAACAACGAAAACATATGATTTCTCTATAGTATAGGAAACCCAAATAATATTTACACTCAGCCAGAATCTTAAAGGCTTTTTTTCAAAGGCTGTGGAAATCTTTCTCTTGAATATTTTATTTTACAAATAACTGGCAACATTACAACTGGGATGCGCCTGAAGTTTATTTTACATTAATACAGCTATGTAACCTTGGACAATGTACCCTTTTCAACCTTACCTACTTCACACTGTTTTACGGAATATAAAAGAGACTATCCTTACTTGTGTATCTCATGTATCTCAATACCAGAATAGTTCCAAAGTAGGAAAATTCAAGGCTAAGAACAGGATAATGCAGTCTTCAATATTCCAGCAAAGCTTTATTATTAGCATGGCAGTAGTCCAATTCTCTCTCATATACAAACAAAAAATCACGCTCCAAATGCAGAATTATTTTCAGGTGCAATCATATTTATCATATTTGCTTTATTTCCCTGATAGTAATCCTGTGGATTAACAACTGATACTGCTGGAATTTATCCCAGAATTTATCCCAGAATAAAATGGAATTTATCCCAGAATAAAATTCAGTCCTAATCTAATAATTACAAATACTAGTTCCTTAGCACCACTTTACCCAATTAATATTTTGTATCTTTAAACAACAGAGTATTAATTCTGTAGGAAAAAATGCATATTATTTCAGACTATCACACATTAACTGCCGGTACCTTAGATTTAAATCAACTCACACATTTAGCAGCTGAAGAATAAATATGTATTAATCTAGCAATGTACATACACATTAGCTAGATACTCTCCAATACACAAAGTTGTACCAGTAATTGTAGCTGAAGCAGTGTGGTTGAAGTATATTATCCAATATTAATATTTAAGCTATGACATCATGAACATGGTCTGCTACCGGCAAGACAAGGTTAAACTTGACCAAATGCATGAAGACTCACTTTTAATTTGTTCAGGATGTGATTTAACTCCTTTGCTCACTCAAAAAGCAAGCATGCAGTAAGTATAAAGATGCTTGTAAATCTAGCTTCATTACTATATGCCAAACTGCTTGTTCTTTATGTAGAACTGATATCTAAGGTTGTCTATTATAAGATGCTCAATGGGATGGATGTCTTTGAAGAGAACTCCAAACTTCAGCTTGTGACTTCTAGGGTCCACAGTTCAAATTATCTTTACCACTTTAATTTGGGTGACAATGGTTACTTGAAAAATCTTCACCCAAAGCAACTTGCCAACACTTACAATCTCAGAAAATGAACTAAACAAACTATGAGGGAAACAAATCAGGGAGTCCTTATCTTTTAAATTTCAGCATGTTCATTGAACAAGTAAGTCTATATAGAAGTTTTTTTTGGGGGGCGGTTACCCATCTCCTAGTATTTCAGTACATGTTTGCATTAATTTTAATATTTGGGATTAGTGTTTTCATTTTGAGGTGTTGATTTTATTCCTTCTGTTTTATCTTAAACTCTATGTGTGGGTTTTCTTTTGAAAACAATTTGGAAGCCTCAACTAGCTCTAAAATATTTCCAGAATATTAAGGAATGTAGATTATTTTAAAAGGATTGCACTGCTGCTTATTCACTGGTAACAATTTAAAAAGCTTATCTTCTAAATCCCAAATGATTTAAGTTCCAAACAGTTCCCCAAGTCAGTCCAAAACTTTTACTTAAAAAAAATTAAGACTCATTCTCTATTGGGCATGAACTAAGCAAAAAGAAATGCCTTCAGTTCTTTTTGGCACCAAGTTGTCTACTGACTAAAAGGGGCATATAATTTTTTTCTACTAATACAAATGTGTAAATTTGTGTGGGTTTCCCCCCGCCCCCAATTTACGAAGTTGAGTGGAAGTAGTTTACATGTAGTTCCAAATGACCTCTCACCCAGACCCAATACAGTTCAGCCTCCTCAATGTTACTCTTAGGTTACCTTGAATTGAGGCATAGGCCTCAATGAAGTCCTGTGAACATTTTCTGGCAATAAATCTTCCTGAATGTAATGAGTTTGATTTGGCTCTTCCGTGTACAGTAATCTCCAACAAAATCTGATGTCAAAAATTCCTGTCTAGTATCATTCTGAAGTATACACTTTCCCTTTCCTTTATTGTGGTGCCAACACACTTGCGCTTCCAGGTTTCTTTGTGTCACCTCTCAAGACTTGCACCACCCAAAAGCAATTTACTCCACCACAATCTACCAGGGGAACCAGTTTAAGTTTCCTCTGACTTTGTCAACTTCAGAACAGCATTTCCCCAACTCCATCACTTCACACCAAGTTTTCCCACCCCTTTAATTGAACTGAATCCAATAGGCCATCTCATCTGCCTTTTTCATTCTGCTTCAGCCCAAGCTGAAGGGAGAGGGAGGAAGCAAAAGACAGAAACTCTCAGGGATAAGTAATAAGGCGTAGGCTAGACTGATTAGTTAAACGTTGCCAGTGTCTCATTTGGATTTTTAAAGATGCAAAGCCAGGTGATATTTAGGAATCCACAACCCCACCTCTATACCCAAAGGGTTACCCTACAAGCTTTTCCCCCAGATCTCTGCAGACTCTCCTGCACTTTGGGACGACAGCTAGCAAGTAAACAAGTTTGAAATCCTGGTTTGCTCCGATTGAAGCGTCCACTACTTCCAATGTCGTTCAATGCAAGTCCTCGATAAAAGAGGCCGACGATGAAGAAAAAGGGAGGGCGAGGCCCGTTCGGATGCCTCCTGCAGCATAAAAATAACGGGCAAGCGGGAAAAGCTGAGGGATCCAAAAGAGGAGCCCAGGCGACAAAACAGATCAGTCTTGACGCCCTTCCCAACCCTTGAATTTTCCCGCCGGCGCTTAAGTAAAGTGTTCACCCATCACCCGAGGGGCTGTAACGCCGCTGCCGGGCAGGCTTGCTCAGGGCACGTGCAGAGTATTTTTGCCTTGCAGCGGAGCACGATTGACTCTAGGCGGCTCGAGGGTTGGGGAAAGGAGCCTTTCCAGGCAAAAAAGGCGCGGAGGGCAGGCCGGTTTGGGGATATGGAAACCTCGGTCGTTGCAAGCCCAGCATCCCGGGCCACGGCTATCGGATTCGGCCAACAAGTACCGGAAGGCGGGGGGGGAGGAGAATCATGGAATCGGCACAGATATGGAGCCTTCTGCGGCATCCCCGAGGCGTTTTCGTGCGGACTTGGTAGCAAAAAGAAGCGCCTTCGTTCCGAAGAAGAGAGCATGGCACAAACTACGATCAAATAAATGCAGGCCCTAAATGCTATGCCAGTTAATCCCTTGTTTGGGACGCGTCATTTGCAATCCCGCCCCCCCATCCCCCGGCTGCAAAGAAAACTATTTGCACGGTGTTCAGAGATATTCTCACGTGCGCTTGACACGCCCGACCTCTCCTAGCATCCCTGGGAAGACTGAAGCCAGCCTCCAAGTAGGCTTGAGCTCCAGAACTGACCAGTCTTAGCAAACACGCAACTTTCGCTCCCCCACCCCCACCCTCACCCCACACCTCTGCTTGCAACACGTTTATCTGGCACTCGAAGGCCGAAGGGGCAGTACCCCTTAGCCACCAACACACGCGAAAAGTCTCTTTTTTAAACCATCCACCCCCAGAAAGGAATCCCGCCGATTGCACCCTCGAACGAGCCGTCCGAACTCCAAGCTGGTAGAAGGGCAAAGAAACCCGGGGCCGCTTTGAGTCCGGCAGAAGCGGCGCCTTCTCCGCCGGGGCATCTTTCAACCGCGGGAACAGGAGGCGGACGGGAGCCTGGGCTGAGTTTGGCTTACCTGGCGCGGCGGGTTCGGCCAGGCTCCGGCTGTGTAGCCACAGGAGCAGCTGGAGCAGGAAAGGGCTCCTTTTCCAGCTGCCCGGAGGGAGCCGCCGCTGCATTCCTGAGCCGGCTCCTCGTCCCTCCTCGCTACTCCAACATCCAGGAATCCCGAGCCCGGTGGCTGGAACGGGCTTTCGCTCGCCCGTCCGTCCGTCCTCTCCCTCCTTCTTCTCGCCGGGCTGTGAAACTGGCCTCTGGGCGGACGGTAGGCTGCCTTCGCTGGCCTCCCTCGCTCCTCAGCCTCCTGGCTTGTCACTTTCTCGAAGCTCCGCTCCAGACCGCCCCATCCCGAGCCAAGGCAGCCCCGCCGCCTGGAAGGGGCAGGCCAGTCCGCCCTGATCGACCCTCCCGCGCCCCCTGCTGGACCAGCCGGGACGCGCTTCTCTACCTGGAAGAGCAGCGGCGCCTCTCAAAGCGAACTCTCCGCTTAATTAGACGCGCCTTGAGTTTTATTTCGCGCGCGTTGGAAACTGTCCACCGGGCCGCAAAAAAAAAAAAAAAAAAAAAAAGGGTGATGCTTCCTCCTCCTCCTCTTCCTAATCTCCGTGGTTTGGAGACGGTGTTTGTTTTTGTTTTTTTAGAAATATCGATGGTGGCATTGTAGCTGCTGCGTGCCAATGCATTTAACTGTTTTTAAACAAATTAAAAAAAGAAAAATAAAATATGGCGGTTGGCATAAAGATTAGTTTCAGTGGGAGAGAGATGAAGAAAGAGATGCTAAGGAAAAACCCACAGTAAAAAAGCGACCCTGTTGCCAGCTTGAGCAAAAGCTGTTTACAGGCTTGGTGAATGGTGGATTTCTGCCAGTGGCTTTTTTTCCCCCCATTCCTGAGCCCATTTTTGAGGGTGGGGGGGTTGTTAAGTGATGGCTTGATTTTAAATATTATGTTTAGCTAAATAGCACACAATAAGAACGTGGAAAATGCATTTCAAAAGAATTAAGAGATTAGCCTATTGGAAAAATACCGAAGCATAAATCTTGAAATAAAATGTTCCACGTTACAGAAAAGCAAAAATAATGTCACACTTTATATTTAAAACCAGGAGAAGTTGGTGAGGGATAGATTATTGCTTGGTTTCATTTCTATTAAAATGCAGGGGAAAAAACCCTGCCTGGAATATTTCCATGGAAAGAGTGTTAAAAACCTGAGGCAGTTAAAATGTTTACAGGGCCTGAGTTTTACTGTATTTATTTCAAATAAAGATTTGCATTTGTAGACAAAGCTCTTGGAAGGTGACTAACTATAACCACAAACTTTGTTATTGTAAAGTAGCCTGCTTTACATAATTCTATCATGGTTTGTTGGATATTGTATATATCTAATGTATGACATTGAATATATCTAATCCATATTGCCAAGATATTATAACTAGATCTCAGATATCATTACAGTGAAAATACATCCTTTATTATAAAAAACTGTCCTTTAGATTTATTTTTGAAAGTTTTACTTTTGTCTTTTAATTTAGTACTTAATGCATAGTTTTTCACATTCATGTGAAAAATAATGGTAATTTATTTTTTAAAAATTACACACAAATACTGTTTTATTTTAGATATTTTTATTATCTATTTAGATATTTAGATATTATTGTTGCTGGCAATCCTTATGATTTATATTGCTATATTGATCATCAATTGTGTTGTAAATGTTGTACCTTGATGAACGTATCTTTTCTTTTATGTACACTGAGAGCATATGCACCAAGACAAATTCCTTGTGTGTCCAATCACACTTGGCCAATAAAAAATTCTATTCTATTCTATTAGGATATGCATTTTTGGAAAGCTTTTCTTAGTTTTTCTCTTGAAATTTCCATTGTAAAGTTAAGTTATAAACATAAACAGTTATTAGGGGCTAATACTAAGGGGCATGCATAAGAGCACAAACGTGCCTACCGTTCCTGTCTTATTGTTTCCTTTCGTTATATCCAATTAATATAGTCATTACATACTTATATTCATATATATGCTTATATATTGTACAATTATTTCATGCTTATGCTTCTATATACTGTGTGACAAAATAAAATAAAAATAAAATAAATTATTTTTATCCTGATGAACCTCTTTAGATTTGTCCCTTTTTTAAGTTGTCCTTTATTTTTCCCTAGAAACTTTGGTTATTGTCAATTTAATGCTATATTTTATTGATAGACACACACGGTAGAAAATCTACATCACAAGGATTAATGTAAACATTGACTTAATTTGAAGCTGACTTTGGCCTCCTTTCAAAGTCTACTCCATTTGCAAAATCCTCCTACTTTGCAGATGGATTTGTGTATTATTAAAGGCTATGCTTGAGCTCTGTCCTTTATGCTTGTGTGTTGTGGCATTGCATGCATGTACAAATGGGCTGACTTGCATCAAGGCAGCACAAGGTCCTTTCATTGTTTCAGTGAAAACCTTCAATCCTGTGAGCACCTCAACTCAGATATTTAGAGTATGGTTTCTAAGGGGAAAAACACAAACTAGATGAAAGGATTCAAGTAGAAATTAGAAAAAAATCAAAAATATTTGATCAATGGAGGGTACAAAAGGAGAGAAGAATATACAAGTGGTCCTCACTTATTGACTTATTGGGACCAATGGATATAAAGTGAAATGTTTCATGACTGCACTGGATTGCTGCTGTGGTCATTAAGTGAATCAATATGAGCAAAATGCTAATGACCACAATTTGCAACTTGCTCCCGCTTCCCCATTGACTGCTTGCAAGAAACAGGCTCTGAAATTTGCAAATTTGCATGTGACTGTGGGACACAATCACTATTAAAAATGAGCTCTAGTTGTGAAGCACCTAAATCAGTGGTGGGTTGCTACCGGTTCATCCTGGATCGGGCAAACCGGTTATCGACAGCTGAAGGCTCCACCCTCCTGCCCAGACACTTCTGCGCAGAAGTGTTGCACGCAGAAGTGCACAAGTGCCCACGAGTGAGCCAGTTTTGAAACCTGCCCCTGACCTAAATCACAATCACATAACCATGGGATGCTGCAACAGACACAAATTCAAATACCAGTTATAAACATACTTTTTCAGCGCCGTTATAACTTCAAACAGTTGCTAAACAAGGCAGTTCCTAAGTGAGGACTACCTGTTATTTGTAATCAAGCTGTTTCCTAATATTGTATAGTAGTGTTTTTATGTTTTTATTTTATTTTTTTATTTATTTATCCTTTTGCATATCAATAGCCACTTTTTCTTTTTTCCTGTGTGATTATTTGTATTTAATTTTGAAATTATAATAAAAATGGAAATGGAAAAAAAATCCTAGGAATATCCATGTCACTGGCTTAGTTGTTATATTCAGTTTAAGTTTAATAAATACAGCTTTTTAGATTTATTCGCCTTTATCAATTTGGAAGCACATGCATAAGGTTGATGTCTAAAGACATTTCTGCCACTGGATGAGTTAACTAAACCTTGAGTGAGGGGCAAGAAATTGTTCACTTTTAAGGTTAATTTGCACAGATACCTTCCTGAGGACAGAAGCGGGTAAAGTTATGAATTATGTAATTAAATAAAACAAGATTGGTGAAATTATGAATGCACCTACTGCCATGAGCTTGGTTAAGAATGATATATAGTAGCACAATTCAGTGCTACTTTTATAATCATTTTCTTTCAGTTACCATTTTTAAAAAACAACAACTGTGAAAATAGATACTACCAATTCGTTAAATTCAATTAAGAACTCCAGCCTCGATGACAACTTTGTTGGAAAAGTGTGTATAAAATCAGTACGTGAAATTCACCAGATCTGTTTGAGAGAAGAAATAAAATAATTTATAGTAATAAAACATAAAAATATTATTTTTAGCTCCCCATCTGTCCAACTGCCCACAATTAGCAAACACAATTCCTTCCTGGCCTAGAGACCGCTCTGCAGAGCACATCAATGAAAGTTAAAACACATGCTCAGAGAATGCATCTGCTTTTAATCTGCAGCATTCTGAAGTCAACACAAATATTTTTGCTATTTTCCCTTTAACTTGCAACAGTTGCAAAGACTGTGGTGTGCTAAAATGGAAAAGCTGAAAATAAAAGACACTCAAAAAATTAGGAAAAAGAAGCAAAACTAATGCCTTAGTTTAAAAAATAAAAATATGTATTTTTAAAGAAGATTAATTTAACCCTGTAAGGACGAATAATAACCAAGATTAAGACAAAGGTAGACCCCAAGTGGGTAATTAGATTTTGACCAGATTCTCCTCCTCTTGTGTTGATGTGATAAAACTCTCTGAAACCATGTCTAGTTGAGCATTTCAACATGTGAAATAAATGCAATAGTAATAATGTCTTGATGCCAATTCTGGTATCAAGAAGATTAAATTTGTATGCATTATAGAAAACTCCTTAATTAATGTAAAGATAACTATGAAGCATACTCCCAGCAATAATTTGTTACAGCAGATATAAAGGTACCAAAGCCAAATGTTGGAATTAGGTTCAGATCCAGGGCACTTTTTGGGGGTTGCATGGTTTCTGGTACACAACCACATTGCATGACTACTTATATTTTCCTTCCAAAATATTCCACCCACTTCATATTTTTCAATTATACCAATAAATGCTATATTGTACTGACACATTTTGAACATATGAAAACCCTAGTCAACGTTCTCAGTTAAATACTCATCGGGATAAAATAGAAGGAAAAAGAAAAACCATGGATACATTGTGAAGCAACAAAATTGAGGAGCATTTTTAAAAAGTGGTCCCTTGATTTTGTCTATTTCCTCATGGTGAATATTCATCTATACTTTTTTTTAATGTAAGTTTATTCCAATTACCTGCATATTTATCATTCAGCAGTTCATAATGCCATTCACGAAGGTGACAGATATGACGGGAGGTTGAACCTCATCTTCTTGTAATTCTCTTTAGTACTGTAACATTCACTACCTTCGTAGTATCTTTGTACACAATGGGGTTGGGATCATGATGTATCAAATGATACTAAGAAAGCAATTTGCATAGTACATTCTCATGTCATTTGTGCGATGACATCATGGTCCATGAAGCATTATACTGGCTTGTAATGAATGCCCATGAATTCTGTTATTTTGATTGTTGATGCGTCTAAAATCAACTTTTCACTCACATTTTTCTTTTTTCTTTGATGAAGTCTGTTGTGCATTTAATATATGAAGCCTGTTTATGAGATTTAGTACTCTTGAGTAATGCTATAAAAATTGATCATTCTACAAGAGGGTGGCTGATCCAAGGTCACCAAAAGCCTTACTTTGGTGTAAAATGTACAAACATATGTTTTAATCTTTGGGTACAATCCACAAGTCGAGTCATTGGCCCCTATGGAGAGGGTTCGCAACTTGGGCGTTCTCCTGGATGATCGGCTGTCGTTAGAAGAACACATGACGGCCATCGCCAGGGAAGCTTTTTATCAGGTGCGCCTGATACGCCAGTTGCGCCCCTTCATAGACCGGGATTCCCTATGCACGGTCACTCATGCCCTCGTCACTTCCCGCCTGGACTACTATAACGCTCTCTACATGGGGCTCCCCTTGAAGAGCACCCGGAGGCTCCAACTGGTCCAGAATGCAGCTGCGCGGGTGATAGAGGGAGCTACTCGTGGCTCCCATATAACACCTCTCCTGCGCAAGCTGCACTGGGTGCCGGTGGTCTTCCGGTGCAATTCAAGGTGTTGGTTACCACCTTTAAAGCGCTCCATGGCATAGGACCGGGCTATTTACGGGACTGCCTGCTGCCACCGATAGCCTTCCATCGACCTGTGCGCTCACACAGGGAGGGTCTCCTCAGAGTGCCGTCAGCCAAACAATGTCGGCTGGCGACCCCCAGAGGGAGAGCCTTCTCTGTGGGAGCACCCACCCTCTGGAATGAGCTTCCTCTGGGGCTAAGATTACTCCCTGACCTCCAGACCTTTCGCCGTGAACTCAAGACCTTTCTGTTTCACCGCGCAGGGCTGGCCTAATACACTTCGGTTTTTAATTGGGTTTTTTAATCATTTTTCTATTATAATTTTTAAATGGGGTTAGTCAAATTGAATAAGATTTTTAAAATGTTTTTAAATCTATGTTGGTTGTAAACCGCCCTGAGTCCTTCGGGAGAAGGGCGGTATAAAAATCAAATAAATAAATAAATAAATAAATAAATAAATAAATAAATAAATAAATAAATAAATATTTATCCTATACATGAATAAAACACATCTCAGGGAATACTATTCTTTGTAGAGAGCTTTCAGAGAGAATTATTTATGTACTTAGCAGTGACCTTGTATGGGAAAATCTAATTGTGTTTATTAGAAGTGTAATCATTTTAATGTTGTAAACCACCCAGAGTTACCTATGACGAGGTAGATGGCAAATAAATTTAATAAACTAACTAACTAACTAAATAATAAACCATAGGGTTCTCTATTTCAGCCAAGAAATATCTAATAATAATAATAATAATAATAATAATTATTATTATTATTATTATTATTATTATTATTATTATTATTATTATTATTATTATTATTATTTAATTTTTATACTGCCCTTCTCCTGAAGGACTCAGGGCGGTTCACAGCCAAATAAAACCAACAATAAATAGATACAATACAAATAAAAACACTAATAAAAAAACGTATTAAATTTGGCCCCTAAATTAAAATACATAAAACCATAAAACCCCATTTAAAATTACGAATAATAATACTAGTTCTATGCCAGTCCTGCGCGGAAGAATAAATACGTCTTCAGCTCGTGGCGGAAGGTCCGGAGATCAGGAAGTTGACGAAGTCCTGGGGGAAGCTCGTTCCAGAGGGTAGGGGCCCCCACAGAGAAGGCCCTCCCCCTGGGGGCCGCCAGCTGACATTGTTTGGCTGGCGGCACCCTGAGGAGGCCCTCCCTGTGTGAGCGCACAGGTCGGTGGGAGGCAAACGGTGGCAGAAGGCGATCCCGTAGATAGCCCGGTCCTAGGCCATGGAGCGCTTTAAAGGTGATAACCAACACCTTAAAGTGCACCCAGAAGACCACAGGCAGCCAGTGCAGCTTGCTCAGGAGAGGTGTTATATGGGAGCCTCGAGTGGCTCCCTCTATCACCCGTGCAGCCGCATTCTGGACCAACTGAAGCCTCTGGGTGCTCTTCAAGGGGAGCCCCATGTAGAGAGCATTGCAGTAGTCCAGGCGAGAAGTGACAAGAGCATGAGTGACTGTGCATAGGGAATCCCGGTCTAGAAAGGGGTGCAACTGGCGGATCAGGCGTACCTGATAGAAAGCTCTCCTGGAGACGGTCGTCAGATGTTCTTCGAAGGACAACCGCCCATTCAGGAGAACGCCCAAGTTGCACACCCTCTCCATCGGGGCCAGTGACTCGCCCCCAACAGTCAGCCGCGGCTGCAGCTGGCTGTACCGGGATGCCGGCATCCACAGCCAGTCCGTCTTGGAGGGGTTGAGCTTGAGCCTGTTTCTCCCCATCCAGACCCGCACGGCCTCCAGACACCAGGACAGCACTTCGACAGCTTCGTTGGGGTGGCCTGGGGTGGAAATGTACAGCTGAGTGTCATCAGCGTACAGTTGGTAACTCACCCCAAAACCACTGATTATCTCACCCAGTGGCTTCATATAGATGTTGAACAGGAGAGGCGAGAGAACCGACCCCTGCGGCACCCCACACATGAGGTGCCTCGCAGTCGATCTCTGCCCTCCTGCCAACACCGTCTGCAACCGGTCGGAGAGTTAGGAGGAGAACCACCGAAAAACGGTGCCTCCCACTCCCAAACTCTCCAGTTGGCGCAGCAGGATACCATGGTTGATGGTATCAAAAGCCGCTGAGAGATCTAAAAGGACCAGGGCAGAGGAATAACCTCTGTCCCGAGCCTTCCAGAGATCATCAACCAACGCAACCAAAGCCATCTCTGTGCTATACCCAGGCCGAAAGCTGGACTGGAACGGGTCCAGATAGACCGTTTCATCCAGGTACTGGGGTAACTGACGTGCTACCACACTCTCAACAACCTTCGCCACTTTTCATCTAAAATGAAAAGTACAAAAGAAATGAAGTTATATTAGTATAATCTATAATATTTCCATTTAATTTCTTGGAAGTTTTATTTAGAGGATTTGAAACCCTAGAACTGGGACGTCAAACTGGCGGCCTGCAGGCTGGATGCGTCACGCACAGGCCACGCCTACCCCAGCTCCGTGAAGGGGAAAAACTTCATGAAACATCACATGATGTCAATGTGACACAGCGAGCTTGACACCCACGCCTTAGAACAATTGGATGGGCAATCGGGCCCCTTTATGATCTGTGGATTCCCAGAATTCCTGACTCAGCATGTTGAAGTCCACAGTTGAAATCACAGCCCCCGCCCTAGAGAAATTATATATTTTTCAAGAAAAATGCAGGTAAGGACATATCCAGTCACTATACTGTAGTCCTAATTTTTGTTCTGTTCTCAAAATGAAAGAGAAAAATATCAGCTCGCTAGATCATACGATATGAAATGAGAGACCTATCAACCTCTTCCTGAAGTTTAGGGGAATGGAATAAAGCCTCTTCTATTAAAGAAATCATGTGGAAACAATGAAAGAAGTGTGTAATCTTAACGGCCTGGAATTTTAATCATTGATGTGATCATCTGAAATACCATCAAAACATAAAGTGGGTTTTGCTGCAGCAAGATGCAGGCAGTCATCTGGTGAACAGCACTGTTGGTTTGTAAATGAGGAACAGAAGTAAGAGATGGAGAAAGGAAGTCTTTAATCCTTTACTCTCTTCATTTAATCCCCTTCCTGCCATTCCTCTTTGGAATATAAAAGAAGCTGATCTCTCTTTCTGTCTTCAGGTACATATATGTTGGTTGTTTGACTAGAAACAAAGATTACATGCTCTAGAGCAGAGGTATCGAAACTTGGCCCCTTGAAGAGTGGTGGACTTCAACTCCCAGAATTCCCCAGCTAGAATGAACTAGAAATATGAGCAAATTGCTGGCTGGGGAATTCTGGGAGCTGAAGTCCACCACTCTTCAAGGGGCCAAGTTTGGACATCCCTGCTCTAGAGCATTTTGAAAAGATGCTTAATTTTTGGCATGAAGGTCTACAACTCCCCTCTATTTACATGCTGCAGTTAAAAAGTTCTGAAAACGGTGTATGCTTTGAATATGTATTTTTCATTTTTTGTCACTTTATAACTAATACAACATTTAAATGGGGCAAAAAAAATCTCCATAAATTTTGAGAGTTTTCAAACACTCTAAACATGTACACGGCTTATCTGAATCATCTATTCTTCAAAGACAGCCAAACTGAATGTATATTTATATATAATATGCATATGCTAATTAATAATTGTTGCAGTCTAAATAGAAATATATATGACCATGTTTAGAATAACTATGCCCAGATGATTTACCCAGATTCTATCTACTGAGGAGAAATTTGTGACTTCTAGGCTCCGTTTTCACTTAATTTTTAAATTGGTCTTGCACTAATATTCTACTACAAGTTTTTTTAAAAAAAGTTTTTTATTAATAATTCAAAATTAAAAACATTGGACATAGATAGGACATCACTGGTTCCAAGCATTTTCCAACACTTTAAACTAATACGTAGTAAACTAATGATAATGTAATAATAAATTTCTTAAACCTTATACATTATTTACACATAATAAAATAATAATAATTTATACCTTATTTCTATACAATTATACATAGATATACATAGATATACCTATCTATACAATTCACATACCCATTTATCTATAATAACGAATAAATATATATATATATATATATTTCTAGTCTAACACTACACATTTGTCTTGACTATCCTCCTTTTATCTAACCATTCATAGAATTTTTCCCAGATTTTATAGTACAATGTTTTGCTTTTATCCTTGAGTTCCAAGGTGAGTCCATTTTTGCACAGTTGAAAATTTTTAGTAGTATTTAAATTATCTATTACTGCATATACTTACAGTGGCACAGATAGCTTTTGCTCAGAAGTGGAAAGAGAAAGATACCCCAACTGAAGAGGAAATACTATAAGTACTATCTAAACCCAATCTGTGATGACTGTACTCAGGAATTTCTTAGACACAACATGAGAAAAAGAATGGAGTCATACAAGATTCCCAACCAAGACTGCCCAGGAGTTAAACACTATGGAGGAGCAGAACCTAGCCACTCAAGGTGTCATATAGCCTAGGGGTCTCTAACCTTGTCAACTTTAAGCCTGGCAGAATTCAAACCTGGCTGTTGTGGCCCGCCAGCGGCCAGCAGAGCTGGCAGCAGATTCAGACAATGCGGAGGTTGGGAAGGAACGTGGGCCAATCCTGGAGTTTGGGGAAGGCTCAGACGATAGCTCTGAGTTGGAGGCAGAGAGAGGGCCAAGGCCATCTGGTAGTTCTTTGCTGCCTCTGGAGTCTCCGGACTCTGACATCAGTGAGCCAGAACAACAGCATGAGCCTGTACCCAGTGTGCACATACGTAGAGCTGCCAGGAGACAGGAACAATTAAGGAAACAGGGTCGACTTGGGAGTAAGGCTTGGAGATGGTTGGCCCCTCCCATAAGACATAAAAGAGAAGTGAACGAGACGTGAGCTTTTGCAGGAACAATTAGTTCATCTGGCTGATTCAAGATTTGAAACTCCTGTTTGTGACTCTGTACCAAGTTTGGTCTTGTCCTGCATCTGGAAATTAGCTCTTTGGCAGCGTACCATGTGAGATAGGTGGGTGTTGATAACCTTCCTCTGAAAGTTTATCAAGCCTTTCAGATTGTAAATGAAAGTAATTTACAGCCGTATGAATTAAAAAGGTTTGTGCTGTTTAATTTCTAAGGAAGCTTAGGTCAGAACACTAGCCACTTCAATCCATTTCATGCAAAGCAGTTGCTAATTTTTTCTGCAAAGCTTCTGAGAATGGTAGACACCAACTCATCTGGAAAAGAAGACCCTCACTTCCTCAGTATCCTGCCTGGGCTCTGCCATCAAGGTAGAGGCTAAAAGGATTATTTAAGATAACTGGAGTTCAGACAACAGAAGATCTCTCTTAGGCAGACTTTCTCTAAAGGCCAGGCTGTTCAAATGTTTTGTCTTCCTGGTCTGAGGACCAACATAGAGTTCCCTCCAGCAAGGAATTTAGCTCCCCAGACTTTTCTTCAATATGTTAAGGGTGTACTGCAGAAATGCTGAGCTTGTCTCACCATTGCAACCTCGGCAATGGGTTTAGCCATAACTGGGCCCATATAAAACTTCAGTAAGCTGAATCAAGAGCCACCTTGTATAGAGTGGACCAAGTAGGATGGTCGGGAGTCAATATGGAGCAATGCTTCTATTTCGGGGCAGCAGTAATTAAGTCTCATCACTGAGATTTATCCTTGCTTGATCCTGACAGCTTCTGGGACATTCTAACCAGAGGGTTTGCAAATGGGGGTACTTAATGAAGTAGATACAACAGGAGGTATCTGCTAGGGAAACCCTATAATTCAGAACTTTCTGGAAGAAGGGAGGCTCTCAGCAGGTCCATACTGTAATGTGTCAATTGCAGCACAGAATTAATATGTAAGAACTGTAGCCACCATTCTAGCAGGGCAGAAAGCTCAGTTGACCAAAGTGGGGCCTCCCAATCTGTTTGACATTTATATCTTTCATCCCCAGACTATCATAATAGCTGCTTAGCCTGGGGCCTTTTATGATTCTACTAACATGATGAATTACCATTGTTGCCTTTTCTAGAGAGCAGGCTTGGAACAATGCTTCTTCCTCAAATTGGACAGTTTATCAAGAAGATAATCTTGATCAATCATAGCCATAATCAGTACTACTGAAAGTTGCTAAGCATTCAGAAAAAAATATACATCAAAAGAACTACGAGTCTCCTGTCTTCTGATATAACTAATTCCACAAAATGAGCAAGGTGGTGCCAGGCAGGAGATTATTTGTTTGCTTGTAGGAATATAGGACTGAAACATGATCGTAATTGCACAGTCAGCAATTCTCAACTTATATTTTACCTCGGAAAAGGATTTTAGCAATAAGTAAATGCCACTCGATTCAAACTAAGCTTCTTCAGAATCATGGTCATTAAAAAAAACAATCAAACTTACTCTCAGTAAGGTTTTACTCATCTCTTGGGCTAAGGTAGACATTAAGTCCCTCTGGATTTAAGAAGTCTAAACAAAAGTCTAACCTCCCCAGACATCAACAAGTGAAAGATATCCAAAATAAGCAAACTGGAGAGAGCTCTATACACTTGCATTTGCCTGCCCAACCCATGATGAAAATGAACAGATGTATCCCTCAAGTCTTCTTCAGGTCTGCCACAGCATGCTCCTTAAGGTTCCTCCAGGCTTCCACAAAGGTCAGATATAAAATAAGGTTCCCCGGACAGGAAAAGCTCTATTGGAAAGATACAGTGATGGAATATATGCAATGAAATTTTTCATCTTTAGCAAGGTAAGTCCACCAATGAATTTTCAGTGGGCTGTTTTTAGGAGCTTTCCTGTACTTGTATTTCAGTAGTCTTCCTGCTTCTTCATTGTTCACATTTTAGGAGCTTAGGTATCCTACTCAACCAAAGGGGAAACTTAGAATAGTTTAGAATCTCAGTCATTCAACTGATCTTTCTATAGAAGAGATCATTAGAACTTCAAAAGATACGCCAGACACATCAGTTAGAAATCATTCAGAGCCTTCAGAAAAACATTAGAATCCAGTAACTACCCTTACAGACTATTCTGCATTTGCAACAGGGTAAAATCACTAGTGATCCAGCCATGACAAGAAGCTTTCTTTTAAGCCACAATGAAAGGTCCAAAGAATATTTGACCATCTTCACCCACCATCGCCGCCATCTCATTGCATCTAATATTATATTTTCTCTCTACTTTTGTCTCCTTTGAACTCAGTAGTTCTAATCAGGAGCCTATGGGAAAACCTGAAGTATTAAATTATTAAATTGATTAATTTTGCTGTCTTGGATGAAAATTACTGATTTACCTATCATTTCAAGAATCAAATTATACTTTTAGTGGGCCCCATCCAGGGGAGAAATCCAGCAGGTTCTGACAGGTTCTGGGGAACCGGGAACAGAAATTTTGAGTAGTTCGGAGAACTGGCAAATACCATCTCTGGCTGGCCCCAAAGTAAAGTGGGAATGGAGATTTTGCAGTCTCCTTCCCCTGCCACGCCCACCACACCACACCACACCCACCAAGCAACGCCCACAGAACCAATAGTAAAAAAAATTTCACCACTGGCCTCATCTTTCTTAAGGGTCCAGAGAAGTTACCTTCTGATGGGTGCAGGAAGATAAATAAAATGCCAGAAAAGTCCAACAATATGATCACAGTTCCACTTGCTTTTTTCTATATATCACGTGCCTGGGCCTTTGATTGCACCATCAGGGTTATCACCAGTGGTGGAATTCAAATAATTTAACAACAGGTTCTGTCAGTGTGGCTAGGTGGTCATGTGACTGGGTGGGCGTGGCTGGGTGGTCATGTGACTGGGTGGGTGTGGCTAATTCAATGTCACTCAAATTAAGGGATGCCTCACCTGGCCCCTCCTCTCCCAGTCATTCCTTGTCACACCCAGCCTCAACGTATCTATAGTTCTGTAAAAATGTTGTTCATCTTTTTTCAACTTTATTATCTACATACCATAGCTGTACTTTCATAGAACACTGAAAGATAGAAATGGCTCACATGCTTTGCCCAAGAGTGTGATAGGCAACAGGTTTTTAAGGGTCTGCCAGAAAGAATGGGGAGGGGGGGCAATGTATTTTCCAAAGAAGCAAAAGGCAAAACAAGAAGCAATAGATGGAAACTGAACAAAGAGAAGCAACCTAAAACTAAGGAGAAACTTCCTGACAGTAAGAACAATTAACCAGTGGAACTGCTTGTCTCCAGAAGTTCTGGGTGCTTCCGCAATGGAGGTTTTCAAGAGGAGACGGGGCAGCTACTTCTCTGAAATGGTATAGGGTTCACACACACCCCCAGGTCCCTTCTAAGTGCTATTCTGTTATTCCGACATCTTTCCCAGTCTCTCTACTCAGATTTTGGCATCCTCAGTTTTCCTGCCTGAGCAGGGGGTTGGACTAGAAGACCTCCAAAGTCCCTTTCAACTCTATTATTCTGTTATTCCTGAGCTAAATAGCTAAGACCCTCATTGGGGCCCTATCTCTTTTGCTCCCTCTGGAACTGAGCTGCCTCTAAACAATCATTTTAATAAGATTTTTAGAAACCTACAGTTGAAAGTTCTTCATGTCTCCTTACCCTGAAGACCCAATTTCATTTGGAATTTAATGCCAAAATGATTGCCCTTTTAGCATTTCTTTTGACACTTCTCCAAAATGCACCCCCAAGAAGTCACATGTCAAAAGGCAGCAGGGCTGCTGGTAGCCAAGTGCTAAGGCAGGATATATCTCAGACTCTCACTGTCTCTCACTATAATCTTCCTTCCTTTCTTCCTCCCTCCCTCCCTCCCCACTTCCTCCTTCTCTCCTTTTTATTCCCAAACTCCTTCCTTCTTTCCCCTCCCCCACAACTTTTAAATGTCAACTTATTAAGAGCCAGGGATGCTTGCTCAGATACCTGCTGCTTGTTTTTTCCCATAGGAAAAAAAGAAATTGCTGGCCCAGGGTCGGCACTGTAACTTTTTAAGGATTTCAAAAGCTGTTCTTTTAACTTAGTGGTTTTGCTTTTTGGGACAACCCCCCCCCCCAACCGCACCTCCTTTGTTTCCAAGAAAAAAAGAAATTGGAGGAAGGGAGAAGAGGGGGAGGAAAAAAAGCTACACACATACACAGGTTGGAGAGCTCTCTTGTTCTGTCTCTCTCCAAGCGGCCCATGTGCACACAGATACCCCATTTGCCCTTCGTAGCAGCAGGAAGAGGCGTGCTGTTTTGTTTGCCGCCAACAGATCCACTGAGTGACCTGATCGAAGCTGATCCCAGTGTAGGGGAGACTGCGGGTTAGTTTGACCAGGCAAATTATCCCTCCCCACTTCCTCCTTCTCTCCTTTTATTCCCAAACTCCTTCCTTCTTTCCCTCCCCACAACTTTTAAATGTCAACTTATTAAGAGCCAGGGATGCTTGCTCAGATACCTGCTGCTTGTTTTTTCCCATAGGAAAAAAAGAAATTGCTGGCCCAGGGTCGGCACTGTAACTTTTTAAGGATTTCAAAAGCTGTTCTTTTAACTTAGTGGTTTTGCTTTTTGGGACAACCCCCCCCCCCAACCGCACCTCCTTTGTTTCCAAGAAAAAAAGAAATTGGAGGAAGGGAGAAGAGGGGGAGGAAAAAAAGCTACACACATACACAGAGAGGTTGGAGAGCTCTCTTGTTCTGTCTCTCTCCAAGCGGCCCATGTGCACACAGATACCCCATTTGCCCTTCGTAGCAGCAGGAAGAGGCGTGCTGTTTTGTTTGCCGCCAACAGATCCACTGAGTGACCTGATCGAAGCTGATCCCAGTGTAGGGGAGACTGCGGGTTAGTTTGACCAGGCAAATTATCCCTCCCCCACTTCGCTATCAAAGTGGACCCTGCAGCTGCACTGCAATGTAGAACTGGGAAATGAAGCAGACAACACGAGGGAAGGAGATGCAGCAGGGAGAAGAGTTTGCCATCGCTTGCCCCACCCACCACCCGCCAGAAGCCCTCACTTTCCCCAAGCACTTCTTTGCTTACCTGATTTCCAGCTCCATAGCGTTTCTTGTTATCATGTGCAGGAAAACAAGAGTTTGTGAGATTTTTCTCTTTTGCAAGAAGTTGAAACTGACTGATTGCACTTTATTTTTATTATTATTATTTAAATTTAAATAATAAAATTTAAATAATAAATAAATTTTTAGTCCCAGAATCTTTTGTTTCCCTGCACAAGAAGCGTGACGGCAAAAGGCGATGGAGCTGGAAATCAGGTACGCTTCCGCCGCTCCCCGCCCCCGCAATGCCAGAAGTTGCATGCCTTCCATGTCACCCCCAGAACCCTGCGGCTTGCAATCGATTGCAGAAGCCCCCTGAGCCCCATGCCCTCTCCTTCCCACCTCTTCCTTCCTGCATGCACGTTGCTTTCCCAGGCGGGGGTCGGGCGGTCCCAGGGAAAGGCCAGCGAGCGGAGCATAGAGGCACCCGGTCCACCCTTAGATCTGCGCTGCCACCTTGGTCCCACCCCCTGGGCGTGCACACAGGAGGCTCCAAGCATGCGAGGGCTGGCCTGGTGTCCCAGGTGAAGGGCAGCATTCAGCAAGCAGTACCCAGGGACGCCAGGCCCTGCGCGCTCGCATCCTCCTGTGCGCACGCCCAGGGGGCGGGGCTAGGTGGGGCGGGGCCAGTCAGCAATTTAACAACCGGTTCGGCCGAAGTGGTGAGAACTGGTTGAATCCCACCACTGGTTATCACTTTTTTGACCACACTCTGTGAACATCCCAGACATATTCCTTTCCAGAAAAATCAAATCTTCTTTGTGTTCCTGTTGATTTTTTTTACATGGAAAAAAAAATTCTACATGGAAAAAAAATCTCATGATTATCATAGGTACGAAACTCCTGAAAATGTTACAGAATGAAGACAAAATTCTGCAACTCAGTTTCTATAACGTAGAAAGGTTGAAAGTTTGATTTTCTTAGTTTCAATGTCAAATGATAAATCTGCAGCCTTGATTTAAAAAAAAAATCCTATCAACATTACAATAAATAAGTGCTTTGAAAGATAATTATATAGAAGAGACAAATATTAGTATATAAACAAGACTTTTTAATCCTCTCTGCATTTATATAATTATCTTAAAATAAAGAACTACTAGCTAACTTCAAAAGTTTTCAGAGTTGTTGTTTCACCTTAACAGTTACATTGAACTACTACCTACCTACCTTAGGGAATCATGTAGGAAACAAACCCTAAAAACTGACTGTAGAGATTCTCAGTTACCCAGGTCATGGTTGTCCCAAAGGTGCTTTTTCAGGAGGTAACTGGACTTCCTTGTTTTCTCTTTGAAGACATTCCACTTCTTATCCAAAAAGTTTCTTCAACTCTGACTGGATGGTGGGGAATCCTCACCTGCCTGCCATTCTGCTTGGGAGTCCCAGGTGACTCACAAGTAAGCTGGCAGGCAGGTGAGGAGTTGCTTGTGGGTGAAGGAGGGTGTACAGAGCCCCCTCAAGATGCAGGGGAGTGCAGCAGGATTAGGGGGTGTACTGCCAGGTAGATGAGGGTGTGTAATTGGCCAGTGAGGGGTAGAGTGAGCGTGGCAGGGCCGAGATGCCTGCTGCAGGGTGGGAGAGATTGTGAGAGTTTTACTGGAGTGATTTAAGACCTTGACTTAAGGCTTGTAGAAAGTCAACAGGGAAGGTTGCAAATGGTGACCACGTCACTTTGGGACGTTGCAACTGCCATAAGTGCAAGCCAGTTGCCAAGCACCCAGATTGCAATCACATGACCATGCCCGTGATTTCGAGAACCAGTCATAAATATCATTTGTTCAACAACATTGTAACTTCAGACGGTCACTGAGTAGTGGTCATTAAATGAGGATTTACCTGTATTCAAAACAGAACAGATTAAGAAAAGCCCTTTGGGTTAACAGAAATGTGTTCAAAGGCACACTCCTAACTGGAAAGTAGCTTTTGAGCTTCGTAAGCCGGCCACATTAGACAAATCACAGCTGTTCTGGTGTTTGGAAATACTTCTGAAATAAGTCTGAAATATAAATGTACAGTATGGTGATCTTATATCTCTCCTTCTCTCAGTGGGAGCAGCAACAATGTTTACAGTTGTTCCAAATGTTTGTATCTGTCAACCACTTCAGCACAATGCTGAAATAAATTCTTTCCTCCTACAAGGAAGGAGAATTAAAAGCTCAGCGTTGTTTAGAAACAGTGTTCTTTCATTTTGTGCCATGGGTTTTTAAAAGTGGAGATTCTGAAAATGGCCATTATAAAACTTTCTTCTTTGAGGCCCTATAATTACAGAGCAGCATAATGCTTTTATCTTTATTGCATGGGTGGTGGGGGGAGGCAGTGTAAATTGGCATTCATATTTTTTTCTGATTCTGCTCTGTTTTATGTCAGAAAAAAGGTACATAGGAAGAATTTTCAATTATGTAGGAACAATTTATGTGTTCCTTTCATTACTATGTCAGTGGTTAAGAAAGAGAACGGGATAGTATAGTATTAGACTGGACTGATTGTTCTCCCTGATAGGTTAGGTGTGTCCAATCTGTTGGCTTGCCTTGGGCTACATTGAGTACAGAGGAATTGTCTTGGGTTACACATAAAATATATAATATAGTTAATGTATATAAATAACAAACTTTGTAATTTTTATATTTTTATTACAATGTTCTAGGGCCGCATTACTAGCTGTCCAGGGCCACGTGGAGCCCACGAGCTGCAAGTTGGACACACCTGAAATAGATAAATATGAAATAGATAAATTTCACTTCCCCGTTCAGCCAACCAGGGAGAACCCAGAATGTTATAGCCAATAGCTACATTTCGAACAGTAAGACTATGATAGTGCAAGTACTACTTAGACCAGGGGTGTCCAAACTTGGCAACTTTAAGACTTGTGGACTTCAACTCCCAGAATTCAAAGCTGGCTGAGGAATTCTGGGAGTTAAAGTCCACACATCTTAAAAGTTGCCAAGTTTGGACACCCCTGACTTACACCATTTGGCTCAATGGAACTGCTTCTAGGACTGCAGCAATGTTCAATTTAAATCTGTGTCTGTTGTGTTGGACATCTGCTTCAAGCATTCTCAACTAGAACTGAACAAGAATTCAACTTCCTTATGGAAGGCCATAAGGTAGGTTGGGTGAATTCAAACAAAATTCTTCCCTATTCAATATGTCTTGCTTCTTGCTTCAAATTCTATTTAAAAAGCATATTTCATACCATTTGCTGCCAGCTAGTCAAACATATTGGAGGGGGGGGGAAACATCTTCACCCATCTGTTCTTCAGATTGACACACTAGTATCCTAATCCAGGAATCTTAACGATGCTCATTTGGTAGAATTCGTGTGATCTATATTTTTATTATGCTCAGATGAAAGCATAGTCTTCCTTCCTGAAAAAGAAGCGATCTATTCTTTAATTTTCTAAACGATTTAAAATGTTCTACAGAACTTTACTATTATCAACGCAGGTTCCAAATCAGCCTTAATCCAAGGAATAAAATCAATTTATCCAGATGGATACAACTATAGTCTAATCAAATCCTCAGATAGGCCGAGGAACCCATTAACACCCCAGAAGCTGCTGAACCACAAATCCCACCACCTCTTTCCATTGGGTATCCAGATGGGCTTCTGGAGATTTGATTCAACAACAACAACTGGAGAGTCACAAGTTGCTAGTTTATGCTCTCAATTAAATGAATTATAAAACAGACAATTAAAAAAAACTGTAAAGTGGGAAAGGTTTTGTCTTGTTTTGCATTATTGCTAAGTTTGATTTTATATATATCTCCAATAAAGCAAAACAACACACACACACACACTTTAAATATATAGAATATATGGAATATATATTAAATATATATTAAATATATTTAAATATATGGAATAACAATTAAAGTTGACATCATGAGATATGCACATTCAGAACAGCCACTAAACTAAAGGAACATCAAAGGATATTACTCCATGAGATAAATACGATATTTAACAATCTTTTTAAAAAGATACTAAGCAAGAAGCTAGTTAAGTAGTCCATGGAATCTATAACTCATATTTTCATTATTATGTAGGTCCATGTTTTAATTAATCAACTTGGAAAGGAAGAGGTATGGAAAGGCAAATGATTTTGCAAGGGGTTGCAAACTTTCAGCTGTTTTGGTCCACAAGTCACAGGCATTAACGAAGCTGCACAAAGAGGGAAAGGAATATAACTGCAAATTTCACAACATCTGGATCCAATTTGATGCTGGTAGGATGGGCAACAGCCATGAGGAAGAGAAAGTGTGGGAGGAATAGCTCATGCAACTGCTCTTTTGCCCTTGGATATTAAGCCTCTGTGAAAATATTTACTGTTATCTGTGTCCAATGTGAGATTTAGTGTATCATAAGGCTCATACGATCCATCAATCCAAAAATACGCAAATTTAACCCAATATATGCAAAGATTATGATTATGATTATGACCAAGTCATCTAGAAGTTGTGGTGGAGATAACCTAGAATACCCTTTGTCTACCAACTTTTGTTATGTTTTCCTTTCCTTCCATTTACATCGCAAAATTGCAAATCCTGAACCAGGCTGGCTATTTACGACAATTACGGATATGAAGGATTCTGAAATATGGTTTTTTTTTCCTTCTCTGACCTTGAATAAACAAATTCCAGTATCATTGTAATGCTTTGATCCTATACTACAGGGGTGTAAAACTCACATTGTCATGGCAGCACCATATTGTATAGGGACACCAAAAAGTATAGGGACTTTTTTCTCTGCTAAAATGGGTGTGGACGTGGCCAGTGCATGACGCATCTGGCCCATGGGCCGGGAGTTTTGACAGCCCTGCTATACTACATATTTAGATCTTCTCTGCTGTCTTTTAACAGTATGTATATGCAGTTATTGTGCATCTCCAAGGCAGGATAGATTTAGGTATCCACCTTTTCAGAGGTGCTGGACTAGAATTCCCCAGCTGATGGTAGAGTATCAGATGATGGAATAGAAGTCCAATACAGAGTTCTAGCACAGAATGGGAATTGGATAAAAACAGTGAGCCAGTCCTATGCCAGCACTTTGTGTCTGATGGATTTGATTTCATGGGCACTTGAATAGATTTATAGGGCTGGAAGGAACTTTGGAAGTCTTCTAATCCAACTCCCTTATTGAATCCTTATGCCAGACTTCCCCAACCTTTCCAACTTTGCAGCCCAGCCGGGGGACGACGACATGGTTTTGTGGAGTGGTGAGCATGTGTGGAGCACATGCGTATGTGCTTCTCGCTGCTTGTACAAGTGGGGATGTATGTGCACATGCTTGACCATCCCTTCTGCAGCCTGGTTGTGAACAGTTCAAGGCCCGGTAGTAGGCTGCAGCCCAGAGGTTGGGGATCCCTGCCTTATGCCATCCCAGACAAATGGTTGTCCAATTCCAATTCTTTGTCCAATTCTTTTCTCCAATTCCAGCAGTGGAGCACCCATAACTCCAGTGAGCAAGCTGTTATATTTAGTAATTGTTCTCACCATCAGAAAAATCCCTTATTTCCAGGTTGGATCTCCCTCTGATGAGCTTCCACCTACTGCATCTCCTTCTGCCTTCAGGTGCTATGTAGAATTAATCAACATCCTCTTCCCTGTGACAGCCCTTCAAACCCTCCAACCCTTGATTGGAAGACTTAATACAACTTAACTGAGCTTGACTGGATTCCCATAAATTGACAGCAATACTAATCCGATGGCTACAATAAAGCCCCAAAAATTTGAACTATTTGCTGGCAATACATATTCAGGAGTTATCTACTGTTCACAGGGGGATTGCTAAATGATGATGTGTCACAGTATTTCAAAATAAGCATGTGATGTACAGAACATACAGCTGTTTTTGACCAATGTAACTGCCTGTAACTATCTTTCCCATTCTAGTCAGGCATGTAGACCAACTGATTTCAATTGCCATTGTCAGCTCAAGCACAAAAGACAAATTCTTGTCTTCTTACAATGCTCTCCCCCGCACTTTATCTTGTGAAAAGAAGACAAGACAGACAAAGTTGATTTTCTTCTCAATATTGCTACAAGAAGAACAGAAGAAAAGCAGATTAAAGGAAAAGAGGATCCTTAACAGGGAAAGTACCGTAAATAATAGCAGCACTCACCATCCAAGTGTATATAGATTGAAAAGAAGCAGAGGAAGTCTGAAAAGCATCTTGATACCCACATAATGAGGGAAGAATTTTGATCATGCCATTGCAACCACCGGCATTATATTTTTGATCCCCACCCAAAGGAACACTCCTGCTGGGAAAATAATTTAAGACAGTTTCATACAGACCACTAAAATCATATCTGAGCTTCTCAGAATACTTAAAAGAGAACATATAAAAGTGCTGCCAAATAGATGCTATCAATCCTGCAGTGAAAGTGGCCATTACTCAATTTATTCCATTTTTTTCCATCTTTGCAAATTACCGTAACTGGGAGAGATGCCAATCTTAGAAAATCAAAAGAAAGGACATGAGTACATGACCGTCTACACTTCCTGAGAACAAACCTGAGCAATTGCACGTATAAATGACACAATGAGGGCCGCGATGTGGCTCAGGCTGTAAGAAGCCTGTTATTAAAACACAGCTGCCTGCAATTACTGCAGGTTCTAGTCCCACCAGGTCCAAGGTTGACTCAGCCTTCCATCCTTTATAAGGTAGGTAAAATGAGGACCCAGATTGTTGGGGGGGGGCAATAAGTTGACTTTGTAAATATACAAATAGAATGAGACTATTGCCTTATACACTGTAAGCCGCCCTGAGTCTTCGGAGAAGGGCGGGATATAAATGTAAATAAATTAAAAAAAATGAACAGGGTCAGAGAGGGCAGGTTGTAAGGTTGCCCTTGCATTGCATCCTTTTGGACCAAGGTTGAAATAAGTCTTTACCCTGTTTTCAGAGTGCTTTAAGGATCCACGTATTTAAGCAGCCACATCTGTAACCATGTGCAATGATGCCAAAGTGATTAAACATGCCTGTCATCATCTAAATGCTACTCTTATGAAACAGCATGACACAGGTCATGGCTTTTGCATTAGGTCATTGTTCCCTCCCTCTTCTCCACAGACAGATATGACTGGTATTAAACTATTGACCAGAAGCATCTTTGGGCTAGTCAGTAGCTAAAATACTTCTATTTAGAAATTGTAAAAAAAAATGTCTCTACCCAAGTATACCAATTAAAAAATGAACCGCAGAGACTATTCAGGTATACATTTGACTTAATTGTTGAAAATAACAACTACTATAAAGCAGCGTTTTGGTTGACAAAATAACATTGTACATATACAATCCCCACTCTCACCCCACTTCCTCCAATTTTCTTTCCACAGCGAAGTCAGTTTTTATAAAATCTGTTAAGTCTCCAGTTTGAATTCACAGTGGCACATTAGATTTTAATAGACAATGTTTTAAGGAAGCATCTACGGTTTAACCTAAATGTAAATTTTAAAGCATTTAAACGAAAAGATAAATAATTTCTTTCAAGGGATGAATTGCAATTTTTTTAATATCAAGGTTTGGAATTGCTACAGAATAACAGCATGAAATCCATGTCAATATGAGCTGTTTTAGTCTAGAGATAAACTCTTAAAGCAAAGCAACAATTTCAAGATGAGTAGGATTACAGTAATCTTCTGGTCTTCATCTGCTTGGACCAGTGATGTCAAACCTATGACATATGTGTCAAAGGTGACATGCCAGGGATGAAATCCAGCAGGTTCTGACAGGTTCTGGAGAACCGGTAGCAGAAATTTTGAGCAGTTCGGAGAACAGGCAAATACCACCTCTGGCTGGCCCCAGAGTGGGGAGGGAATGGAGATTTTGCAGTATCCTTCCCCTGCCACACCCAAGCCACGCCCACCAAGCCACACCATGCCACCAAGGCACGCCCACAGAACCGGTAGCAAAAAAAATTGGATTTCACTACTGTGACATGCCACATTTTGGATGCCATGCCAGCTTTCACCAACACTATCTGTGAAACCACTCCTCATTTTCAAAGAATAGCACGTGCTGTCACGCAGCTTCCAAAAATTGTGCAAGAATGGGATATGCTTTCATCTGGTTTTCTTAGGCTACAGAGGCTACACAACATTTTCTGAAGTCCCTTCAAGAGTAAAGGGCCTTTTACAACCTTGAGCTACTTTGGCTAGGTCACAAGGGACCAGAGAAAGGGCACTGGCCAAAGGCAGTGCATGGCAGATCCTGTGGGGGTCGCACATGATTAGACTTAAAAAAAATATGTAAAGAATTGTTTCTTTTTTGTTGGACGGGTGATATGCAATAGAGTCAAGTTAGGCAGTTTCTGAATTTTTGACAAGCTGAGTCCAAAAGGTTTGCCATCAATGGCTTAGACAATGTCAGTCATGATTGTACAACACTAGATATCAGAATAACTGTAGGTGTCAGCAATTCTAAGACTTATCCAGGCTAAACACCTTGCTAGATGAAGCCAGTAGGCTATACAATGGGACACAGGTTAGGTTTTGTGCTTCCTTTTTCAATATTGATAGAGGTTGATCCTGAACAACTCTGCAACAGAAATCCTGAAATCTAATTTGGAGTGACAGTGCAGTTCTTGGTCTAAAATTCTCTACACGCAGATCCTGATAAAAGTGCTTTTACTTTGTCTAGCTGTTTGTGAACTTCATTGGAAGAACAATAAAGGAAGAAATACTTTTAAAAGAATTTGATTTTTTTTTTTACTTACAGTTCACTTAGTGACTGTTCAACATTACAAAAAGCAATAAAAAACGTGCCGGACTTAAGACCGCTTTTCTCACTTACAACCTTTGCAGCATCCCCATCTTCATGTGATCAAAATTCAGATGCTTGGCAACTGACTCATATTTAAGATGGTTGCATTATCCCAGGGTCATGTGATCTCCTTTTGCGAAATCAACGGGGAAGCCAGATTCACTTAACAATCGTGAAACTAACTTAACAACTGCAGTAATTCACTTAACAACTATGGCAAGAAAGGTTGTAAAATGGGGCAAAACTCAGTTAACAAATATCTCACTTAGCAATAGACATGTTGGGGTTGATTGTGGTCGTAAGTCAAGGACCACTTGTATGATAAAAGGAAAATAAGAGAAAAGGGACTGCCATATAGAAAAAGAAAACAAATTTAAAAAAAAAACCGGGAAGGAAAAAAAAGTGACTTCACATTCTTTAATCTGCCCAGTCATTGCTCACCTAAAAATTCTCAACTTTTTGGAAGGAGCAACCCAGAAGCAGTGATTTAAGATTATTTCCCTGCTCATCACCAAAACTCCAAATACAGGATACTAAACACAGAAGCTCTACAGGGATCACAGTGGCCTCTGCAGGCTATATATGAATATGCAGGTTTTTCCTAGACTAAAACTATTAATCTTTCCTAAAGGAGGAAGGGAGTGGTTCTTAAGTTGGAATCCTGATGCTATGTTCTGCTTCCAATTTATTTCATTCATATGAATACTCTATGCTAGAATGATTTTAAATAATTCAGGGTACAAAAAAATAAATATGGATACATCAGTATTAAGTAATGTACTGGTCATCATTCATCAGAAAATCATTTATAAAAGTAAAGGTCATCCAAATATATTTAAGGATAAGTGAGTGTTGCAAAATTATTCCTGTCAATACTTAGAACATTATGAGAATTCCTTTTAAACAGGCATATAATCCGAAATTAAATTAGAATGATGTCACAGCATTAAGATGTTTAGAATTGGTCAATAGGTGACCCACACAAATTTAACGTTGTGATAAGTTTGAAATATCTTTTGAAAGAACATTCCCTAATTGCATCATATGATGCAACTACCTAGGTTCGTGATGGCGAACCTATGGCATATGTTGTCCCAGTTCAGCTGTGCTGCATGACGCACGCCTTCTGTTGGCCAGCTGGTTTTTGAGTCTCTGCCGTGCATGTGCAGGGGGAGGGCCGCATGCAGGGGGCTGCACATGCATTGCATTTTGGGAGTTTGGGCGCATGCGTGCACATTCACACATGCATGCACATGCGCTATGGGCACTCGGTCCGGAAAAGGTATCACTGAGCTAGGTAAATGTTTGTTTGTTAAGGAATTGCAACTTGCCTTATTAGAACTCAGAATGAAGTGAGATATATATTACCATTTATTATTAGGTTTGAACATGTCACTAAATAAAAATGAAAGGAATGATTATGCTCCTTTGCAGGACTTAGAAAGCCATGGATAATTATTTTAGATTGCACATTGTACCATTGGTGTAAAATTCCTAAAAGGCATCATTGTGTACTCCATCTGTTTTATGTGCATTATTTCAATGAGTCACCAGTGGCTACAAGAAAAATAACTGGTCCAGTAGATTTCATGAAATAACTTCCAAACCATAAGAATAATTAATATTAATAATGCTAAGAATTGTAGAAGGGTGTTTATTAGACTCCGATAATATTATCAAATCAAATCAAGCTTTTATGGCCCTAGAGACCAACATAACCTGCTAATATTACATATCAATTCAAAATTCCATTTTTGTCCATATTTAACATGGTTTATACTTCGAACAAAATGTTGAGATAGGAAGGGATGTGTCAAATGCATTAAATATACTGTAGCTTAGCTACATATACTTGTCTATGACCATTATAAAGGTTTGATTTGATTTCTATGTAGTTTAGTAAAATTTACTATTTAAAATTTAGTGAAAATATTTGCAGATCCCTCGCATCCTGGACATAAACTGTTTCAACTCCTACCCTCAAAACGACGCTATAGAGCACTGCACACCAGAACAACTAGACACAAGAACAGTTTTTTCCCGAAGGCCATCACTCTGCTAAACAAATAATTCCCTCAACACTGTCAGACTATTTACTGAATCTGCACTACTATTAATCGTTTCATGGTTCCCATCACCAATCTCTTTCCACTTATGACTGTATGACTATAACTTGTTGCTGGCAATCCTTATGATTTATATTGATATATTGATCATCAATTGTGTTGTAAATGTTGTACCTTGATGAACGTATCTTTTCTTTTATGTACACTGAGAGCATATGCACCAAGACAAATTCCTTGTGTGTCCAATCACACTTGGCCAATAAAATTCTATTCTATTCTATTCTATTCTAGTAAGAAGATAAAATACCAGAGACTCTCTGAAATATTATAACGAAATAATATTAC
This sequence comes from Ahaetulla prasina, assembly GCF_028640845.1. NCBI lineage: Eukaryota > Metazoa > Chordata > Lepidosauria > Squamata > Colubridae > Ahaetulla > Ahaetulla prasina. The sequence continues at coordinate 162,961,564 of NC_080541.1, forward strand.
CTATATTATTTGGCATCTATATGGCAGGTATATATTTCCATAGTAAGGAATATAAACGTAAGAAAAATTAAAAAAGAAAAATGTTAATTTATAGAATTAAGTTGTGTCTATTTTAACGTAGGGATGGGAGGTCCTATAAACGAACACATACATACTCACACACACTCACAAACCACCTTGCATAAAATAAATTTACTTATTTAAATAATCCCTCAGGGCTAGCAAATGTAACATCTTTTGTCCAAACACCAACTGACATGAAAAAGATAATCCTTTGCACGTAAGAAATGACAGGTTGCATTGTAAAAATAGAAAACTTCTCCAATATGTATATATCTGTAACAAATCCTTCATAAAACAATTCCGTAGCTTAGATATTAGATTCCAAAAGGCATGCCTTCATTTTCCTATCAGATTCAATGAAAAGAGATTTAACAAACAATCATGCTATTATTATTGTTACTATCGTAATTACTATATGATTTTGCATTCAATAGCAACTGCTGTTTAAGTTCAAAACCAAGCATTTGAGCATTATGAGAGTAGTGGTGCAATCTGATACTGTTTCTCTCACATAATTTATATTTTATTATTATAATTTTGTATTTGTTTTATTTATATCCCACTCTTTTTCTACAAACTGGATTCTACAGTTAATCCTTGCTTAATGATTGCCCCCTTTAGTGACAGTTCAAAGTCATGACAGTGCTGAAAAAGTAACTTTAGGACCAATCCTCTCACTTACGATTGTCACAATATCCCTGCAGTCACATGATGGAGATTCAAGTGCTTCATAGCTGAGTGGCATTTACAATTGTCACAGCATCCTGTGGTCACACGATCATCGTTTCAATGCTTCACAGTTGGCTTCCGACAAGTCAATGGAGAAACTGGCAGTAAAATCTCAAGTCACAATCATGTGACATTTTATTTAATAACGGTGGATGATTTGCATAACAATCATAGTGGAAGTGAGATTGTAAATCATTGTCATGTGATGTCTGGCTTAATGACTGGGTCGCTTAACAACACAGTTGCCAATCCCAATTGTGGTCATTATGTGAGGACTACCTGTATGAGGATCTCCCTATATTTTATCCTAGCACAACTGAAAGAGGAAAGTTGGGTTGAGAGCAGTGGTGAAATCTGAACTGGTTTACTACCGGTTCACTGACTGCGCATGCACACTGCATGCGTAGTGCACACCATGCACCAAATGCAAGATGCGCACATGCGTGCAGTGCACACCAAAAGGAGGCATGGGGTAAGTAGAACAGCGCGTGGGGGTGTGTGATCAGCTGTGGCATGTGATCCTTTTTTAAAAACCTTTTAAAAGCATTTTTAAAAAGAAGTGGCAAGCAGGGAAGCGGGCGACTGGGCATTGAGTGGGTCATGGGCGGGGGGCAGGCATTTTTGCTAATGGTTCCCTGAACCACCTGCCATTGTCACTACCGGATCGCTCCGAATTGGGAGCATTTCACTCCTGGTTGAGAGGCAGTGACCGGCCCAAAGTTACCTTGAGACCTTCTGTGACTGAGTATAACTAGATCCTGGGTTTTCCCACTCCTAGTTCAACATCTCCACTACTCGCCACATAAGCTCGTACTTAACTGTCTCATTTGGATGCTGGACAAGGTTCATCTATGCGTGTATTAGAGGCAAGAAATTGCATTGATTCAGCTCAGTTCAGCTATAACTATACCAAGACCACAAGAATACCGAAGATGAGTTTTCAGAAAGCAACTGAGAGTCCAGCTGCCTTTTGAAAAAGCACCTTTGGGCCAGCCATGAGCTGGATGACTGAGAATTTCCATAGACACAAGGGTGCCAGTTATCCCATAAAGTAATACAGCTCCATGTTTACCGATGTTTTCATTCTCTGCCTACTAAGGATAATTTCACAAAGGTTTCTTCTCCTTTGGGCAACTTCATCCACACAATTACTCTGCAAAATTCCCTCCTGAAAAGAGGAAAGGTGGGAGAAGGAGCCAAAGCTGCTTCATGTGCAAGTGTGGAGGAAATGAGAAATTGCATCACTATCCGATGGGAACTATCTGAACAATAAAAGGACAGGAGAAAGTACAAAATAATGGGAGCTGAAGAATAACTATATCTCTATGTATAATCTCATCCAATAAAGCAAAGGCCAAGATTATGAGGTTTCAGGCTGGGACTTGCATGTGAAGATATGTGTGTCTTTCCGTACTTTTGTGTGTGTGTATGAAAGCCAAGCCCATCTTAGGTATGTTATAAATAATAATGTGACAAGCATTAGCAATGTATGAGATGAATATGCAGACTAAAAAAGTAAACATCTCTACCCTGTTTCCCCCAAAATAAGACATCCCCCGATAATAAGCCCAATCGGGCTTTTGAGCGCATGGCCAAGCGCTTATTTCAGGGTTCAAAAAATATATAAGACAGGGTCTTATTTTTGGGGAAATACGGTAGCTTTTTTGCACTACTGGCGGCCAGGGGAGTCATTTTTCATAGCGATCCTGGTTAATGCATCGTATGCGCGCAATCCATAATTTCATTTTTGAAAATTGAACTCACTCAAGTTACACTGCTTTATTTCATTTAATATGATTAATTTTGTATATATTAATGATTAATTTTGTCCAGAAAATGGAATATTTGTACAGGAAATCATAGGTATTCATTTCAGGGGGTTCAATTCACAGTGATTGCAATTTTAGAGGGACAAAACTTAAAAAGTCTGCATGTTGCCCACAAATATATGGATACATACCCACATACATATACACATCTGAATTGTGTGCTGAGGCAGTTTGGATCACACCTGATAAAGTTATATTGTTATTTAGTCCTGCTGTTTTTACACTGTAATCTTTTCCACGATTACTTAAAACAAAAGGCAACATAGACCGGTAATAGATAACACTAAAAAGACAATGTATATCAGCATACACTTAGTGTAAACTTGTAATATCATGTCTACCCTTTTAGCAGATTGTAATGCTTTTGGATACAGTGCTAAGGTGGGGAGAAGGAGAGAATGGAGATAACTGATCACTGGGGGTAAGATTAGCAGATTCCGATGGGGAGCAGCCAGCTACCCAAACCGTTTCTATCCAGATGTCTTCAAGTGTTACATTATGTAATGACGGTAGGTCCTGTGCGGCCAGTCCTCTCATGAAGCTGGGAAAGGCTCAGTGCAATAGAGATGAGAGGAGCCAACATGACCTACCAAAAAGAAAGAAAAATGAAGAGGAACATTGGTCAAGATTTTGGAAACCAATGTCAGTTTCAAGAAGTCAGGAGCCAGGGTGGAATTCAAAACCACTACAAATATGTTAACTATATATAAGAGTCTGACTTACTAATGATCAAATGAATTAATGCCAGATAAGAGTCAATGGACTTTGCCGGGTGGAGTGGGGGGAGCTAGACTTGAGTCTCTGATGGGAGCATAGAGACTCCAAACTGATAATATGTTTAACTCTGCCCTCAGGTTCAGCCTGGTTGTCTCCTACAATCATCTACTTGCTATTCTTCAGAATTCTTCAGACCAAAATAGGATTCTAGAAACCTGCATGGACACAGTTACACTAGGATGTCTGCTGGGCGTGGTCAAAATGGCAGCCATGACTGTAATCAAAGCTTCCTTTTTTTTAATGAGCATCAGACATCATGGCTGTTACCTTGACATTTCTGACCAATCCTGCAGACACCCTGCCAACACTCCTGCATAGCTTTAATTCGGTAAGCAAGTTTCAAATTCTCATACTATGAAACAGGAATCCCGGAAGCATTCAGCATATAGTACGTCTTGGAATCAGAGACAGAAATTTAATATTTCTTTATACCTCACAAAACAAAATGAGTCCTAATTTCTTTGTTTTTCTTACTAGTTTCTCCCTGCTTTCCCACAAGTGCAGGGTCCACTTTCTTCGCAGTATTGATCCATTGGTTGCAACAGGAATGTTTACAAATTAGAATTACAGCATCAGCATGGCCAATCAATCTATGACCCAATAATTTAAGTAACATAGACTCCTGACTCTGATACTAATGACATTTTCAGTGGTTTTACATACACGAAAAAGATTATCTGGGGAAAAAAACTGAAAAGGATGACACAGCTTGGCAATTCAACCTACCTGTGGATCCTCATATATTTTTGGTGCGTCTTTTTCATAGCTGTCAATATACAGTCGCACAGTTGCTCCAGCACTTCCTGTGCCACTAAGTCTGAAAATGATACGAGAACCATCAGCAAAGATGAGCCTCAAACCCTGAAAAGAAAGAAAAAAAGAAAAAAGAATTTCAGGGCTCTTGAAATCTATTCTATAAAAAGACTATTTGACTTTCATTGACTTCTGGCTATTATAAGACAATCTTAAAAATAGCCTGAAAAGAAAAGATGAGCTCCTAATTTTTATTTTGCTATGCAGAGCTGCAAGTGCTTCAAAACATGTAGGAATTAAACATTAATTTATGTTAATTAATTTATTTTATATGTCATTCTTTAAGTATCTTTACACGTTTGATCAAACTAGTTCAGAAAACATAGGATCCTGGCAATGAATAGATATAATTTATCTTGGCCATATCCTTTCAGAATAAGCCACCAAGGCTAGCCAAGCTTTAATTAAAATAAATAATAGAACCACAATCACAACAAAGAAAATGTTCCTGTTTTTGCTAGGAATTTGGTAACATCTCCCTTATATTGAGTTCACCTCCTGCTGTCAATATCAATGTGTTGATGGCAACAATATGGATCTGTCAGCATTTTTTTTTTCCAAGCCCCAGCCTAGTCTATAGACTGCAATCTCCAGGTGAATTTCTGTTCTCACATTGATAGTCCAACTTTGTTATTTTTTTTCAATATCAGCCAGGGCCAACTAGATACTAATAAATAATGAATACTAACAGATTGTGTATTATGATTTGTTTTGCTAAATTACTGCTATCAGTAATGCCATGTATAGAAAGTTATTTACTAGTAATCATTTATTAATTTCTAAACATCAAAATATAATTGTCAGTGCTTCTACTATGATGTAAATAATCATCATCACTATCATCATAATCACCATCCATTTGAATTCTTTAAACAGGTAAGAAATCCAGGAAAAATTTCTTTTCACTTTTACAGCAACTGCGAATAAAAATAACTTAATTTGAATTTTGGTTAATTTTTACTGAAGTATGCATAGGGCTAAAAGTAACATTGTTAAATATATTGCTAAAAGAAGAACATTTTCCCATGATATTAAAGCTTCCAGTTTAAACATTTTGCTAACCTGATTCCTTGAAATGCTTCCATCTACAGGATCACTGTATTCAAAATTATCAGCTTTTTCCACAACAAATGATTTGTCACCAGCTGACAACTTCTTGCCCACAAAGGACCGGTCAAAGAACAGAGTCTCTAGATCTTTCATCATCCGGTTAGCACCATCAGCATCCACCTCTTCATAATCATATCTAGGAATAGTCAGGAATGATCATAAAAACATAGACCGCAACCGGCCATCCAATCCCCTGCTTTGCTTTAGAATTTTGTATGCAATCATTTATTCCTCTTTTTGGGCAGAAAATGGAAGAGCTAGGATGCTGTAGACCAATGTCATAAATCAAGCATTAATTAGCATTATTTAAAATAAATGATAGAATTGTATTCCACTGGCTTTATTTCTCTCAGCAAACTGGTGTTTAGCTGTTATTGTGTTCCAAGTTTGAATAAGATCATTTCATTCAAATTTATTTATTAAATTTAGAGTCACATGTGACTATTTTCTGAAAAAAGATAGCTGAAAATGTTTAGCGTATGCAGACACTCATATACATACACATAATACACGTGTCTATCTGTTTGTATGTGCGTACATTTTAATTAATTAATTAACTAATTAGTATAGCCTCCCATCTCAGTGTAGTGACTCTGGGCAGTGAATAATTCTAAAACAATTAAAGCAGTTCAAAGCAGTAAAAAAAGTCAATATACAGCACACAACAGCTGATACAATTATGAGTACAATTGTTAGTACAGCTAAGAAACAGTGTCCTTGACACATTTGGGACTTCAGGCCTGGGCATTAGCCAAGCTTTTAAGGCCTTGAAAGGCCATATAGTCTCTGAAGGAAGGATGTTCCAAAGGGCAGGGGTTACTGCAGCAAAAGCACGTCTCCTGGTGCCTGCCAGCCGACATTCCTATTGAACTAAATTCCCTGGCCATTCCTATAAGTTTTATTTATAACTCTTACTTTCTGACTCAAAAGACACTGAATTTCTTTAAGCATAAATTTTGTCATGCCAATATGTACAATGTGCAACAATTTGACTGATATGCTTATTTAAATTAATTCATAAATATTAGTTTTATTTTTGCCGTATGTTTTACATCCTAGAATAAAGACTGTAATAAAGAATCTCTATATAAAATGGCAACTTTTGGCATATAATTGTTGGTAAAGCCTTTTCCAAACTGAACTTGACTCCAAGTGAGAAGTATGGGTACTTCTATGTAATTTTCAGTAAGAAGGAACAATAAGACCCATTTTTCTGTTGCCTTCATTCAGGTTTCAGTTTCTCATATTGGCCTCTAGCCCTGGAATTCTTTAGTGGTCTCTTCTTCATATACCATGCAAGACTCTCCCTATTTAGTTCTCTAGGTAAGATGAGATCAGCCAGGCACTGTAACCTGCTGAGATATGCACTATGTTCATAGTCACAAATATAGTCATGGTATGACCAACATTAAGAAGCTAAAGAAATTTAAGAAAGTGAATCCATGGGGAGAGATAAAATCCACATTTAGAGACCTCTTCACCTCTATTACTTTGAAGTGGGAGAGACCCTTGGAACTAATCAATGGAAGTATTAGATATGCTGTGTTTTAAAAAATCTCTCACTCTGCAGATGTGTCCCTGAAATAGCCCAGACAGTACAGCAGCAACAAAGGTGATATTTATGGGAGGGGAATGCTGAATACATAGGCCAAAATCAAACACATCGTGCTTCCTAAACTAGTCACACTGAACGAGCAGAATACATGGTAAATTCTCTCTTCCACAAGCCATGTATCTTCTCCATGTATCTTAGGAGTTACCTAAGACTGCCAACCTTCTACAAAGACAGTGCATAATTTTGTAACATCATCACAGGGTTTAGTAGGTGGAAATTGTAAAGCAGGGGTGGGTCCTGTTATAGTTGACCTGTGGACCTGTGGAAGAAGACCTAAAGACCTGTAGACTTCAACTCCAGAATTCCTGAGTCATCCCAATAATGGAGCAATTAAGAAAATTGTGTTGTTATTACAAAATTTTGCAATGTGAATTTTTTGCTGTTTTTTTTTAATTAAATATCCAATAGTTTTAGATAAAAGTCAGAAATCCACAGCAGATAGAAGAAAAGCAGGTCTACAGTATACAGTATACAGTGGGAACCTGAAACATTCACAAAGATTCTACATCTCTAATTAGGAATCTTACTTTCAAACAGCAAATTCTGCATTCAGTTTACATAATGGAGTTTAAAAACATAATTTTTGATTCCCAAGAATGTGTGTCCTTTAATTATATTATTTCATGGAAGCTGAACTTAAAGGGATTTTATGCATTCTAATTAAACACATCTCAAATCTATGAAATCGATCTTCTACCTTGTGAAAAAATTCCGCCCATATTGTTGCCAGTGATCTTTCAGGATTGATTCCACACTCTGTTTTCGGGTAGCTATAATCGACAACCATGCCAACACTGCCCAGAGCCCATCTTTTTCACGAATATGATCCGATCCTGCAACACAGACAGATAAACAGCATACAAATGGGATCAATCCTTCATCTATGTGAAGAATGATGGAACAGAGCGGGATTGGATAACCTTGCCCCCTCCCACTAGATATGGACCACCTTTAAAGTACTGAATGACATAGGGCCAACTTATCTGTGGGACACCTCTTCCTAAGGGTATGTGCCTGTTTTGTTAGATCTGACATAGTGGATGAAATCCAGGTCCCTTCTGTCAAATGTTGCCATATAACTGGACCTAGGTGTTGTTCCTTTTCCATAGCTGTTCCTTCCCCTAAGAATTGGTAGGACTTTCCCCTCGTGGACTTCTGAGAAGCCATCAAGATCTGTTGTTTCCCACAAGATTCAGGGTGAAATGAGGCTGGAACCCAGAAAGATTATATTTTGATTCCAGAAATTTTCCATACTGACTTTTATGTTTGTATAATGGTTTATGAGCCATCCAGAGTTATGTTCAATAAGATGGGTGGTAATATACTGTACATCTTAGAAATAAACAGATGTTAAGCTTGTCTTTCTCCATATTTGAAACAGAATGTCCCCCACCCCCCCGAAATCCGGACACATAGATAAAAGTAGTAGATGTTACAACAGAAAAAATTCAGACAAACAGAAAATCTCGCTATGTAACGTTTTACTAACAAATATCAGATGTATGATTACAATGTGGGAACTAATATTTTGCAGATTTCATACCTTATTTGCTATTACAAAGAATTCAGATTTCATGGGAACAAATTAGTTCACTTATAATTATTACTCTACAGAAACATATTTAATCTAAATTCTGTTGACCGGGTAAAACAGATTTGGATCCATTATTCTCAGCCCACCACTTTGTCTTACTTCACAGGTAGTGGCTAAATTCATATGTCATGCTAAGCTAAGGCTGAACAACTTATGTTGGCTGGAGGGCCACCACAGGCTTTGAGTGACATGTCAAGGGCTACATTCTCTAAAGCAGTAAGAGTAAGGATCCAATTGGGAAGGGGTAGGGGGACATCAAGGGTAAAAGCAATGCTTGGCAGTGCTTAGCACGTTTATAATGTCTTTTAACATTTTGGAGTTCACCAATCTAGGGATCACAAAAGGGAGTTGGATTTTACCTCCAAGCCATGCTTTTCAAACTTTACAGTAAAATCTGGCTTGCAGTAATAATAGTTTGTTGTACAAGTCAGGTCTAGTTCCAGATAGACTGCAAAAGCACATAATAGGCTTCATAAAAAGCACTGACTGGATTTACCTGTCACCTGGTTGATAAGCCAAAGGAACTGAAGTTGAACTTCTTGCAATGTGTAAATCTAGCCACTATTACATGAATGTGCTCTCTGTTGGTCTTAACAGTCTAGAGGTCTTGTTTGGGAAGAAATATGAGGTACTAATGTTGTAACAAAAATAATTAATAGTAGGAATGTTTACGTACCAGTACCAAAACTCTCCTCTCCACACAGAGAGAGTTTGTTTGCATCCATCAGATTTCCAAAGAACTTCCAACCTGTTGGAGTTTCATATAAAGCAATCTTTGTAGCATTGGCCACCCTTCAAAAGACAGGAATAATAGTACCATTATTGATGAATGACTTACTGTAGAAACACAGGAACTTCTGTTGGGCATCTTATTTAATAAACAAGATCACAAATCCCATTTTAGAAGTCATCCCTTTCATATTTATTGTACTCAGTCATTAGGTAGCCAGCATTAGGCGGAATGTAATCCACATTTTGACTTTTAAAGCACAATGCTGAGGGAAACCATATTTCAAAGAATGCTAACCATTTGTCTGCATTTCAGGAACAGAAGTTACATAAGAAATTGGAGAAGAATTTCAAAAGTAGTTTATTTGTCCAGTTCTGTCGTTAAGAAAAAGGTCATAACTTCACTGGCTGCCCATCCAGGTTCTTGAAGCCAAGATCTGTTCCAATATATTTAGCAATAATACTATTATTTATTTTCTTCCAAATGTACCTAATTTTATTACTAACATTTTTCCTTTTTGGTGGACTCCTCCACCCAAAAAACATAAATTAATAAATTTTTAATGAATTCAGTTCAGGTATGTTAAATTTAGTGATTTAGTGGCACTATAATATTAAAGCTATCTTAAAATAGAAGTCACCTTAAAGAGAAAATTTCACCATCCTAAATCTGAGCATTGAATTAGATTATTCCAACTTGATTTCTTCTGAATATGTTGGAGCTCCCATTGCCCCAAAACAGGACAATGGTTGGCCATTATTTAGAAATGGGAATTGTAATCCAACACATCTTAAACAGCACTGAGCTGGAGAAAGCTAATCTCGATGGTGTAGCTCTTAAATGAAAATTGCATGTATCTTCTGGTCAGCCAAAAGGGACTTTCTGCACACATTTGATTCTGATTCATTGTGGGTGCCCCTGCCTCAACTTTAATTTTCTAAGAATGCCTTTTTTAAACAAGTAATTTTATTAAAGATAGCTAATACTCCTTCCTCTTATTTTCCCCACAACAACAACTCTGTGAGGTGGGTTAGGCTGAGACAGAGTGACTGGCAAAAAGTCACCCAGCCGGCATTCATGTCTAAGATGGGACTAGAACTCCTAGTCTTCTTTTTAGCCTGATGCCTTAAATGCAAGACTGAACTGGCTACAAAATACATGGGAAAAAATAGGACCATCAATGATCCTGTTGCTCAACCCCAGCTTGTAATCAAGCTCAGTAAGAAAGGCTATTCCACTTGTTTTATAAAAATTACCTGTCAATTGCTCCACTTGTAGGCATACTTCGGGCAAATCCTCGAACCCCTGTTTGTTGAAAATAAGGGATACTAAAAATATTTGCAGCGATAACAGCAACCGAGTCTGAAGGATTCACGAAGAACCCATGTTTTCCAAGTATCATGTTGCGATCCTAATGAAGGCATTAAAAAAAAATGGTGGCAGAAATTACCTTGTTGAAAGGTTTCATATTCTAACTGATAATTATGATTTCGCTCATAGCTTGTCACCTATTAAATTTGAATACTTTTCCAACATTCAACACCAAACATGTTTCCCCAAACAACACGGTCAATCTGTCATGTAAAGCTATCGACTGGAATTCAATTTATTCCTATCAAGGTAGTCCCACTACTTAGATATACATGAATTATATATCCAATTCTGCTTCCTGGTATGGTCCATGTTTGCAAAAGGGAAGAACAAACAAATCCAAAAAGCACATACGTACCCCGTCTCCATCAAAGGCCGCCCCAAAATCATACTCTCCTGTCTTCATGGTCTGCACCAGATCGGCAGCGTAAGTTAAATTTGGATCCGGATGGTGGCCACCAAAGTCTTCAAGAGGTACGCAATTCACAGCAGAATTAGCAGCTGCTCCAAGCTCTTCACAGAGAATCTTCTTTACATATGGGCCAACAACTGGTTCAGCAAAAAATAAAAATACACATGAGATTATCATTTTTAAAGAATTTTGGGGAATATTAACGACAACTTCTTTCTCCCATCTCCCCCTGACATCTGAAGGCCTATAAGCATAAATCTATATTAGGTTGTAATGTTCCTCTCTCTAGAGCAGAGGTGTCCTACCTTGGCAACTTTAAGACTTGTGGATTTCTTACTCCTGGAATTACCCAGCCAGACATGTTGAAGCTTCAAAAGTTAATATCCATTAAGTTTTTATCTCTAAGACATTCAAATAGATTTCCCATATCAATAAAAAATATGAAAAAGTGAATGTTTACAAATATTCAATGGGTTATTGTTTACAGTAAAAACAAAGTGTAGCTCTGCTATTACTTTCTATCTATACCAGGGATCACCAATCTTTCGGACCTCAGGGACCACTAAATTCATTATTTTAAATCCCATGGACCACTAATATGATCTGCCTAATGATCGGCTGGGTGGGCGTGGCTAGGTAGTCATGTGAGTGGGTGGGCATGGCCAACTCAAAGTCACTCACATTGAGGGGCACCTCACCAGCCTCTACTCACCCCTCCCCTCCCAACCACTCGCCACCCCGCCCAGGCTCCTTAGGGACCCAACAAGAGAAAGAGTTGGCAAAACAGCTCAGTTCAAATTGGATCTGACCGAGAAGGTGGCTCAGCAGAAAGACCTCACTGAGGACTACGAGCATAGGCTTTCCAAGCAGAGGGAAGACCAGTGGGAGTGCAAGGGCAGGTACAGGCACCTGGAGGCTCAGTGGGCTGAGATGGTCAGCCAGGCCATGATGCAGTCCCATGGAACAAGGCCCTCCGCCTCTTTGCCACCAGCAGCACTTCCTTCCAGCCTTCGCCCAAAGCCCTGCACCAGGAGGCCAAAGCAGACTCCAAGTCAACATTTCTGTCACCCTCTGACCCACACAAAAAAACCCCAGAGGGGGAGACTCTCTGCAGCAACACAAACATTCATTGCATGCATCTGTCCCAGGGGCCAAAGTTTGAGGACCCCTAATTTAGTGCAATATAAAAAATGCAAATAATTTTTCTGTGGACCAGTTGGTGACCGCTGATCTGTACCATCAGGAAGATTTACAAAACCAAAATGAAAATCCTTATACATCAAGAAGAAAGGCATATGATGCCACAAAGGAAATGAACTAACTTTTCCTTGCCCTAGCTCTAAGAAAAGTAAACTTTATCCATAATGGGAGTGTGTGTGTGTTATGTACGTATGTAAAATCGATTTCAATCTACAGGAAAATGTAGATTAGTTTTTTTCCAAGCATATGAAAAGGGAAAGAACTGCAGGATGATCTATGGGTTAGATTGGCAGCCAGTGCTTACAGTTACTGCACTTACATTATCTTACATACCTCCATGCATAGCATCTATCCGAATCTTTAGATGGTTTGGACCTGACAACAGTTCTTTCAGTGCGCTAAAATCAAAAATATTCCTCAACATATTTGCATAAGCTTCTACAGAGTCCACAATTTCAACTGAAAAACAAAAGCAAGAAATTAAATTGAAGAAACTAATCAGATCAAAGCCTCCACTGCTATTGAACAAGCACCTTAATAAATATAAAGAAAAGCTATTGATGTAAGCGGGAACTCTCAATGAGGGAAGAAACAGATTTTACTTGCCTGTAAATGGTTTAAACTTGTTTTCCAAGTCAAACTGCTGCTTTCCAATTGTACCGAGGTCGACATTTAGATCTGGGCATATAGCATACTCTTCAATAGTCTTGCTAATTTGGAAAATTTTATCAGTAATTCCTTCAGGAGCAGGACCTAATAAGAAATAGATTTTAAGAGACAAATAGACTTCTAGAAAAGATGTTAAGTGGAGGACATTTTATTAGAGTTGTATGTAAACTTAACAGAGTTAATATATCATATTCCAAAAACAACTATAATAAAAAAATAAGCTTTAATATTATGATTCAGAGTAATAGGAACAGTGATACACCCACTCCTTAATTAGTGACTACATTGATTAGCAACCATTTGCAAATACAACTGTAATAAATGGTAATAAAAATCATTTTACAACCAATGCAGGCATTTATGATTAAATTTGTGTTCCTGACAATGATGCATGACAGTGTAAGACTAATACCAGAATAGCAGTACAAGAGAAATTTATCTGAATGACTTGGGAGCAATCAGTGATCTTCATAGCCTTTCCCTCTTTCTCTGGCAGTGTTCACTTAATGACCAGTTTAATTAATTTAGAATGTGGTCATTGGAAGGGAACTAGCCTGCTAAACAAGGAGAGGGTGTAATAGTAATAATAGTTTATTAAAGGTTTAATTCCTTTTAGGAGGAATTTGGTGCGAGCAACAACTTCTACGGCAGGTTATAGAGTGGCCTCGTTTGTCTACATTATGCTGAATTTTTCTCTTCTGTATCATTATTACAACACTAGCATGTTTCAGATGTCTATTTAAAAATATATAATCTACTTCAGGGCTATCAAACTTGCAGCCCACAGTCCGGATGCATCACGCCCTGGCCAGGGCCACGCCCGGTTTAGTAAAGGGGGAAAAATAGTGATATGTCACGTGACAATGTCATGACAATGCAAATTTGATACCCCTGATCTACTTCGTTTCTTTCTAAGAAAATAGCAAGTGCCTTGGTAAGCAAGAAGTGATTATGATCTTAGAAACAGACACTATTACAGAATTGTTGAAGTTAATGAACAGTAGCTCTCAGGTCTCAACAGGAATTGGCTCTGAACCATATGCAAAGGCATATGGTTGTACAGTGTGATATAATTGGATGGCAAACCCAGAAATCCTCACTAATATGGTTAATTAAATGACCATAAGTCATTAAGCAAAGACCTTATATGACCATAATTTGTGACTCCCGGCCAGTTTCCAACAAGCAAGTGAAGGTTGTTAGAAGTCACAAGCTAGGGTTGCTACAAGATTTTCCTTTTTAGGCAGTTTGCAAGCAGGTTGGTAGCTAAGAAGTACAGGCAGGTGGGTAAGCACTATGGAGTATAGGCAAGTGTGTGGGTGGATGCTATGGCCAGGTGCGAGTGCAGATGCTATCGCCAGGCAGGAGAGTATACAGGCAGGTGCACAAGCAGGTGAGTTGGTACTATGGTAAGTGCAAGTGCAGACAGGCTAGCAGACACCATGGAGTATAAAATTTCCCTGCCACCCGAGAACTTCTCAGGAGAAAAAGTGACTGGACCAAGAGCAATTTACAGGAGCAACTTGCAACTGCCTGCTGGTTTCCCCACTGATTTTGCTTGATTGGAAGCTGGCAGACAAGGTTGCAAATGGTAATTACATGGCTGCAGGATGAAACTGCAATCATTGTAAATGTGAGCTGCATTTATCAAGTGCCCAGACTACAATCATGTCACCGCAGGGGCGCCACAACAGCCACAACTCTGAGGACCTGTCATAGGTTCCTCCTTGTTCAGGGCAATCGTAGCTTTGAATGGTTGATGAATGAGTGGCTGTAACCCAAAGACTACATATGTACGTGGCCAAGAGTTATAAAGGGTCAGAAACACAAACGACATGGAGGGGGACAGAAAAAGTGGTAACGTTTATAAAAATTGAGAAAAATGAAAAATGAAAGGGAGAAAATGCAACATTTTTCTCCTACAATTTTTTATTTTTTCCCAAGGACTTCCTATTGCTATGCAGGCATAGACAGGAAATCACTGGTTGTGGAAGGAAGAGTATAATTGTACATGCAAACACTGCTTATAACACCTTTTATTAATATATGATATATAGTAAGAGTGATTACAGATAATTTTTAGCAGAAAGTGATAGAAAGTATACATTTCCGTGTATACCTAAAGATACGAGCCTAGGCACTTGTATCTTTAGGCCTTTCTTTCCTTGTCTTTCCTTCAGTTAAATATTTTTCCTCTAGAAACCCAACTGGATTCCTTCAACAGACCCAAATCATAAACATACCATAGTCAGCAGTGCAACATAGAGTAGGTGGGTAATGTCTACACACTCAACGTAAGAGTAGGAGAGAAGTTAACTTGGGAAGAATGGCGATGAGAAGATTAAAATTACTTACCTCCATTTGAAGTATTGAATTTAATGCCAAAATCTCCATTTGGTCCACCAGGGTTATGACTTGCTGTCAAAATTATACCACCAATGGCTTTTATTTTCCTAATAATACAGGACACTGCTGGGGTAGAAAGAATTCCATTCTGTCCAATTACTAACCGGCCAATCTAAAACAAGAACAGAAGAAAAGCAAAACTCACAAAAGGGTGTTAGAAGACACAAAAAGTTGCTTTTTTTTAGATTGCAATATTTACCAATGTTTTCTTCAGCTTTTACAACAGCCAGTGTTTCTTTCACATTTGACACCCTATTAAAAAATTGGGCAGACAAAAGCATTTACATGATTCTTTATCTTAAGTATTTGTTCCATTTACCAAATTATGCACAACAAATTTGCTTCATTTTAAACAACTCTATTGGTTACTATAAAGGTAGTTCCCAGTTTAAGAACAAATTCTGTTCCCAAAATCTGTCCTTAAGTGGAACAGTATTGTTAGATAATATTGTAAACTTGGTATTATGTAATGAACTTGAACCACTGTGTATTTAACTCAAATTCTGCTACAATAGGCTCCATTCTTAACTATGGGTTGTCCTTAAAAGAAGGAACTCTTAACCCAGGGACTCACAGCACCGGCATAATCTCTCATCAGTTTCCAAATCTGTATTATTCTTTAGCTTATTTTTTAATCAATTTCTAAAACTATATGCTCAAAAAAATCTCTGGATATTTAACAGCACCTTCATGTTCTAGTAATCTAAACCAAGAGAATGTTATTCAAATAAATTTGATGATCAAAATATTCTCCGGTCAAGGTTTTCAATAAATGCTTCACTTATAGGTACTTTAAGCTATTAAACCATATTTCTTTTTGTCTTCTTCACACCAAATATGCATACTCCTAAGCTATACTGCATCTGATAAACAAGCTTACAATATAGAATATTAAACTGACTGAAATTATTCTCCAACCTCTTCCCCAAAGCTAAATATGTTACTCTTTAGTTTTGTTATATAACGGTACGTGCAAATGACCTTGAGGGATGGATGAGGCAAAGAGTTGCTGCCTAGGAAATGATCCCTCAAAAGAAGGGGGAGGCCCCCCTTGGTTAATAGTCAGAAAAAGAAATCTAGGGAAGACCTGCCCTAATAGATCAGCCTATTAAAACTGTCACTGGGAGATTTGTACTTTCAGAGTTTTAAGATCTATTAATGTAGCTTTACAATAAAGTAGAATTAGCTTATCTGATCATGTTTCCTGTCTGGTTTGTCTGTGAGCGCCTACAGCAAGCAGCAACATCTCATTTATAAAATAAACTAAGATGCTAATTTACTTTCACGTGTCTGTAAACACACGAATGTGGGTATGGGACCTCAGAAATATGGCAGCTATGTTTCAAGCTAACCAGTAGGAACAGGCACTTGGGATGGGTCCCCATTTGGAACATGTATGCTGCTGGCATGCTTTTAATCCCATTCTCGAATTCTATTCACTTGCTAAAAATGGCACATGGGTCTGAGACTCAATCTACAGCATTCCAAGTGATCAGAGATTCCTCCCAAATGGAATAGATACATTCTAATCACTGCAACGAAATTAATTAAAAAAAATTAAAATTCACCCTTTGAAGCATTTTTTTTAAATCTCTGGTGAGATTTAACATTTAGATGTTTTTATATTTGCAGGTTTCTTCTTCCACCCATCCAATGCACGCACATAGTTATTTTAGTGTTTCTGGTGCTTTCCAATTAGAGTAAAAAGAGAATCATGACACTTTCCCGGCCCTGTGGCGTGTGAGGCATGTGAACTTCGACTCAACTAGCTGTATTCAGGAGGCTTCTGTAAGAGATAGGGTATACTGATAGCCTGCCATGACTCTATATGTTATGACTTTCTCATTTAGGATCAAGTTGGATGGTGAAGGTGGAAATTGGTGTCACTTACAATTTACACTTCAGACATGCACATTTCAATCTTCATTTTCTCCAGCTACCCACTGAAGACATGCGTACGATTTTAAATGTAATACGTTTACAAATGTACAATATTTACAATGCTCTGTGATCCTCATGGATTTTTTATTTGAATTGCAAATTTAAAAAATCCACACTACCCAGATGAAAACATTTTATGTTCACCTGAGAAATTTTTGCAGGATAAGAAATAATGTTCAGGCAAAGCTGAAATGTTTATTTGCTATATCTTCTATAAAGGCAAATAATATTTGAGATTCAGTTCAAAACAGATCTACTGATTAAATGAGATTGATTTTTTTCCCATCTAAAATTATGTGGTACTGTCTGAATTTTTGGCAAATTACTTAACATGGTACGTATCTCATTTTCCCTTTCAGCAGAAGCACTGTTTATTGGAATCCTAAACAGTAGAGATTAGATTCCCAATTGAGTTAGCTGCCTTAAATGCTTTCTTCTTCAGAAGATCTATTACACAGGAAGGAACCGGAACTATAGATCAACATTCTAAATATGGCTTCAGCAGCCCCTGGACCTCGCTATAATTGTAACTTTAATTATAGATTCCCCTGTGTCGGCATGCAAACTAAGGGAATTCTGTCACCTTAAATTTTATTTTAATTAAAGTCAGAAATTAATAAAGGCATATAATTACTTAACTGATTATCAGGGATCTCCATGTATGGTGCCTTGGGCTCTTCATCTTCAAATATCATCCTAAACCATTTTATATTTATTTACAGTATTCCTAGACTGCCAACTCCACATGAGCTTTATGTAGTAGGAAGAATGAAATGATGCAGAGCAGTTGGCTGTATGTGGATCCTCCTAAAGCAGAACTTCCAACTGGTCATTTACTGAATAAGGTGCAAGACTAAAAGTCTTCCCTGTTGAACAGCTTTAGGCTGTCATTTCAAAACATCTGAAATATAGGTGTGTCCATTCATTATTTAGCATTCAGCCTCATTGTTATTCTTTCCATGATTTTTGCATTGGATCGGTAGCCTAGACGGCCACAAAAAGTTATAGTAATTTACCTCTCCCTGAATTAGCAGCCTTGTGATCAGAAGAACCAATTATACTGCCATTAGAAATCTGTTTCATTACTATGACAGTCATATCTAACAGGAAGGAGGACATTCACAATCTGGGTTTCCATATTGTAAGGATGGAAGAACTCACTTATAAAGCACTCTCATCTGTCCAAATTCACTCCAGATGTTAACAATCACTCCTCTATGATGCTGAAAACTCAGACATGAAATATATTTTTTCTGCTATTTGTTTTGAAACCTTTAAATATGTCTTGAATGGCCATAATACTAGAAACTAACTGAAAAAGAAGCAACACTGAGAACTGGACATGGAACCACTGACTGGTTCAAAATTAGGAAAGGAGTCTGGCAAGGCTGTATACTATCGCCCTGGCTATTTAACTTATATGCAGTGGACATCATGAGAAAGAAGGAGCTGGGTGAATCAAAAGTTAGAATTAAGATTGCCAGGAGAAATATCAACAATCTGAGATATGCAGATGATACTACTCTAATGGCAGAAAGTGAAGAGGAACTAAAAAGCCTCTTGATGAGGGTGAAGGAGGAGAGTGCAAAAGTTAGCTTGAAACTCAACATTAAGAAAACTAAGATCATGGCATCCGGCCCTCTCAATTCCTGGCAGATAGAAGGGGAAGAAATGGAGGTAGTAACAGATTTTATTTTCCTGGGCTCCAAGATCACAGCAGATGGGGACTGCAGCCAAGAAATTAAAAGATGCTTGCTCCTGGGGAGGAAAGCTATGGCAAATCTAGACAGCGTACTAAAAAGCAGAGACATCACCCTGCCAACAAAAGTGTGTATAGTCAAGGCTATGGTTTTCCCAGTTGCAATGTATGGCTATAAAAGTTGGACCATAAGAAAGGCTGAGCACCAAAGAATTGAGGCCTTTGAACTCTGGTGCTGGAGAAGACTCCTGAGAGTCCCTTGGACTGCAAGGCGAACAAACCAGTCAGTCCTAGAGGAGATCAACCCTGACTGTTCTTTAGAAGGCCATATCCTGAAGATGAAACTCAAATACTTTGGCCACCCAATGAGAAGGAAGGACTCACTGGAGAAGAGCCTAATGCTGGGAAAGATTGAGGGCAAAAGAAGAAGGGGACGACAGAGAATGAGGTGGCTGGATGGAATCACTGAAGCAGTAGGCCTGAGCTTAAATGGACTCCAGAGGATGGTAGAGGATAGGAAGGCCTGGAGAAACGTTGTCCATGGGGTCGCGATGGGTCGGACACGACTTCGCAACTAACAACAACAAACTGAAAAATATCTAGATCCACTTTTACTAGATTTTTTTTTTTAGAATAGAATTTTTTATTGGCCAAGTGTGATTGGACACACAAGGAATTTGTCTTGGTGCATATGCTCTCAGTGTACATAAAAGAAAAGATACGTTCATCAATTTATGGACAATATGGCTATTGAATACTCATAATAATGGCTAGGTAATCAATTACTGCAATATAAAAAAGAATATCTGCTATCAAGAGCATCATCCAAAAATGGCTACTATCTTCATTTCCTAAACAATATATGCTCTGTAAAGTTTCAATAATCTACTTTGAAAAATGGGATGCTGAATTAGATAGTTTGTTTAATGAGACAGTGCTCTAATATTTCTAAAGTGATAATATATTTGCGAGCCACATGTTTGAACTGGCTTAAAAGCTATCCAGTGGTTGCTGCTTTAATGGCTTTCATCACCAAATCCTTTTTCTTCTCTCTTCTGTCTTTTTGGCAGAGAAAAGGAGGGCTCTATATTTTATGCTGAGTTTTGGGGCACTCTGATTTAAAGTACTATAAAATATGAGACCCTTTTTCTGATTCAGGAAGGTAAGAAATGAGTTGACAGAAAGTAAAAACTCTTTCTCTGAGGGTTTAGGAAGACCTCTGTGGAAATCTGTGACTAATATAGATGGAATTTGTTTTTGTTATCTGAAGTGCCACTTCATGCTGAAGACAATCCTAAAAGTTTACACTAATCATACTGTAGAATATAAAAAGTATCTGCATTTAAAAAAACTAATATTACATAGGGAAAGCCAAGGTAAAAAGATCTTTTTAAAAATGCTCAAAATATATCAGAATTAAGCTTTGGTGAAGCACAAAGAGGACATCATTCTACATGATAGAGTATGGCAATCTACATAAAGGGCACCCGATTATGAAGGATGATGTAACCTTTGGATTTTTTAAATTTCCCCACTTGAAAGAAACCTTTTAGATACAACATTACAGTAGTTTGGCATGCTGAAAATGAATTACAGAAAACTTCTGGTTTAACTTGATACTATAAGAACTTTAAAAGCTTTAAATGACTTAATTACAGTCAAATTGTTTTATATATTTGGACTTGGCCATTGTCTTTTATGAGCCATTCAAACTATAGATGGCTTCCACCCAAATTTGCTGTTTAACTAATTTAAGCAGAACCAAGCAAACCTTCACATAAAATAATTTCATTTCCAAAGTATGACTGATTTTCCTTCCAAATTAATAATAGTCACTTGGCAGAAAATTGCCATTCAAGAGGCTCAAGTGCAATTTCTAACATTATTTTTAAAAACTTCTCAGGGACACTAAAGATAAAAGTTCTTACCTTACATTTAGGCAAAACTCTAATGGAATTTTGTCACACCTGAAGCTTACAGGATAATGTACTCAATATTATGGTTTTCAAGCACACTAATATTTTTCTGACAAAATTATTTATATACAGTACACTGAGAAATTTAACACATGCTTTGTCGTGTTATCTGTGCAGCTCAGATCCACAGTAAGAATTTCGGCTATTTTAACTATAGCAGGGAAAATGCACACGCAGTCATATACTTCCTAATTTAAGCACAAACACTGAACCTATTATTAAATTCACATAGTAATCAGTCATTCACAGTAGATAACAAAGAAACAAAATATTTTTATCTGCAATTATTTCCATCTACTTTTCAAAGCAAACCATGGAATAAGGATCGTTTGCAGTACTAATTTAAGCATTTCTGTCCATCTCCTCCTAATCATCCTAGTAAAAATATATATTGGCACATTTACAAAAAATAATAGACATGCCCCTAAATGAGCCAATCCTATATTAAGCATTAGTGATATAATATTTATGATATACCAACCCCGTTGGCAGCAGCCATCTGAGCTATCAGTTTTATTGCAATCTTATTAAAATATCTCCCATCTCCTCCAACCACCACGGTAGATCCTTGTCGATCTCTTAGGTCTATGGAAAAGAATATACTCTGAATAAAATTGTGCAGGTAGTTGAGCTTGGTCTGAAAAATGAATGTCTTCTTCCGTAAACCACTAGTTCCTGGTTTCTGATCATTGTAAGGTGCTGTTGGCAAAGTCAATATTGGTAGTGGGTTGTCTTCCATGATCCTTTTTGATGTAAATGCATTAAAAATAAGGAATTATATTAACGACGAAGATTTAAGATCAGCTTGGATACCGATAACATGAAATAGAGGTTCAGTGAAGTCGTTCTATATCCTAAAATAGCTCCTTGAACCTTCAGCCAAATGTGGTTTCTGTAACTGAAGAGCTTTCTTGCACTTGCTCTGAAAGATCACTGTCAGAGAAAATACATACAATTTCACCCAGAGATCCCTCAGGAAAACGGATGTCCTGGAAAAGTTGAAAGCCTTTTTATTTGCTGTGGTGTCACAATTTTGGGTCTCCTACAGCATCATAACAGGTTTTGACAGCTGTAAGTTCTGCCTGGTACTCTTCTTTTGATCAGAGAAGAATATACAAGAGTCTTAGAGCTCTGCTCTTCAGTCAGAAGTATTGATGAATTGTCTCCAATTGTGAAGTCCAACTAAGGTAAAGCTAAATTGATTTAGGTAGACAAGGTTTATAAATGACAGCCTGATTTCAGTTGTGGCTCCCATTTTCACATAGTCTTCATTGAGACATGAATATCATAAAGGTAGGTCTTGAGTGGAGTGGAGTGTAAGTCAAGTGTGGAGACTTTAAAGGTCACTCTTAAAATGGAAGTCAGGACTTCTCAGTTACTTACAGTTTCTTTATCCACCTGTCATTCTAATAACCAGAGGGTTCTACAGGGCCAAAAGGATATATAATATCACCACCACCACCCATAATATTAATGAGGCAATCAAAAGAATTACAGTATCTAGCAATGTCAACATTTTTTTCTTAATTTCTTCCTTCACACACATAAAGCACAGCTTGATATTTAGATTTCAACCAGTTTGTTTTGAGTTCATGTTAAGTAAAAACACTTTTTATAAAATTTCTTAATTTGAGTGCACACATTTATTTTATTCTTTGTAAATACTTGAAAATTATCTGAGCATTTTTCATGAGGAATTAAGATAAATCTAAGTTCTTGGTATTTACTTTCCTAGACAGCTTGTCTCTCTCCAGAGATTCAAATTTGGCTCCCAAATCTGTTTTAAATAATGATGCTGTATTCATTAATTTTAATGTAACAGAAGGGGGAAATTATTAAATACAGACTGTCATCATAATAAAAATAACTTATAATTTTAACTGATCTAAAAATTAAATTATTACCTTCTGGTTAGTTTTTTTGTAGAGTATTTTTTACTCCGCCCCATGTCTACTAAATGTTGACTGCTGCCTTCAGTTTGGCAAACATTGCACACCCTATTCTGTTGCAAATGTGATCATTTGCAAAACCTTCCATGAAGTTATTTCCTGCCATCACGGCTGTCCAAGCCCACAACTAGTGTGTAACAGACTGGATTGTTAAAAGATTATTTGATCCTTTGAAGAAAAAGAGAACAAACGTATAAAAACTCCTAACTTAATATACCTGATAACCTTTATGTTGCAAATAAATCCTTATGTTGCAAAATAAAACCTAGCTCCTTTTTTTTTGCTACTGGTACAGGTTTATACTTTTTATATATGGATTATATCATCTTTTCTCTTCTTGATACTTATAATCTGATTACTAAGAGTATTCAAAGTACATTGTTCTGGATATTATGCACTTGGTTAACTTTTCTCTTGAAGCTGGCTGGTATATACAGTATATAACATGGAAAATAAATAATTGAGGATGCAGAAGAGAAACAATGTGTGTTTTTTTTAAATTCATTGAAAATTCAAGTATACGTATAGGTTAAATTCACAGGTAGAAGCTGCCCTCTTGTGGTATACACTGCAATCACAAAATTCAGAGAGTTTTGACCAATAAGGACTGTAAATTGGTGAATAATTTACAGCAACTTAATTACTGAAAGTTAACTAATATCCTGTAGTTACAGTCTCTAGTAACTATTAATTTATGTTACATTAGCCAGATATCAGACTGCACTGATGACATTTATATAATACACATTTAAGATCATTGAGTGGGATTTAAACTGTTTTTTCACTACAGTGATGAGTTTTTTCTGTAACAATTTGAAGGCAATATGGGTCATTGGAGAATTTGCAATATTCTATCCTGTTATTCACTACATGACCTTGGGAAAGCATCTCCTTGTCCAATTTCACCACATTCTTGTTGAAATGAAGTTGAAATGAAAGAAATGCTAATCTGAGTTCCTTATAAGAACAGTCAGAAAGAAACTTTTATCTTAAAAATGACCTGCAATACGCGAGATTGAGCGGGATACTAGAGAACAATAAAAAGAGAGAAGGTAAATCCATTGGCAGCTTATTTCATCTTAGAAGGTAATAGGAGGAGGAAGGAGTATTAAGTATGTTTGCTGCCTTAAGTTATGTATAAAAATAATAAAGGCAGGATAAATAAAATAAAATAAATAAATAAATGTCTAGTAACACACATTTCTCTTATTCAGTTCATTGAGCCATGACTTTAAATAATTCATTGTTAATGAGAATTGGAAATTCTTGTTATGGATTCATATACTTCTTATTTATTTTCAGTAAGATATCTTATATAAATCTGTAATTGGTATACATCCTTGATGTTGTCCAACTAAATAAAGCTTGGCAGCTAAAAAAATGGTTTCCAAGGAACTCTAATATGTTTAAAATTCAATAAGAAAAAAAATCTGGAGCAGAAACCTCAGTTGTATCCTTGTTTGTCTTCACTAACTCATGAACCAGACTACAGAAATGAATGATTGGACTTACAGAGTTATATATTTTCTTCAAATACTTATTTAGCCCACTCTACTCTACTGATCTGTGATACTGCCAAAAATCACGAAGTTGGCTTAGCAAAATATATATAACTCTGATGAGTAATATACATTTGTACTAATCCCATCCTAAATCAAGAATATTCAAGCTTGCATCCTAAATTGCATGCGTCTAACAAGAGTTCATAGTACCTCATTTAATAACCATCTATCTCTGATGGTAAGCCATTAGCTAGGTTCCCTGGTCATGATAGGATTTGTACTAATTCAGCTTAGTAAGTTATCTAGCCATTGCATTTTGAAAACTATGATTTATGGCTCAATATAAAGGTGATGCCCAATAAAGGGGACTTAATCCACAAAGTACAACTAAATAAACAAAACTTAGCACAATGTGTAAAGTAATGTGTTATCCGACTGATCAAAATAGAAGTAATTGTTAATTAGTAATTATTTTTCAATTAGCTCGTGTTGCAGACATTATAATAGTTCCTCCTATCAAAATGCAGAGCAACTCCATTTACAGGTTAAAACTACTTTCTACTCACAAATTATATGTTGTCATTTGCTTTAAACAGGTTGTGTGTTCTCCTGGAGGTTATGCACTGATCTCTCTTACTATAGCTAGTTTTAACCTTTGTACTCCAGCAATGATATTATCAGTATTTAAAACATGAATTACAAGAACATCTCAAAGAAAGATGCTAAGCAAATGCAAGAACATTCTTGATGGACTGTAAAGATCAAAGCAACTAATGATAGAAGATGTTTCAGATGGTAGCCTCAACTGGTCAAAATCTACGCTAAGAAATTAGAAAGCCCTGAAGTACTTACAAAAGAATTAGGGCCTGTTATCTCAAAGTCCCAGTTCAATCCTAGTATTTAAGGAGGTAGTTGACTGGATTTTATAGCTTCCCAGTTCAGAAATCCTGCCGATCTAGTTATTTAGCCTGTAAAATATCTTAGAGTAAATTCCATTACTGTATTTTTATAATAAAAGTAATATTAGCCTGCATGATTTTGATTTTCCAGTTTGATCTTCCTTGAAGGACTGACATGAATTTTGCAAGTCTGAATGTGTTTTCCTTTTCTCTCTCTTTATCTCTGTACAAACAAGGAAGGGTCTTCCCTGAGAAGTTTCCTCAGGTTACAATTCTATCCCAGACCCAGGTTTCTTTTACACGACTATTGTCTTGGTAGTGCATTTTCTTGCTGTTCCTTTTCCCATTACAGTGCATCAACATAATTGAAGTATCCCTCCTTTAAAAGCATTCCTTTAAAAGCACTCACATTATCTTCCTGTGGCCATTTAGCTTTGCTGGCACTTTCAACAAAAGTAACGTATGTACATAAACTTGCTTATGGAGACAGAGAAAGAAGGCACTAACTGAGCCTATTGAATCTCAAATTTCCCACTGATTTCGGTGGGATTCATTCTCAGGCAGGGATGTGCAGATCAGAGTAAATCCAACCTACTTTATTACTTAGTTTTTCAAGATGGATTTTTGTTCCAGAAGATTCCTCCGAATTTGTTGCTTGTTGATTTAGGGGCTTTTTGGTTTTATTTATTTATACAAATACATGGTTGCTAAGATTCTTAGTCTTTTCTCTTTTTTTCATACCAAAAATGCCACACACAGTGGTATGAAGCTCTTGTGGATGGTTAGTTCCAGGGAATACAGAGATGAAAAGTAATTTCTCAGAGAATTCCACAGCATTAGCAGATTTTTGCTATGAAAAGATAGAAGCCAGATTTATTTTTTATGTAGAAGGAATCCAAGTAGACCTTGGATTAAAACTATTTGTTTAGCAATCTTTCAAAGTTAAAACTGTGCTGAAAAATGTGATTTACAACTGGTCCTTGCACTTATAGCAACAACACTTAAGAGTTATATACTGTTTCACGGTGCTTTACAGCCGTCTCTAAGTAGTTTACAGAGTCAGCATATTGCCCCCAACAATCTGGGTCCTCATATTACCAACCTGGGAAAGATGAAGGACCGGACTCGGAAGGCTGAATCAACCTTGAGCCTGGTGAGGTTTGAACTGCCAAATTGCAATCAGCCGGCAGTCAGCAGGAGTAGCCTGCAGTACCGCATTCTAACACTGCACCACCACGGCTCTTATGATAGTTACACCTGTGGTAATGTGATCAAAACCTGAGCAACCAATATGTGTTTACAATGGTTGCAGTATCCTAGAGTCATGTGATCATCCTTTCCCACCTCCACAGCCAGCTTTCAACAGTAAAATCTGAGGGAAGCCAGATGTGCTTAATGATGAAGCACAATTCACTTAACTACAGTGATTTGCTTAATGACCTTTGCAAAAACATTGTAAATCAGGTGCAACTTACTTATCAACTATTTTGCTAATTGACATTCTGCTCACAATTGTGGCCATAAGTTGAGAACTACTTGTATCCAGACTTTTTGCTGCAGAAACATATTATGTCTATCTACTAGGGATAAAAAAAACCCTCAAATCTAGTCTTAGCAGAATCAAGGCATGCTGTGCCTCAATTAACTATTTTCAAATTTTAAATTAACAGTCAGATATGTTGGCTTCATCCAGAGATCTTGGAAGGCTCATCTCCAATAAGAATTTGGTGAATTCTGCAGACCAATTGCAGACAAAATAATGAACAAATAAATTTATTATTTTAAATGTGACAGAGAAATCTGATCTTAGCTTTCAACATGGTATGTGAAGCAGGTCTCTCTGTCCCATAAAAAAGAAATTTGGAATATAGAAAAGAGAAAACTTTTTTTTTACTGTGGCATTTTCAGAAAAGTACAGAAAATCCTACCTACAGATACTGAAGAGTCAGTCCTTCTATGTTCCTAGCCAACAGGCCCCCTCCACACAAAAAAAACCTACAACAAAAGAAGCAGCTGGGGACTTGAACATGACCTAGATTCGTATTCAGTAATTCCTTTTTGGCATGCAGAGTGTCTGCTACTCTTGGACCGCTATTCACTCTGAAATGTCCACCTTTTATTACAATCTTCTGAGTATGTTTCCAGACTCAGAACAAACCAGCCTTTCTATTTAACTATAGTAATTGCGAGGATTGTCCATTGGCATGCTTTCTGGAGGCAAGAAGTGTCTGTACTCTTAGCTATGTTCTGAAAACTAAGATAATATTGTACAATTCATCTCTTCTAAAGAATCTCGCTAACTTTCAGTGAAATAGTCTTATTCAACAGCTATTATTCTGTAAGGTCTCTTTTTTAGGGGAAAATGCTTACAGTTTATCTTAAAGGAAAGGGAACATTTTCTTCTGTAACCTTGAAAAGATTAACTATAAAACAGTAGAGATGTATTTCATTTTTAAACTAGAATAGAATAGAACAGAATAGAATTTTATTGGCCAAGTGTGATTGGACACACAAGGAATTTGTCTTGGTGCATATGCTCTCAGTGTACATAAAAGAAAAGCTACCTTCATCGAAGTACATTTACAACACAAATGATGGTCATAGGGTACAAAATTAACACTTAATGATACAACACTTAATGATAATCATAGGGTACAAATAAGCAATCAGGAACAATCAATATCAATATAAATCATAAGGATTACCAGCAACAAAGTTACAGTCACAGTCATAAGTGGAAAGAGATTGGTGATGGGAACTATGAGAAGATTAGACAGTGTTGAGGGAATTATTTGTTTAGCAGTGTGATGGCCTTCAGGAAAAAACTGTGCTTGTGTCTATTTGTTCTGCTGTGCAGTGCTTTATAGCGTCGTTTTGAGGGTAGGAGTTGAAACAATTTATGTCCAGGATGTGAGGGATCTGTAAATATTTTCACGGCCCTCTTCTTGATTCGTGCAGTATACAGGTCCTCTATGGAAGGCAGGTTGGTAGCAATTATTTTTTCCGCAGTTCTAATTATCCTCTGAAGTCTGTGTCTTTCTTGTTGGGTTGCAGAACCAAACCAGTTATAGAGGTGCAAATGACAGACTCAATAATTCCTCTGTAGAACTGGATCAGCAGCTCCTTGGGCAGTTTGAGCTTTCTGAGTTGGCGCAGAAAGAACATTCTTTGTTGTCCTTTTTTGATGTCAGCTGACCATTTTAGATCTTGTGATATGATAGAACCTAGAAATTTGAAGGTTTCTACTGTTGATACTGTGTTGTCTAGTATTGTGAGAGGTAGAAGTATGGAAGGGTTTCTCCTAAAGTCTACCACCATTTCTACCGTTTTGAGTGTGTTCAGTTCCAGATTGTTTCGGTTGCACCACAAGGCTAGTCATTCGACCTCTCGTCTATATGCGGATTCATCATTGTCTCGAATGAGACCAATCACTGTTGTGTCATCTGCGAACTTCAGTAGTTTAACAGATGAATCATTGGAGATGCAGTCATTGGTATACAGAGAGAAGTGGGGAGAGCACACAGCCTTGGGAGGCTCCTGTGCTAATTGTACAGGTATCTGATGTGATCTTGCTTAGTTTCACCTGCTGCTTCCTGTTTGTTAGGAAGCTTGTGATCCACTTACAAGTCTGTTCAGGTATTTGTAGCTGGTTTAGCTTAGTTAGAAGAATGTCTGGAATGATGGTATTGAATGCTGAACTAAAGTCTACAAAGAGGACCCTTGAATAGGTCTTTGGAGATTCAAGATGTTGTAGGATGTAGTGCAGAGCCATATTAACAGCATCATCTGTTGATCTACTTGCTTAGTATGCAAATTGCAAGGGGTCTAACAGTGGATCCGTGATGGTTTTCAAGTAGGAAAGCACTAGCCTTTCACAAGTTTTCGTGACTACAGATGTTAAAGCAACTGGTCTGTAGTCATTCAGTTCCTCGATGGTGGGCTTCTTTGGCACTGGGATGATGGTAGAGCGTTTGAAGCAAGAAGGAACATAACACATCTCTAGTGATTTATTGAAGATATGGGTGAAGATGGGGGCCAATTGATCAGCACAGACTTTTAAGCAAGAAGGAGTTATCTTGTCTGGGCCTGGAGCTTTTTCCTGGCTTTTGTCTGTGAAATAGGTCCTGCACTTCCTTTTCTGTGATCACTAGGGGTTGTGAACCCAATGGGATGGGGTCAGTTGTAGGAGACTTGGCTGTTGTTGGTGTGTCTGAGATGGGGGTAGTGGAGATAGGTGGCTGCAGTTTCCTTTCAAACCTGCAGTAAAACTCATTCAGGTCATCTGCCAGATGTTGATTACCTTCAGCCTGGGAAGGAGGTTTTCCATAGCCGGTGATATTTTTAAGAGTTTTCCACGTTTGCTGGTTCATTTGCTGAAAACTGATTCTTTAGCTTTTCAGAGTAGCTTCTTTTTGCTGCTCTGATATCCCTTGTTAATACATTTCTGGCCTGATTGTACAGCATTTTATCACCTTTTCTGTAGGCTTCCTCTTTGGAATGACGTAGCTGCTTAAGTTTAGGTGTGAACCAAGGTTTGTTGTTACTGTATATTCGCAAGTTCCTTGTCGGTACACATAGGTCTTCACAGAAGCTGACATATGATGTTACAGTATCTGTGAGTTCATCCAGGTCTGCAGAGGTATCTTCAAAAATATTCCAATCAGTGCAGTCAACTAGGGAAATTGTATTAGTTTAAAATGAACTTAAAATGAACTTTCACTAGGCATCATGGGGATCTGCAAGCTCTTCTGATGCTTGCCAATTAAAGCACCATCATATTGTGCGCCAGCAATATATGAACAAAAGGGGCTCATGCTGAGAAGATGGGATCTTATTTTCAACAGACTGACCTGCTGACAGACAGGCATAATTGGGAATTGGAAGCACTATTCTGCAGTTGCTTTCTCCTTGTTGAGTGGGTGGTTCCATTCTCTATCAATGGAAAAGAGAAGCTGAGTCCTTGGGTCACCCAATGTGGGATGCCCAGGACTTGGCCCACTCCCTCATATATATGATGTCAATGGAATCATCATCCATTAGATTGAGATTAGACATCTTCAATATGCTGACGATATTTTAAGATTGTAAACTGCCCAGAATTACCTTGATATAAAATGGGCAGGCTATAACTTTTATAAATCAATCAATCAATCAATCCAACTCAAGCCAATCAAACTTATCTCAAGTAAAACAGAAAATGATAGGGCCAGGTTATTTGAGATACTACCTTTTCCCAATTACTTCAGGTCTACCAGAAGAAGCATACTCCAGGTCCCATCTACTAAGAACTATGCTCCTTAGCTCAACTTACTTCACAGGGTGGTTGTTGTGGGGAAAACAGAGGAGGAGGAAGATATGTTGGCTATAAATTTTATTTATTCATATCCCACTTTTCTCATTTTAACAAATAACTCAAGGCAGTAAACATATCCAACGTACCTTTCTCCTCTTATTTGTAATGTAAAAGATATAAAAAGTTGGCTACCATTGCATAAGATCCTAAGAGTTTCCTTTCTAGATCTGAAAAAAAGAACTGAGAAACTCTTAACAGATGATTGAGGAAAGGACTGTAAGAAGATTGATTTACACCAGAACTCCATCAATTTAAGCACTGGACACCAGAACAACTAGACACAAGAAGTTTTTCCCCGAATGCCATCACTCTGCTAAACAAATAATTCCCTCAACACTGTCAAACTATTTACTAAATCTGCACTACTATTAATCTTCTCATCGTTCTCATCACCCATCTCCTTCTACTTATGACTATAACTTTGTGGTTTGTATCCTTACAATTTATATTGATATTGTTTCCTGATTGCTTATTTGTACCCTATGTCTCTCATTAAGTGTTGTACCTTATGATTCTTGATGAACATATCTTTTATGTACACCAAGACAAATTCCTTGTGTGTCCAATCACACTTGGCCAATAAAAATTCAATTCTATTTCTATTCTATTCTATTCATCTTTCTGTTGTTTTCAAGCTGGTACCTTGCACACATGTTGTAGTTCACTATAATAAACCTCCCCAAAAACGGGTGTGTTCCTAAGTGAGACAGGATTTGAAAACAAAGAGGTTTAGTAAGCATCAGATTTTAAATTTGTATGCTGCCCATCTCACCGAGAGAAAACTCTAGGCAGCTTACAACCAAGTTATAATATAAAAAAATAAACATAATATAAAGGTTGAGAACAGAAAGTCTGTTCAGTTTAAGGGAGTAGCAATGCTTTTGAATAGTCCATCTGGAAAAAAAATCATACCAACAGGTGTATTTTTTTTGAACCAATACTGTTTAATGCAGTTCCTGACTGGAAATAATTATTTATACAAATAATAAAGGCAGGTTATAAATAAATAAATATTTAAAATATATAGGTCAACTCTTCACACAAATGTTTACTCAGAGGAATTTAATCCACACTTGTTTAAAGCATCAGATTTGCTCTTTTAACTACCACAGACAAAATCTAAAGGACAGGCTTTTGAACCCTCCAGTGCTTGCAAAACTATTACAATGAATTTTGCACCTGCATGCAAAGATCCAAAAGACCAAGTCTGTGACCCAAAGCGTTCCTGCACTCCGATGAAGCCTATTTCCCCATGTTAGGAAAACCCTATTTATTTTAAAACAAGGATAACCTTTGGACAGACTCTGCTAAAGAGTTGCTGGTACCTCAGGGCCGAAACCGTATCTCCAATGTCTGAAAGGTTAACTTAAATGTCAGAGATTGCGGAGCCTTTTACAGCTTAGCCAGCCCTGAGTGCCATCACAGTTCCCACCCCGCCTCAAAACCGGCAAGGAACCCGTGTGTGTAAAAATAATTATTTCGCCAGTGCCACAATCCCAAATCGCCCTAACGTTTCAGTTTCAGCCTTGCCTCCATTCTCTGCTAGAGGTCATTTCCCCTCACGAAGGGTTATTTGCAGCTCCGAATACACATTTGCAAAAGCCAGGCAGCACCAACTAGGAAGGCCCATTGCAAACTAAATGCACTTCCTTCAACTTAATTGCTGACGGACAGATAACCAAAAAATAACAACAAAAAAGCGGATCCGAGCTTTTGGTGCGTTGTTTAAGGAGGAACCAAAGCAGGTTTCTCGGCTGTAGAATCTGTCCCCAAACGGGCGCACTTTTGCACTGCCATCCGCCCCCCAACCCCCATGTCAATCTCAAAGCTCGCAGACGCCATTCAAAGGCATGAGGGGGATTGCAAGCGGCGGAGGCTTACGGGCGCCCCCCCCAAAAAACAGGGCCTCCTTTAAGAGCGCCTCAGGCGCCGCCGGCTACTTCTCCGGAAGGCATTTCCCTCCCAGTCCCGTACCAAGCTCACCGGGACGGAGTTGGGCGGAGGCAACCGGAAAGAGTCACGCTCCTGTCGCCTGCCCGAAGGGGTGCAGGCAAGCACGCAACAACGCCACGTTCCCACTCGCCGGGGTGCAAACTCGCGGGCGCCCCGGCGACGAGGAAGGGCGACAAGATAGACCGAGACGGCTGCCCGACTTACCCCGTTGGCGGCGGCGATGCGGAGGATCAGCTGGATGGCCTCCTTCATGTAAAACCGCCCGTCGCCCCCCACCACCAGCGTGGCCGCCTGCCTTTCCCCCGGCTCGATGGTGGAGATAATGCTCTGGATGAAGTTCTCGGCGTAGTGGGCATTGCCTTGGAAAACCTTGACCCGCTTACGGAGGCCGCTGGTGCCCGGCTTTTGGTCGAGGTAGGCGGTGGTTTTGACGGTCACGATCTTCACCATATTGGCCGGGGTTGGCGGGCGGTTTGGAGAGGAGCTGGCTTGGCTGCAAGGCTGACTCTACCTTTCGTAGCAGCCGCTGGGCTGGCTTTACCCCAAGCAGCCACATCTCCTCCCACTTAAATTTAAAGTCGCAGATCCTTTGCCCACGACTGGGTTAAAACGCTCATAAAGCCCCAGTCTGGCTTTGCAGAAAAATATCCAGCCGCTGCCTAAGCAGATCCTCCTCCTCCTCCTCCTCCTCTCTTTAGTGCCAGCCTGCCCAGTGATTGCCTTCCTCTTCCAGCCCAATGGGTTACAAATTTCTACACACCTTGTGACTGCTGGATGGTGCAGAAATAAGAGGAAAATTAGAGGAGTTCAGCTAAAGACAATTTAAGACTGACTGGGGGTGGGGGTTCTCTACTTGTACCTAACTAGTGTACAAATGTGCCCTGGAAATCTTGCAGTATGGTCCCAGGATATGTCTTGGTTTCATTCTCAGCCCATGGCTGAGATACATACTGTACAATTTAATCCTCAACTTAATGACCACAACTGAGCCCAAAATTGATAAATTTGTTAAATGAGTTATGCTCCATTTTATGACATTTTTAACTGAATCACTACAGGTGTTAAATTAGTAACACTTGTTAAGTGAATCTGGTTTCCCCATTGACTTTGCTTGTTAGGTCGCAAAAGATGATCACATGACCCTGGGACACTGCAGCTCAGGGGCGGGTTTCAAAACCCCTCGCAACCGGTTTGCAATGCAGAAGCGTCCGGGCAGGTAGGTGGGCAGGTGGGTGGAGCCTCACCCACCCGATCCAGGGCGAACCGGTAGCAACCCATCACTGCTGCACCTGTCATAAATATGAGTCAGTTGCCAAACATCCAAATGTAAATCACGTGACCATGGGTTTGCTTCAGTACTCATAAGTGTGAAAAATGGTGACAAGTCACTTTTTTCAGTGCTGTTGTAACTTCGAACAGCCACTAAATGAACTATTGTTAAGTCAAGGACTACCTGTACTTAGGTGGTCCTTATCTGAACTGTCATTGGATTAGAATTTCATGCCTTATTCTGACATTGTCCAAGGATGCCCAAGATGTCTAAAGATAACTATATCCCTAACCAAACCGCCCACTATATCTACAAGGGAGACCCCAAACTTTTTCTGGCAATCCCCAGGATCCATCATGCACCTAGTGCAGGCCAGTCAAACAGGCCATGTCTTCCTGCAGGGAAAGTGATACCACTGAGCCAAAAGATAACCAAGATTGATTTTTCCATGCCAATGGATCAATGTTAATATCCTCCACGATCAGATCACATCTCAACCACCCCGAGACAAAACCCAGATCTAACTTGCAGCCTCTGGTATGTGTCAGGCTTTCGATGACTTGGAACAGGTCATGGAAGCCACCAACTCCTGAGCTGCCCCAGATTCAACATTACTGATGGCAAATTGAAATCTCCAAGAACTAGCAGTGATAGGACTTTATTGCCAGGGAATCCAGCAGTTCAGACAGGGTAACCAGTGGGCAGAAGGGAGGGTGATACAGCAGCAGCAACAACAATCCCAATTGTTTCTTTGAGCCCAGATTCAGACAGACCTCTCCTCTCTCCCCTGGGCTCTCAGCTGCAGCAACACCTGAAACCCAGTGGGCACATGTTCTGAGAGGGGAACCAAACCAGATTCCTGTAAGATGTGCCAGGTCGATGCCTTTGTCCAAGGTAAGATCGTGGACAAAGGCAGCTTTGTTACACAGCAACCTGCCACTTAAAAGCAATACCCATAGAAAGAATGAAGGTGAGGCAAACATCTCAGAAGTGATTTTCCTAGTTTCCTTGTAATGGTGAGGGAGAAATGTACTATCAGGCTTGCAAGATTCTATTAACCTTACAATAAAGATAATCCTAGTACTTCTGGGGGTGGATAGGGGGGCTTTTCATCTGGAATATCTTGCAAGACTAAAATCAATCTTGCAAGTTATTTTCCTAAGCAAAGCAGAAGATCCTGTATAGAGTTTTAGAAATAGCCTAATTTCTGCAGCTTCTCTTCTTCCTACTGTCTCAAGGATATTCTCTCCCATGCTGGCAGGCATGGCCAACAGATGACCTTTATCATTATTACAAAAACTCAAGTGGTGAATGTATCCAATATACCTTCCTCCTCCTATTTTGTGAAGTGAGTTGGGCTGATAGACAATGATTGGCCTAGGGTTGCCCAGCTGGTTTCTTTGAGCCATAAACTAGCTAACTACATCTTACCCTGGCATATTGTGCAAAAACAAATACATTGGATTGAATTCCGAATAGTTACAATTACTACTTCTAATCCGCTATTGACATTTAACAAAGATATGATACTTAAAAGATTTGGAGAACATGCATGAATGGAAACTGGCTGGGTGTAAACATCGCAGGAACAAGGATTTAGCATAACTAAAGACTAAGTAGTAACATGAGGATGAATAAGAGGCTGCATACTGGGAGTGAAATAAATTCTCAATTCCTGATATATGTCCTTTGGGTTTAACATGTAAACCTAAAAATAAAAAGGTAACATTAATAATTAAGTCAGGTAGGAAACTTTAAAGAGAAAAATCCAAGTTTTTGCTTGTCATGGTCTTTGTTCTTTAAGTGTAAAAGCCAAAATGATGTTAAGCCAATACAGGTCAGGGTTATAGATTAGGAGTCAGGTTTCTGTTGATGGATATTTTTTCATATACACTTTTTATTTTTTTTATCTGCATACTACACCAAGGGTTTGCAATACAACACTAGCAATAAACATTTTGATGGTTTATTCTTGAAAATCTCAATACATTACAAAATCATGATACATTCCAATCATACCATACACAAAGTCTTCCCGATTTTATAGATGTGGTTGATTTGATTTTTGGTAAATAGGAAGATGGAACTTTAACTCTTAAGAGCAGAATTTTTGTCCCTTGCGTATGGATTTACATAGATGAAAACTGGAAACAACTTTCTTTTTTTTGCTGTAAGTTTATAGCGCGTGAAATCTAAAAATTTTCCCTACCGGTTCTGTGGGTGTGGCTTAATTGGTGGGCATGGCTGGTGGTCAGATAACTGGGTAGGCATGGCCAATAACAATAAATAATAAAAATAATAAGATATAAAAAACAGTAAGAGGTACCAAAAAGCAACTGTCACACACTTTACACACACACACTACAATACAACTGACTCACACACAATGTAAAAGCAGCTGAACTTCACCCAAAGTGGCCCCTGCAACAAGCAGGAACCTCACACTTTCACACTTTACACACACACAACACAACTGACTCACACACACACACACACACAATGCCACATACAGCTTTGTGAGATTTTGTGTAGTTTGTGTAGTTAGAGTGAAACACTACAGAAACACACCAAATCTCAGAAATACATTTTATATAATAAATAAATATTTTATTATTTTTATTTATTTTTTTAGATCAGGGATCTCCAACCTTAGTAACTCAGTTTGTGGACTTCAACTTCCAGAGTTCCTCATTCAGCAAAGCAGGAAGTCAAAGCAAATTGTAATCAGTAGCTGAAGAAAAGCATGGCGGTGCCAGCCCGAAAGGAGCAGTAATTATAGGTAGGTGAAGAGGGGGAATTGGCTGGGCATGGGTGAGGGCTCTTGTAAGTGGGGGCTGTTAAAAAGTGAGTTTAAAAGCCTGTGAGGATCAGGAAACTCCTCTGGGATCGCCAGAGGAGGCTTTTAAAACCTCTTTTTTTTCTTTTTTTCCCCCCTTCGGCTGAAGAGGCTTTTTAAAAAAAAACTTCTAAAGGGTTTTGATGATCTCTGCTCAGCCCCGCGATCATCAGAGGTTGTTTTTTTTTTACTTTTAAAGGCATGTTTTCGGCTGAAGAAAAACTGCTTTTAAAAGTAAAAAAAAAAACAACCTCTGCTGATGGTGCGGCTCAGCAGAGGCAGGGGGGGCGGGGCCAGGGATTTTTGCTACCGATCCTCCGAACCAGCAGCCGCCATCGCTACCGGATTGGCCGAGCTGGTACAAACTGGGAGCATTTCACCCCTGGTTTATAGCAATGAGTACACATCTGTTCTTTTTTCACTGTCACTCACAATCCTAACTATCATCTTTGGTGAGGTTGGAAAAGAGAACTCATAACCAAGCTTCTTATTCCTTGACCATGTTATACCCTGGTTATGGGCTGTTTAATGGAATAAAATGCTGCATGGGATTTTTTTACAGTGGGACATAACCATGTATTTCAACAGTGGTTTCAGTCTAAAGCACACTTAGTTTTGTGTTTAAAAATTGTTTTCTAATTATAATTTCATTTTTTCCATAAATTAAAATACAGCTACGCTAAGCATCACTAAGAATGCCTTCAGCTTGACTTGAAAGACAGATTCTGAAATTACTAGCATGGTTTTAATTTCAGAACTGACATTTACTTGTCTAGTGTTCTGTTACATCTGAAGTTGGTCTATGAGATGAGCCTTGAGATAAATATAGCATTTCAATACTTCTTGCTCTTGAAGGTTATATAAATCTGATATCTTACTGAAATTTTAAGCTTGTTTGTAGAAGGAAGGCAATAGATAAGGCTATCATTCGTCAGACTGAATAAACACAATAAATAAATGAAGTAGCAGTGTATTGTCAGTGTATTCAGTATTAAGGTGACCAAACATTGAATTTTTTAAAAAATCTCCATTCACTGGACAGAACCACTGTTTTCCAGTCTTTTTAATCTGGAACCAACCAACATGCTACATATAATTTATATAACCACCCTTTCTCAACATTTTTCTGTGCTCAAATTTGAAAATTTAATCATGGAACTTGTAAAAATATATATTCAATGGTGATGCCAGGATTCTGAAGACTATATTTATGGTTGACAATGAAAATATTTTCATTACTGAAACCGACAGCATATTGATTTCAAACATTTGAGGTAATGTTCATTTTTTAAAATAAACCTTATTTCATCACAAACTTACTCAAAGACTGCAGTTCTATTCTGTGAGATTCTATTGAATTCAGCTGGGCCTTTGGATGGAAGCAGAACATTGCAATATATTGGGATCAGTGGAAAGTGAGAACAGAAGAAAAATGGAAAAAAACATGCCAAAACCATCATAGTCATTACTTAACTTAAAATATAAAGGAGAACACAATTATGAATGATCAAAGAATAGTATTTACTATGCATAATCCCTTCAATTCAGAAGTTTTCAATTAATCATTACCCTGTAATTTAGGATTCTATTCTCTTCCAAGGGCTTCCAAAAATCACTGAGGGGAAACTACATATCTGGTCTCCAGCAACTACTATGAATCAGAAGTGTCAAACTGGCGGCCCACAGGCTGGATGAGTCATGTGCAGGCCACGCCCAATCCAGCTCCACAAAAGGAAAAAAGTCGTGAAACATCACATGACAGCAATGTGACGCTGTGAGTTTAACACATATGCTGTAAATCAACACTTCAAAACCAATACCGGCTGCTCATTCGTTAAGTGCTGGTGAGGCAATTATTCCACATTTGTATGATCATTTTTCTTTCTTTTTTTTTTAAAAAAAGCATCCTTTAGATTTTTAGTCAATGGAAGCCAAGATATAGCTGAGTAAAAGAGTACAGAATATAAAGTGTAACTAGAGTCTTCCACAGGGTGCAATAAAGGATGGGTTTATGATGCTCATAATGAAAATAGGGCTGTTACAACTATGTCCCCAATATTATCTGTGACATTTTGGAGAATATAATAATTCATTCTCAACACTGGGAAAAGAATAGCCTTTTATGATATATCTTATCTGTAACAATAAATTCAGGGAATTTGTAAAAAGTACCACACTTCCAATATCATTCACTTAAGGCTCTGGCTAGAAAGTCAACTACCGAAATACTTTGAGACCAGTATAT
This sequence comes from Ahaetulla prasina, assembly GCF_028640845.1. Lineage (NCBI taxonomy): Eukaryota > Metazoa > Chordata > Lepidosauria > Squamata > Colubridae > Ahaetulla > Ahaetulla prasina. The sequence continues at coordinate 163,000,505 of NC_080541.1, forward strand.
AAACACAAAATGTAAATATTCTCATGACATATTATTAAGAATTGTTTCTCTATTTTAAGATAATGTTGAACATTATGTAGTGTTGGAAATAAATTATTAGGGCATTATAAACAGATTGAACTTTATTCTTTAGAATCTTGATATACTATTGCTCTTTTGTAGTCTATTTAATTTGTTATAATCCTACTGAAACAGTTCATTAATTTCAGTTTCTTTTCCGCATTGTAGAGTTTCTTATCAACATTAATGAATTCATCTATATGACATCCATGTGCCAGAGAGTCTGTTCTCTGGATGCTTTTCCTAATTCCTTATCTTATATTAAAGATGAAATAAAAGTCTTAAAATTAATTATATCTGCAGATTACCTATATATGGTTTCATTAAAGAATCAGAAGGCAAACATAATTTTACAGCTTTATAATTGAACTATAATAAAGCCATTTTGACAGCATATGGAGCTCTCTTAGCTTCCATTTAAGTGTATATACTTTATGGTACAAACTCAGGTAATTCCAAAAGACAATAGATTGACATGATTTTTTTTTGTTGGATCAAGGCATCTACAGTTTTGCATGTGGTCATTTGAATGTTTTAATGAAATATATTACAACATATAAAAATGTATGCAGTTTTTTTAAAACAAAGTTCTTAACAGAATCCTATTTTTTTCTAAAGACCTGACAAGGAATCCTTCCATTCAAAGGAGTCCTCCCTAAAATTAATGACTTGGAAATATTTATTAAAAAAAATAACAAAAGATAAAGCTGCTTCCAAGTTGATTTAGATTAGATTAGATTTAGATTTATTTGATTTCTATACCGTCCTTCTCCCAAAGGACTCAGGGCGGTTTACAGCCAACATAAAAACAATTTTATCAATAAAATTAAAAACAATTTTAAAGATCTGATTCAATTTAAACTGTTGTTGGCTACATCCATGCATTTTTAAACAGTATAATAACGGACACAAGCAGAAAGGAATTGCAATGGAATAGGTTTCCTGCTACTTGTAGATTTTTTTCCTTTGCAGTCTGAAGGGATATGGTGTGCCATTGAGGCATTATTGTAGATATGACATGGGAAAAACCTTTCAAAATGATGCTGAAAGAAGAATGGGAAATATATCACTCATTGCTGATAATCTCAGGAGCTAACTCATCTAGTGCCTTCAACATAAACCCAGATTCCAAAAAGTACTTCTTCGAAATGTACAAGGTATGCTAGTTGGAGGATAACATGTTTTTTCCATCAACAAAATAATACATCCAGAAATTGGAAAGGAAAGACTTCCTTAAAGGAAACAAATTTATATCTTTTGCAAAAGAGTGAGAGAATAACTACATATTTATTGTGCAATAAAATGACCACCTGGAATACCTTTCATAACTGATGTGAGATTTACTGAAGCTCCAATAGCACGGGTGACTGAGAAGATAGAACAATAGAAGGACAACTTTTATTTATTTTGTTACTCCCTAACATAAGCCTTTATTAAAGACATTTGACAGTAGGCACAAGCAAAATAAAACACAAATGTGGATGTTATTCATTTCCTAGGTATGAGGGTGTTTGTTGGGGCCCCTTGTAAGTATAGCCCTCTTGTTTCTTGTGTGGTTTCCAGGTTAAGACAAAAATAAAAATAACATCCAAATTGAGTAGGTAAAGCCCTTTAAGTATCTTATCAGTTTTGAATCCTTCCCCGACAGAAATTTCAGTCTTCAGTCTTGAAGTTTTCTCTAAATTGAGAAACTTATTTTACACATTCTTATGTAAAGGTCAGTACATAGTTTTTGGGTTGGGTTGAGAATATACATAGGTCACATATGATTTATTATCAAACTCCTAACTGTTCTGTATCGTAGAGAAGTAAGATATTCTTAGACTGAGAGGTGATTTTGCTGGTATGTGGTATTTGTATTTGTTGGTGCTTGTTTTTTATTTTTTATGATCCAATATGTAAGGAGTTCCTTGGAGAACTTTGTATGTTTATACTGGTTGTCTAGCCTATAGAAATGAGCAGCATTCAAGCTATATAAATAAATGAATTCTATCTCCTTACATATCATCTGAGAGTCTATTGATTACATAGAAATACAGCCTAAGTTGAACAAACCAAACAAATTTGTTATAGTTATCAGCCTGATAGTTTACCAGCAAGAGATTGGAAAGCTAGTTCTCATTATTTCTTTATTAGGCTGTTGAAATAGAACCTATTATCAGTGGTTCAAAACTCTATATTTTCACACACAATATATCATCTTTGAACATACTAGAATTACAGGCTAAATTGTGTAGGGGTTCAAATACCTAAACACAGAGAAAAAATATCCTCAGAGAGGATGCTTTAAAATTTTAATATAGAACAAATGTCACTGCCTAGCAATGTTCAAGATATAAAGGACTTCAGAGTTCAATAACAAATAGAGAGTTGTTATTTGAAACAAAAATGTAACTCCAGAGAACAATCAGTTCAGTCTTCTAGCAGCAGCTACAATACGTGGTCATAACCATTCTTTCTCCCTTACACAGTGGTCTCAAGGTGCACATTTTTAATGCATTTTAACAGTTTCCAACTAATGTTTTTTATTTCTCTAGCTATTATTTTCTGTTGAAAGAAAACTAGTAAAGGTTGAATCAGGAAAGGGAAAACAAATGGGAAAAGATCAATATTAACATTCTACAAATATTGACTTAGCAAAGTGACTTGGTTGCTTTTCTCCCACCGGAATGGGTATTGAATGGATGACTTATTTAAAAGAAATTACCTGTAAAACTTATCAGTTAGATAACAGTCAATATTTTCAAGCAACAGTGTATATTTACCAATTAATGCCTTCTGATCTGAGCAGGCTTGAAGATATTTCTTTCCAATTACCTTTCCTATAGATGGCTGTGATATATAATCTTTCAGGCTACTTAAGCATTTAAGGCCCTAATAAATAATTCAATTTTGAATTTCTCAGTGCAATTTTATTCAAGAATGCTTTGCTTTATGGAAAGGCTTATGTTGTTCTACCAAACTTTCACATCTGCAGAATCTGTATCAGGTGAGGAAACCAGGAAGGACAACGAAACCCTTACGTCTCTTCCATTTGCTTCAATAAAACTTTGAAGTTTTGTTGCTTGTAGTATCCATACTAACAAACCAATATATGTGATTTGCACTGACTTCACTGATAAGTGGTAATAAACTTCTATATCTGCCAAGCAACATTTTACTCAAACATTACAGGATCCATCTGGTTTGAATTAATAAACATTAGAATCCATATTTTGAAATCAGCATCATTATGATACCAAAGGGAGCTCTAGTTTAGTGACCATAATTGGGACTGGAAGTTTGGCTGCTAAGTGCTACAGTTACTAAATGGAAAATCACATGTCTGATGATCTTATGACCTTACTTCCCTTTCGGTTGTTAACTGAAGCAGAATGGTTGCTAAGCAAAGAATTACATGACTGCAAATTACGATTTTACTTCCCACTTAACCATGGGATGCTACAATGGCCATAAATGTAAAGTATGTTTTTTCTTTCTTTCATGTTTCTAACTTTGAATGGTTGCTGCATGAGTCAGGCGTTAAGCAAAGACTACATTATGTCTTCTCATTATGAAGGAAAGTTCCCAAGGATATGTTTTTTTCTCAATTATCAAACTAAAGTCTGAATAGAATATTCTCTGAAGTCGAAAGAAGTTGTTATGAATAAGATGAACTAACTTGTTAAATGTCAAGTATAAACGATGAGGAGAATGAAACTTCCTAAGCTCATATCATTTGCCCTATATTTATTGCTTGAATTTAGATATAATAGCAGAGCACTGCTAGTACGTTTCCATAATCTTATTTGCTTTTTTTTTTTCATTTTGTCACAACAGTATACACAAACATTGTCATAAGTAAAAAAAACATATCATGAAGAAAATATATATATATATATATAAGTAAAGAATATGTATTAGCTATATTAATTTGATATAATAAAGGGAACAATAGAATAGAATAGAATAGAATTTTTTATTGGCCAAGTGTGATTGGACACACAAGGAATTTGTCTTGGTGCATATGCTCTCAGTGTACATAAAAGAAAAGATACGTTCATCAAGGTACAACATTTACAACACAATTGATGATCAATATATCAATATAAATCATAAGGATTGCCAGCAACAAGTTATAGTCATACAGTCATAAGTGGAAAGAGATTGGTGATGGGAACTATGAAACGATTAATAGTAGTGCAGATTCAGTAAATAGTCTGACAGTGTTGAGGGAATTATTTGTTTAGCAGAGTGATGGCCTTCGGGAAAAAACTGTTCTTGTGTCTAGTTGTTCTGGTATAGGACAGGAACGGTAGGCACTTTTGTGCTCTTATGCACGCCCCTTATAGTCCTCTTAGGAATGGGGTGAGGTCAATAGTAGACAGTTTTTGGTTGAAGATTTTGGGACTTTGAGTTTGATTTTGAGTTTGATTTTGAGTTTGATTTTGATTTTCTGAGTTGTAATTGTATTATTTAATTTGTACTATTTAAGCAAAAAAAGAAACACTTATTTATGGAACTTTTATATTATTTCCTTTGCAATTGAGGGAAGAACACAAATTAAATTAAACCACTGATGATACTTCAGTAGTTCTGACTCCACCTAATTTCAGAGAGACAGCGAATTATTTAATTAAGCTTCTTGCCCTACAGTCAATGAAACAGTTAAATGTTTCCTGCTGGCTGCATCACAACCAATATTTGAAATAAAATCTACTCAATCTCTCTCTTAAATCAATGAAATGATAAACAGATGGTTGATACACTATATTTTATGTTCAACTGTTTCTTCAATTTTTGAACATAAGTGATACATGAGTCAACTCATTATATACAAAGAAAAGAACTAGAATGACAGATACTAGCAAGTTTTTTTTAAGTTTGTGGCAATAACGACAAATTATAATTTCTGGCATTAATGAAACTAAAGTTATCAATGAAATAATGGTGCCAAATTGGTTCTATCCACTGTAAAATATAGTGTAGTAGTATCTAATATTTATTATTGTAACAGGCCTTTGAGATGGATTTTGCCTGGCTTGCTGAAGGACTGTACAATAAAGCAAAATATTCACATTTGTTGAAACTGATACATTTGGTTTTTTTTTCAAAGCAATCCAAATTTGTAGATTTTATTCTGCTAGTTGTTGACAACTATAGTGGGTAGTGCGCCTCTCTGTTTCATTACTACTATTTCATTCACTACTATTAATCGTTTCATAGTTCCCATCACCAATCTCTTTCCACTTATGACTGTATGACTATAACTTGTTGCTGGTAATCCTTATGATTTATATTGATATATTGACCATCATTTGTGTTGTAAATGTTGTACCTTGATGAACGTATCTTTTCTTTTATGTACACTGAGAGCATATGCACCAAGACAAATTCCTTGTGTGTCCAATCACACTTGGCCAATAAAAAATTCTATTCTATTCTATTAGCGCAATACCAGAAACGAAATAAAAATTTATATTTTTGCAATCATTCTTGAATTAACAGGTTTTGGTGTAAAAATTATGTTATCTTTTTCCAGTTGCCACATTGCCCTGAGGGTCACAATTTGGTTTCTAAAATTACAGCTATAGTTCTGCTTTACTGGCTTCAGCCCACACCTTATATGCAGGTATAACATATGTGACACACCTGTTCATCGCTGCTGAAATCTATTATAAAATAGATTTGTATGGAAGAAAAAACTGCATCTGAAACAATTTACAGCATCTATTTACATTTTTAGATCATATCTAGAAATATTGATCACAATCCATACATTTCCTTTTGGCACTGTATTACCTAATGGCACTTTTACCGTTTTTTTCTTTTGAACAGCAGCCTCCATTGCTAAATGATTAACTGCAATCTGAATTCTGCTAAGTTTGCAGCATAGTTTGTGAGAAGACTTCAGGTACGGGGGTAGGGGATGGAGTGGGAGATCCTCTAAAGGTCTGGCAACATTTATATATACTTTCCACTGTTCATATTTTGCAATTAACCATTACATGGTATTTTTTGCTATATGGCTATTTTAGTTACCTGAAGAGGTTGCTTAGCTTCCTTCTTTGACACAATCTTCATTAAAAAAAAACCCTGGAGAAATCCCAACTCTCTAGAGAGATACTGTAAAATTCTGTTACATGCATATTATTTGTACTTCCTGGGAACTATACTTGCTGTGAAATGCTAACTTGCCTCCAAAGACTTTTAAAACAAGGTGTTTTACATTACTCTTTAAATGTACTTGCAAAGAACAGTTGGATGCCGGTAAGTGCCTTGAGATATTTTCACCTAGTTCATAACCTTCTATTTTAGCAAGTAGCTGCAATTCATTTATGTACCTCATTTTGAAGAATAGTGAAAGTTTGGTGTGGTGGGTAAGCATCAGTCTAGAAAGCGGGGGACTGAGTTGTAGTCCTGCCTTAGGCATCTAGACAGTTGAGTGACCTTGGACTAGTCAATCCTAAGAAAGAAACTATGGCAAACCACTTTTGAAAAACCTTGCCAAGAAAACTGCAGAGATTTGTCCAGGTAGTCTCAGAGAATCGGACACGATTGAAAGGGGGGAGGGGGGAATGAAGCATACCAGTTATACATGTCATAAATATTACAAATTATAAAGCAGAATTTATCTTATTTATCAACCATCATGCATTCTGTCTCATTCTAGCAATTTGACTCTTTTATCAGTAGTTTGATATAATTAACAGATGTTCGTCAGATAGCTCTAATTATATAAAAATACTGTCTGTACTGAATAGATCTTCAAATGGGCATTGGCAAATATTTGTCATGTACTGAAAGGTCATGTGGATAAAGATGAAAAAAACATCAGGGAAAAGTTCACACATTCATCTTTAATATGTAGATTAGCAAAAGCTAATGCTGATATTTGACCACTACTAACTGTAAAAAAGCCACAAATACCCACCAGGTAAGAAGACTACAAAAGAATTTTTGACAAAAACTGTTTTTTGTTGTATGGATAAATATATTAAAAAATTAAAAAGTATGTATTTCTTGTTTGCTCTATCAATTTCTTGCAAACTCAGCATGTTCTTGTAAATGAGGGGCAGACAACCCATGAAACTTATGACCCCAGAAAACTGTAGGAATAGCATATTTTATTTATTTATTTATTTATTTTATCATATTTATATACCGCCCTATCTCCCTAGGGACTCAGGGCGGTTCACAGGCAAGTAAAAATACATATAAATACAGACTAAAATAGCAGTTAAAAAACTTATTTTACACAGCCGAATTATTAAAAAGCAGTATAAATAATAAATAATAAAACCCATTAAAACCCATATAAATTTAAAATCTAATCCAGTCCTGCGCAGATAAATAGATGTGTTTTGAGCTCGCGACGGAAGGTTCGGAGGTCCGGAAGTTGCCGAAGTCCTGGGGGGAGTTCGTTCCAGAGGGTGGGAGCCCCCACAGAGAAGGCCCTTCCCCTGGGTGTCGCCAGACGGCACTGCCTAGCTGACGGCATCCTGAGGAGTCCCTCTCTGTGAGAGCGCACGGGTCGGTGAGAGGTGACTTTTTTGCAGTCGCGTGCCAAAAGCGGGGGAAGCGCGGTGGGGGGTCATGCACATGCGTGCCCATGCCCATAATTCAATGCCCCCCCCACCTCTGCACATGCACGCACACACCCCCATGTTCCCCACACTTTTGGCACAAAATGGCATGGTGGGCCCAGTAGGCCCATTTTTCAACCTCCCCAGGCTCCAGAGAGTTTCTAGGAGCCTGGGGAAGGTGAAAACAGCCTTCCCCAATCCCATGGAGGCCCTCTGGAGGCTGGAAACAGCCTGTTTCCCAACTTCCGGTAGGCCCAGAAGGCCCGAAAATTAGCTGGCTGGTGTGCACATGCGCACTGGAGCTGAGCTAGGGCAACGCTCACGTGCCCACAGATAGGTTCGCCATCACGGGCATATACCAATTTGATTAGTGATCTGCAACGATTTGTGATTTGCAGCAAATGCAAATGCAATTTGGGGCAATGGTTCCCCCCCCCAGTTTTTAAATGAAATTATCCACAGATATATTAATCATAGAGTGGGCTTAATGCATCTATTTTGAGCCAAATTCTATGGTCCTCTCCATGGAGCATATCTAGCACTTGGTTAGATGGGGAAGCAGAAAGTAAACATCATCTGAAAAACGGTTCTCTTCCTCCTTGGAGCTCATTTGTTTATCATAATTAATCCTTCCAGATGTGCTCCTGATACCTCACACTTAAGTTCCAACAACACCGTATAATAACAATGGAGGGCAGATAAGACAGGCAGTCAGCAGGCTGATGATCTAAAATATGCTACAATGGTTTCAACTATGAATCTATGTTCCCCAGATATAATATGAAATGGTGAATTAAACACTCACATGCTGTGCATCACTGATATTTTAACACACAGGTGTCAAACTTACCATGTCACGTTGCCGTCATGTTACATTTCATGACATTTTCCCCATTTGTGGAGCTAAGGTGGGCGTGGCCTGTGTGTGATACATCTGGCCACCAGTTTGACACCCGTTAAACACTTTTTAAATATTTCAATTAAAAAACACAGCTGTTATTTTGATTCAGTTTCCAAACTACTTTTAGAGACCGCTAAATAAGCTTCTCTGCAATCTTTATAAAACATTGCATCTTCATAACGCTGATTTTTTTTTTATTTCAGAATTTTTAGAGAATGGCATTTGCTTACAGAATGGCAATGTAGTACTCTTCTAACTAAGTCACCAGACATCCTGTGAATAATGCAATCATATTTAGAGCCCATTTCTTTTATTTGGAAGCTTCACTACACATCACCATCTGTCCATCCCCTCTGGTTATGGGAAAAACATTAAAAAATTAGCCACTGTACTTCTGTTTCTGTAAAAAGAAAGCTTCACAAACTTCCATTTATATTTATATTTCCATAAAAATGTGTAACATTAGTATACTGCTATTAAACCACAGGGGTTCTGGAATAGTTCACAATAATAATATCAAACTCGTAGATCAATCATTCTGCCAAAACCCAGATTTTAGGTGCAATTCCAAAATGCATTTCATTAAAATAAATCATAGCATCATGATAACATGCAAAAATGAAAATCCATGAAATTAGTACAAGATAATGTTCTACAGTGAATTGGTAAGTCTTCCAAGACAGAAACCTGAAGGTACCAAACTCCCTGTCTCCTGCAGACTTCACACATTGCTTTGGAGTAATACACAGGATTACAATTCCTGCTGCAACCTGTTTTCCAGTTGTACAGGTAGCCCTTGACTTACGACAACAATTGGGATTAGAACTTCCATCACTAAACAAAGTGTTGTTCCATCTCTAAACAATGTACCAGAACTTTCACCACTAAACACGTGAATTGTGCCTGATTATATGACTTTTTTGCCATGGTCATTAAGCAAATCATTGCAATTGTTACATGAATCTGGCTTGGCCCATTGACTTTGTTTGTCAGAAGCCAGTTTGTCGTGTCCCATTCCCCCTCCGACGACCGGGTCTGGGAAGTCTATATCAAGCGTGGCCACGAAGCCTCTGCAGCTTTGCCAAATTCCTTTCAGATTTCTCAGGGCAGGCAGGAATCCAAGGTGTGACTTCAGCAAACCAGATGAGACTTTGCTTGACTCAAATTGCTTGACTCAAGCTGGTCTTTTATTTAGGCTATGGGGTGTGGCTCCATGACTCAGCACTTATCCAGGCCTGCCCCTCCCTTCCTTCTGCTGATGTCGCCTCTCAGATCTCCGGAAGCGCGGATCCTCCCACTTTAGATTGTCTTCTGCTGTTTGAGAAAGGGAGGGGTCAGAAGGAGCAGGCCCGGGCAATTCCAATCCGTGGCTGACTGCCTCTGATGGCTGCGTGTGAGTGAGGTTTGTTTGTTCATTCCTGACATCCCCTCCAGGCATGGGGCCAGGGCTGGGGGCTGGAGGCATGCCAGGCCGTTCCTCTTCATTATCAGACTCTGAATCTGAGAGCAGGCCCGGCAGGAGATGGGAGGGGCCCGCCTGAGGAGAGGAGGGAGGACAAGGCAGGCCCGGCAGAGGAGAGGAGGGAGGACGAGGCACAACACAGTTGGGAAGATTGCAAATGGTGATCATGTGACCCTGGGACGCTACAACTGTTGTATATACATGCCAGTTGCCAACAACCAACATTTTATTACATGATTACCAGGATACTGCAATGGTCTTAAGGCTGAGGACTAGTCATGAATCACATTTTTTCAGCACCATCATAATTTTGAATGGTTGCTAAATGAATATGTTGCGGACTATCTGTACCTCGCTGATATCATTTCCCTAATCTGAGTGTATGAGAGGTAGGGCTCACACACTGCACTGCCTTTCTGAAGTCTAAACAACCAGAATGCAAAAATTAAAAAATTTTCAATTGTGCCAACTGCTGGCCTGGTAGCAGAGATTCCTGGAGATTAGAAGATTCGACCTTTCTTCTCTACCAGAATGTTCCATTGGCAAAATCGAAACAGAATGCTGTACAAAGTAGTAACTACTACTGACAAACAGGTTTTATTCTCCCACTGTAGAGACTTACACATTATGCTAAGTCATGACTTCTGACCATGGGTTGAATAAGCTTCAGTTTTTGGATCTGCATAACCTAAATTGGAAACCATAACTAACAAGCTACCATGGTAAGCTTGACATGCTAAGACCAAAACAAAATACTTTACAATTCTTTACAATCTAATTTCATGTATTTAATTAATAATACAAACTCCAGTAAACTGAATGGAATTTGCCTTTTAGAAAGAATGTTTAAGAGTGCAGTTCTTTTTTGACTAGATTCAAATTCCCAAACATCTATGAACTCACTGACTCTGGATTATCTCACTTATGGATTAACTCACTTATCCTACAATATTGTTTAAGTGGGAAATTCTCTAGAATTCCTCAGATGAAAGATGAAATATAAAATAATTGTAACACCTGAATGGGAATTATTGTGGCACATTTGTTCCTCTATGTAGTTCAGTGAACCCCAACCTTTACAGCTTGGCAACCCAGCCGGCGGGTGAGTGGATTAAATTTAAAAAAAAAAAAGTGGAGAAAAGAACAGGACTGTGCAAGTGGCAGCCCGCCATGCACACTTGTGTGCAGGCTTGTGCTCGTGCAAATCAAGCTGCATACACACCAGCCTGCCACTTGTGGCAGTCAAGCTGCGAGTATGCACACCAGCTGCTGCTTGCACAAGATAAGCTGCACGTGTGCACTGGCCAGCCAGTCATGCGGCCCAGTTGTAAAAGGCCACATCCCAGTAATGGAACGTGGTCTGGGGTTTGGGGACCCCTGATGTACATTATTGAATTGCAAGCACGCATTAATAAAAATATGTTTTGTTAAAATTATTGTAAAAGTTCAGCCAATTATTGCCAGAATTTGATTATCTTTGGTGCAGAGTTAGTTGTGGTTTCTGTTTTCCAGAAAAGAGTCAAGTGAATGTAAATTCAGTAGGTCTATGGAAAACAGCTCTACATCATCTACTACAAGTGACATCCTGTACAGCATTTCTTTTCAAACTATAATTAACCAAGTCTTTTTCTCGTGAATAATTAGTAAATGTTAATTGACATTTTCTTTTTTTACCAGTAATGATTTAAGCTTTTAGAAGACCTTCACAAAGTGCATTAAACTGTAGCATACTGTATTGTTGGTAGAACAGCCTGTAAAATCATTTTATCCAGGGCTGACTTCTGAAAAATATATTCTGGTATAATAAATTGAATACATCAAGTTCAGTAAGAAGACAACAATAGGTTGGGACCCCTTCAGGACTCATTGGAGCCTTACTTGAGAGGCCTAAATCACGTGCAACTTTTTGAATTATCTAGGCCTTTTACACTTGGAAAAGAAAGATAATAATTGCTTATCATGGATAAAGTATCCTATTTATAACAACTATTCGCCTTGCTTGACAGTTTCATACTACAGTGGCATAAGGAGGACCCCAGGGACACAGTCCAGTTACTGCAAACTTCTGTCACTATAATAATTAAGGACCAGTGTTAGCACATACAAAGGAGTTCTAGCCAATGAGTGAACAAAAGGATGTTAATTTTATAGTCATCCATTCCATCAAGTATGAACATTTGTCACTGCTCATGAACTCTGTCATTATTTAGCCATTTCTCATTTGGGCAGTTATGCAGTATGCAGATTATTTAAGTAGAAGAAAGCTTTTTCACTATGGTTATTCAAATAAAAGCTGCATTGAAAGTTCAATTAAAAAAAATATATTCCTAGAGATAATTTTGGCGAGGCTAATATGGTGTGAAGCCAGATGTGGAATTTTCAAAGTCTAATTCCTATTATTTCTCCAGAATTATTATCTCATATTTACACTTAAAACTATTTTCCCTTCATAATGCTTTTCTGAGTCATTTTTCTATCAGCAAGACTAGAACACAACCATGCACATCTAATAATTCATACTGAATATTCTGCAATGTAGTCCTCCCAATACGTTATTGATGTCACCTTGATATACTAGGATAATAAATCTGATTTGTACTAAAGGAAACTCCGTTACTTCCTACCCTTGTTCACTCTGCACAATTGAGGTGTTGAAGGATTAGGTAGTAGTTGTTACTCAACTAATATGTCTTCTCTCAGATATTACCTATAATATGGCCACAACGGAATGAAAATGGCAAACAATATAAACATGATTCTATTATGCTTCAGATTATAACACAAACCTGCAGTCTAATGAAGATCTATGCTTATAAGTATATTGATTGAGAGCTGTCCAGAATTGGCAAAAAGATGGGCAGCTATATAAATGTTTTAAATAAACCTCAATAAAATAAATCAATTGCATCTGACAAAATATTACTCAAAAGTAATGATAATTGGTAGCTGGGTGGGGGAGGGAAACCAATGTTTATTCCATAGTCTATAAGAGAGATGAGTGAATCACAGGATCATTGAAGGAAAAGGATAGTTGGAGGTGTTGTTTGAATGAGAACTCTCAATATTAGTGGAGAACTAATTTTACAAATTGGGAAACAGCAATGTTATATTATTGTATAGAAATATTGATGTGCTCAATAGATAGCCAGAAATCGGTAAAGCTGGGGAGGCTCAGATGCAATGATTCATTTAACATTTAATTAAATTTACATATATTTGAAAGCCAATGTGGTATAGTGAATCGTTCTGGATAGCGAGATGGACAGGAAGGATGGTTAGGGTCAGCAAAATTTATCTCTCAATCTGCAATGAATCAGTATGGCTGATGACATTCTATAACATTGAATGCAGAGGGCTTTATCCTGCTGTGCATTGATTCAGGGCAGCAATAATATGACTATTATTACAAGCAACTATTTTTGTAGATTCTTTGGCAATTGGCCAGAGTGCCATTATTCAACACCTATATCAGATCCCACTGGGGAAACAGCTAATTCCTACGATATCACAGAGACTGACTCACCTGTAAAATAAAAAAAACTTAATCTATGTAAGACATAGGTTCCAAACCACTTTTTATAAAATTTACACTTGGAACTGGCAGAGTTAAGTCAAAATATTTCAAGGCATGCATAGCTTTTTCTTTCCAGAACACAAGCATGACTATCCTTAGGATATCTGAGATAAAGTTCACTTTTTATTTACTACAATATTTTCCCACACCTGGAAAAAATATAATTTTCCTTTCAGTTATTGATGATGTTATTTAAATCTTTGTTGGTTCACCCACATGCGTATAAGAAGAGTAATGACAAACAACAGCCTTAATTTCATCTGTGAAATACCAAAGAGCCTAAGACACTGCAATTCTTTTCAGGAAAACTTATCGCTTAGCAGAACTCACCTTAACCACTGAAGGAAAAATATCAACCCAACTCTGGTTATTTTCATTCTGACTTTGCTTGATCTTTCCTAAAATAAAATACAGAGTTTTAAGGCTGCCTCTTTTCTGTTTCTTGCCACTGCTCGCCTGCAAATAATTAGGGGGGATTTTGGTGAAAATCTGATGGTACGCGAAAAGGGCAAGAGGAAAAGAGAACGACAACAGCGAGCAGAATAAACGCCGTTTTCAGGCTAGGGGGTTGAAGTTCCCGCCCGGCCGCTTTTGAGCGGTGCACCGTTTGGACTTGGGGCGGGAGTCTCAGCTTCGCTGCCGCGGAAAGGCTTGGAAGTGGTCATGATGCCGCGGTAAGAGGGAAATTGGGGTGAGGGGGCAGCGGAGGGGCACCATTGCTGGCGGATTGGCTGGCAGCGCAGGGCCGAGGTTGGGTTTGCTGGTCGCATTTAAATTCAGCAGGTCTTGCGAACGCAGCCGAAGACCAACGAGTTCTGATGGTGCCATGGAGCAGGGGTTTCCAACCGTGGCAACTTTCAGACTTGTGGACTTCAACTCCCAGAATTCCTCCGCCAGCTTTGCTGGCTGAGGAATTCTGGGAGTTGAAGTCCACAAGTCTGAAAGTTGCCACGGTTGGAGACCCCCTGCCATGGAGTGTCAGTTAAGAGTGTCTGTTTAGCCGGGGGACGGACAGAGACCTATTCCGTTAACTGTGTTCCACACTGACAGAGGAGTGTATTTAGGTGGTGTTGTCGTAGGTGTTGAGACTCTCGAAAGAGTACAGAGAAGAGCAACAAAGATGATTAGGGGACTGGAGGCTAAAACATATAAAGAAGGGTTGCTGGGATTGGGTATGTCTAGTTTAATGAAATGAAGGACTACGGGTGACACGATAGCAGTGTTCCGATATCTCAGAAGTTGCCACAAAAAAGAGTGGGTCAATCTATTCTCCAAAGCACCTGAAGACAGGACAAGAAGCAATGGGTGACAACTAATCAAGGAGAGAAACAATCTAGAACTAAGGAGGAATTTCCTGCAGAACAATTAATCAGTGGAACAAGAAGTTGTGGGTAGCTCCAAAACTGGAGGTTTGTAAGAAGAGATTGGACAACCATTGTCTGAAATGGTTATAGGGTTTCCTGCTTGAGCAGGGGGGTTGAACTTGAATAGAATAGAATAGAATAGTATTTTTTATTGGCTAAGTGTGATTGGACACACAAGGAATTTGTCTTGGTGCATATGCTCTCAGTGTACATAAAAGAAAAGATACCTTCATCAAGGTACAACACTTACAACACTTAATGATAGTCATAGGGTACAAATTTAACACTTAATGATACAACACTTAATGATAGTCATAGGCTACAAATAAGCAATCAGGAAACAATATCTGTATAAATCGTAAGGATACAAGCTACAGTTACAGTCATACAGTCATAAGTGGAAGGAGATGGGTGATGGGAACGATGAGAAGATTAATAGTAGTGCAGATTTAGTAAATAATTTACTAAACTAAACTAAACAGTTTTTAAACTGTTTAGTTTTTTAAATTTTAAATTCTATTTATATTTTAAATTGGGGTTTTTTAGATTTTAATTATTTTAATTTTTCGGCCAATTGTGTAATAACTGTCTTAATTTAGTTTTTAATATTGTATATTGTGTATGTTTTTAGCCTGGCTGTACACCGCCCTGAGTCCTTCGGGAGAAGGGCGGTCTAGAAATTCAATTAATAATAATAATAATAATAATAATAATAATAATAATAATAATAATAATAATAATAATAATAATAATTTGACAGTATTGAGGGAATTATTTGTTTAGCAAAGTGATGGTGTTCGGGGAAAAAACTGTTCTTGTCACTAGTTGTTCTGTGTGCAGTGCTCTATAGATCTCTAAGGTTCCTTCCAACTCTGTTATTCTATTCTAGGTATGATGCTAATTTTTGCATGTGTTTGGCAAATTAGTTTTCACTCATGGCAGCAGTTTCTGAACTGAAAATCTTTCTGAAAAAGGTTTTTCGGAAGTTGTTTGCCATTACCTGTTGCTTAGGTCTAAAGGGTGACTATCCAAGGCCAGTTCATTTGGCTTTGTGCCTAAGGTAGAACTAGGACTCATGGTCTCCTGGTTTTTAGCCTGATGCCTTAACCTTTACACTAAGCTGCCGCTCAGAGTGTTATTAATGCAGAAATATATAGAAATAATTATGGGAGTTGTGCTTTGGAGTGTGTACAGCTTTTGAGTTTCCTCTGCCCCATGGTAATAAATATTTCTAACGTGAATAGCTTTCACCAGTCTGGTGTCCTCCAAATGTATTACATTAGCAGCCCAATCATTTCTAGCCTATGTGACACTGACTTCTGTTTGGGAATGATATGAAAAACACAATGATATGATTGTGAAAAACTTCCATGAACATATGGGGTAGAATATTCAGGTGAGAAGTTATTTCCACCTGCTTGTTACAGAGCTAAACATGCTTTAACTTGATAAATTAGGAAAAAGTCCTCTTGAGATTTTTAATGTTTAGGTTGAGGATTTCCCTTTTTTTTTTGTTTATGTGAAAAGGTAAAAAATATAACACACATAACTCATTTTGTTTTCTACTATGAAATGAAGCATTCTTTTCCATCTCTCTTCATTTTATAGTATTTTAGAATTGATGAGAATTCCCATTTAAAAGTTTGTCCTAAACATTTACTTTTGAGACTTTATGTTGTTTCAGAAAAGTTTATATATTTTGCATAATAAAAGGATAGGCGAGGTTACTCATGTTCTTTGGGTTCACACATCACATAAATCATGGTAGCGTAGCACAATGCTATTAGGATCCTCAGCAACCTATGATTAAATATATACTTCCAACTAAAATGTAAAGTTTTATTTTTGAACTAAGCATTCCTCTTGACATTTGCTGCTGCTGGGAAATATACAATAATGATGATCCATTGAGTGAATATAAGTTATTCATAATTTTCACTGGCCACTAACTAACTATTGGGGTTGGATTCATACCACATGCTATGCTAAACTATAGTTTATGGTTTAGTTTGGCAGGCAAATACAGGTAGTGCTATTTTAGTAAGATGCAATTAAAGTAAAAAGTGAACAACATCAAACTTTGAGTTTATACAAAATGCTAGACCATAATCTGCTTAAGAATTTGGTTGATTTTGGCTTTAAATATTATGTGAACCTATCCATAATCAGCATATATATTCATTAGCAAGAGCTTTAAAAATGTCCAGGCATATGTACATATGTGAGCTGACATATATTTGACAGACTTCTATTAATTCTCCAAGTAGTCAATTTTTGGTGATTGGAGGAGAGCTGAGGACTAAACTCTGAAGTAATAAGGCAAATTGCCCCAATACGTAGGTAAATAATATTTCTTTTTATTTGGCCCTGATACTGTGAGGAGTTTCTACTTTTAAACTGTGCCAGGTCTATTTCAGGATTTGCTGTACATTTTTATAGTTCTTTAAAATCAGAGATGCAGAAAATGTGGCTCAAAATCTGCAAAATCGTGTACCAAAAGGCAAGGCAAGCAACAATGGTTGGAAACTAATCAAGGAGAGAAGCAACCTAGAACTAAAAAGACATTTTCTAACGTGAGAGCAATGGAATGACTTGCCTTCAGAAGTTGTGGGTGCTCCAGTACTGGAGGCTCAAAAAAAAAAAATTGGACAACCATTTATCTGAAATGGTATAGGGTATTCTGCTTGGGCAGGGGTCTGGACTAGAAAACCTCCAAGATCTCTTCCAACTCTACTATTCTATATTCTATGTTCTGCATGTGACTCATTAATATTTCAGATTTCCCCAGAATGACTTGGATCAAATTCTAGATCTTGTATTTCCATTGCTGAGGGATTATGAGGTGCACAGTATAATAGATGTCTGAAGTATTTCAGAAGTTTAATGTAGCCATAGAAATGGTGATAGTAATAATTTATTATGGTTGACCAGAATTCTCAGAGTTATTCACATAATTACTTTCTATTTTGAATAAAACCAAGAACATAAAATTATAACTAGGTCACTGAGGCAATCAGGGCATATTTAATTTATAGACAGTGTAAAAAAATCTACTACATTCAAAGAAATAAAATTTACAGGTATGATAAAAGCAACTGTACCAAAAATAATTCAAAATTGTCTGGATACTTTGCCAGCTAGGGAATTATGAAGCAAGCCCTTGTGTTCTTATAGAAAAACGACTGGCCATGAGCTATGGATTCAATGGATCCTTCCCCACAAGGGTACAATCTCAACTTGTAAGAGGTTTTTTTTTTTGCAGAGTATTTGCCTTGAGACCAGCTTTTGAAAGAGCATTGAAATATGTTAATGTTCTTTTGGATTTAGGGACCCTTATTTGGTTTAGTATCTTGCTAGTTCAAAAAAAAGGCAGTTGACTTCTCAGAAACACTTTCTTGGGTAGTGCAGATTGATTTCATCAGGCTTTCAATTTTGTAGCGCTTTTAAACTATATGATTGTCATAAAAATATGAATTCTAGCTGCTTTTCATTTAATGGAGATTGTACATGTTTTTCATGTAGACTTATTGATGTAACACTGGTAGATTCCTTGAGGTTAAAATGAGCAGAACAGCTGTATGTTGCAGTTTTGGATTGCTGATTCTCAAGATGGCCAAAAAAATGAATATACTATGATTCATAACTATGTTTCAGACTGCTAAGAAGGTTATAGGATTTCTTTCAGAGCAAAAACCAAAAAAAAGCAATTATTGCTGGAATAGGTGACTTGGTGCCTTAAGTTAGAAGTTACTATCGCCAGTCTTGCTGCTGAGAGATGATGGGAAGCTTCAAAACATTCAAAATATGCCAAATTTCCAATATTATGTTGTCACACCAGCTTTAATGAATGGGTAATATGTGCACCTTATCGCATAAGAACGTAAGAATTCCATGTCACAACTGAGGCTATGCTCAAAAGACAGAAAGTGGTTCCAAGGCTTGTCAATCATTTATGATAGGTTCTGTTGAAATCATCTGAGCAAGAGTGTTGTGACTTTCACATCACTGGATTTCTTGGGAAAATAAATTTAATTTAAACAGGCTTATGTATTTTTACAGTCTCTATATTTACAGGGCCCTGTATTTAAAAAGGGAACATGCTGCTAAGAATTTTGTGAAATTGTTTTAGATTTACCAATAGAAGAAAATATACGTAGCTTAAGGTTGAATAGTGGAGTCCTTGGTGCTCTCTGAGCTTAGTTGTTTGATCATAGATGTTTCATTACCTGACTAGGCACCATCACTGATACTAGTGAGCGTGGTGTTTGCTCTGGGTTTTCTCCTTAGTACCCTGATCCTGAAAACCTATGAAGAATTAAGGAAGCCAAGGAAAAATATATACTCTAATCAAAGAAAGTATGAATGAGAAAACCATTCCCCCACCAACAATGGCAAAGCAAGTTTATAAACAGGGAGCAAACACCACACTCAGTATCAATAATGAGTGTGTACTCTGTACACTGTACCTAGTCAGGTAATAAACTATCTGCAAGCAAACAAGCTCAGAGAATACCAAAGGCTCAACTGTTCAGCTTTGGTTCTTGATGAATGTATCTTTTCTTTTAAGTACATTGAGAGTGTATGCACCAAGACAAATTCCTTGTGTGTCCAATCACACTTGGCCAACAAAGAATTCTATACTATTCTATTCTATTGATTGTCTCTTGGCAAGAATATGAGTGGCTCTTACCATGAAAACCTAAATACCATATAACTTATGGTATTTTATTCTTTTTATACACAAAAATGTTTTTTTCAGTAATCCCTTTTCATAATAATCCTAAAATCAAAACTATCAATATAAAGTCATGCTTCAAAGATGTCCTTAAACTTTTCTCATTATGTTTCATCTCAAGAGAATAAAGTAAAAATATTTTGGTGAAGATTGGCTTGAGCATTGGCCTTGCTTATATATTTTTACATGGAAGCATGTCTCATTGCATTCATAAGACTTAACTTTTGAGAAGATGGGAATAAGCTACCTCCAACTAATAGGCAGCATTAGCCGAAGCACATCATGTACACTGTTAAACATTTCATTGATTCACTGTCCCATTTGGCTATTTGATCTAAATGATAAACCAGTCCTTAAATAAAGAGTATTTTTTCCTCCTATAACTGTATGATATAGAAGAGCAATACAAAAGAAACGTAATAAATGCTTCTCAGATTATGCTTTCTTTTTCACAATATAGCCTTGAATTGATGCCCCTTCACTTTCCCATTTAAGAAATGTCATTCCTTAAATTTGTAAAGGTCTTTGCAATTGTTGAGTTTTACTGCTATTGCATAGGGGAAATATGTACCTAAAATAATTGTGTAACAGAAATGTGGCAACTCGATTTTTCTTCTCCCGGTAAAGTGGTAATTTCTTGGACTGTGAATGGCTAACGAGTTCAATTATTTCCAAGTTTTCAGCATCTCCACAGGCAGCGGAAAGAAAATTTGGGTATGCTGTAACTCTGCTGCCACCCAAAGTCTCTGACAGATTTTAAATAGCATACTGCTTGGCCGGTCTACCGTTTTTCCTAGATTTTTTTCCCAGTTTGCTATAGTTTAATGGGATTTTCATGTAGTTTGCCATTTATCCTAATCATAAAGCTATCTTGGGTGCAGATTCCACTGTACTTTTGCTTCCAGCTTTCTTTGAAGTCCACCATAAAAACTTCCATCATAACATGCCTTAGTGTCGAATGCAAATACATGTCCCCTACAGCATCTTTGCAGAGTGAATGTATTAATGTACACAGTGTTTCCTTGCTGCCACTGAGATACAGAAGATGTAATGGAGTCTGCATTCGTTAAGCAATACAGGCACTATGTTTTAAAAAGAACATTCTGTTAAGAATTTTGTCAAATTCTTTCAGCTTTGATTGTATCTTGGCAAGAATGCAAGTGGCTTTTAACATCAAAAATGTAAATACCATATAGCTGTGATGGCGTATGTATGGCACATGTGCCACAGGTGGCATGCGAAGCCCTCTCTGCGGGCATGTGAGCTGTTGCCCAGCTCATCTCCACTGCATATGCACACACTTCCTGCTGGTCAGTTGATTTTCGGGTCTGCCCTGCAAGCGGGAGATGCGCAGCATGCGGGGGGGGGAATCTACCTTTCTCCTCACTTTCTGCTGCCTGTGCCTTCCCATATCTCCAAAGATTCCCCTCCCAGGGCTGTTTTGGGAGGCGAGGCTTCCCCCCCACCAGCCATTTTGGGAAGCAAGGCTTTCTCCCCCACAGCACTGTTTTGGGATGTGAGGCAAAAGGGGGGGGTCGCACACACATGCATGGGGGGAGGGAGCGGGGGTCGCATGTGTGAGGGTTGTGTGCATATGCAGGGATCGCGCGTGCATGTGCAGGGGGCGGGAGAGGCATTGCATTATGGGTGTGGACATGTGCGCATGCACAATAGTGCGCGCGCATGCTTTTGGCACTCAAGGAAAAAAAAGGTTAGCCATTACTGCCATATAGCACTGCTTGTTTGTTTTAAAGACAAAAATGTTTTTCATTTTCAGTTCAAGCTAGCAATATAAAGTCATACTTCAAAGATATCTTTAAACTTTTCTCATATGTTTCATCTCAAAAAATAAATAAAGTAAAAATATTTTGTGGGAGATTAGCTTGGGCTTTGGCATTGCACACAGGTGCCATTTATGCAGGTAATTTTTGGTGAGGTTTACTCATTCTAGCACTGTGGTTGTTTGGAAACAGGAAAATGGCCTGTTTCCAATGTGATACCTGTAATGTTCTTTTCTAAAATGAAAACCCTCTGCAAACATTGTTTAATTTAAAATTATTTTCTGATGCCTTTATTAAATGATTTTTAAAGGTTCTTAGTTTTTTCACAGGGAAAAATGGTCCTTTAAATATTGTTAAAATTTAAGAAGGTACATTGGAATTGTCTCTGGGAACAATAGTCTTAATTTATGTTGACCTTTCTTTCTTTAAGTATTTAGTCTGCATTCAATAAAATTCTGACAACTGCTCTTTAGAAGACAGCTGTACAATCTAAAATATTATAAATATTCAGCTTTTCATTTCTAATATTGCCATTAACAGCTGGGCATCTAGTTCAGGAAAACAGATTTTACAGAGGAAGCTGGCACATTCCTGAATCAGTACAGTGAAGAATACGAGAAAATATTTTCTTATGGTTTAGGGACCTGTAAAGTCATAGAGCATCTGTTCCTTAATTCAGTCATAGTCTAGCAGCACTGAATCATGTTAAGAGCTGAAATATAAGAATTGCTTTTTTCACCTTGGAAAATAACAAGGTAAGTTACTATGTAATTCTGTATAACAATGTTCATTGTTAGTACTTTATAGTTAATAAATAGTTTGGGTAATCTGATATTGATATTCTAATCAAAGTATTTATTCTAGCTGCATGTCACATGTGAGAAAACAGCACAAATGTGATCAGTTTTCAAAGCAGTATTTACCAACTTGTTCAATGTATACCTGTATGAGGTTAGCTCTTACTGTAAGAAAATGTTGTTTGCATGTGGTTGGGATTAGTTAATGGGGATTATTACTAGCTACCAGTAAAGGATTTTCTTAGATTAAAATTTCCCTTTCCTTTCCTTCTTTTGTAGTGCTAAAAGAGCTTTGAAGCTGGAAAATCTTATTCCAGAAAAAGTAAGAGTTTTATTTTTCTGTCCTGTATTTAAATTATTTTGTAAATTATTTTGTAGAAAATGTGTGTGTGTGTAAATGAGCAACATTTCAGAAAAATTGTCATAAACAAATTAATAATGATACGATATATCTGAATGTATAGAAGTGATTGCTAGAGATCTTTGAAGGCAATGCTATTTTATACAATATTCTGGCTTTGCATGAAACAATTGACTATAACTAAGAAAATATAGTGCTGTTCTTTGTTTTGTTATATTCAAATCTCTCTCCAGCACCAAATGTTTTTATGACATTGTTTATTAGAAATTTGTTTTATAATTGGTGGAGCAAATGCACTGCTATCTGAATGTACATATAACAATATGCAATTATGATAATACTATAATCTGCATATTATGAACTGCAAAATTGGAAGCAAAACAAAGACATTTTTATGATGAGTATGTAATTAGCGGAGAGAAGTAATTTAACATAAAATAATATACTGTAACATTGTAATAAATTGCCCATTCAGTTATCACAATAAAAATGAAATTATATTGTTTTTGTGTTTCTCTCTTGTTCTCCCTTGTTGGTAAAATGTGGCACTGTGTGTTTCTAAACTCATTGTGCCATGACATATGCCAGTTTATTTTCTTCCAATACCAATTATGGGTGTTTCTGTGAAGCTAAACCAGGTAGCTTGTGGAAGAGAACAAATAATAGGAAAATATATCAAAATGTAAATAAAATGATTTTCCATTTTTCTTTGCATGTGCCATTTTTTTTATTTTACAGAAGATTTGCTACAGCTTAGCTAAACTGAAAATTTGACCTTGCTAAAATATGTATATTTTCTCTTTGTTTGGATTGAAACAAAATTCAAGCCAAACAAATAACAATCATTAGCAATGTAATTTGCAATTTCATTTTCTATTATTCATTATGTGCTGTAAATACAGCTGTGACTGTAATTTTGCATCTGTTTTCTAGGTCAGAAGGGTGTTTTTGGAAACAAGCGATCCAGCTTGAAATTATTTTATTCCACCCTAAAGCTGCTTTTTCTTCTGAAATGGAAATTTAAAATGGGGGAAATGTTTATTTTAAGAATAATTATTTGGCATGTTTGCTCAGTCAGATCTCTTGCTGCAGGTTTATAATTTCATTACTTTTTCAAAAATCAGAGGTAAAATTAATCATGAAAATTGGGAGAACTACTTTTTTGCTCAGAGTGAAAACTGTATTGCTAAATGTTGCAAGAAAGTGTTCAAATTACAAGACTGCTATAATATATCTCATCCAGAGGTAGCTTCTTTTGGCTGTTTTGAGAATATATGTAGGTGATAGAAACTTTAATTTGTAATCCTAAGAATTAAATCCTGAATATTCTTAATTTCTTATTTCATTCTACTCCATTTTCCCCTAAATTTTGAGTAGTAAAACTGAAGTTAGAAATGTCTTGCTCTTTATATGGCATTTAATAAATATTAAGTTAATCATAATAAAAACCTGCAGCTATCAGGCCCAAGACCAAGGATTAGACAGCAAAATCCAATTGACTCCAACCCTTTATTTGCTTACACCTAATAGACAGTATCTTGCCAGATTAAAGCTATAACCTTCTAACCTAATAGAAGTACCCCTGAGAGATTATAGGATGTTGCTTCCTTGAATTTCTTTCTCCCTCTCCCATCCAGGTCAGAGCTGTCCAGTCTCTTATTTTGGGCTTTTCCCTGAGTGTACTGTCTTCTCCCTGGTAAATCGTGGTGCTTTTGCCACCACCCCCCTTCTCCAGTTATACATTCTATTATGGCGGCAAAGAGATTTCCAATTATAAATGAGCAATAAACATTATCAGTGTTTATTTTATACACACATACATTTCAATGTTTAGCAATATGGAGATGTGGAAAGGAATATGGAATTTTATATTAAATAGTAAGTCTGTTATGTTTAGTTATAATGTGATGGTGAAGGAGGAAAAGGCAATAGTTCATCATATTCAGATTCTGGCTTCCATCTTTGAAATGCATCTGTTGAGGTTGAATGTTCCCTTTCTCCTGAATCATCTATAAGCAGCATCTGAGTGATTGGTGACACCTTTTTCACGATTTCATTTCATGATTAGTAGCACCAAGCAATTCTGAGGTGATAATGAGCATGTAGTAGATTGATTAGGGGAGGCTAAGGTTATTGCCAGCCTTTTAAAAAAAATTGAAATAACATCTGGAGTAAAATGTGAAAGGTAAGTTAGCAGCTTTCCTCTATATAGGTGGGATGATAGGAGGATTATCTAACAGGTTAGTTTGCACAGCACAGTCTAAATCAGAGTCAATATCAGGCAAAAGAACATCTTGCCTTTTAGGACTATGCTGCTTAATTCTTGGGTCCTGCTGTAAGCTTAAGCCTACAGAAGTAATTTCACCTTCTTGGAACTGTATTGAACAGGTAAATTGGGAAATTATCCTGTCCTCTAAGTCAGTGGTTCTTAACATGTAGTCAGCAGACCTTTGGGGGCTCACAATGTCGACACGGGGTCCACAAAGGCTTGAAGAAAAAGGTATTATTTAAGTCTTGGGGGCACAGTGGTTAGAATGCAGCACTGCAGGCTACTTCTGCCAACTGCCTGCAATTTGGCAGTTCGAATCTCACCAGGCTCAAGGTTGACTCAGCCTTCCATCCTTCCGAGGTTGGTAAAATGAGGACCCAGATTGTTGGGGGCAATATGCTGACACTGTAAACCGCTGTAGAGAGAGGACTGTAAAGCACTATGAAGCAGTATATAAGTCTAAATGCTATCGCTATCAGTTAGGTCTGGCTGAGGGATAATCTATGTAAGTGGGGAGTTGTTTTTGTGGTTCTTTAATTTGGGGTCTGTTCTAAAGATTTATTAACTGAGCATAAAATAGAACATTGGTGGGGAGGGAGGAGAAAAGAATGGTTGCATTCTCTGTGCATTTAAAGCACTGGTTTTAGTAGTGATTATCCTCTGATCTTGACAGAAGACTGTAGCCTTAAGCAGGTGAGAAGAGTGTAGGTGGATCAGGGGCTGAACTAGAATGTTTCTAAAAATTCTAGAAGAGAAAATGTATTTTTGTTGAAGAGTTTGTCACATCCTTTTTAAAAAAGGTACATTAAATGGTTTAGATACTTTCAAACCTTAGAAAACCAGGCAATAAGTGATATGTATCCAGCCTATATGCTTGGAGTCACAGTTTTAGGCGCTTGTTCAATAATTTGAGCAAACTTTCCAATGTGTAAGATTCCTAGTAAACAAAGATAGAGAGCAGAGCCTGCTTCTTTTGAAGCTATGCCTTCAGACTGATTGATTTTTTTTAGTAGAACACCTTGCACCATTAGATGTTGTGGCATGACAACTACTAGCACCATTTGTTATGAATCAACTTATCAAGTTTAGATTGAATGCCATTTGAGAAAATAAAGATGGCCACAAGTGTGGAACGTGTACATAAACAAAGAGTCCCCTAGAGTATTTGGGATGGTCTCTGAAGAGTGATTTTTGTGTGGCCTTTCCTTTATATTCTCTTCAGTATTTTGTAACTGCGGGCAACTAGAATTAGGCAAGTATTTTCTTTCCTCAACCTCCTTCAGAAAAGTAGTTTCTTTTCTCATGGTAGCAAGCTTGTTCTTAAGTAAAGGGGTACTTACAACTCTGTAAGAATCATGGTGTGGTAGGAGACAAAATTTTTTGTCATTTCTCTACCTTGTTTGGTTGTCCCCCCCCCCTTTTTTTTTTTTTTTTTGCACTGTTGAATACTATTTCTCAGTTGCTTCTTTCACTGGTGGTCATTTTCAAGGTAATCACAGAAATGCTAGAAGAGAAGCTAATCTTTAGAAGTAAAGTCATTTAAATGGGAGGTGGGGAGGGATAAAGTAAGAGAGTACTGACTATGAGTGTTCAGCCAGAATATGGCACCCTATTAGGATAAAGCCAGAAACGGAAGCGACAGAGTAGAATAGAGTTTCAAGATCAGTGCCCCATGTTTCAACATTTTGGTACAAATAACATTGCGTTAATCTGTGGACCCTGCATTATCTTCTAGTAGGTTTCTGTGTGTAATTCAAAAATGCTGCTTTTAATATTTGGGATAGGTCTTTCTTGTGGAGTCTCTCCCCCCACCCCCATCCTTTACAATATGTATTCACTGAATATGTATTCACATACATATTATACATATTATACATACATATAATATGTATTCACATACTGAACAACTGATAAGGCTTAGGGAAGACAACCATTACGCTGGAGAAAAGTGACATGCCGCCTTTGCTATAGGATAAGCTTTGGTTCTTTTGTGAGTCATTCAAAAGGCACATGCTACTACAATAAAGTCTAGATTTTGTGGGTTTTTCAGATATTAATTCAGCATTCTTGGGAATCGGAAAGTGCAGCCAGAGATATTTGTGCCGCTCCTTCTAGATATTCACTTAAGAGCAACTATATTTTTCTGTTGTGACACCCGTAACTTAGATCATCCTCTTGCAAAATTACATCAGTTGACTTTGATGCAACACAGAATTATGCTGAAAATATTAAAACATATGTAACTCTGGATCGCAAGGAGGTGTATTGCATTATAGGTAAATTATGACTATTTTCAATAGTAAATAAATGTATCAGCATTGAAAGGGAGAATGTGACGGTGCTTTTTTACTGCATTATCCTGCACATACAAAATTGTTTTTGTTGTTGTTTATTGGTCCAGATGCCAGCAACATCATCAGTAAAAGGAAAGAAAAATAGCCTTCTTTTTTCACCAATAACAGGAACATGTCTAATGAGTTCATTTTCAAGTCCCAGGAGTAATCATGCCAAAGAACAGAGAAATGACCTATCATACGGTTAGTTGAACATTTTATTCTATTTACTATGGAACTTTTCTGGTTATTGATCAAGTCAGATTCTTGATTTAGTAACTTATGTCTATAGTTACATAAATAGTTACATAAATAGCTATAATTTCTTTTTTATTTCACCACCCCCACCCCCACCCCCACCGTGAAATTGGATTATGAGGGTCAAGATTTTTAAAACTTTTACAAGCATGCTTAAACCATTTTCGATGGGGAGAATAAAAAACTTGCCAGATTTTGTATGACTTATTTACTGTACAATGAATCAGAAATCTGTAGGAGTTTTATTTTATCCTCTGCATTACTCATTTAAATGTGCAAAAAAACTCAAGGCGTTGTTTTAAAATATACATTGCAGTTAATTAACTGCAAAACAATTTCATGCCTTTATTAATTGATGGAGTGTAACATACAATGTATCAATTTAGAATTCTTGATTAAACAGAAGTTGTGGAAGTTCTAAAGAGAGAAACAGACATTTTCTAGAGACATTTCTGAGGCAGAATGTTCTCAAATAAACACAGAGCTCTGTAAATTTAGCCATGAATAATTGGTTGCATTCTTTTACATTTAAAACTCAGAGGGGAAAATTCAGATGAGAAACTCCTAAGGGAGGAAAATAATTGATCAACTAGATTTCCTTGATAGCCTTAACTTAGAAAAAGTCTTGTCACATCTATTCAGCTGTGGTACTGAAAATTTATATCTTCTGCAATAGCTATTGTTGAGAGATCTTAATGTACAGTAAAAAGAGAAGGTATCTCTCACAATGTTGAAATCTGCTCACTATTTTACTCAAGTCAAGTTGCAAATATTAGGTTGTTCAAAATAATAAAAATGGAAAAAAAGGCTAGAAAGTTGGAAAAAAGTCTCAGAAAAATGCAGTGGCAAAAATTATGGCCAAAAATTAAAAAAATCCTACGTGGACCAGGAGTTAAGCTAACTTTGAAGAAGCCTTTGTTTTCAGAAAGAAAATATCGTTTGGAAATTTATGGCTTAATATGGACCAATTAAAATAAGGAAAATATGTACTCTTTGTACATCATATTGCAAGTTTGAGCTACTTTGTAAAAAAGCAATTATAGAAATTGAAGAATTTATCATATTCACTCAGTAATTCCTGTCTTCTTAGTTGAATATTAGTAATAGATTATCTATATTCATAATCTATAGTGTAATCTACAGCTTCAAAACTCCAAACTGGATTTCCTGAATGAATCTTTTATTGACAGTATACAAAGTATTTGCTTTTACCAACTCTATGATTTTTAGCTTGTGTGGCACACATGTATATGGCATATAGATTGACTGAATTTTTCATATGTCTGTACTCTGATGGGGGGGAAAAGGAGAAATGCCTGAAGTAAAATCCCTGAACATTAAGTGTCAAAGGCAAAGGTGAGTGTGTACTATATTTCCATGCTGTAATTAAGTATGGGCATAAGGGAACAGTCCTTTTGCACATAAAAGAAGGAATCACATGTTCGCAGCTGACATTTAGATGGATAATTATACAGCAAATCCTCAATAGCTTTCCTTTTTTTAGTTCTATCAAGCTGCAGAAATACTGCCAAAGAATCGGATGGTAAGCTGTTTTTTTAAAAAATTCTACTTTTAATTTCTAAATTTAATTTCTTACAAATAGTGTGAACACAAGTTATGGGTCTATTATGATAAAGCTGTCATAATGCATAGTTGGAAATTGAAATGGGTATTTTTAAAATCCTAAATGATATTCTCTTCAGTGTCTCTGTATCATCTCTGTTTTGATATATTACTTGGCCTTAAGCCTGGTTTAAGACAAAATTTTAAATAAAAAGCCCTCATGTCTTTATAATGTATGTTACGCTACAAGTAGTCCTCATGTAACAACTGTAATTGGGACCAACAACTCCATTGTTAAATGACATGGCTCTTAAGTGAAACTTCACATGATTGTGCCAGACTTAGTATATCAGTTCTGCTGTGGTCATTAAATGAATCGACTGCAGTTGTTAAGCACAATGTCACATATCCACAGTTTGCAACTTACTAACAGCTTCTCCATTGACTGCTTATTGGAAGCTGGCTGTGAAGCTCGCAAATGGCAAGTTGAAGCTCGCTATGACGCAAATTTGTAAATGTGTGCCATTTGTGAAACATCCATATTGTGGTCACATGACCATGGGTACACTATGTAAGTTTGAGGACCAGTTATAAAGCTACTTTTTCAGTGCCATAATAAATTTGAATGGTTGTTAAAGAAAGGCAGCCATTAACCAAGGACTACCTATATTTTCTGTATCTGATCCCACACAAACTCTTAAAATTAGATTCCCCCTAATATCCCTTAGCTCCCATCTTGGCATTCCAGAAGGCCTTAAATAATTGGCTGTTCTCCCAGGCCTTGTGTTAGAGTGGTCAGGATTTGTTTGAGAGGGTCAGTGGGTTAGTCATTGGTTCTTAATTTTTATCATTTTCTTACTTGTTTTTATAACCGTTATCTTGTGTTTTCTATTCTATTTTGCTTTATTACGCATCTCCCAAAGTCAGTTTAGAGCTGGATGGTGCCTAAATTGAATAAATTAAAACAAAATAAAATTAATTAATATATGATCCCATAGCTAGTATTCTGTCTATATTAGCATCACATAATAAACAACAGGCTATTTTACTAATTTAATTAGATTTCTAAGCATTAATGTTTTAAAAATTGATTTTAATCCTTACAAATCCCTTTAATGGCTATACATAAATGCAGAAATCCGTGAGTGCCAAATTCAGTGACCAAACAGAAAGGCAATTAATATACTTTAATGAGAGAAAGCTTCATTTCTGTATCAAATATGGGAAAGGACCAGGTTTCTCATACTAATAATAGTTATTCAGGAACCAGGAGGACACATTTTGTAAATGTTCACAGCATTTTTCGAGATTGTTCAGGACATTCAGATTAGGTCCAGTATAAAAGCCGCTGCTGTTCATGAATCAAACATAAGGTCCTTCTGATCATGCTTAGAACACAATTTAAATTTGGGAATGGGACATCATTTGTTGTCATCTGCAGAGGTTGTGTGAAGTGATCCTGCAGCCTTTCTGTACTTCAGTTCTGCACTTAAGAGATATTCCTGAAGGAGTAAAATAAGAGAATGTTATACATTATAAATTTTAAGTCATGACTTGACATGCATACAATCAGTAGACCCTTGCAGTGCAGGAAAACACTCCTAGTGATATTCACATGGTACTTTAATCATCCCTGACCTCTTTCACTTTCAGATAGCCTTTAACTCTTCTTAGCTGGAATCATTTGGTGTCACAAGACTTGGGAGTAAGCTGTGCTCAGCGGATTGCCACTTCCTACTACTTGTGCCCTATGCTCAGCACTAATTCTGTTGCCTCTTCTTTTAAGTCCAGTCCATCCTGTCTCCCAGAGGGAGGCGACATAGACCACACAGTGATTATCTCTTTGCCTTATTCCTTAATGTGCTTGGTTAGAGGGCAGGAGAGGAAAAATAATTGAGCCAAGCAGGCTCTACGATGGAGAGATCACATGAGCCCAGTCATGTTGTCTGTATTGTCCCTTCCTGTTAATTTGAACACTGCAGATCAGGACATTTTAGTTTTCTGAACATAACTGTTCATAACTTAACTCTATTCTTCTGAATGAACGGTCATTAAGCTTCATTTATGCGTGAGTGAATGTTTGTTACTTGCTTTTGGCTTGACCTGCATGTCCTATGTTAGGATATGGGCATATACTTCGCATTCAATTTCCCATCGAAACAGACTGTAAGGATAATATTCGGCCAGAAGATCAACAGCTGTTATTTAGTTACTTGGATTTTTATGCCAATCCTCTGATGACAGTCTCTCCAGGCAGCTTCTGTAAATAAAAAGATAATGCCGTAATCCTAAAAAACAACCATGTGCACAGTGCATTATAGTAACCTAAGAATGAGGGCATGAGTGACTATTGCCAGAGAATCAATTCAAAGAATAGACTAGTGCACTAGTCAAAACTGAACATGAGCACACAGAACCCTTTCATGCAGGAGTAAAATGCTCCCGGTTCGGACCGGATTGCCCGATCCGGTAACAATGGTGGTGGGTGGTTCGGAGAACCAGTAGCAAAAATCCCTGCCACACCCCCCCCATGCCCAGCTGAGCTGCGCAATCATCAGAGGTTATATATTTTTTTTACTTTTAAAAGCATTTTTTCTTCGGCCAAAAAAATGCTTTTAAAAGTAAAAAAAAAAGTGTCTGATGATCACATGGCTCAGCTAGGATTGTCAGAACCTTTTAAAAGCATTTTTTCTACATGCTTTTAAAGGGTTCTGGAGATCAGGCAACTCAGCTGGGATCGTCGGAACCCTTTAAAAGGCTCCTCAGGCAATACCAGCTGAGTTGCCAGATCATCAGAGGCTTTTAAAAGCATTTTTTTACAACCTCTTTGGCCGAATGTTTGCCTATCTTATCCAGCTATTGCATTGAGAGTGACTGCTAAAAAATGTTATTTTTTGCTAAGGATTAACTTTCATAGGGTTTTCCCAACTTTGGGGCAATATTGTACATATTATATGGTACAGTGACATTGAATTAAAATCAAAGTCTGTGTACTGTTTCCTTTCGATGGTTTCAAAAGTATGAGATAACCCTCATTCTTTTCTATATTCTCTGTTGAATACTTTTTCAAATTGAGTGTCTTGTTTTCCTTCCTCATTCCAGTCCTTCTACCTGGGACAATGAAGGAGTCTTTGTGAGTGGAATCAGGGGTGGCTAATATAAAAAATTAACTCCACTAGAAGCATCCTAATCCTGAGATACTTTTTGGTTTCCAGGGTTTAAACAGTGTGTACACACACACACACACACACACACACACACACACATGCACGCAGGCAGACAGACACATACATACATAACATATATACATATTACTTTAATAATGAGAGGAGTTTCTGTTCATCAGCAAAATGGGAAGTGTTCTTTATTGAGAAGATAAATAATTTATTCCTACTTCTTTAACTTTCTAGAAATCAGAGAGTCTGACAAAGTCTTGCCAACCCAATCCAATAGAAAGGAGCAACATCAAATGAAAAACAATGACAAGTAAGGTTTTCTATTGGAGTAATTATCATGAAGTTCCAACTGCAGGTGGTTTGGGAGTGTTCAAAGTATTAGCATATCTAGATGCCATATATACAAATACTTTTTTTTACTAATATTTCCTGTGCATTTCCATGTTTTAATGTTTTGAATGACACATTCATCCAAGGGATTAGAAAGAAGATTAAAACCCTCACTTTATTGTGCTTGCCATACTTTTTCTTCGTATTGTATGTTTTATTGTTTTTATTTTTATTTTTTTAGTTGATTGTTGTCTTTCTCCTCTTGAAGTCCCCCATCTGGCTAGCTCCCCCACTGTTATTTTGGTTGCCCTGCATTGTGACATCCTTCAGCAGCAGTGGCAGCTCTGGGACTGAAGTAAAAGTCCAGGACCTTCAGTAGATTCTTCTGGCTGTCTTGGGCCTCTACTTCTGCTCTAGCACTGCCAGAACGGTTGCAGAGTGTTGCCTCAAGCTCCATGCTGCAGCCAGCAACCCAGCACCACAGCACAAAGCCACAGCTGCCCCCACCACCTAGTATCTATTGTTCTTTGTGCTGCACCAGCCCTATTGCACCTAGGTGAGGTTTGCTGTTTTCTCCCTCCCGCTGCTGCTGCTGCATCTCTGGCCTGGCCCTATGCAAGGCACCCACTGACCACTGCAGCCTTCTTCCTTTTTTACAAATTGCATATACTGTTCTCCAAATTGCATGTGTCCTTCTCAAGATTCTTTGGAATGCCTCTACTTCAGCCCCAGTGCAGCTGTCACTACGACTAACGCTGAAGCAGCACTCAGATAGAGGTGGGGGCCCTGGAAGCCCCCCACCCCAAGACCATTAGTCTTGTTAGTGTGAGTGAATGACCATGTCTGAATTTTGATCATGTGACCACAACGCTGCTGCAACTTCGTGGACCAGGCATAAATACCATTCAAATGGTCTTTGAATAATTTCAACAATTATACAGGATTACCTGTTTAATACAGGTATTATACAGGATTACCTGTAAAATAGATTGCCTAATCCTGCAAGTAACTGTTATTCCTTTCAATGTTGTTGAACTGGATTTGGCAGCAACGCCATCCAATATGGTTGATGATGAGAGAGGTTAAGAGTTGTAGTTTAGCAACATCTGTGGAATCCTCATCTTTATCCTATAATATCAGTTTGGTTGTTTCAGCTGTTCGGAGCAAGCAATTGCTACTTGAGCTTTTATTTAATATATTTCTACAGTGTAGTCCTGTCAAATATCGACCTTCTAATGGCCTTCAGAATAGTGCTGGGGTTTCCATTGTTCTTTTTTCTCTGTTCTTATATCCACTGTTTACTTTCTCCTTGATCTTAAATAACCATGAATTTGGAATGTGACTTGGTTGGAATTCTTATGTACAGTACTAACTGGGATATCTGGGTAAGTAGAGACTAAATTAGTACACTGAAGCATGTTTGCAATCTTAATGCAACCAGGAAGGAACCTGATGAACTAGAAATATTTTTCAGATGCATGCCATAATGTAAATAGTTGCAACTTTATATGGCTGTTGTTTTAACCTTAATTGGGGTAGGGAGAGGTTTTTTGCTAAAAACACAACCTTAGACAGAAGGTCTAGTTTTTCCTTATTTCTATTTTCCTTATTCTTGTTGCAAGTATTGTGCCGCTGATGTTGTATTTGTCTTTTTACATAGACTCTTGGTATTGCAGTCTGAAGTTGAACATTCCCTGGAAAGATTCCTGAAAATCCGAAAAAACCTAACCAATCTGAAGGTCCATCATTATGCTTTTCTGCTTTATCAGATTAATTCAATTGTCTTGATTTTTAAAAAAATCATTACAGCTTAGTCTTTAGGTTCTTCCTTTTCTTATTGTGAGTTAAGTTCAATAGAAATGCTAAATATTCCATAGATATATATGTGTGCTTGTGCCTTCTCTTCAAGGTAGACCTGACTAAGGAACCAAAGTCATATACGCTAATGCTACATTTATTATAAGTTTATATTAACATAATTTTGCAAATCTGAGTGTGTTTCCCTGTGTGTTTGTGAAAACTAGGGAAAGTTTTATCTGAGATGCTTGCTCAGGCTACGGTTTTGCTCTGGATTTAGATTTATTTTCTGACTATGGTCTTGATTATGGATCTTTCTCCTGTTCCACAAGGTGAATCTTTCTGCCCATTACATCTTTCCAGGGAGTCTGGAATAGCTCTTTACATTCTCACAAATTCTTTGCTAACAAGTTGCCCCTTTCTGCATTCACTTGCTACTTTCACTGTGTGAGAGGTGCATGTGTGTAAGAATATTTGGGGATGGCTTTGTTCCTACTTTTAAATTTGTTCAATGTTATTAATAATTGAAAAATATGGGTATCACTGTCAGTGAATTTTTAACAGTGGAATAATTGAATTAATTATAAGTAATAATAGTATAACTTCTTTAAAATATCTAAGTAATCCTACTCTTTTGTAGTGCAAGCTTTTGAAAAGTCTGGTGTTTCCTTTAGCCTTAAAAATGTTTGAATCTTGATATAGTGGCTGAATATGAATTTGGATTGGGGGATAACTGAATTAAAATCACTGTTAACCATCCCTGCATTTTCATTGGGCTATGTTTGGTATATGATATTAAGACAGAGTTATGGGAAACAATACATTTTATCTGATTTGCTCTAGGAGAGATGGTAAAATAATACAAAGGTTACCCCAACAGGCAAAAACTTCAAATCATATCCAAATTGAAATTCCTGGTTTCTCAGTTCTCTACCAAATGTAGCCAGAAAATTAACTTTCAACTTCAATGGGCCAATCCTATTGGGCATATTTCTAATATCACATGCTAGTAACATGATATGTTTTATGAATTGAAAAGAGTGGAAGATTTAAGAAATGTTGTTTTTAAGTTAAAAACCTTAGCACTGATATTAACTTTTTAAATATATATATATATCTGTTTTTCAGGCTTTAGAGGGCACCGGAGAGCTGGAAAATATTCTGGGCACTTCAAACAAGCCTGGTAACTTAAAAATTGAAGTGAGAAAATCCAGGAAACTGAGTAAGAAGGATTTTATCTCATTCTAGGGGTTTTTTTGACAGAATTTAAACTTTACATTTTGTAGGAGGGCTTGGAGCTATAATTGTATTATGTACTATTTTCCCTTCATTGGTTTATTTTTTATAACTTTTGAAGGCTCTAAAGACACTGCATGGAACAAAACAATTACAAAGATAAGTGAATATATATATATATATGTAGGTCTTTGGTTATTCGGGTTTTCTCCTGCGTAAAATTGGAAGTGTCTTGGCGACGTTTCGACGAAGTCTCATTCGTCATCTTCAGGCTTCAGCTTCGTGCTTCTGGGAGCAATGTGTGATTGCAGCTGTTTCTTCCTTTTTAACTGCTAGTGGGGGTTTGAACTGATTGGGTGGGAGCTTGGCTGTGCTCTGATTGGATGGGGTTTTTTTTTTGTGTGTGTGTGCTCTGATTGGCTGGGTGTGTTCTGTTTGGGTGGGGGCTTGGTTGTGCTCAGATTAGTCTGAGTTACAGGATTTGAGCTGGAACTGATCCCCTGCAACTCAGACTAATCTGAGCACAACCAAGCCCCCACCCAAACAGGACACACACCCATCCAATCAGAGCACAACCTCCCCCATCCACTCAGAGCACAGCCAAGCTCCCACCCCATCAGTTCAAACCCCCACCACCAGTTAAAAAGGAAGAAACAGCTGGAATCACACATTGCTCCCAGAAGCACGGGTTGAAGCCTGAAGATGACGAATGAGACTTCTTCAAACGTCGCCAAGACACTTCCAATTTTACGCGGAGAAACCCAATAACCAAACACCTACATACAAACACCTGCGAAAATCTCAGAATATATATATATATATATATATATATATATATATATATATATATATATATAGGTCTTTGGTTCCACACATGAAACAAACAGTGCATAACATCTCAGATAGGATCCTCACCAAAGCTGAAACCGATGTCCTTTCCAAAGGATTCAACTTTGCAGTCACTCCCAAATACATCCCCACTGAGACCATTATATGCGGAGTTGAAACCAGCCTGACCAAAATCAACCCCGATGACGCTAACAAAATCAGACTCGAAATCACCAACATCCTCTGCAGCAGCAAGCCACCCAAAAGCAACTTACCCAAAGAGGAACAGACAGCACTACTTAACCTGAAAAAAGACACCAGCATAATAATCCTACCAGCAGACAAGGGGAACGCCACGGTGGTTATGAACACATCTGACTACCAAACCAAATTAACCAACCTACTCCAAGACCCTGCATACAAGCCCCTAAAACAGACCCCACCACCTACCTAGAAAAACCACTAGATCCAAAATAAAAGCCTCCCCATCAGCGAAGAAATCCAACAAAGAATCATTCCCAGAGAGAAATCATCCAGATGCCCTAAGCTCTACGGCCTCCCAAGATACACAAAGAAGGAACCCCACTCAGACCCATAGTCAGCTCCATAGGCTCACCTCTACAAAACCTAGCCAAATTTCTCGCCAAACAACTACAGCCCTATGCAGAATCCATCGCCTCACACGTAAAAACTCATTCCAGTTCATAGAGATCATAAAGAAACAAAACTTACAGCCCAGCGACCTACTCGTGAGCTTTGATGTCATATCCCTCTTCACCCAAGTGCCAATCAAAGAAGCCTTGACAGCTATCCAAAACAAATATAACCCCCCCAAGCACATCCTAGATCTCACCAACCACTGCCTATCCCACCCATACTTCATCTATAACGGACAAAATACAAACAAATAGAAGGCGCACCCATGGGATCACCCTCTCACCTGTCATTGCCAACCTCTACATGGAACACTTTGAAACCCAAGCACTAGAAAAATCTGATCACAAACCCAAACTCTGGCTCAGATACGTAGACGACACCTTCATAATCTGGCCACACGGGAAAGAAAAACTTGACAACTTCCTCACACACCTCAATAGCCTACACCCCAAAATACAGTTCACCATGGAAACAGAAGTTAACAACCAACTTCCCTTCCTAGATGTCTTAGTCTACAAGAAACCCAATGGCTCCCTAGGACACACCATCCAATCAGAGCACAACCCCCATCCAATCAGAGCACAGCCAAGCTCCCACCCAATCAGTACAAACCCCGACTAGCAGTTAAAAAGGAAGAAACAGCTGCAATAACACATTGCTCCCAGAAGCACGAAGCTGAAGCCTGAAGATGACGAATGAGACTTCGTCGAAACGTCGCCAAGACACTTCCAATTTTACGCGGGAGAAAACCCGAATAACCAAAGACCTACATACAAACACCCGCGAAAACCTCAGAAAACAAATATATATATATATATATATATATATATATATTTGTGTGTGTGTGTGTGTGTGTTATTTAAGGCAACACAGCTCAATCCTGTATTTATCTAGTTAAACACAATATTAAATTTAGTGAAACTTATCTCATGCAAATAGGACTATACCCGTAAATTAAAGTGTTCTGTTGAGGAAGTTAAAAAGTAACCTAATGTTTAATTCTTCACAAATGAAATGACCAAGTTTGGCATGTATTTCTTAATTTACTAATCCATTCATGTATAAGACTTTCTGGGTTTTAATTTAGACAATATCAATATTATGGCCTTACCTGCATATTTTCTTCTAATACTTGTCCTTTACCGGTTCTTGTAATATTGGAATTTTGTTTACAAACTCTTTAGTGTATCCTAATATCCTTACCAATGTGTGTAGTAATATATACTATAGGTAAGATAAATTGTGTGGGGGGATATTTCCATATGTTAAATTAAGATATATTATTGCCACTTATATTAAAATTTAGCAAGATTCTATTTGCTTTTTTGGGGTGGTGGTGGTAATATAGAACTGTTATAAGGTCTAAGGGTGATTTCCCTTCTCATTTCCTTAAATTAGATGAGAAAACAGAAAAAAAGCCTACAAACTGTCATAAAATATAATTTGAATAAAAATTGCAATAGTGAAAATAACTTATCGATACAGACTGGATTATTAAGGTCTATTAAACATAAAATCTGTGAGACCTTGATTAGTATTTAAAATTTGATTTTTATGCCTATATGGTCATGTAAATAAAATGGCTTGATTTCCTGTCTACCTGAAACCACTGTTACCATTCCTGATGCTTTCGTAGAAAACACTCGTTCTATGAGTAAAATGGATGTAGAAATCTGCATCCAATGCAGCATTTTTTAATGTAATGATTTCATTGGGTGTTACTTAACCACCATTTTAAACATTAGAATCACACAAGTAGAGTTCTCGTGGTATCTAAATATTGTTTCTTCTTCAGTTGAGCAAGTCAGAAAGAGAAACCTGCAAAAACCGGGTGCTGTTAGACTTTCTACTCAAGGTGAGGTTTTTATTCCTTATTATTGTATAGCATTTGCTTTGATGGCTAACTTACTAGGGAATTCCATTTCTAGACATGCCGTTTCATAAGGCACCATCCCACCCACTCCTTATATAGTTATAATGTAACTTTTCTTCTCTTCCCCAAGTACTTAAGCAGATATATAAAGACACATTGTCACATTTAAGGGTTTAACTCGAAGTGTCCAACCCTGGCAATTTTAAGAGCTGTGAATTCCCTAGCCAGCCATGTTTACAGGTCTTAATGTTGCCAAGGGAGGACACTTCTGGTCTAACCAAAGTGATATGGTCTAAGGAGCTGCATTTGATATTATTTATTTTGTAATTTATCAAATGCCAAGAGGCTACATATTTTGGACAGATGTTTCATTTTTTAAAACTCCAAATGAGATGTTGAATATGTTTATTTACATATCTTTCCCTCTGGCGAGGTGAAGGAAAATATGCATTGCCTTTGATGTTGATGTCCTTTTTTAATGATTGAGAACCACAACAGTAGAAGTAGCAAACCCAGTTTTCTCCAAGCAGTGCCTAGGCACCCCAGGAGAAAGAAACATCCTGCTGATGAACTGCAAAAACCTCATTCCCATTTTTTCCACTTTATTAACAAGCTTCTCCAATTGGCAATCCATCAGTGGTCACCAATAAGTGGCATGGAGTTGAAGTCCAACACGGTTGAAGAGGTCACATGAAGGAAGTTGGATTTATCTTTGTAATGGATGATTGGCTGGTGGGGAAGCAACTACTGTAGGGTTTCACAGACTGAACCAATTTATGGAATATTTATTTTTTTATTTGTTTAATTATACATATACATATACACATACACACACATACACACACACACACACACACACACACACACACACACACACATATATATAAATAATATCTGCAAATTCATTGGAAGCCTTGAGTGGGAACACTTTAGAACATGGTTGTCCTATCTTTTGGCTAGCCTATACCACATAGAGCGAAGAGGAATGGTCTTGGGCTGCACATAAAATACAGTTAATATATATAAATAACAAACTTCCTTCCTTTATTTATTTTAAAAAAATGTTTTTATGATTTTGTTGGGCCCATTACAGGCTGTCCAAGGCTGCATGAGGCTCATGGGCCATGGATTGGACACAACTGCTTTAGAGGATCAAGAAATCAGGAACAATTTTGATTTGTGTTCTGGGTTTGCCTTCACATAAGAAAATGACAGAATTTACTGTCTGACATTGGTTTTTGCAGCTGTTATCGTGGTCTTTGAATAACTCATGAAAATGAAATCCATTTTCCATGAAATCCAATAATTCTCTTATATCATTGGAAAATTTAGTCCTACAGGATGAGCATTGATAGAATTGATATTTATTTACTGAGTCTGCATTAGATCTGCAATAATTTGACAGTTACAGTGGCTCTTGACTTTTTATTTATTTCTTTGATTGCCAAATGCCATTATTTTCTGAAATGAATTTTGCAGCAAGTTTTTTTAAAAGTATACTAAGGCGGTTCAGAGATCCTGAATAATATCCAGTGAAATACAGTTGTATTCTTCCCCATGGAGCCCTTGCATTGTCCAAAATACTTTTATAGAAGACTGGGCCCTTATAAAACAATGGAAGTGTGGGAGAGAGCTCTAGAGAGGGAGGAGAAAGTTGGGAAAGTTTTGGGCTTTCCAGAGGCCCTTACGCAAACATGCAGCTTA
This sequence comes from Ahaetulla prasina, assembly GCF_028640845.1. NCBI lineage: Eukaryota > Metazoa > Chordata > Lepidosauria > Squamata > Colubridae > Ahaetulla > Ahaetulla prasina. The sequence goes on from NC_080541.1 coordinate 163,041,129, forward strand.
CTTAGAAATGTTTCTTATGAAATTATTTTCCTACCAATTTTTTTTCTTTGCAATGTTGAATCCACGGATTAGAACCAAATATGAAAATTTGGGGAGTGTCTTGCTTTTTTTAAAAAAAAAAAAATGGAATCATTATTTTGAGACTCACACAAACATATTCATGTTTTGCATTTTGAAAGAGTAGACTGACAAAACGCAAGGAAACGTGATTCAGTGATCATGCTCATGAAGACTGGAGAACAGTGGTGTCCAGCCTTGCCAACTTTTAAGACCCATAGATTTCAACTATCACAATTGCTGATAGTTGTATGCTGGCTGGGAAATTCTGGGAGTTGAAGTCCACAAGTCTTAAAATTGCCAAGGTTGGACACCCCTGCTCGAGAGACTGCATGGGATCCTAGAGCACCTCCAGTTGCTACCCTTTATGCTAAGACAATGGTGCAGTTTTCCTGCAGAAGCAGTGATACGGCCACTTGTGCTGAGGAGCACTTTGCACAAATTCCATTCTCTCTATTGTGCTGGAATCCTTGGCCTTTAATACAGATTAAGCCTCACTTAGCTCCCTTTAAGGAAACACATGCTGCCATTTTTCCCCTCGGGCATCTTTAATTCACTGATCTTAATAAAAACTACCTCTTTTTTTGCAGTGTTCTTTGGGAAGCTTACAACAAATTGGAGCCAGAACATACAATGTTTTTAGTGTTCTTGACACCATGAAAGCAGCATATTTAAGGGGACTAGAGTCTGTTAATATCTGGATTTACACACACACACACACACACACACACACACACACACACACACACACACACACACACACACAGACTTCTGTATTTGTCTTCTCCACATCGCCATTTCTTAACTTCAAATGTCTCTGTGTACAGTATAGCCTTGGTGCCACCCAAGGCCTTAATAATGATAATATTTCTCTAATGTCTATTACTGGGGGACTTGAGAGCACTCAACATTTATGAATACAGCCTTGCCACATTGCAGAGACAAATGAACTCTATTTTATAAAGTCCAATCTCACCAAGGCATTTAAAAAGATGAGATGCTTAACTGACATCACTGCTTAGTTGACCCACCTGAAGGTTTAAGCATATCTTATTTAAAAATAAGCACCTTATAGCTCTGTTTCATATTATGCACTTCACTGGCTTAAAATCAGGAGATTATGAGCTAGTGAGATAAAGGATCTTTTTCCATGGTCTTAAGGAATATTTCTGATCACCAGTTTTTCATAGAGATTCTTAAAGTTGTCTAAGTTAGACAGATGGAGGAAAAATCTACCATGAAAGCAGAAATATATCATGTGTTACACAGATTCATAGAATTTAAAAGACTGTTTAGACCAAATCCAATTCCTTGTTAGTGCAGGAATCAGAATTAAAGCACCCTGTCAGATGACTATGTGCTGAGCATTTCCAGCACCAGAGAGCCTTCCACTTCTTACGGTTATTTGTTCCATTATCTAACAAACTGCTTTTGCTCTTAAGATTTTCTGAACAATTAATCTTTCTCCCTCCCCCCACTCTCGTGATCTCTCTCGCTCCCCCTCCCTCCCTCCCTCCCTCCCTTCCCTCTCCTCCCTCTCTCCTTCACATAAGAAGTTGTAAGGTAGACTTATTCTCCCCTATCAACACTGATTGATCCTCAAATATGGAGGAGATCCACAATATATTGTGCCCCCCAATCCTAACCTCTGGAGCTGGTCCAAAAGGATATCATGGAAGATAGTATTGAAGGCTGAGGGGAGATCAAGAGAAGCAAGGACGAAATACTGCCATCCTGATTCTTCTAGTGGTCATGCAGGATTGTGACCAATGCCATCTCAGTTCCATACTGAATCTCAACTGCAAGGGGACCGCATGATCCGCTTCATACAGGGCCCTCTGAACCCTGCCTTAAAAAGACATGGCAAAGGTCCCTTTCCACTTGCTCATATCTAATGGGATCATGTTTGCAGTGGCATATGTGCATGTCTGCTTTTTTACTACACTGATAATGTTTAAAAGAAGACTTGATCCCAATCTGTAGTTAGTCAATCATTTAGAAAGAGTTTTTTCATCATACCCAGTATAGCTGTCCATATAGCATTGTTTCCAAAATATTTGGAAATGCACTTACATAAGCTATGAGCCTAATTTTATTCTTGGCCCTGAATTCACTACTTAAATACATGTGAGCAATAGATACGAATTAGGAGCAAAACTGCCCAACTGATGCAAGGATAGGAAAAACAGCATGTGTGTTTTCTTTCACAAAGTTTAGTTAAAGGCTAGGAAGATAAGTAGCTTGTCTGTCCTCACAGGCAGAGAGTGAACCGGGGAAGACAGCTAGTTCCCAATCTTGTGTCTTAAAACTCAAGGTAATACTTCCTTTTTCCTGAGCCTGAAGTCATTTCGCATTTCTATTGATATCTGAAATCTCCGTAGCTCAGCAGTGTGTTCTTGGTGCCAGACAGGCAGCCACACATCTTGATCAAATAGATTAGTTTTCCCTTGTGGTTATGATTTAGTTTTTAAAAGAAAACGAATAAAGGACATTTCAGCAATGAAGACTTAGCTTTCTGGGTGTCAGATGTGTTGAGTAGGGTTTTCTCATTCTTTATTGTTAACATGTACTGAACGGATAACATTCTTGCCTCATTTTTTTCCCTATCTTACTACATTTTTTTATACATGCTTTTTGTCTGTATATAGAAATTTTTAGCATAGATTTTTCAATTTTTAATCCAAACACTATACTTAATAAATGGTGTTGCTGTTTAAAAAATACTTTAAAGATAAGACCACCACAGTAGCAGTTTGTGCCTTATTTTAGAATGGAGTGTGGTTTATTAGAGAGTCCAGCTACATAAAGCAGGAATGAGCGTGGCCCAAAGATTAAACACAATCTCTGGTTGATATGTGTTGCCTGCTGAAGATCTCATAACTCTTTGTGATCTAGGAAGCCACTAATCAATGGCTGGCTGGGGAATTCTGGGAACTCTTCTTCATGCTGCAGAGGGTGAGAAATACTGCACTAATCAGTTAGTTGCATAAACCTGTAAATCTATTTGTGGGAGCCAGCAATGGCTTGGCTTCTCTTTCCCTACTTTTGCTTCTCTTTTTTTGTGCCCCACCCCCGCTTTTTGCTTCCTCTCTGTTACTAGTTGTTTTGCTGGGAGCAATGAAAAACCATGAGGGCTCCAATTTATTCATAGCAGACAAGACTAAAAATTCTTCTCATTGCTGGCTTTTGAATGCTCATTTTCTGTGATGTGCAAAGGCAGTTTCTAAGGTGTGACCTGGAAGCTGCTGGAGCCTTCGGTGCCCCAAAGATTGCTCATCTGTAGAAGATGATCAGGCTGAGCCAGTGGGCAGGGTCAATCATGTCATGAGTTTAGCTATTCTGTCACAAGAGACCTAAGTCCAGCTCCCCGTGAATTCCGTTGACTCTTAACTATTGCCAATTTGCCTTGACCATTAGTAGATCAGATTCTTGTGTACAGATAGCATGAAATAAATTCAGGAGTGATGGAAAGAGAAACCATACAAGCTTTGAGGATAGTGCTAGGTTTACTTTTCCCTCTCTTGTTCACTGGGGGAAAAAATCAAACATTTATTCATATATAGCATAGCTATGAGGAAAGTAAATCCATTATATCATCTATGGCAAACTAAACTTTTTTATGTTGTCAGAAAAATCTGTTGAACTGGATAGAATCCCAATTCCAGTGAAGATAAACGCAGATCAAAGTTGATGATTGAGATCAAGAATGTTAACATGATGGAAATCTTCTGATCTTGAAATTGGAGGTTATTTTAAAAACTGGCCATTAGTTAATGAAAAGAACTAAAAACTTAAAACAGGTCCCTACTGGATTGGACTCCTCACCCATCTAGCCTAGCAATCTGTTCTCACAGTGGCCAACCAACTGTACAAAGAAATCTTCCACTAACCTTCCATGGTCGTCATGACACATTTCATCTGGGCCCATAGCCATTGATCTGCATGACTTCCATGAATTGGTCCATACCTTTTGTGAAGCCAGCTAGGCTGGTATCCTGCATAACATCTCGTGATAGTAAATGCCAGGGTTATTTATCAATACTCAGAAACTCCTTTCAATATAATAGTCAATTAACACAAAAACAGAACAAAGCATTGAGTGTTCTATGTTCAAGAACAGCTATTAATGTTGAATTGAGATTATTTCTTCCATTTTGAATGCTAGAGGCATATTTAACACTCCTTCACCTCCCTTTCCCGCTCCTCCCCACCAAAGCACATAAAATTTAGCATGGCGCATGAAATTGGTTGTGGAACACAAAACATCTTTTTAGATTTTAACAACATTGATTTTAACTGCTGCAATGGTATCTGTTTTGCTATCCTGATAAGAATAGGTGTATCAAAAATAACTGCAAGAAGGGAAGGCAACTGAAGAAGGAACATAGTGTTTTATTTTTACTTTTGGATGTGGTATTCTATAATTATTTCTAATTAGTTACACTCAGGACATAAAACTTATGACTGTTCTTTAGCTTGGTACTGATGGAATGTCACATTATCATCACATGGTGAGGCATGAAATTTATTTACTTTACATAAACAACCTCTACTTAAAACAACTTAATTCAGAGCATTCCTTCATCAATGGACAGCATTATGTAGATCTTAGTATATCATTTTATGTTAGCAGCATAAAAAATAGCACCATTGTTTGCCCATGACTAGCATTTACAGTAAACAAAATGTTTTTTGAAGACAATGTAAGCAAACTTGAGAGCAGCTGCCAGGAGATGAAATCGAGTTGTGTTGCTGCTGTCTAAAGCATGCCATGTTTGTGTGTAGGATGGGTGCCGCATATTTCCAAAGGGAATTTTTGTTTCAGCATATGGAAGAGCAAATCCAAGCACAATTAACCTTTATCCTGCTGAGTCCCGGACAGTACTTGATCACTTGGGGAGAGGCTTGTGTCTTGTGCCAGATAGAAAAAGTGGTGCTTATCCACTGGGCAAATTCCAATTGATTAGAAAACAAATGGATCTGTTATAAATGGGTTTGCCATGTCCAAGACAAAGCACTGGAGTTTTGCAGTCTTTTTTTTTTTGTCTTTTTTTTTTAAAAAAAACCTGCCTTTTGAGTTTTGCAATATTATTATATTGCATTTAGCCTGATTTGGATAATCCATCTAATCCTGCTTTCTGCCATGAGGAGATCAAGCAGTGTTAAGCTAGCAGACTTTGCTTGTCCGCCCCAGTCAGTTTGCCATTTGCCACAATTGTATAGTGCTTCAGTAGCAACTGGTTGATCCCAAAAAGGTAGAATTGAAGGCCTTGGACAGGTAGAAGGCAAATAATGTCTAGGCCTGATATTTAGAGCAAGATAAACTACAAAGTACTTTATACCGAGTACTCTGGACTGTTATTTCTCAACCTTGGCAACTTTAAGGTAGGTGGACTTCAACTCCCAGAATTCCCCAGCCAATCTTAAAGTTGCTAATAGCGAAAAGCACTGCTCTAGACATTATGACATTTTTATGTCAGAAGAAAAAAAATGTCATATACCGTATTTTTCGGGATATAAGACACACTTTTTCCCTCCTTAAAAGAGGGTGAAAATTTGGGTGTGTCTTATACATCAAATGTAGCCACACCCACCCTCCCACTGGCCCCCACCCTTCAGCTTCCGCACATCCTCAAACGGAGTTTACAGAGAGCCTCTCAAGCAGCCTCCAAAAGGTCCATTTGAGAGGCTGCCATTACAAAGAGAAGCTCCTTTGCAAATGGAGCTTTTGGAGCTTTTGGAGGCTGCAAACGCAGCCTCTCAAACGGAGAGCCTCTCAAGCAGACTTTTGTTTTTTCTTATTTTCCTCCCCACAAAATAAGGTGCGTCTTATACTCCGGAGCATCTTATACTCTGAAAAATACAGTACTAAGAGACTTTGTTCAGAGGTACCTACATTGATTGGTCATGTTTTCCCCACCCAAATACTCATCCGGCCTAACTCGGCTTGACTTTCCAATCTAAGCAAGGTTGGCCAAATCCTACATCATCTGAAAAGTGTAGACCACAGACTTGCTGGTCATAGCAGTTGCCTTATATACTATTAGTTTCTCCATTAAAAAGGCTATGCTCTGAAATTGCTCTGAAGGGGATTCAAAGTACCATTGGCTGGAGATAATGGGCATTGTAGTCCCACACATCTGGATCATGGAAAACTGGATCATGGTAACTTAGTAATGCATTTTATAAATTTAGTCAATATAAGGAGGTTTTAAAAATGTTATTATTTGTTGTTATTTATTTATTTATTTATTATTATTTATTTAGTTACCTTTCTGCATTTCTTTCTATCTAAATCTTTTTTGCATTTGAAAATTGAAGCTGGTTATAAGATAGGATTTGTTATCTTTGTTACAATATCTTTCTTAATTTTTTTAATAATTTTAATACATTCCTAGAGTCAAACCTATACATGTATATTCAAAAGTAATCCCCAGTATGTTCAATATGGCTGATACTGTGATTTATTTCTCAGAAATAAATTCCAATAGCATGATATAAGATTGAAACTTTGCATTGCAACCCCATGCATGTCTACTCAGAGGTAAACTCCTCAGAGTTCAGTAGGACTTAGCCTCAGAAAACTGAAAACAACATTGTGGTCTCACTTCCCTTTGAAGACTGAACCACTCTTGAAATTATTTTGTAAGAAACTAAGTTTGGGCTGTATCGATTTTGTGTGGCATTTTTTGCTTTAGGTGAGATTTTAATCTGTCTAGCAGAGAAATGCTACTTAGTGGGAAGAAAAATGGTTAGTCCTCCATTATTCTTTTGGCCTCTGAATATTGTAGGCTATAATGCTTTTTTCACTGTATAAAATTTGGTCATCTTAATCTTTGGCCTAGCAGTAGTTAAGATGTCAATTTTAAAATACAACATTAGGGGTATGTAACGTCATAGTTTACAGTAATGTTAGATATTTTGAAAGCAAACAATGTTTCAAGTGTGGTTTAATGTTCTATATTTTCTAGATTAAATGTTACTTATCAAATTGACTGTGATACTCATTTATAAAAAATATATACATGAATATCTTCAATTATATTCAAAATCAACTATACAAATGCATTCAGACATACACTAGCTTACCAAATTGCATTCCTTTCAGGATTGCCTCATGAACTTGGATCCAATTGTTGTATGCTCTTATTTCTTATAGTTTTTTTTCAGCGAGCCTTACAATAATATAGGAATATGAATATCAAGTGAAGTGAAACCTTAAATTATAAAATGTTATCAGTACTGTGTTCTTACATGACTACAAATGCTCAGAAAGAATACCTGTTTCTTTTCTTTCAGACATGTAATGGTTATTTAAAATAAAACAGGGTGTGGGAAGGCACAACTGAGGCGATTAATAGCAATTACTTTTAAAGAGGTGTAAATAACTTGCTATCCAGACATTACAAATATCCAGGTGCTCTCTATGTGCTGATGACAACAAAATTGAAAAGAAAGACGGTAATAATTCTGACTGGTTTTCTCTGCAGAAGATATTGATTATTTGTGTGTGGTGAAGATTTGGAAAATTCAATTAAAGGAGTTGTGCAAAGGTTTCATAAATTTTCCTTGTACAGCGTGTACACAGACAATGTTGCGTATTAAATCAATGCAGCACTTCACAATATATTTTCTTTGAAACATAAAAATAAATAACATTTAAACAGTTCTGCTTACTACAGAAACAAGTTTTATTTTCTGTGAAGCATTTAGTCATGTGCTATCACTGACTCATACACATTTGCCAGCTGTAACAAATTTTATAGACATTTTCTCCAGAGACATAGTTCATGTACTATGAATTTTTAAATGAGCAAATGGTGAAGAGGAGATGTCAGCAATATAAAAATTGATCAGTTAAAAGATAAAAGCATAAGTAAAGAGATTTGTATGGTAGTCTTAATAGGTTTTATTAAATAAAAATACTATAAAAAGAACCATAATGAATAGTCTAAAGATTTTAACTGTGCTTGAGGGTTATGAAGAAAAATTATTCTGGCGCATTTAAGAAAAAAGAGGTTTTATATCAGCAGTCAAGTGACCATTTTTTCCCGCTATCTCCGCTTTCCCTATCCACTTTGGAGTTGCACGTGGCTTAAAATGCTCTAACTTTGCATGCACTTGCAAAAATCAAAGCAAAAATCCAGAATAAACTTTTAGAGAGCTCATGGTGTCTTGTGATTCTTATTGAGATTCTTATTGACTTTACCCAATAGTTACAAATGTCGCTTGAAGCTGAACATTCCATGTTACCTCTGGAAATTATCTTCCTACTTTTTCTTGGAGACAAAAAAGGAGGAGGGAAAGTGAAAAAAGTTTTAACAAAAGAGGCCCCTTTCTCTGTAATTGTGACTATAATAAAAGCAGGACAAAATGACTAATGCAATGGAAATGGAATGGGAATAACTTGGGGAGTGTATTGGATTTTGGATTTGGTGGTTTTTTTTTTAGTTAATCCAGCTTCATAGCTGTAAGACACAGTAACCCTTAAAAAGTAAATAAATACCCATTCTGGCCACTACTACTCAGTTGAAAAATCTTCAGCCTTCACATTTATTTGAATGTAATAGTAGTTGTACTCTGTAATGGCCCATTAATAAGTGGGAAGAACTGCAACTTGAGTGTGTTAAAACATCATGTTAAATATAAGTTGTTCTTGTTTTGCAGAGAATCTCCAACCTGCCAATAGCTTTGCATTTCTGAAATCTCTCATTGGCTAAGGTGAGGAGACATTAATCCTTTAAATGTGCAATATAGAAAATAATGTAATGGGAACTTTGGTGGGAATTATAGACCTCTGATAGCATTAAATTTTTAGTGTAATACAATTCATTAAAAACTGTTTCAAAAGTGTTCATCTGATTAGTCAATGGAAAAACAACTCAAATGTGATCATAATTATTTTCTCTGCAAATTGGTGATTCTCAAATGGCAAAATATTTTGCAAAAGAGATATTATGCTGTTTCAGATATGATGTAATTAAAAAAAGCATTCTTTAATCCAATCGTTGTAATTCCATCCTTGCAGAGTGAATCCCATTTTGTATGTATTTTAATGTGTATGTGTTTTCTGAGGTTTAATGTGATTTAATGTAATGTGATTTAATGTAATATGATTTTAATGTGTATATATAAATATTTGTTAGGATGTTAGTTTTAATTTTTTAAAAAATTGGATGGTCATCAAAGTGAAGTTGATAAGGATTCCAATCACTTTTGTGCCATATTCAAGAGTTTTACTTTTACATGGGTACTCAAGATGTACAGTTCGATATTTGTTTTTAGAAATGCATTTCATTCAGCTTTGATCAGATGGTCATACTTCAGAACCTATTTCAGTTTGCTTTTATAATTTTGTAAAATCACGTTGTGGTAGAGCAGTGCTAGTTAGAACAATTTTTCAAGAAGTAATCTTCATCAAGTTGAATATTATTTGTTCCCTTCTAAGTCAGGATAAGGTTGTATTCATTAAAGTATATAGTATTTTCAAGACCATGGTTTTCTTATTATCAAGCAAAATGTACATATAATACAGAATCAGCATTGTATCAATCCAGGCTGATTTATATTGGAATTTAAGATGGCACCCCTGTGCTTCAGCATCACTGAAAAGTGATTCTGAGTTGCATAGTGGCCTGCTCACCCTCTCATTCTATGAAATAAATATTGCTCCCTTGTTCGCTACCGTTGTAGCACCAGAGCAAGTGGACTGCAGTTTGCACTGCAACTCTGATGCTTATAACTCCTATATTAATAAATATAACTTTATTGAAGAGTACAGCAGTAAGAAAAACAACTAATAGTACTGTCTTAGGTTGTTCAACTAGAAAGAAAAATGCACTCTGAACTGCTCAAGGGATGAAAGACGCATATATACTTGGAGCTGAATCAGCAGAAGTTGAGCAACAAGACTTAGTGCAGCACAAAGCAAAAGCAGGGTGGTTTTTTTTGTTTTTGTTTTTTGCTGCCAGTAAGAAAGCAATAGAGTTTCTTCCTCCTTGGCATTTTGAAACACAGTCTGAAAGCTCAGCAGGACAGCACAAGAGCATGCACAAAGTGCATCCTAAACACTCAATAAGCTAAGAGAGGTTTGGCGATTTTAAGAATATCCTGATGCCTAGCTTTAGTAAGATACACAGAACGGGGATGCACACCAAAGCTCAACAAACAAACCAAAACAGCATCAGTAACTCTGCAAAGCACAATAATGCATGTATGAACACAGAACACACTTTTTGCATTACTTTTCTGCACAAGCAGGAATGTATGCTTATGAATAATGTAACTTGTTCATCCATGTGCACTTTTGATGCAGAAAAATTTAAAAAAAAGACCGAAGTGATTTCCCAACACCCCTGCAGCGGTTTTATTCCATTTGGCCATGTACTTTTCTTTCAATACTCTCCTCCTCTTATTCTATTTAGTGTAAATCAGTAGTAGAAGGTAAATGGGGAAAAGTTTGGAAAAAGAAACTTGCACATGAATAGAAAAACAACCCAGAACACAGCACTTAAAATGGTCAGAACATTGGAAACAATGAAAAAGCCAGGTGTTTTTTTTTTAAATTCACTCACCACAAATGTATTTTATTGAAATTACTATTAGATGTCAGAGCATTTTACATATTCTTAACACCAATCAGAGAGATGTTTTTCTCAGGTATGTCAATATCCTGTTATGAGTGCAATCCAGATCAGTTAATGTCTACAAGGCACCATTCCCATTGGCTTTGAGAGGTAGGCAGAAGGCAAGTGGCTGCTAGGGATCTACCAGTGAAAAAGCAGCCAGCCTTCAGTCACAGTAGACATCTATAGAGGCAACCTTGTCTCAGGAAGCACAGGTTAACTCTGCTACGAAATCATGGAGTATCACTGTTCCAGAGAATAGCCTTGCTCAGGATGCTGTTACGGTAGACACAACAGTTGCTGAGATCTAGTTGAGCACTCTATGAGTGCTGGCTGCCTACAACTTGTATCTTCTCATCTTGCTCAGGTAGTGCAAAATAAGAGTGTCCAATGTTACTATTTAAGTAAATGAACTCACTCTTGTTAATATTCAGCTTTCTGTGTACACCAAGCATGACGACAGTACATGAGTTCACTAATAATAACCTTAAATAAAGCGAGCAGGGTCCTGGTGGAGTCGAGTGGAGCCTTTGCTGAATGGCTTATGTAGCCATCCTCTTCCTTTCCATCGGGGACACTTCTGCAACCAGGAATGCACTCCACAGAGGAAGACTGATTAACAGAGTTTGTTAATGTGATTATTTCTCCTTACTGTCAGAAAATTCAAATGGTTCGTAAATGTACCACTTCCTACCTAGTAACAATAAAGGAGAATTCCAGTAGATTATGAGTTATTGTCAGGCTGACAGTTGACTGTGGCCCTCCAACAGCAGCAGCTGCAGTAGTAGTAGTAGGAATGCATGTTCTCACTGTATCTCATAATCCTTGAGTTTTTATTAGCAGAGTACATAATTAGAAAATAGAAAAATAACCTCCATTTATTGTAAAAAGGGGAGTTTGCTGAAGAGACATAAACTCATTTGTATTTTTATAGTAATCCATAATACATGTTTCAGAATCCAAGCTTTCCAACACTTAAGTGTCATTATTGGTTCTTGGTAGCTATAAGTTGCCTATTATCAAAGCACTTAAGAGCATTTATTTATTTGTGCCACATAGACCCAATAATCAGCATGAAATAACAGTGTTGTGTTAAACATAATCCTCTTTATTTTCTTGAAATATTAAGACATTTGGCTGTGCTCGCATTTTAAATAATAAACTAACATAGTAGTGAGCATTTGTATTGTAACAAATGTTTCCTTGCACATCAAGGAAAACGGGATATTTTACTTCCCAATGGTTTGTGTGTACTAGTATGTTTCATCTTTTAATTGTAATTAGCAATGGTAAACAATATAACATTGGTGCTATATCCTGTTATTTTAATCGTTTGTGTGTGTATGTGTGTTTTAAAAAACCCACAGGTCTTAAGAATATACCAAGCTTGGCTGCAAGATTCTCCAACTGCCTGATCCTACTTAAAAGGTTAAAAAAAAACCTTCCTGTAAATCTATCTCTCCAGCAAATACCAGCTAAGGATTGCTCAGTGTACCAGGCAGGTGCACAACTAGATACAGTTTCTTGCATCTAATTTAAACTTTACAATCTGTACAACCAGTTAATCTCAATGTAAATAATACACTTGCCATAGCCTTTTATGCAAATATGTAATGGTATAAATTGTATTCTTCTATATAGTTAAAAAACAACTAAGAAAACCTGCCCTATGTTAGTAAAAATTCTTTAATGAGCTTTTCATTACATTTTGAAAGAAGGCCTACTTTTAGAGATCGATGCTATTTCCCAGGCCTTCAAACAAACTGCAAATTTCACAGTAATTATATGCTCCATGCTGCCTCTGATGGCCTGCCAATTCTACCACAAACAATGAAGATGCCTTGCCAATTTACAGCACATTGTTTATCTTATCAGCACACACAAATTCAAGCAAATATGCCATTTATCTTTGTATATAATCCTTCATTTGTTAATAAAGACTTATGGGATCCAAGCATTGTGTATGTAATTACTATTTTAGCGATGTTGGTTTCCCAGTGAAGTTCAGTTTTTTTATTGTTAGTGAAACCATCCAACACCAGTATATGTTTTGTGTTATTGGAACTTAAACAACTAAATACATTAAAGGTCAATCCTTAAAAGGTTAAGTATTTTCGTGAAATAGTATTTGCAAACATAAAAATTAAGCTAGTTCTAATATAAGGTAATCCTTGTTTAATGTCCACTTGTTCAGAGATCATTTGAAATTACAGCACTGAACAAGGGGTACTTACCCATGGATCTTGTGACCACAGCAGCATCCTCTTGATAGCTTTTTGACCAGTTCTCAAATTTACAACCATACCAGCAGGATTTTGTGATCATGATTCAGGCACTTATGTGATGATTCAGGCACTTTGTAACTGGCTCATAATAATGTTGCAGCATCCCAAAGTCATGTGATCACCAGCTGTGACCTTTGCTACAGGTGTCTAACAAGGACAGTAGGGAAGCCATCAGATAGTTACAAATGGTCACATGACTGGGACATGACCACCTGGGATTCATCTAAATGACAGCAACACTGGGACAGCTGAAATTAATACTGTAAGTGTAGTCATGACACCACACATCTTATGACTGAATATCAAAATAGCAGCGCTGGAAGGAACCTTGGATGTCTTCAACCCCTGCTCAAGCAGTAGACCCTATACCATTTCAGATAAATGGTTGTCCACTCTCTTTTTAAAAACCTCCACTGATGGAGCACCCACAACTTCTGAAGGCAAGCTGTTCCACTGATTATTTTTTATTCCTGTCTCAATTACTGTTGGTGAGGACTACCTTTATATGCATTGGGACCCATAAATGATTTCACATTTCAGTTTGCATATTAGAGGCACATTTTTAAGACAGACAATTTTAAACGGAAGTAATGAAATGTTTTGTTTGCTTTATGAAAAACGTACTTTTCTAAATTACTAATAACTTAGTTTAGGAATAGCGAAGACTGGGAACTTGAAATCATTTTTCTAATTTCTTTAACTAGCACAATCTTTATTATTTATTATTTCTTTCTCTTACAAAAAAGAGAATGGAAAGAAAACAGATTGCTTCAGAAAACTTGTTACCAAGAAATTATTATAAAACAAAAGAGCAACGCATGTAAATCAATGTCTTGTGTACTTGTATAATTCAATAAAGATATTTGAGAACCTAGAATGTGAATTAAGCTTTTTTTAAAAAAAAGAACGTAACATTTATCTGTATGACTCTTAAAATTTAGAAATAATTAGGAAGGAAAAAACATCTCAGGATACTATATTTGGAACACATGTATGTGTCTCCCTAGAGCCATTGGGGCAAAGTCTCCATAGATAAGGAGGTTAATGAAATCAAAAGAATATTACAACAAGCTTTAGAAAAGGCCCATCTATACTTACTCAGGGTTAAATTGTATAAATATGCAGGAACAGGGCCTGTAGCAGTCTAATACTGGAAGCTAAAATTCAGGAGAATGAATGAATGCTTTACTATTGAATGGGCCTCCATAAGGGTTAAGTAGCCTATATATTCAGTAGGAAGAGCAAGACTACATACAAGTTTGACACCAACACAATCAGAAGCTGACTATCAATCACAAAGAGAACAGGCTTGGAGATGACTGGAGTTTTAAATTTGCATTTGCTCTTTGTACCTAAACCATTGTATCTTATAGCCCCTTTTCTTGTTTTTCTTCATGTTTAACTGTTTATGCCTTTTGAAAAGCTGCTCATGAGAAGGCACTATAGAAAAAGCATTTTAAAAAATAGTAGTTCTATTCTGTTTGTATAGAACTATTCTGTACCATATTGGCATGGTTGGGAAAAGTCACTATCTGGTTTTAAAATGTATGAATTAGAGTAGTGTAGTGGTTCTGGTGCTGGAGAGGCCCAGTTCAAGGTCACTGAATGACCTTGGTCCAGTCATACTTGGCTCAATCCCTCTCACAATGGTTATGGAGGAAATGGAAATTTGTCTTCCTGTGGAAAAGCTAGACATAAATTATAATAAAGTTTGATTTTAATACAGTAAAACTTTTATTTGATAATTTTCCATTTATCAGTTTTTTTCATTTTGACATTTCAGTGTTAAAAAGTAGTTTTTCCCCCTAAAATGTATGTATGTTGTATAAAAACACACACACTGAAGGACAGGATTGATCATAGTTTTAAAAACAGGAAAAGGGGAGTATTCATAAAAGGTAATTGCTAATCATGCATATCAACATGATTCCAAAGAACTTAATGTTTTACACCAAGTTATAACTCAATAGTACACAACATAGCTAGTTCTAAATTTCTTAATTACATTTGTTTCGCTGATTTTAGTAGAATTTACTTCTCTATAGAATGTCAACTACTAAAACCTCATAATTACCAGTTTTATGTTCTTTCCCCTTTTCAATAATAGCTGTGTAAATAAACACAGATACTATATATTTTTTATATTTCTATGAAAGGAGTATCATAACTCTCCCTGTACTGAAAGCCATCAGAAGGAGAAAGGAAGCAATGCCTATAATACTAAGCTTTTTTTATGCTAATGAGCACTTGCTCTTAACCTCCAATTACTGCGTGGGAATAAAACCATGACACCAGTACAGGTAGCCCTTGACTTATGATTGGTCACTTTGCAACTGTTCAAAGTTATGACAGATCCCCCAAATTATATCTAATTTGTGCGCAACAGAAGGATATCAAATTCAATGGTACTATTTAATTGGTATGCTTTAGTAAGGTTAAAATGGAATATCATTTTTCCATTCGTGTATTTCTAGTAGGTAGCTGAATCTAGAGAAAAATCTATGGAAAGTAGACCTATTGTGTCTGTATTTTAAAAAACTTTATCTAATATAAAAGTTTAAATCTATATCCGGTATTTGGAATAATGCTTGAAATGCCAGTGCAGCCTGAGGATGGTTATGACATATCAGTAAAAATCAGTATTACATGAAAATACTTGCCCATATACACAACAATCTCTTTCCTACCACTTTTGAATGAAACTAATCCTTCAGGAAGGAAAAGAACCAATGCAAATATGCATTTATCATTACTGTAATTCAACCCAGCCCCAAATCAGTTATCTGATCACTTTTACTTACCATTAATGCTAGGGATTTTGACTACATATGGTAGATGTCAAAGAGAACCCTGCCCATTACTTCAGAACTTAGAAGTTTACATGCATCTCTATTGAGGATATTCATATATAACAGAAAAGCAAAACTTTTAAATCTTCCATTGGTCAGAATGGAAATCTGACTAATCAAACAAACAATATTTTTTGTTAGGACCTTGTATTATAAAATTGCCTTCAATTGCCACATTTTTTTTTATTTACATTTATATCCCGCCCTTCTCCGAAGACTCAGGGCGGCTTACATTGTGTAAGGCAATAGTCTCATTCTATTTGTATATTTATATACAAAGTCAACTTATTGCCCCCCCCCCAACAATCTGGGTCCTCATTTTACCTACCTTATAAAGGATGGAAGGCTGAGTCAACCTTGGGCCTGGTGGGACTCGAGCCTGCAGTAATTGCAGGCAGCTGTGTTTTAATAACAGGCTATCTTACAGCCTGAGCCACACCGCGGCCCACCACATTATGAAGAAGCAAGTGTCTTACAAGACAATATGCAAAATAACCTGATTTTGCAACATGATTTGAGCTTTTCTGAGTGATCTATTAAGCATTCTAGTTTTAGTGCTGCACTGAGGTTTTCTTTCTCTCAGTCTACTGAAGGATGAAGGCCTTTTAGTTCAGCACATTGGTAGATTGTTTTTCAACTTTCCAGTCAGAAGAGAAAGCTTGGCTGGCCCAAAATTACACAACCAGCTTCCATGCCTATGAAAAGACTAGAACTCAGGTTTCCCTATTCCTAAATCAATTATCTGAACCCTAATTACACAATGACTCATATGTTTATGTGGGAAAATCTCCCAATACTATAAGGTTTACATGTTGATATACATGGAAAGTATTAACCACTGCTATACACTGTAATTCTTGTTATGGCCTTCAGATATTATTGAGGTTAATACTGAAATAAGACTGTCAGGAAAGGATGAACGGATACTGAATCACTTGACACTTGACCATGATGATTTTAAGCTTATAATAGAGAGGATATTGAAATTTAGTATAAGGCAATTTATTATGTGTAATCAAATACACTGTAAGAGATAGCACTTAGTAGCAATAGACATGAGTAATTGCTGTAACATACAATCAGTAACGTCAACATGTTTTATTTTGGGAAGTACATTAAACCAATTCAATCATAACATTATTAAATTATTAGGGTATTATATCTGTTTAAAATAAACTTGCACAGATTGTTGAGATGCTTCTTATTTTCTGGATTCATTTTGAACTTACTGTCAAGTGTCAAGGATTCTTTTTTTACTGCACAGAAAAGAGCAGTAAGCACAAGTCTCTTGTGAACAGCACATATTAACATGTAAATATTTTCATCTGGCTTTTCTTAGAAAATACATGAAATGACAAAAAGAATTGCATTCCATTATAGAACGCTTTAAGGCAAACGTCTATGGAAACATAAATGGCATGTCCCAAGTAACAGCTATTAATTTTCCAAGTCGGCACTTGAAATTAATTTATTTTTTTCTGGTTTCGACTATCTTTTGATTCCCACATTGCAATGATGTTAAAATACAGTAAGAAAAAGAGAAAGTGTAAGCAGGATACAACAGAGACAGCTACTGGAAATAAATCTGGTAGATGCTTTGGAGGTTCCATCATGGCACTCATTAAAGTCAGGATGCTCATCAGAGTTATTGAGATGAAAAACTGAATGTTGGGGTACGAGAAGAGAAAAGGCATCATGGTTACTACAGTTTTTCCCAATAAGTGGTTTCATTGGGTGTTGTTTTCATCACCCTTACATAGGAAATTGAGTGGCTTATAAATTTAATAAATAAATAAATATTTCAATGAATTCAATGCCTCTGCAGCATAACATCATATTTACCAGTTGCCAGGGTTGATCCTATTAAAATACCATTAAATATACACATTTTTCAAGTAGAAAAATAATCCTACTATTGCTGATGTATATAAAGTGCTCACTGCATTACTAACGTGGTAACACACAGGGATCAAGGAGTTAAATTAGTCAACTTGAAGGATTATAAGATGCTAGATGCTGCTCATAAATAATGCTGGAAAGTGTTCTAGCAATTGTTTGATAAAAGCATTACTGAATAATATAATTCAATAGTTTAACTGAGGAAGTTTGGCAGCTTAATATAGTGGTTTGTGCTTTGGTAAGAAAAACACGCAAAGCCTGAATATGCTCAGTAAAATTAGTGCACATAATATATTTTTGTAAGTTACTTACTGAACTCTTCATAACTTTTGAAAATGTCTTAAACCAAGTAAAGTATTTCCTTAGGTAACTGGAAAGTTTTTTTAACTGCAGATCTTCTTCAGATGTTTTTTCAAATATTGAAAAAGAAGTTGTACACACCAGGAGGAAAGCCAACATTGTGACAGTGTAAGACAAAAGAAGGCCATCCTTTAATAGAAGAGGAAGCATGCTGTAAAGGGAAACATGAATTACTACGAATTCTAGCAAGGTTATACAAGCCAAAAAAATTACAATGTAAAATAAATCTTAAAATGTCTTCTCAAAGTACAAAGAATTGTTTAGAAATAACACTCAAACTCACCTGAAAGTTGAAACTAGAAGAAACCATGTAGATATAAAAGGAATTTCATGTATAACTAAGCAGACTGGTCTAAAGGGAAAACAGAAATATAAGCTCAAAAGCATTGTTTAAGAACCATAGTAACTTTTCAGCTGCTGCTTCCCTTTTAATCATAAAAGAATATTAGGACAACAAAATAAATGGATTAGTGCTCTAAATAATGGATCTTTCTATAGGAGTAAGCAATACTTCATGTCCTTGATACCTCTGCAATAAAAGAATCTGCCTGCATGGTCACTGCTGATCAGCTATAGCTTCAATGCATACTCAGTATTCTGGGACCTAAGAAAAGTCCATGATTTCACCTTCCGGATTCTATTAAAATGAAGAGCAGAAATTCATGGACACACAACTCACATGTTATACAAATGTACTGGTCCTTCTGTAGGAGCTTGAATCTTATTCTATAAACTTTTTGTTAGCACTACAGTTTTCCTCACCCATATTTCCAGTGTTTTTATATAATAATTAAAGTATTTTAATATAAAATACTACTTACACTGAAACAAGAAGAACAGATTTTTCATGCACTTGGAATGAGAAGAGGAAGAAAGACAATGAACAGCAAACCTTTGAAAAAGAAAATTAAGACTTAAATGCTAGACAAGATCTGCTTTTACTTTTATTGACAGGTCTATGTAGAGCATTTTTGTGCTATTAGTCATGGCCAATCAGCTCCACACTTTTATTACCAAAAGCTTTTATTTATATCATAAAATATGGCTACTTTGCCAAGGCTCACAATATGATAAAGAGCTTTAAATTAGTAGCATGTCTACCTGGATAGCTTTATTAGCTGATTAGTTGTTGATGAGAGCATGAACCATCAACCAGGTAAGTGACTCACCAGGGCATCTAAACAAATCAACATAACTCACAAATCATTGATCTAAAACTTAAGCGATCTAGACAAATTGAGAAGGATTTAAAATAGGCTTCTGGTATGGTAGAGCTCTACTTTTCCTCTCTGATTTGAAATACTAAATTTGGCTAAAAAGTTTTATGATCAGTTTTTATTATCCCTTTAAGTTTTTCAGTGTTCTGACAAATATTGCAGGTAACAGTCCAATGTCAAAGACCAATAACAGTGCAAGAGTTTATCGTTTAGAATCTATGACAATTCGCCATGGGCAACTTGCCACGGCCAACTCACCAGGGCTAAATCGCCATGGCCAACTTGCTGCAGGACAATTGGCCATGGCCATCTCGCTACAGGACAACTCACTGCTGGACAAGAGTTACACTAATACCAAAGAAATGGTGGAACAGAATCATTGAAGAAAGGATGCACAAGGAAGGACAGATGTGAATGGCAAAAATTAAAATATTTTTTATTTATTTTAAATAATTAAATAGAATTGTTAAATTGTCCACGGTGATTTGTCCCACAGTGAGCTGGCCATGGCGAGATGTCCATGAAATGAGTTGTCCATGAAGAGTGGGCTGCAGAGAGTTGGTTGTGGCAAGTTGGCTATGGCAAGTTGTCCCATTTCCCATCATTTAAACCATGTTTACTGTTCAATGAGATATTGTGAATGAGGTTAACATGGATTATTTTATTGCCAAATAACTCCATGGACATTATAAATAGACTATTCTAATAATGTCTATGGAGTAAAATATCTCCTAACTTTTTGTGCATGTAGTTGATGACAGATTAGAGACCATAGGAAAATAGGAATAGGAAAATAGCTAGCTCCAACAGAAGAGAATATATGTGGTTCACAGGGTTGAACTGTGGAGTTCTTGATGCTCTCTGATCTTGGTTTGATTCAGGATATTTCATTAGCCAACTAAGTAACATCATCAGTGCCATAATTATATGCCATAATCATGATGTTACCTAGGTGGGTAATGAAATGTTTGCAAGTAAACAACCAAGTTTAGAGAGCATCAAGGACTCCACAAATCAAGCTCTCTTCCACTTTATGATGATTCCCAATACTACAGTGTAATTTGTATCTTTGCTGAATAAATATTTCATTCCAAAATTGTTTTTATCAATTTTACTATGTTACTTTCTTTCAGTAATAGAAAATTAAAGGATTTCTTTGCAAAAGAAAAAAAAGGAACAAAACATGGAGTTTTAAGTTGCCACTGATGGCCACCTTTAGAAAGAAATGTTTTATTTATTTTATTTTGTTTATTAGAGTTCTACCTCACCTTTATTACTTTTTAAGTAACCCACGGCAGCGAGCATACATATCAAACATAGATAATACTCCTTATTCTCCTATTTTCTCCACCACACACACTGTGAGTAGTGTTGGGCTGAGAGAGTGAGTGACCCAAGGTAACCCAGTTGGCTTTCACATCTAAGGCAGGACTAGAACTCATGGTTTCTAGGCCAACACCTTCACACACACACACACACACACACACACACACACACACACACGGAAGAATAAATAAATGAGAGGAAGCATGCAGAATGTAATTTCTTAAATTCTTTCCAACTCCCTAGTCTCCATGCTAGATGATCCATGATCCAATGAAGCAGGAAAGGGGGCGTTAAGGATGAAGAAGTCAGCAGCATTTAGCCCAACTGATTGTTTTATAGGGAATCACTGATTGGAATTGTTCTTTTCCCCTTTCTACATCTCTATCAACTATAACAGATAAAGAAAAGAGATTATTACATATTACAAAACTATGAACTTTTATGTTTAAATATGTGTTATTATATACTTACCAAGCTATATTTAAATCCTCTGAGCGAAGGTTGCAGAGTCAGTTTTATGCAACTGGGAAGTACAGTCAGGAATGTTAAAGCAAAACTAAAAATAAAGTAATAATATCATATTAAAACCATTAATTTCAATAACCAGATTAATTCTGAATCAAGAATCAGATGAGAATTGTTTAGGAACACTTTGGTATTGCTCAGTTTTTATAGTTATTGAAGACAAATAAGATTCTTTTCATTATGATGATGTTATTGATTCAACTAAATCAGAATCAGTCACAAATGAATAAACCAGCAAGCAGAGAACAGCTCCACAAATGAATAAACCAGCAAGCAGAGAACAGCTCCACAAATGAATAAAGCAGCAAGCAGAGAACAGCTCCACAAATGAATAAAGCAGCAAGCAGAGAACAGCTCCACAAATGAATAAACCAGCAAGCAGAGAACAGCTCCACAAATGAATAAACCAGCAAGCAGAGAACAGCTCCACAAATGAATAAAGCAGCAAGCAGAGAACAGCTCCACAAATGAATAAAGCAGCAAGCAGAGAACAGCTCCACAAATGAATAAACCAGCAAGCAGAGAACAGCTCCACAAAATGTTGAAATAATATTTTTATTTATTTTTAAATAATTAAATAGAATTGTTAAATTGTCCACGGTGATTTGTCCCACAGTGAGCTGGCCATGGCGAGATGTCCATGAAATGAGTTGTCCATGAAGAGTGGGCTGCAGAGAGTTGGTTGTGGCAAGTTGGCTATGGCAAGTTGTCCCATTTCCCATCATTTAAACCATGTTTACTGTTCAATGAGATATTGTGAATGAGGTTAACATGGATTATTTTATTGCCAAATAACTCCATGGACATTATAAATAGACTATTCTAATAATGTCTATGGAGTAAAATATCTCCTAACTTTTTGTGCATGTAGTTGATGACAGATTAGAGACCATAGGAAAATAGGAATAGGAAAATAGCTAGCTCCAACAGAAGAGAATATATGTGGTTCACAGGGTTGAACTGTGGAGTTCTTGATGCTCTCTGATCTTGGTTTGATTCAGGATATTTCATTAGCCAACTAAGTAACATCATCAGTGCCATAATTATATGCCATAATCATGATGTTACCTAGGTGGGTAATGAAATGTTTGCAAGTAAACAACCAAGTTTAGAGAGCATCAAGGACTCCACAAATCAAGCTCTCTTCCACTTTATGATGATTCCCAATACTACAGTGTAATTTGTATCTTTGCTGAATAAATATTTCATTCCAAAATTGTTTTTATCAATTTTACTATGTTACTTTCTTTCAGTAATAGAAAATTAAAGGATTTCTTTGCAAAAGAAAAAAAAGGAACAAAACATGGAGTTTTAAGTTGCCACTGATGGCCACCTTTAGAAAGAAATGTTTTATTTATTTTATTTTGTTTATTAGAGTTCTATCTCACCTTTATTACTTTTTAAGTAACCCACGGCAGCGAGCATACATATCAAACATAGATAATACTCCTTATTCTCCTATTTTCTCCACCACACACACTGTGAGTAGTGTTGGGCTGAGAGAGTGAGTGACCCAAGGTAACCCAGTTGGCTTTCACGTCTAAGGCAGGACTAGAACTCATGGTTTCTAGGCCAACACCTTCACACACACACACACACGGAAGAATAAATAAATGAGAGGAAGCATGCAGAATGTAATTTCTTAAATTCTTTCCAACTCCCTAGTCTCCATGCTAGATGATCCATGATCCAATGAAGCAGGAAAGGGGGCGTTAAGGATGAAGAAGTCAGCAGCATTTAGCCCAACTGATTGTTTTATAGGGAATCACTGATTGGAATTGTTCTTTTCCCCTTTCTACATCTCTATCAACTATAACAGATAAAGAAAAGAGATTATTACATATTACAAAACTATGAACTTTTATGTTTAAATATGTGTTATTATATACTTACCAAGCTATATTTAAATCCTCTGAGCGAAGGTTGCAGAGTCAGTTTTATGCAACTGGGAAGTACAGTCAGGAATGTTAAAGCAAAACTAAAAATAAAGTAATAATATCATATTAAAACCATTAATTTCAATAACCAGATTAATTCTGAATCAAGAATCAGATGAGAATTGTTTAGGAACACTTTGGTATTGCTCAGTTTTTATAGTTATTGAAGACAAATAAGATTCCTTTCATTATGATGATGTTATTGATTCAACTAAATCAGAATCAGTCACAAATGAATAAACCAGCAAGCAGAGAACAGCTCCACAAATGAATAAACCAGCAAGCAGAGAACAGCTCCACAAAATGTTGAAATAATATTTTTTATTAAAGCCGTTTAACTATATAATTCTATATAGTTCTATATAACATAAATAATTCTAAATCTAAATTATTCTAAATTATTTATGTTTTTTGAAATGCATCTTTTGCTAAAGCCATAATAGGAAACTGCTTGGGGAGTTTGATATTTACATACCTTAATTTAAGTTGTGTTTCTCTTGTCAGGATTGTCTTTATTTTGAAAAGAATGCTTACAGCGCACCAAATATTGGCTACTTTATCCTGAAAATATATTTAATGTTTTGCATTATTTTGAAGATAAAGCATAATTTTATATACATGGAATGGTAGAAATAATCTACATGAAATTAAACGTATCTGTGTAGCCTTCTCATAAAATCATAGATTTTTGAGACCACAGACGTCAATGCTACACAACTACTTATGAATATATATTATCCATATTTTAAAAAGCAACATGAAACATTTTTTCAAATGTGAAGCTAACTACATTCTGCCACATTCTCTTACTAGTACATATTTAGCACCGCCTGCTAGCTGCCAGCAATGACAGAGTTAACCCCTAATAAATCACGAAGTCTAAAGACATTAGCAGTTGTGCTAGGATCACTTTCCAAATTAAATTTGTAACCACACAGCTAGCATACTCATGAAACTCATCCCTAAACAGCTGCTTGAAGCACAGCTGTGTAGACATAACAGCAAGAAAGCTACTACAAACAACTGAACAATCTCCTTGTTCTCTTACAAGAATACAGAACACACACTGCAAACTTGCTGAAGGTGACAAGTGCTTGGCAGCAGCACCAACATATAAGGTGCCAGCTTAATAGCCAGTGAAGTTTTACAATTATCAGCACCGAAGACATGTCTGTAAATGGGAATCAATTCAAAGAACCTGTCATAGGCACCCCAGGATAAACTTACTGTGCATTGCTTAGTAGACGGTTTCTTAGTTTACCCAGATTAATATCCCAATCAGCCACTCCTGTGCCAGCTTTAAAAATCTAAACACTAAATAAACTGTGTGAAGTTTTTAAATCATACAGACCCATTTCATTAAAATCTACAATATGTTTCTTTTGTTTTTAAAGCATAAAGTGAGATTAACAGTCAGAAAAACAACCTGCCTGACAGTCTTTTGGCTTATGAATTTCTATTCTTCATGTCACATTTCTATTTCTATTTCACCGTGTAACATTTCAGTCAGTATATGACTAGGGAATAAGATCCTAAGTGTTTCTTACGATTGCCATCACCACTGCTGTACTTAATGATTTTCAGATGTGAGTCTGCTGCAAAGTGTATCACTATTTCTCTGTCTGGTGCAAACAAATTAATAAAAGTAATACTAGTAATAAAACCATCCAGTTTATCATAAACATCTTAAGGCTTTACTTCAGCCAAGCAAATTTTAAATTTTCCAACAGGACAAATTTAAATCATGCAAATTTGAGCATCAACCCAACCTCTATTTTGGAAGATTTTTTTTTTAAAAAAGAAACACTGAATTCATTTTTTTTATAATGAATTATTTTTTAAAATCTCTAGATTGTGCAAGGACATTGTTTATTATTGTGGAATATATTTGAAAAATGTATGCCTGAACTATAGATCTGACGATGGGATTAATTCTATTTGTATAATATCCTAGAAGATGCCAGCTGAGCTAGGGGTTAAATGCTGGATTAAATAACTGGCAAGAAATGACAGTCAGAGAAGCCAGATCATATTACTAGCCTTCTGGTGTATCTTCCATATGAAATCCCTAAGGGTCAAAGTGAAGGTTTCTCAAGGGAGCTAAAAATATAAAACATTTACAAGAAGCTTGGGAGGGGGAACATGAGGCATACCTCAAACAAACCTCGATCTACTGGAAAGAGTCTTCTGAGCACTTGCAAAATTTGTCCAATGTCTGTACAAAATGGGAGCCAGCAGATCGCAAAAGAAAAAGTGACAATAAAAGACAGTTTCATCAACAACCATAATCTGTAAGAAAAAGGGGGGGAAAAATCAAGCCTCAAAGAAAAAGAATTTTTATGTATAGTACTTTCAAAGTTAAAGTTTACTTTTCCAAGTAGGAAACCTGTTAGAAAAGTTAAGAACCTGTCATAGGCACCCCAGGATAAACTTACTGTGCATTGCTTAGTAGACGGTTTCTTAGTTTACCCAGATTAATATCCCAATCAGCCACTCCTGTGCCAGCTTTAAAAATCTAAACACTAAATAAACTGTGTGAAGTTTTTAAATCATACAGACCCATTTCATTAAAATCTACAATATGTTTCTTTTGTTTTTAAAGCATAAAGTGAGATTAACAGTCAGAAAAACAACCTGCCTGACAGTCTTTTGGCTTATGAATTTCTATTCTTCATGTCACATTTCTATTTCTATTTCACCGTGTAACATTTCAGTCAGTATATGACTAGGGAATAAGATCCTAAGTGTTTCTTATGATTGCCATCACCACTGCTGTACTTAATGATTTTCAGATGTGAGTCTGCTGCAAAGTGTATCACTATTTCTCTGTCTGGTGCAAACAAATTAATAAAAGTAATACTAGTAATAAAACCATCCAGTTTATCATAAACATCTTAAGGCTTTACTTCAGCCAAGCAAATTTTAAATTTTCCAACAGGACAAATTTAAATCATGCAAATTTGAGCATCAACCCAACCTCTATTTTGGAAGATTTTTTTTTTTAAAAAGAAACACTGAATTCATTTTTTTTATAATGAATTATTTTTTTAAATCTCTAGATTGTGCAAGGACATTGTTTATTATTGTGGAATATATTTGAAAAATGTATGCCTGAACTATAGATCTGACGATGGGATTAATTCTATTTGTATAATATCCTAGAAGATGCCAGCTGAGCTAGGGGTTAAATGCTGGATTAAATAACTGGCAAGAAATGACAGTCAGAGAAGCCAGATCATATTACTAGCCTTCTGGTGTATCTTCCATATGAAATCCCTAAGGGTCAAAGTGAAGGTTTCTCAAGGGAGCTAAAAATATAAAACATTTACAAGAAGCTTGGGAGGGGGAACATGAGGCATACCTCAAACAAACCTCGATCTACTGGAAAGAGTCTTCTGAGCACTTGCAAAATTTGTCCAATGTCTGTACAAAATGGGAGCCAGCAGATCGCAAAAGAAAAAGTGACAATAAAAGACAGTTTCATCAACAACCATAATCTGTAAGAAAAAGGGGGGGAAAAATCAAGCCTCAAAGAAAAAGAATTTTTATGTATAGTACTTTCAAAGTTAAAGTTTACTTTTCCAAGTAGGAAACCTGTTAGAAAAGTTAAGAAACTGTTAAATATGCTCTCCCTGCCTCCCCCAAGAACAAGAAAAACATTCTAAACTCTTATCTTCTAAATATGGGTGTACATTTGTGACCTGTGCTTAACTAATGACAGGTGTTGAAGAGAAAAGATAGTTGTGTGTATTTTGATACACTATAGACACTCTTAAAACTATTTAGTATGTTATTTAATGACTTAGGAGAAACATGCTTCTCTGGGGGAAGGGGGATGATAATGACATGAATCCCTACTGCAAAAGCTAATCAAGAAATGAATGACATGGACAAATTCCCAAGGCAAAACAGCCTAAGTGCATTCCAGGACCATTTTCTGGATGGCAGCTTGTAAAGATACTCACCCTTTGCCCATCAGGCCTTTCTTGAAGCACTTTCCCAGCAGGTAGCAGAAGAAGGGCAAAGCATGGTAGAGCTCCATTTGTTTGTAGTTTATAGCAAAACAAAATGCTACGGAGCCCAAGAGGTCAAAGTCATAAGAGAGAAACAGGACTCCCCACAAAGCAAGACCAAGACTCACAGAATTATATATGTTGGTTCTGTTAAGGACAACAATCTGTAAAGAGCTTGCTAATGAAGAATATGCAACTGGAACAGGATTCTATTGGTTGTCTGCTGCCACCAATACCTACCTGATGCTGCAACATCATTCTGAGATGGCATGAAAAGAATCTTTATGTCTTAAAATAATAAAATGGAGCAGAAAAATGTAGCTTTCACTCTAGCTGTGCCACATGTTGCTTTGACTACCCTCCCCCGCTCGCCTTTTCTTACCACATAGCAGCAGACCCATTCCACAATATCCACGCATTGCAAAACATTGTCTTCACAGAATAAAAAAAAAGATACTGAAAATGTCCATAGTCAATCAGAATGAGACCTGGATAAAGCAATGTGCAGAGAGCACTAGAAATCTGAGAACAACAACAACAAAATAAATAATACAGGTAAAATGTGAATATTTATTTTCTCTAGAAAGATTATACTGGAACTGTCAACCTATTGAACTTCTTCCATCTAAAAAGATGCAAACAAAGTAGAGTTAAATCTACTGCGATGGATACTATTTTTTATTATTTTTCAAAAGTATAACTCAATTACTTCACATGTTTAATGTTTGTTTATTATTAACCTTTGTTCACAAACTCACAGCACTCCTGTCTTCCATTTCCCCCCACCACTATTCTGTAAGGTAGGTTGGAACAAGAGAATGTGATGGTTCCAAAGTCAGTCAGTGAGTTTCCATTGCTGAGGGTACCCTTGTGACTCAGAAATATAAAATGATCATGACACACAGACATTTTACTACAATAAGATCTGAGATTTGCTTGGCCCAAGGAATTACCAGTTATCTGATAGAAACACCCACTAGACAAGAATGACATGCCTCTCTGATGATTTTATGGATGAAATCATTCACAGCTGCTCTGAATTGGATGCCACGTGGACACGGATCTCATAAAATGACAAAGGTAGTTTCTTGTAGTGGTACCTGGGAGATTTTTGAGCCAGTGATTCCCAAAGAAGTAGATAAGGTTCTCTGTAAACTTATCACTGCCATTTCTGGATTTGACCCCGATCCTGTTAGCTAGTTAAAACAGGATATCTTTGAGATTATCTATCCCATATAAAACTTCTAGTGCCAGGAATAATATATCCTCCCCCTATTTTTCGCACAACCACCACCCTGTGAGGTAGGTTGGGCTGAAAGAAAGTGACTGGCCCAAAGTCATCTAACCTGCTTTAATCGCTATGGTGGGACTACAACTCACCATCTCCCACTTTCTAGCCTGGTACTTTAACCACTAGACCAAACTGGCTCTGTGTTAATCATATTTTATAATTATGCTGTATGTTTTTAATTACTGTATTTACTCCCAAAAAGAGGGTGAATATCTGGGTTTGTTTTTTTTAATTTACATTTATATCCCGCCCTTCTCCGAAGACTCAGGGCGGCTTACAGTGTATAAGGTAATAGTCTCATTCTATTTGTATATTTACAAAGTCAACTTATTGCCCGCCCAACAATCTGGGTCCTCATTTTACCTACCTTATAAAGGATGGAAGGCTGAGTCAACCTTGGGCCGGGCTTGAACCTGCAGTAATTGCAGGCTGCTGTGTTCTAATAACAGGCTTCTTACCAGCCTGAGCTACCACGGCCCCACCCTTTGGACATTTGTGTGTCTTGTACTATGAATATAGCCCCACCCATCCGCCAGCCCCCACCCTTTGGACATTTTCGGGCAGTTCCAGGCGGCAGGGATCTGGGACGGGGCATAGCCTGTCCTGAAGTGGAACAAACCTCTTCGGAACACTTTGGGGGAGGATCTGCCCGGCGGCTTTGGTGAACAAGGCGGGCCCTATGGTTCGCAGCTGGTCACCTCTCTGGCCGCCCAGCAGGCAGCTCAGGCCAGACAATGGTCGCGATGACTTCACTCCCCTGCAACGCGAGGAGCCACTACTGCAACCACTGCTTAAGCCCTCTTTATGCCCAGGAGCCAAGCCGAGCCAAGTGGGAGCCATGAAACGTCCCTTCTTTCCAGCCACCGCTGCCCATTGGCCCGATTCCCCAATGCAATTTTCAGAGCCGCGTTTCAGGCAGTGGCCAGTTCCCCTGCAATGTGCAGCGGGGAACCAGGAATCATTTTGGATTTGGGGAGGGGATCTCGGCGCTGCTGCCTGAAAATGCTCCTTCCCATTGTACACTGCAGAGCCGCGCACCCTTACCCTCCTTCTCAGCAGATTCACCTCTTTCCTCATGGCCAGATTTGCCGCCTAAAATGCGAAGCACTTTTTTTGCCTCTGCACAAGGCAAAATCCTGGTCAGGATTTCTTGATTCCAAAGGAAAGCATTTTCAGGCAGCAGCCCCATGATCTCATTCCTGATTCCAAAAGTGGGGTGTGCAGAGGTAAAAAAAGTGCTTCAGGGTTTAGGCGGCAAATCTGGCCATGAGGAAAGAGGTGAGTCTGCTGAGAAGGAGGATGAGGGTGCGCGGCTCTGCAATGTGCAATGGGAAGGAGCATTTTCAGGCAGCAGCACTGAGATACCCTCCCCGAATCCAAAATGCTTCCCAGTTCCCCGCTGCACATTGCAGGGGAACTGGCCGCCGCCTGAAACGCGGCTCTGAAAATTGCATTGGGGAATCGGGCCAATGGGCAGCGGTGGCTGGAAAGGAGGGATGTTTCATGGCTCCCGCTCGGCTCGGCTTGGCTCCTGGGAGTAGAGAGGGCTTAGGCGGTGGCGTCAGCAGTGGCTCCTCACATTGCTGGGGAGTGAAGTCATCGCGACCATTGTCTGGCCTGAGCTGCCTGCTGGACAGCCAGAGGGATGACCAGCCGCGAACCATGGGGCCCGCCTTGTTTGCCGAAGCTGCTGGGCAGATTCCCCCCACCCTGACCATCCTGAAGAGGTGTATTCCTCAGGCTCCCCACAGAGCTATCGGTAGGAAAATGGGGGCATCTCAGGAGCAGAGCCTTCGGTGCCAAGTTCCTCTTTTGCCCCCATGAAAATCATCCCCCACCCCACTCATTCCAGTTAAACACATGAAGACTTATATGGTTTGTTTTAAACAGATAAAAAGATCTGTGCCGCTCGCTATCAAAATCAAGTGGAAGTCTGGACATGGCTGATCTTGATGCTGAAAGATAGAGGCAGAATTCTTTTTTTCTTGTTTTCCTCCCGAAAAATTAAGGTGCGTTTTATACTCTGAAAAATACGGTATAAATCTTGTTCATTTTACATAAATAGACATGTATTTGTTTCTTGTGAAACACTAATGAACATTGTTAAATTAATGTTTTTAATCATAATTGGACTAATATTGTTTATCTGATTATTTACTACATTCTTTACTTTTTTACATAGAAACAACATTATTTGTTACAAAGAAAAATATACTAACCTTCTTTTTTACCGATGTCTCTTTTAAATAACAGCAATATAAGATTACTGCAGGAATATAAACTAGCATATCAGCAACAAGAACTGCAAGACAGAAAAATTATATACAACAGTCAAACCAATATTTCTCATAACTCTAATTCTGCTTTTCCTTAGTTGTTATCATTATGAATCATTTACGGAATTTCCCTTCATACTTTTTCCCTGCATGTTATGGCTCAAGAATGCAACCTGATCAAATGGGCACCATCCACAGCTAGAAGGTTGCCACTTTGCCTCTTTTTTACTGAAAAAAGCCCTAATAAACATTCCATTGAAATGATCTAATCAAGTTTAAACTACCATGGCCAAAATGAGTAAGGCTTATCCACATCCACATTTTCTGTCCATATTTCATACATACTTAGTGCTTGATGGGATTATTGCTGTAAGGGTTCCTCCCCAAATAATGATCCTGGGTGGCTGCTTGGTTTAATGAAAAGTCCAAAGGGACATCTACAAGCAGCAGTCACAGAAAAACCAGAAATGCATCAGACCAGGTACTGATAAAAGTTCATTTTTAAGCTGCATATCAACAGCAAGAGAAACAGCATGATTTCTCTGCACTTTTTCTCCCAGCAGCCTCAATCAAAGCTATCAGAGGTTTTTAGGAAAATATGGGTAGGTTAAGATACCTACAGGCTCAGTGCATGGTTTTGTGGTTTTTTGGGCAGATAACATTGCTCATATGGGCTAGATACCAGTTAGACAGAAGCCAATTCAGTGAGCAAATTTGGATCCTGTACTGTTACTGAGATTCTTTTGAAAATACATTCAATTAATTGAGCACGTTTTATTGGTATCTCAAAGAGGGGAGCGTGTTGTTCTTGGTCTTTTAAAATCTTGTATTCTGTTGGGCTGCCTGCAAGAGTTGGGAAGTTGGAGGCTATCAAAGCATCTGGAGACTATCAAAGTCTGGACTCTATTTTATTGCCAGAAGCATCTATTTCGAAGGAGGTGTTTAGAATTCATTTATTGTTCTATATTTATTCTGTTGGAATCTATCCAGTTTTCTCTGATTGGGGTAGGCTATAAAAATAGGAAATATAATAACAAATATTCATAGCAAAATATACCAAAACAAAACATCAGAGGAAGCTGATATTAACCCAATGCAATTGTTGACTAGTTTCAAACTGAAAAAACAAAAAGAGAGAGAAAAGTACAAATGGCATGTGGGGCAGAGGTTCATTTTCATAATGATTTTCATAATTCGATTATTTGTTTGACTATTGCCGCTATATCAGCCATTTGAGTATGTACATTTCATTTGTTATACAATAATTATAAAATTATTGTAAACATAAAGTTACTTAGTTTTTTTTTAAAAAAATTACAATATTGAACTATGAATGGTGTGGTTGTTCAAAACATTAGGTTTTTTTCAGTATATACACTGCCTAGAGGGAGAATTTTCAAAAATGGATAAAAATAATGGTTAACATTTAACATTATTGAATTCTGTAACCTTGATAACATTCATTTAATGGCTATTGTTTAAAAAATGTCTATCCATTTGTTTGGTTTATACATCAATGATTTATCAGGCGTGTTGACTTGAGCATTATTAAAGACTATTTCAAGGGTAATTTGGTTCTAGTGATTTTTAAAATGCAGTCAATTACTAAAGACCAGATGGAAAGGTTTGTGGCCAGCATAAGAGGTGAGGCAGAGGAGTGTCTAATTCTGCCCAAGTTTATCAGCAATAAGGAGAAACTAACATAAGATTATTATTTTTTGCACAACTCTATTCAATCCTGGAGGATGAATAACAAAAACTAATTAATTGTTTATGATGCTTAATATAAAAAGTCATATGACATTGCTGGGTTTGTTTTTCTTTCATTATTAACCACCAGATTAATATCAGTTAATGTGTCTATGAAACAATAATCATTTTGATTTAATTGTAAAAGTAATCACTACTAAATGTTATGATTCTGTATAGAATATTAGCAGTTTTTAAATGGCTGGAAAAAGCTATTACATAATGAGAAAGATATAGTTATATAGTAAGAAGCATTTAATATTGTATGTGAATATTAGCATCCATTTCAGTAGTACCTTAAAAATGTGGGCTGGGTCCAAATTAGTCAAATTATGAACACCTCCAGCTACTGCAAGAAGAGCACTGGACAAACAATACAACTGTCTGTTCTTTCTTTGCTGTTAATCAATCCTCTAAGTCACCAAATCACTGACAATACCATTTCAAGAAGTGTGGACGGTAACGTCTAGTCCAGGGATATCCAACCTTAGCAACTTTAAGGCTTCAACTCCAGCCTGACTAGCTGGGGAATTCTGGGAGGTCTGCCAAGGTTGAACACTCCTGGTCTAGACTATCAATGTTTACCCTAGTATTTCCATAAAAACTGAAAACACTTGAAGGAAGAAGAAACACTTATTTTATACATACTATATATATGGAATTAGAATTAGTCAAACCTTCTACTTCATTTAGTATTGTAATCATCTTGTACACATCTATAGATAATTACTGACATGAACTTCAGTGTTATCAAAAATTTAGTTTTATATAATATGGAGTAGAGGACAAGCTGTCACTCTGCTACCATTATTTATTGATCTTTTTACAGTATATTCAAATTTTTCTAGCATATTAGACAAAGCAGATTTGATTATATAATGTAAAATAAAACAATGTAACTGCTATTATATATAAACATGTTTGTGTATCTCAAAAATATTTAAAAATATTTACTGCTAACCACATATTAAAATGATTTAAATAACTGAAAACAATTTAAAACCAAATTTATTGCTAATTATTCAATATTTAAATGACATTTAAATATTGAATAATGAGCAATTAAAATTAGTCAAAACTGAATAAAGTCAAACATATAGTTACTACGAGAAGTTCCATAATATGGAGAATATTGAAAAGTCTAATATCTTTGCTCACTCAGCATAACTGGTTTTAAAACTGAATCTAGAAATATTCCTCTAGGAATATTATAGTATTTTGTTAGTATAAAGCTGTATTAATATTAACAGAGTGATATTAAAGATTATAATTACTTGTATCAATCTCTGCAAACTCCTCTTATATGGAGCATCTCCAAATACACAATATAGGATCAGATAAAATGCCTTATATAGTTACATTGAAAAAAAAATCCTACCTGATGCACGCATAAATAACTTGTGTGACTGACTCTCATACCCATGAGATGTGTGTAGAATAATCCAACTGGGATTTATTAACTTTGCCCTAAAAAAGTTACAAATAAGAAAAATCAGACAATTCTCTTAGGTCCATATTCATAAGATATGACAAATTAATTTAAATTTATAATAATTATTCATTTAATGGTACATAATCATCAAATGTAAAAAAAAACCCTCATAGTAGTTTTTTTTAATGCTGTAAACATATTCCTCAGATTTTTAACAGTATAAACAAGATAGCAGAGACCATTCTGAATAATATTCTTTACTTTAAATGAATTTACAAGAATTCTTTGGTTTTAGACTAGTTTCTGAAAACTAAAAGCAATAATAAAACACTGTTGATAATTTCAACGTATCTATTCCAGTGGTTTTTTTAAAGACAAAAATAGCTATGTTAATCACATAAAAAAGTAAAACCCATACTGAAACAATAGTATTATAAAGCCAGTTCAAGGTAATAAAATAGCATACAGTTTTCTAGATCTATGCCGAGCTTTTATCAGCTAGTTGTATTTCTTTTATAAAAGTAAAAAAGGAAATTGTAGCCATTAATTTGTTTGTTACTATTTTGCAAAGAATAGAATAGGCAACCTACTGTCCTCTTGATATTTTTAATTTCAATCCCTGTCACCACAAGGCAGGATAGCCATCTACAATAGAACTGCAGTTTTAAACATCTAGAGAGATCGTCCATTTCTGAGACAGGATATAAGAAATAAAGTCTAAAGTCTCTTGTGTCCTTCAGCACAAGATTTCTGTCCTTTTTAAATTTTAAAGTAATATCTCTTCAAAGCTGCTTCTCAGTTGGCCTCTGCAAACTAGAAACATAGGTACATATTGATCACTGTGAACAAACGTTATTCTTTATCTTGCTACAGATTAAAACAGGGAAGTCCCATTTAAAGCCAATCCTTATTACCATGATACTGATACTGATAATAATCATTTATCAAACTTGTGCGCCACCCAACTCTCAACAACTTTGGGTAGCTTGTGATAGTTGATTACATGATCACAGTTGTAAAGTATTTCAGCATCTTAATGAAAAATGCCTTGGCCATGTACAATAATATAAAATCAAATACAGTCTTTGTAAACATAAGATACATGTATTTATATAACTGGACAAACAAAATTAGATACTTAAGCTGAATACATAAATCCTGGGTTATACATAAAATCTATTTGCAATGTACAATCTCCTCAGCGTCTCATCTGTAACAATTTTGGTACATGTGCAGTTTGTTAGCAAAATAAGAAATAATATGAATGCCTTAACTAATATTTTATAAAATAGACTGTACAGAGGTGGGCGACTTGTAATCCACAATTGCCTCCTGCACCCAAAGCATGGTCTCTAGAATTCTTCAGATTAACTGGAATGTTGCTTTTAGGGAAATTTGGAAGATTTATATTGAAGGGCTTTTCCCAATTTAGAGGAGATAGAATTTAAGGAACAAAATAGACATCAAGTCCCTGCAACTACAAATATGGAAATAATTTCTTGATGTGACCCCAATCCAGTGATCTGGGAATTCAAACATTGTATATAACATCCTTATCCAATCATTTTCCTTATTCTCCATCACATTAAAAAAATTCTTATTAGGGATGTTAATCTCCGAATATACCATAGAATACTTATGGATATAAACAGCTTCTGAATTAGTGTACTTTTTTTCTTTTTTAAATAATTATTTTAAACAATTGACTATATAATAATTAACTTACACATAAGCACACAGAAGACTGTGATAAGCAGTAAGAGGTGGATAGTCAAGGCCCCAATATTGTAAATTATTGTCACTGGTGTTAAAGTACCTGAAAGATAAAGTAAAATTCAAAATAAATATGCATGTTTAGCATAGTTTAGGGACAATATCTCTTTTATTTTCTTATATAATTTTGAAGCTATTTTGTGACAGCTTCTGAGGAAGCAAGCTTTTTTCTCCCCCAAAATCATCTTTGGACAGTTTTCTGAATAAGTATTTCTTAAATAATAGTCTGCAGAATGATGATGGAAATAAAATATGCTTTTTATATTAATTACTGAATATGTAATTGTATAAGATGTCACAGTGGTTTTAAAATCTTCAATATAGGTATAAGATTTCACGAGATTTTCTAGTCTTCAATATAGGTTTTCCTATATTTAGGAAAAACCAAGATCTAATTCTAATACTTTCACTGGAAGAAACACACAAACAGCTGAGATTAAAAAGGAATGATTGACTGCTTTTGTCAGTACACAAACTGCTGCCGTTAGAAGAAAAAACTGCTCTATGTAAAACGTGTTCAGATGGTACTGTTGTCTTATAGAAGGATGAGCTTTTGAAAACTAATTGCACCTTAACCCAACATAACAAAATTGTTGACTCTACAGAATTTGAACACAATAAGTGACAAGCATCACAAATCTACTCAAGACTTATCAATAGTTACAAATTCAACTGGTCCTCTAAATCCTCTAAAGAACAATACAAAAGTGCAAAGGCAAATGTTCATTTGGTATGAGTCTTCTGTACTGTACATTTGAGCGAAGAATAATCAGAATTTAGACACATCTTCAAGTTGAAATACTTCAGAAGATTTTATGCAATGAAAATAAAAATTACAAAAATAAGATATCAGAACCTTTAAATCTGTGTGAAATAGAGTGACTAGTATTTTATAATTGCTAGGGGCAAGTCCTTAGTTTTTCCAGTCTATCCAGTCAAATGCAGCCAGTTTCTGACATTTATTGCAATAAATGATATTTCTTGAATACCTTATAAGCAGCCTGAAGTATCTTATGAACAATTCATGATAAATCATATTTCTTAAAGCTGCATCTCTACCCTTTTATCCCACTATTTAAATTTTCTCACACCAGGTTAGTTTTAACTTCTTCATTACAGTATTAATATTCTGCATTTTACTTGTTAATATCTCATTTATTCATCCAGCATTGCCTTCTAATTCAGTCTTAAACTCCATTAGAAAAGCTTCGTGCATACTGATGAAGAGAAGGCTAAGAAATTCCATATTTCTAACTAGCAATAAGGAAGAAAAGATGCTGTCAAGATTGTCTTTGATAAATATATGCATGGACTCCAAAGCAAGATAGGGAAGGCAGAAAGATTTAAATTCATGCCTCTGGCTCAGGAAAACCACATATAGGAAAACTACATACAAATCACATTTCTAGTTTATTGCCCACCTTTTTAATATACTTTGCTTCTGAACAAAGGAGGCAAACGTGAAGTACATGCAATATCACTTGAGTATATATGCATAGTGTTGTCACTGTAGCTTCTTCAAAGGCAAAGACTTTGGGGGAACCAACTTTTAGAAATGCCAAGTTGCACATAGTATAATGAATCACAAAGTATTTGATGCTGTTGCAAAACAAAGCTAATATAAAATTGCTTCCAAATATACTTTCGATATTGCTATAGCCCGTTATTCAGAAATATATGAAGGAAAATTCTAATTACCCAAGAGTAAACTAGTGGAAAGGATTCAATAAATGTAATTATATGTTTTGATGGCAGATAAGTGCACTTTCACTGGCTTTTATTCCCTTACTTGTAAATTCTTAATACTTATTAATCTTTTGGAACTGAACAATCTTTTCTCTCTCCCATCACTTCATCAAACCCAATTAACTGTGGAAGGGAAATGTTGAGTCTGAGTCTTCAGAAATTAAAATAATACATTTAATAAATATTAGTCTTTAAAATATTAAAATAATAAATTTAATAAACATCAGGGCTGTGGACATTTTTAAAATGTCATGTGAGTGCAGCATCTTTTTGCTATTCATTAAAACAGTCCAGCTTTCTTTAGAATTTTGTGTGAGCCTGAAAAAGGTGTATTTGCTTTAGAAAAGCTGAATTGTTAAGAGTTAACCTGACTCTCAAGCAATCACACCTTCAACTTTGAAATAGAAGCTCGAAAAAAGAGGGGCTACTGGCTGTGCCTGCTTCCTGCAATGTCCAAAACTCAGCACCTTTCAACTCATTTGCAAAACAGGTGTAGCTTAATAAGCAAAAAGGAAAAGTGGGGGAAGGACAGAACTTCTATATCACTGTTTCTTTTTATCTTTCTGAATGCTTTATTACATCTGGAAGATGAGAAAAACTTGACAATGGGCTTTCTCCTTTAGACAGACTCTCCCATTAGCATACCCTCCCAATCATTATCTGTCCTGAATCATAATCTTCCCTTACCCATGATATGTTGAGAGAAAGGCAAATACTAGATTACTAGTTTTTCCTAACTATAGCTTCAATGCTTCATCTTTCTGTCCAATGCTTTGCTCATCCAATGGGTAAACAAGAATGTAATATAACTATCATTTTTTTCTTCTTTTTGGATTCCAATCAAACTAGGTTTCTTAAAGAGAAGCAATAGCACAGAAGAGGCATGTACTTCTACTGAAAGGCAGAGGATAATATAGAGACATCAGATATAAAGCCAAAGATGAGAAACCAATGCTTTCTGCTTCAACTTCATATTTTAGAAATGGAATTTCTAAACTATGTTTCTATAACACTTGCAAAACCATTTAATATTTTAATTAATCTGCCTAACCATTGTAGATATAGATACTTAATATGATCATAATGACATCTTTTGAGATAAATCTGAACAGACATAATATAGTATATTGGATCTGAAAATAATTTCATTCCTATAATACTATTTGGGATATCATGTTGAAGAAAAGTGATCTTATTTCTATATAATTTTGTACAAAGCTATATGGACCAGCTAAAATCCCCCCCACAGCCTATGGGCACTCCTTATATAAATTGAAATAAAGACATACCAGTATTTGACTGGCAGATTATAAGTAATTTCTTGCCAATGTCTTTGAGCTTCATAGTCTCCATACATAGGTGCTTTTCCTGCACCTAAAACACAAAAGGAAGAAAGATTAGAGATATGTTTATGTATTTATTTGTTAAACTAAATGCTATCCATTGTTATGCTTCTATTAGTGTTTTTATTAAATGCTTGAGAAATGAATGTTTTCTATTCTAAATATGTGTCCATGTTAAAGAAAAAATATTTCAAATTCAGCCCTATAACCAAAGGCCTTCTCTAATAGTAATAGTAATTTTTGGATGTAACACCTAATATCTGGTTTCCTCAAAAATATGATCCCTAGAGCATACTGTACCTCCATTCCTTTACTAATGTACAATGAAGAAAATAAGTCACTTTCTTTTTCTTTAAGCTTTATACAAAAAAGTACTTTCTTTGCTATTGTAACATTTTATGCTTGAGTCAAATTCAACTTGAAGTTGTACCAGTTTTACATGTAACAAATTAGGTTCCATTTTGCTCAATTCTACTTGCTATTCTCTCAGCCAGTATTGAATAAGCTTCTTTTTAAACAAGATATAAGATATATGAAACAGTGTAATTGTTGTAGCATCCAAGTAAATATCTAATATATACAATTATTCATTTCTTGTCTCCTGATTAACTAATGAAAGCACATTTATATTTCAGCTAACACACTATAACGTTACATAAATTGAAAAGTTTCTTTTAAATCTAGGAAAGTCTTTTATCATTCTTTTATATCATTTACTTTTTAATAGTTCATACATGCAAGAGAAGGGTAATATTTGTCCTTTGTAACATGGGAACAAATTTCATAAGAAATGAACTTCTGGAGCAACTAAATATCAATGCTCTCTACATGGGGCTCCCCTTGAAGGGCACCCGGAGGCTCCAATTGATCCAGAATGCAGCTGCGCGGGTGATAGAGGGAGCTGCTCGTGGCTCTCATATAACACCAATCCTGCGCAAGCTGCACTGGCTGCCTGTGGTCTTCCGGGTGCACTTCAAGGTGTTGGTTACCACCTTTAAAGTGCTCCATGGCTTAGGACCGGGTTACTTACGGGACCGCCTACTGCCACCGTTTGCCTCCCACCGACCCATGCGCTCTCACAGAGAGGGATTCCTTAGGGTGCCGTCAGCCAAGCAATGTCAGCTGGTGGCCCCCAGGGGAAGGGCCTTCTCTGTGGGGGCGCCAACCCTATGGAACAAACTTCCCCCTGGACTCCGACAACTTCCTGACCTTCGGACCTTTCGCCGCGAGCTGAAGACGTATCTATTTTTCCGCGCAGGATTTTTAGATGTTATTATGGGTTTTTAATTTTTAATTGGTTTTTTAGGGTTTTAAATGTATTTTAAATTTGGGCCAAATTTTGAATAAGTTTTTTAGTTATTGTTTTATTTGTATTGTATTTATTGACTGTCGTTTTTATTTGGCTGTTAACCGTCCTGAGTCCTTCGGGAGAAGGGCGGTATACAAATTAAAATATTATTATTATTATTATTATTATTATTATTATTATTATTATTATTATTATTGTTATTGTTATTGTTGTTGTTGTTGTTGTTGTTGTTGTTATTGTTATTATTACCTGAGCATAGGCAGAGGACCATTGCCTTGCCTTGAAGAATTGCTTTTAGTGCAGACAAATGTAACTCTTTTTGGGTGGGGATTGAGAGAAAAAGCTGCCAATCATAAGATTTAAAATTATTATTAAACAGATGCAGATCTTCAAAATATCATACCACTATTACTTTATTGTAATGATTGGAGCCTATGTCTTCTTAATAAAGTCCCTAAGTGTAAAATACAAATTATAAAACCTCCACCCAATTAATTAAATACCAGCATATTCTAACCAGCTGCCTAATGTACAGAAACAATAAACAGTGCTATTAACTTGTGCAGACCTGTGTCTGAATGAATGGTTGCAGGTTGAAGATTATTTGTACTATGCATTTGTTCAAGCTAGATTTTATTAATAAGTTACTTTAAGAATAATAGATTATTCTATCTTATTACAGATAGTTCTCATTTAGCTACTGCCTCATGCAGCCTATTGTATACCCTTGACTGAAGATTGGTACACTCTTTCTATCTGGGATGGTTGTCCTCTTCCACCAAGTGTGCAGCTTTCAGGAAAAAGCACATGGAGTGATGAGGAAGGAAAGAGGCATCTGACTAGCCAGTTAGATCAGCTAAATCAACCCGGCCTGGTGTTCAATAGGGTGACACATGTCAGATCACCCTCACATCTGTCTCATACAGCAACTATTCATCATTACAATCATGACTAATCCTCACAGTCCTCATAGGTCTATAAAGCAAAGGAAAGCTGAAGTAAGTTCATAAGCATAATCACTTAGTGACCATTTCACTAAACAAATTGCCAGTTCCAATTGTGATAACTAAATAAGGACAAGGAAGAGATAACTTCAACAAGTCTTTTATTTATTTTCCTGGTACATTGAGCATAAGAAATATTTTTTACTGAAGTATTTTAATACCACAACTTTCACTTTTTATTTCAGAAATGTCTACTGTTGCAAGCCTTCATAATAACATTTCCTGTTTAAAAGATGATTACCATAAAATGGATAGTGTCCGAAGAACAGAAATATATTCAGGTTTTAAAAATATGTGATTAGAATCAGTGGAATAGGAGAGAAGAGCTGCCTTTACTAAGCCCATTCCCACTAGAAGTACTGAGGAGGAAATTCTACCCTATAAGCATAGCATCCTAATGGTCGATTTAAAACTATGATATATATATTTCTATAGAAATATATAGAAATGAAACCTCCCCACCCTTCCTCCAATCTTTGCTGTTAGCATATGGCCTCTGGTGGCTCAGCAGACTAAGTCTGTCTGTTGTTAACACAGCTGCTTGCAATTACCGCAGGTTCAAGTCCCACCAGGCCCAAGGTTGACTCAGCCTTCCATCCTTTATAAGGTAGGTAAAATGAGGACCCAGATTGTTGGGGGCAATAAAACTTGATTTTGTATATAATATACAAATGGATGAAGACTATTGCTTAACACTGTGTAAGCCGCCCTGAGTCTTCGGAGAAGGGCAGGATATAAATTCAAATAAAAATAAAATAAAATGGCAGAAATAGATTTATTGAATAAATAAGGTCAGCAAGTCTATGGAGATTCTCAGTCATCCAGGCCATGATTGTCCCAAAGGTGCTTTTTCAAGAGGCAACTGGACTTTCTGGTTTTTCTTTGAAGACTTTTGCTTCTCATCCAAGAAGCTTCTTCAGCTTCTTGGATGAGAAACAAAATGTCTTCTTAAAAAAGCACCTTTGGGACAAGGTCAACAAATATGAGCTTACTTTCTTCTATACATGATTTCAATCATATTAAAGATAAAACAATTAGAATGGGGGTGGGAAGGCAGGCCATAAAGTATTTGACCTCTCAATTGTTATGCCTGATAATTTAAAGTGTAGGTGAGATAAGATCAGCACAAAACTAAATCTGCTGTAATTTAATCAAATATTTTATTATTGTTGTATTTTTGCATAAAACAGTTCAGTTAAGTATTTAACCCTATGTAGCTACTAACACAATAATGAAATACTAGATTAGTCTGTTCATATGAGGATCATTCTTAGATCAGTTAAGAATGATCTAAGTTTTATAAGATGTTCAAATAATACAGCATTTGTTTATTTCAAACAGATATTAAAGATGGGATGCTCAGGATATAACTGAATAATATTGAAGAATAAGCAAAGATAAGATAGATATTTTTATTTATATAATTATGCTGATATTTGCAGTTCTATAAAAATACAAAATAGTTACTCATATTTCATACATTTTGTACAACAGTCCCATATTAAGATTTCCCACTATCATAATCTGAACTTTTAAAGAAAATTATCTCCATACACTAGCTCAAAATTTGAATGTGTATTACCTGAATAAGGACCAAGTGATACAGTCCATCGAACAATAAGTCCAAGTAACACAGTAATTGTGATTAAGCTCCATTTTTCCATAGCTGGTCTTCGGTCCAGACCTAGAAAGAACAATTATATTACACACTATTTTACATTAATTTAGTCCTAATCTATTAGCATAATAAAACCATTTCTCTATGATATACACAACTGTTCCAAAAGGCAACAACCCAATGTGGGCTTTTTATAATATTATTATGGGGAAAATAAAACCAGTGAAAACAAAGCGAATTCAGCACAGTATCAGAGGGCTATTCTGCAACAGCCAGAAATGCTATTGAAAGAATCATAGCAATAACATTTAGATTTATATGCCACTCCATAATGCAGTAAGATGATTCTTTCCTTTCCCCCCCTTCTTTTCTTTCCCTTTCCGCTATCCTTTTCTTTCTTGATGCAAAACTGCCTAGTAAGAAAGGAGAGCCGTTCCTGATTTACCAGGCTGCCAACTGGATCTCTGAGATTTAATTGCAAAGACACTTGAGAGCCAGTCTATGGCATATGGGAGCTACCACAGTTCACCATAACTGGCCTCTGTAAGACTGAAATGGGGAGTAGGGATAGCAAATTTTGTGCTGATTTTAGTTATCTGGCTCAAAGGCAGATAAATATCATTTTAACCGAGTCACAGAGAAAGGGCCATATTAAACAGAGACTACCCAGAGCAATGCATTTTAGAAAATCTACCAATATAATTAATTTGTGATTTAGTGTATAATATGAAACCAGAAAATTGGGTTGAATAAACCAATTGTGAGTACACAATTAAACCAAAGTATCTATTTCAAAATAATAATAATAATAATAATAATAATAATAATAATAATATAATAATAATAATAATAATAATAA
Organism: Ahaetulla prasina; assembly: GCF_028640845.1. Classification (NCBI taxonomy): domain Eukaryota; kingdom Metazoa; phylum Chordata; class Lepidosauria; order Squamata; family Colubridae; genus Ahaetulla; species Ahaetulla prasina. The sequence goes on from NC_080541.1 coordinate 163,084,622, forward strand.
TAATTATTATTATTATTATTTTATTAGATTTATAAACCGCCCTTCTCCCGAAGGACTCAGGGCGGTGTACAGCCAAAGTAAAAAGAAACAGTGTACAGTTAAAATAAAATTAAAAAACTTATTATACAGTGTGGCCGGAATTAAAACAGTTAAAAAATCTAAAAAAACCCAATTAAAACCAGAGAGAAATTTAAAATTTAAAATATGATAGACCTAAACCATATTACAGTTTATCATTCCATATTAAACCCAGTAATTGTCACCTGAAAACTGTGGTATAGCAGCTTGCATGAATCCAGTCACTAATTTTTATTAAAGCAATCTTCTCCAGTCGAGAATCATGCACATTGATAGTCCCATCAATCCCACTCGCCATATCAATGATTAAATTCATGCAATGCAGAGAACCACAAAGTACTCAATCGCTTGTAAATTATGTAATTATTTTAGAATTCAGTTTGTATAAATGCAGAAAACAGTATGGCAATGAAGAATGCATGAAAATAATGGAATTATTAGCAAAAGGTTCAACATTAAAGAAGGAGTAAGACAAGGATATGTAATGTCCCTGAATTGTTTAATATATTTATAGGTAAAATAGGAACTGGGCATGGCTAGTCTAGTAAAAGAAGAACCAGGGGAGACATGATAGCAGTGTTCCAATATTTGAGAGGCTGCCACAGAGAAGTGGGAGTCAAAGCTATTTTCCAAAGCACTTGAAGGCCAGACAAGGAATAATGGATGGAAACTGAACAAGGAGAGATTCAACCTGGAAATAAGGAGAAGTTTTCTGACAGTGAGAGCAATCAACCAATGGAACAGCTTGTCTTCAGAAGTTGTGGGAGCTTCATCACTGGAAGCTTTCAAGAAGAGACTGGACTGTCAAAAATGGTGTAGGGTCTGCTGGGCGGGGGGTTTGTCTAGATAACCTACAAGCCACCCTTTCAAATTCTGTTAATCTGTATCAGTATTTAAATGAATAAGAAATGCTTGTGGAATTATTAATGAGAGGGAGCTTGTTCTTGCTTTCAGTGGTTTTGCTTTGCAAGTTTTATCTTATTTGAAAGACACCAAAAGTTTGATTAGATTGCAGTGATGTAGTAATCTAATAAGTACATTGTCAGACAGAATGTGCAATATAACAAGGATTATGGCTCTGAAAATTAAAGAATCAAACATCAGAGTAGTTGTGTTTGGCAGGAAATGTGGAGTGAATGATTGCAGATTGTAGATGGTGAAAAGCTATAACAAGTACTGGTAGATGAAACTGCATACTTGGTAGCATGCGGAAATAGTTGGAGAAATGTTGGTATAAAATAGTAGGTGATACATTGATACATGTTTCTACCAGGAAGAAACATTTATCAAAGGAAGCAGAAAAAATAACTGTGCTTGTACTCACTTTCTTATTGGGCAGTATAAATTTGATATGTTAGGAAAAACAAAGATGATTAAGTCAGTGGAAATGTAGTATTTAAGAAGTATGTGTGGGAGCTGAGTGTTAAAACAAGAATAGATAAAAATCAAGAAAAAGTAGGTGCCAAATTAACGAGAGTCAAATAAAGAAGTTAATTGCCGGCATGAAAACAGTATATTGAAATGACTTAATTATAGAGAGAAGAAAATAAAACTTGAACTTCAAAAATATTTGACGGAGTTGGCTGAAAGGAAAGAAAAGTTGGGATTGGATCCACAAAAATGAAAATGTGAGAAATTTCAGGAAGGCAGTATGTAGACATGGTAGAAGCAAGACTGGTTCACGTAGGTAAATATCTCGAGCGGCATCAATGCAAATTAGTTTTAGCTTTACTGTACACTATTTCCTTTTATTTCACATTTTAAATTGCTTGCTGTTTCTCTGCAGATGGCAAAAGATTACATACAAGAAAGGGAATAATGTGATGGGGAATATGCTTATTCAAAAATGTATGTTTATATAAGACTGTAGAAACATTTCGCAGAATGCAGAATTATTTAGGAAGCATCGTTGGTATTTATGAAAGGAAACCAATGCCTACTGTTCCTGTCCTATTGTTTCCTTTTGTTATATCCAAGTAATATAGTTAGTACATACTCATACTCAGTGGTGGGATTCAAATAATTTAACAACCGGTTCTCTGCCCTAATGATTTCTTCCAACAACCAGTTCACCAAACTGCTCAGAAAGTTAACAACCGGTTCTCCCGAAGTGGTGCGAACTGGCTGAATTCCACCACTGCTCATACTTATATATATGCTTATATATTGTATAGTTATTTCATGCTTATTCTTATATATACTGTGTAACAAAATAAATAAATACATAAATAAAATTAGGGCTTCTGTGAATATTTAACCATATGCAACCTGCGCATACAATTTAAAACTTCCTCGACGCCCATTGCTTTTAGTACGGAAAGATTTCCTATGTCACACCCCACATCGATGTGGGTGGGAAGCATAGTCCCTATAGGTTTAAAAAAAAAAAAAGCTCTTTGAAGAGGAAGCTGGTCACGATCTCTGTCCTCCTACAGTCCACGAAAGCTCCTCCCTTTCTCAGTGGAAGAAGATTCGGCTCCGTAACCAAAGTCGCCCTGCCTCTGTATTCCTTTCCCTGCCTGCAGCACAGGCTGCCAACTGGATCTCTGAGATTTAATTGCAAAGACACTTGAGAGCCAGTCTATGGCATATGGGAGCTACCACAGTTCACCATAACTGGCCTCTGTAAGACTGAAATGGGGAGTAGGGATAGCAAATTTTGTGCTGATTTTAGTTATCTGGCTCAAAGGCAGATAAATATCATTTTAACCGAGTCACAGAGAAAGGGCCATATTAAACAGAGACTACCCAGAGCAATGCATTTTAGAAAATCTACCAATATAATTAATTTGTGATTTAGTGTATAATATGAAACCAGAAAATTGGGTTGAATAAACCAATTGTGAGTACACAATTAAACCAAAGTATCTATTTCAAAATAATAATAATAATAATAATAATAATAATAATAATAATAATAATAATAATAATAATAATAATAATAATAATAATAATAATTATTATTATTATTATTTTATTAGATTTATAAACCGCCCTTCTCCCGAAGGACTCAGGGCGGTGTACAGCCAAAGTAAAAAGAAACAGTGTACAGTTAAAATAAAATTAAAAAACTTATTATACAGTGTGGCCGGAATTAAAACAGTTAAAAAATCTAAAAAAAACCAATTAAAACCAGAGAGAAATTTAAAATTTAAAATATGATAGACCTAAACCATATTACAGTTTATCATTCCATATTAAACCCAGTAATTGTCACCTGAAAACTGTGGTATAGCAGCTTGCATGAATCCAGTCACTAATTTTTATTAAAGCAATCTTCTCCAGTCGAGAATCATGCACATTGATAGTCCCATCAATCCCACTCGCCATATCAATGATTAAATTCATGCAATGCAGAGAACCACAAAGTACTCAATCGCTTGTAAATTATGTAATTATTTTAGAATTCAGTTTGTATAAATGCAGAAAACAGTATGGCAATGAAGAATGCATGAAAATAATGGAATTATTAGCAAAAGGTTCAACATTAAAGGAGTAAGACAAGGATATGTAATGTCCCTGAATTGTTTAATATATTTATAGGTAAAATAGGAACTGGGCATGGCTAGTCTAGTAAAAGAAGAACCAGGGGAGACATGATAGCAGTGTTCCAATATTTGAGAGGCTGCCACAGAGAAGTGGGAGTCAAAGCTATTTTCCAAAGCACTTGAAGGCCAGACAAGGAATAATGGATGGAAACTGAACAAGGAGAGATTCAACCTGGAAATAAGGAGAAGTTTTCTGACAGTGAGAGCAATCAACCAATGGAACAGCTTGTCTTCAGAAGTTGTGGGAGCTTCATCACTGGAAGCTTTCAAGAAGAGACTGGACTGTCAAAAATGGTGTAGGGTCTGCTGGGCGGGGGGTTTGTCTAGATAACCTACAAGCCACCCTTTCAAATTCTGTTAATCTGTATCAGTATTTAAATGAATAAGAAATGCTTGTGGAATTATTAATGAGAGGGAGCTTGTTCTTGCTTTCAGTGGTTTTGCTTTGCAAGTTTTATCTTATTTGAAAGACACCAAAAGTTTGATTAGATTGCAGTGATGTAGTAATCTAATAAGTACATTGTCAGACAGAATGTGCAATATAACAAGGATTATGGCTCTGAAAATTAAAGAATCAAACATCAGAGTAGTTGTGTTTGGCAGGAAATGTGGAGTGAATGATTGCAGATTGTAGATGGTGAAAAGCTATAACAAGTACTGGTAGATGAAACTGCATACTTGGTAGCATGCGGAAATAGTTGGAGAAATGTTGGTATAAAATAGTAGGTGATACATTGATACATGTTTCTACCAGGAAGAAACATTTATCAAAGGAAGCAGAAAAAATAACTGTGCTTGTACTCACTTTCTTATTGGGCAGTATAAATTTGATATGTTAGGAAAAACAAAGATGATTAAGTCAGTGGAAATGTAGTATTTAAGAAGTATGTGTGGGAGCTGAGTGTTAAAACAAGAATAGATAAAAATCAAGAAAAAGTAGGTGCCAAATTAACGAGAGTCAAATAAAGAAGTTAATTGCCGGCATGAAAACAGTATATTGAAATGACTTAATTATAGAGAGAAGAAAATAAAACTTGAACTTCAAAAATATTTGACGGAGTTGGCTGAAAGGAAAGAAAAGTTGGGATTGGATCCACAAAAATGAAAATGTGAGAAATTTCAGGAAGGCAGTATGTAGACATGGTAGAAGCAAGACTGGTTCACGTAGGTAAATATCTCGAGCGGCATCAATGCAAATTAGTTTTAGCTTTACTGTACACTATTTCCTTTTATTTCACATTTTAAATTGCTTGCTGTTTCTCTGCAGATGGCAAAAGATTACATACAAGAAAGGGAATAATGTGATGGGGAATATGCTTATTCAAAAATGTATGTTTATATAAGACTGTAGAAACATTTCGCAGAATGCAGAATTATTTAGGAAGCATCGTTGGTATTTATGAAAGGAAACCAATGCCTACTGTTCCTGTCCTATTGTTTCCTTTTGTTATATCCAAGTAATATAGTTAGTACATACTCATACTCAGTGGTGGGATTCAAATAATTTAACAACCGGTTCTCTGCCCTAATGATTTCTTCCAACAACCAGTTCACCAAACTGCTCAGAAAGTTAACAACCGGTTCTCCCGAAGTGGTGCGAACTGGCTGAATTCCACCACTGCTCATACTTATATATATGCTTATATATTGTATAGTTATTTCATGCTTATTCTTATATATACTGTGTAACAAAATAAATAAATACATAAATAAAATTAGGGCTTCTGTGAATATTTAACCATATGCAACCTGCGCATACAATTTAAAACTTCCTCGACGCCCATTGCTTTTAGTACGGAAAGATTTCCTATGTCACACCCCACATCGATGTGGGTGGGAAGCATAGTCCCTATAGGTTTAAAAAAAAAAAAAGCTCTTTGAAGAGGAAGCTGGTCACGATCTCTGTCCTCCTACAGTCCACGAAAGCTCCTCCCTTTCTCAGTGGAAGAAGATTCGGCTCCGTATCCAAAGTCGCCCTGCCTCTGTATTCCTTTCCCTGCCTGCAGCACAGCCTTCCCCAACACGGCGCCCTCCAAATCAGCACGTTGATGTAAATCCCGCCTGTGGGCGAGGTTGTTGGAGGGTTTTTTTTTATCTTTATCAAAGGTTCTGGAAGGCAGGAAGCTGAGCACCCACAAGGGGAAAGAATGCAGTTCCTGGCTCCCCCCTCCCTTCGAAGGGACGCAAGCCCTCTTCTTAACGCTAAACCCCATCCAGCTACCAAGCGCGTGCTCTGCTCCCCTCAGGAGCGCTTATAAATTATAAATCCCGCCTTTGCCTCGCGCCATATCTGCAACCGCCAACGACCTCCCCACCCGCCATTGGGCACTCTCCGACTCACCGAAACTGACAGGCGCGAGAAGGGGTTCAATGGGCGTGCGCGCGTCCGACCCGCTCATTGGTCCCGCCTTACCGGCCAGCCGCATGCGCAATAGGTTTCCTGAGTGAGTGACGTTGAGTATTCTCTGCTTGTTCCGTTTAGGTTGACTTTTTTCAGCAGACTCCTCAAAATCAGTGAACGTGGCTGGTGATTTTAGATGAGGCTAGTCTCACAGGACACTAAGATAAATCTACGTGTCGTTACAGTTACGGCATTAAGCCGTTTGGTTCGCTGTTTTATTTAGACTAGAATCGCACGTTACACTGTACTAAGCTATGGATTTATTAATCATGATTTCTTGAATAAGCCATGTTATAGTAGTTCAGTGTCAATAATACCCAGGGGAAAAATTAGAAAGTGCATTAGAAGTGGTTTGGCACACACAAGAGAGGCACACACAACCTCATTCCTGCAAGAAATCTATCATGTATCTTCAAGCTATATTCTGTTCTATAATTACAGAACACAAGCAGAAATAGATCATAGTCTGATAAAATATATAAGTTATTTGGCCAGAGTCTTTTAAAAACTGGAAAAAGTGAAGTAAAGTAAGCAAATAAAAACAGCAAGGTGGATAACATTTTATTCATTCATTCAATTCATTCATCACATTTACATAGTGCCCATGTTTATTTATTTATTTATTTGTCACAACAGTATATATAAGCATAAGCATGAAATAACTATACGATATATAAGCATATATATAAGCATAAGTATGTAATAACTATATTAATTGGATATAATGAAAGGAAACAATAGGACAGGAATGGTAGGCGCGTTTGTGCTCTTATGTACGCCCCTTACAGACCTCTTAGGAATGGGGTGAGGTCAATAGTAGACAGTTTTTGGTTAAAGCTTTGGCGATTTTGGGAAGAGACCACAGAGTCTGGTAGTGTATTCCAAGTATTAACAACTCTGTTACTGAAGTCATATTTTCTGCAATCAAGATTGGAGCGGTTAACATTAAGTTTAAATCTATTGTGTGCTCGTGTATTGTTGCAATTGAAGCTGGAGTAGTCTTCAACAGGAAGGACATTGTAATAGATGATGCTATGAGTTAAACTCAAGTCATGTCAAAGGCGGGGGAGTTCTAAGTTTTCTAAACCCAGGATTTCAAGTCTGGTGGCATAAGGTATTTTGTTGTAATCTTCTTGTAAAATATTTCTGGACACGTTCAATTGTATTAATGTCTAAAATGAGGTATGGGTTCCAGACAGGCGAGCTGTATTCAAGAATTGGTCTAGCAAATGTTTTATATGCTCTGGTTAGTAGTGTAGTGTTTTTGGAGAAGAAGCTACGCAAGATTAGGTTTACAACTCTTAAAGCCTTTTTTGCAATGTAGTTGCAGTGGGCTTTGGCATTTAGATCATTTGATATGAACACTCCAAGGTCTTTAACAGGGTGGGTGTCATCTGTAAGGTAATGTCCATCGAGCTTGTATTTAGTGTTCAGATTCTTTTTTCCAATGTGTAAGACAGAGCATTTGCTGGTTGAGATTTGGAGTTGCCAAGTTTTTGACCATTCTGACACAAAGTCAAGGTCTTTTTGAAGGGTAGCTGTATTGTTGGTGGTGTTAAATAGATTGACATTGTCAGCAAAGAGAACACAATTACTTATAATATGGTCACAGAGATCATTAATGTATAATATGAAGAGGGTTGGTCCAAGAACACTGTCTTGGGGAACACAGCTATTGACAGGATCAGGATTTGATAGAGCACTGCCAATTTTGATCACCTGTTGTCTGTTTGACAGGAAAGCTGTAATCCAATTTTGGGGGGGTCCTGAAATGCTGTAGGATTTTAGTTTTAGGAGAAGTTTATCATGTACCACTGAGTCACTCAGTGTCACTGAGTGACTCAATGACACTGAGTGAATCACTCAGAATCACTGAGTTACTCAGTGATTCTGAGCAGTGTACAACTGAAGCATTAAAACCATATAAAAATACAATACATCAATAAAAGTCAGGTAAATAACAAAATAAGCTAAATTTTAAAAATAGGGGGGGGGCTTCAAGGTACTAAGCACACTTAGAGTTGCATGCCACTCAGCAAACCCTATGTGAGATCTTTTTTGAAAGGTCAGAAGCGGGCAGGGAGGGCTGCCTCATCTCTTAGAGGGAAGATATTCCAGTGGGTGGAAACAACAACAGAGAAGGATCTCTTCCTGGACCCCATCATGCAAAATTCTTCAACTGACAGTGTGTGTAGCATACTTTGCCTGCCTGACTGGGTGGGACAGGCTGATATGAAAAGGGTTCCTCTGGTAACCTGGTCCCATTCTCTGTAGGGATTTAAAAGTAATAACCAACACCATGAATTGGAGTTGGAAGCAAAATGACATTCAATCCAGTTCACACCCAGCAAAAGTGTTACATGCACCATCCTTGGGACCAAAAAGATTACTTGCACAACCACCAGCTGAAGCTTCCAAATATTCAGGGATAGACCCATGTAGAGCACATTGCAGTAGACCGTATGGGAAATGACCAGGGCATGAGTGGTTTGATATAAGGGTCTCCCAATTCAGGTAGAGGTGTAACTACTGCACAACATTTTGAAGTTGCACAACAAGTTGAACAAAGGCCTTCAAAGTTGAATAAAGGCCACTATTGCCACCTGCTCTTTCAGCAGGAGTCATGAGCCCAGGCTGTCCCTATTACATACCAGGTCGGTCTGGGGCAGAGTATAGCATGTTCTGCTATGGCTCATCTCCTTTTGCCTAGTGATTTTATTTACACAATATTACAGTAGTAGTAAATTACCTTTGGTTAGGCCCTTTGTAATTCTGTTGTTTTATGAGATTCAGCACTCAAGTGTTGATTTCTATTTGTATTGGCTCTATTCCTCTAGCACTGTGTTCCTAATCCTGTTTGCTGAATCTCAAGATTAAAATGAAAAATCATTGCTTGACAACTTTACTTCAGAAGGATCTAAAAGAGTGAATTTTTTAAACCTTCATTCTTTTTCTTAAGGTTAATGCTGATCAGCTTTGATAGAATCTATAAAAACATTAAGAAGTTCCAACTGTTCCCCTCTAAATTGATAATATGTATTTTAATGCACTTCCAACAGAACAATCTGGCATTAACCAGTTGCAGTCAGGTTTTCTTCCCCAGTAACCAACTAGGTTAAATAGTATAAAAAGAGGAGAAAAAGGGGATGAATATTAATAGGAGACATTTTGGTTTCACTTCATATATGACATTTCAAGTAATCAAAATCATAGTTCCTGCTCACTACAACAGTTTGGCCATTATATTTATGTATATGAGATCAGTATCAATGATTGTTGTTGTTTGCTTTTAAGGCATAAATAGGAATATCTAAATTACATTAAAACAGCTGTTTGAGAGCGATAATGTGGCAATTCCTTGGAAAATAGTTCAGTATATGATTCAGTACTTGAAATGATCAGATGAAACAATATTCATGCTGAATACAACTCATTAGTTAGTCAGAATATAAGCCCAAGAAGTAATTCATTTATTTTGACTTTAGTAGGAAAACGTAATGAAAGAAAAATCATTGACAAAGCATGCAGTAAGAAAAAGGGAAAGCTCATGTAATTGTTCAGTCTCCAATCTTCTCAGAATCTTAGAAAGCCCATATTCTGAAAATCTCCAGACACTGAATTATGGGTATCTACTTAGCAAAACAGTTGATGCCTGCATTCTATTGGCATCCTTCTGTCTCAAAAGCCTATGGTAACGTGCTCTGGAAACAGCATCTAGTGTGGCTAAAAAGGCCAATGCGAGAGTGGCAATCCCTTCCACACTGAGGGCAGATACATTCTATCCCTTGCCCAGCCCCCAGATTTCACTGGTTCCGGGACTGCCTCTTTGCCTCAGCCTGCCGAACAAGTGCCTCTTCGAACTGGAGAAGGCCAGGCTGCGTCTTTAGCCTCGAAGCTGAACGATTGGAGGTCAAGTTTTCCCAGTTGTTAATGTCCATTCCTGGGGCCTTTAGGTTCCTCTTGCAGATAAGTGTATGATGCCTGCATACACACTCCATTAATACAATATGATTAATACAAGAGGAAAATGTCAAAGTTGCTGTTTATGGAAATGTTCATTCACTTAGTTTTCTTATGTTCTCTGTATTTATCCACTTACACGTGTGATTTTTCTAAAGGGATAGATTATTGTAATTTTAAAATTGCTTACTGATAAGGCCCAATTTATTTGGCTTTATGTTATTTTATTCTTATCCGTGTATGTGGTAAATCAGTAAATATAGTCACTTCCCTCAAGAAAAGTTTAAAAATTGCAAAAATATGGATTGTATTCTCAGGTTTCTGACATAAACTATTTCATGAATTCTAGCCATCTCTTATCTTCTCTCTGATTTTCCATTTTTATACTTTCATCTAATTTTATCCATCCAGCAATCTTCTTCTAATTCACTCTTTAACATGGTTGTGTGAAACCCTTATCATTTATTAAACTTTTCAAATGAGAAAATGTTTAATTGGTCTGAATTAAGACATGCTTTAAAACTGTGCTCTAATTTGGAACACATGCCATCTCAAATAAGTTTGCAGATATTAGAAAGTCAAATGTTTTCTGCATGCTTAAATATGCTTATTTATTACTTGTATTTATTAATCATCGTTCCAGAAAATACTCAGACAACTTAGAAGAGAGTTGGAAAATATTCTAGAATTGAATAGCAATAAAACTGTTCTGCTTAACTTTCAGTCATTTAAGAGCTGTTAGTTCTACTGTGTGGTATGAATCAGGGCTGAAATGCAGAAAATAAAATCCCCTCAAATGTGATTTCTCTCTCCCTTTAGAATTTATTGCAAAATCTGTTTTTCCACACAGGAGTCATCATTCGATGCCAACTCCTCCTAATTAAGACATGGATGCATATAATTATCAAAATCTGAACTGTACATATTGTTTTTGTTCAAGAGAACAACACTTAGACATTTGAAACTTTTTTTGATTATCTGTTTTTACAAGCATTAAAATAGTAGTATGTACTAAAAAGATACAGAGCATTGATATTATTTATATAGAGAGTATGTTAGTAAGTTTCTGGTGTGTAGTATAGTGTAGATCAGGGTTAGGGTTAGGTTCTGGCCTGCGGGGTGTTTATATCTGGCCCATGGGGCTGCCCTGGAAACAGCAAAGGACCAGCCCATGGTAAAAACGGAGCTCAGGAGGGCGATATGCACCCCCTCGAGTTCTGTTTTTGCTGGCAAAGTGTTGCAGAAAGCCGTTCTCATTGGCAGAGTGCTCGGGCCACCACAGGCATCCCCAACATGAGTGACGTTGAGCTGGCCACGCCTACCCCAGCCCCCAAGGTCAAGCACAACCCTGATGTAGTCCTCAGGGAAATTGAGTTTGACACCCCTGGTGTAGATAGATATGAACTTAACCTGGGCATCATATCACACAGAAGAAAAGACTTTTCAGTCATAAAATGTACTTAATAGTCTATGTAACACTGGTAAATACCTTGAAAATACATTCACTGTTAATACAGCCTCTATTTTTTTAAAATGAGAAATTAAAATAAAACAAAAGCAGGTCAATAAGATACAGGTTGCCTTCAACACTAAATGACAGTAATAGAGAAGGTTACTTGTTTATAGTGGTGTTTGACCAATACCAAAAATTTAATAAATAAATAAAATAAATAAATAAATACCTGTTTCAGGCAAGCAATTCATCACTTGAGGGCATGCTTAAACCTAGCTTGGGCACATTAAAAAAAAAGATTATAAGATTGGTCACCTTGGCCAAAATGAATTTGTGTTGGAAAAATTAATTGTTATTTTCAGGAGTAAGTATGGCCTCACAATCATGGATAAACTCCATTAATTTGATTTATTTTATAAATACTGCTTGAATGTCATCACATCTTTAGAAAATAAGCCATTGTATTTTTTTTCAGAGAATCAACTATACAGTCCAATATAGGACTTCTCACAACAAGTCCCATCTGTATCAAGACAATTTGTACTTCCCAAGAAGTCAATATTTTAGAATTAGGATATACTTCTTTCAATCGACCAGACTCTGCTAATGTCTGAACCCCCAGAGTCTGCTTGTTAATATATTTATTTTGTTCCCTGCTCTCACTACTCAGGAGTGCTCTAAATCCAAGAGGAATTTAAAAGTGATATTTGCTACAACCCCGCCCCTCCCTTTTGTGATTTACAAAAGTTATTATAACACTTTTTTGCTGGCTTCCTAGATTAGATGCATTATAATTGAATTTCATTTTTGTAAATTTACATCTTCCATCCTTCCCTCATTGAACTATGCATCCAGGGTGCATGAATGGACTGAGGTGGGTGGGAGGAGGAGGACAGGTCCAGAAAGCCACCTAGTGTGTGGAAAATTAGCATGCAGTGACTGCCTTTCCAATTCTTTTCTCCATTTATTGCCTCATCTTCCTTGAGCAATGCTCCAAAGTGTCCTCCTTAATTTCCTTCCCAGTTCACCACAATTGTAATTGTTAGGCAACCAATTCGGGAAAGATTTTTAATAGACCTAGTATACCCTTGCTTAAATGTAAGCAGCAGTGTGCTGCAGCTGCCAAAAAAGGAAACAAGAATCCTAAGCTGTATCAACAGAGGGATAGCATCAAGATCATGAGAACTGGTAATACCACTCTATACTACATTAGTGAGGCCACACTTAGACTACTGCATCCAGTTCAGGTCACCATAATACAAAAACAGATGAAGCCCTCGAAAGAGTGCAGAGGACAGCAACTGGATCTGGAGGCTAAATTGTACAATGAAAGGCTAAGAGGACGAGGTATGTTTAGCCTAACGAAAGGAAGGCTTAAGTGTGACATGAAAGCTATCTTCCAAAACTTGAAGGGCTGTCACAGGGAAGAGGGGGTCAATTGATTTTTCAAAGCATCTGAAGGCAGAAGAAGAAGCAATGGGTAGAATTTTGTCAGAGGAAGATCCAAGGAGAAATTTCCTGATAGTGAGAATAACTAGTCAATGGAACAGCTTGCCTCCCAGAGTTGTGTGTGCTCCATTGCTGAATGTTGGATTTGAAGACCTATGATTCTATGATTCCCTCTATAGTCAGAGAGAAGCCAGTTACCACCAACTGACAACAGGCAGATAAGACTGAAATGAAGCCCAATAGCATGCTAGTCAGGAGGGTTCAACAGTAGTAAAATAGGGTTCAACAGCCTATTAGACCTGAAAAACAAAAACCATAGGAACATTTAGGATCTTGCCCCATCGTAGTGTTATCCCGTCCGTTCTTGAGTGAGCAAGAACCATATCAGATGAATTTCGTTACCCCTTCTACTATCCCTACCTGCCTCTTTCCAATCATTGCAGTCCCTTGACTTCAAGGGAAGATTCAAGGGCCGCGGTGTGGCTCAGGCTGTAAGAAGCCTGTTATTAAACACAGCTGCCTGCAATTACTGCAGGTTCTAGTCCCACCAGGCCCAAGGTTGACTCAGCCTTCCATCTTTTATAAGGTAGGTAAAATGAGGACCCAGATTGTTTGGGGGGGCAATAAGTTGACTTTGTATATAAATATACAAATAGGATGAGACTATTGCTTTACACAATGTAAGCCGCCCTGAATCTTCGGAGAAGGGTGGGATATAAATAAATAAATAAAAAAAAGATTGACAAAGCCTAATAGATTCAAAACTATTAAGGTTGCCCTTGAGTGATATCAGAATAAAGGAGGGGGGAATAACCATTTCAGCAGCAAGGATAACTTAAAATTCCCTTATTCATGGATTAAGAAGACAAGGCAACATCCTAAGGCCAGGGCAGATAAGAGAGGTTGCCAATGCATGGTTCTGCAGTGTTAAATACAAGTGTAAAAAACAAACAAACACCAATGCTTGTCCTCTTTACTGTTATCACAGCTCAGTTATGGCTGGATGATCCTACAAGATGCAATAAATCACAAGTGAGGAAAGGGCCCAAGTTATTTAATCTTGCAGAACAGGTGGTTGTCTTGGTGATTTGCAAGAGATTGACAAGAAATCCTGGCCCGAGTGTTTAGCAATGCCACAACAGAATAACAGCCATGGTGTTACTGAAGTGAGGAAAGGTTGGGATATTGTAACCTGCTGTTTGGAAGGCACTCGACACGATTGGGCTCAGAATTCTTTTAATATTAAATGTAAGCCCTTGCATCAGGTCGTCAATGGATGGATCACAGTGCTCCAGTAATCAGGCAAGCAAGCAAACAAAGCCATAATGAGTGATCTCAGAAACTTGAAGCTTATCCTGGCTGTCATAGGACAAGTTACAGAGGCAAGCTGAACGATTACACGGTTAACATTCAGACATCTTAATAATGGTCAACTTCCTGCTGCAGTCCTCTGTGTACCTATGGAGGACAAGGACCTATTAAACAAAACAGGACTGATTTCTAATTAGGCACAAATACTTTAGCGTAGCGTAGATCAATCAGTTAATTCATTGGGTGGGGAGAGCCACTGCAGGCCGAACATCCCATTAGGTTCATTTTAAGATTTCAGGAAGCCTTGAGGTCAAAATAGTCATTTGAGCAATTTTCCCTTAGCTCATTTTCTTCTTCCTGTATCCTATAATAATGTACAGGTAGTCCTCAACTTACAACCACAATAGAGCCCAGAATTTATGCTGCTAAGTGAGAAATTTGTTAAGTGAGTTTTGCCCCATTTTATGACTTTTCTTGTCACATTTGTTAAATGAATCACTTGCACTTGCTAAATTTATAACACGGTCATTAAGTGAATCTGGCTTCCCCATTGACTTTGCTTCTCAGGTTGTAAAAGGTGGTCACATGACCCAGGAACACTGCAACTGTTATAAATGTGAGTCAGTTGTCAAGCATTTGAATGTAAATCAAGTGACCATGGGGATGCTGCAGTGGTCATCAGTTTGAAAAATGGTCATACAGTAAGTCACTTTTTTCAGTGCTGTTGTAACTTTGAATGGTCACTAAGTGAACTGTCGTAAGTTGGGGACTACCTGTATTTTGCTCCCTTGCTCTTTATCCTTTGGAGACAGGAGTTCAAAAATTGGGAAACTGGAAATATGGAAATAGCTCTTGGCATTATATTATTGATTGATGTTAATGTCTTGAAGTAAAAAAAATGATCCATCTGAGCATTTCAAACAATGAATTCTACTTATGAATCCCTTCTGGGTGGGGGATCTGGGGTTATTGTTTCATTGCTTCTCCCTCTGAAAAGACCCTGTATGCCATCGTGCCATTATCAAGGCAGAATAGTATCACTTGTTTTGTAAATAACTAAAAATAATTGCCAAGGGAATGAAAATGGATAAAAAATTAACAGGAAGACCTTACATTTATTTAGAAGGATGGTCTGTTAAGCTTAATGAGGTTATTCCCAATCGTAATTAAAGAAATAACTAAAATTCCTATGCTCCTAAAGGTTGATCGTAAATTATACTACTAGTAGAAGCAGCTCAGTGGGAAATCTCAATGTATTTGGAGGCCAAACGTTCCTTGGGTTAATTCCAATGTCAGCTAGACATCATCTTGTTTTAGAAATTGGGGACAAGGTTATTATAATTTTCCCTTTTGCAAGATGGGAACTATGATGGCGCAGTCCTTCAATGCAGATCTGTCGTGAATGAAGTCTCAGTTCAGTACAGTGAATTCTGTCTGTGTGCATGAGCATGTTTTTTCTCAATTCCATTTGATATTGATGGAATGAAACAGCAGCTATCCATCCTTAGCTGATCTGAAAAAACAACAACCCTTAACTGGATTGGAAAACTATCCAGAAATCCCAGGGATGTAGCTTAAACTGGGAAGATGAAAAACATCTTGGAAGAAGGTAAAACAGACCTTTCTATACTGACATTTACTATGTCAGTAGAACTACCTGGTCATATACATGTAAGTTGCCAGGAGTCAAACTAGATTTTGACTTATGAAAAAACATGCTTAGAATTACAGTGTAAGGGAAAAAGGTATCACTGGGTCATCTCTATTGAGCCAAAGAACAGCACAACAGAGACTTCAACCAAGCTGGAATAAAATATATAAGCAATTTCTTTCTGTCCAATAATGGGAAATATAGCCTTCCATCCCACAGAGAAATCTCTTCCATCTCTTCCTGCTCCTCCATTTATTCTCTGTAAGCCATATACTTTTCTAATTTCTCAAAATAACCACACAATGCAAAGTGGAAGAGATAGACTTTCAACTGATTGTATAATCCAATGCATGTAGATTTTGCATTCATGACACAGAAGAGGAAATAGAGGAATTGATTTGATTTGATTTAATGCAAGTTTACACCTGTCTTTTGGGACCAGGGTATATTCCATTTAATTAAATTTGTTTCCTATCCAATTCTTTTGGAATGAAGTGCCCTGGAATTTTCATATAGCTAGTATGAGAAGTAGAGTAGCTATCGCTCTAAATGGATATGCCACAAAATTTTACAACATATATTCTTCCCATTCACCTAAATGGATTCGAATGAAGGTTCAGGCTCAATAGCTAATCCTATATGTCACTATGAAAAAATTTCTTTATGTAGTTCTGTTATTTTTATTCCTTGATCTTCAGTATTTCCTGGCTTTTGAAAAAAAATTCATGTACCTGCTTCTTGTCTAGTTGTATGTCTTTTAATTCTTATAAATAATCTGGGATTGCATTTTCTTTCAATAATATCAATGAATTCATTATGTGGAGGGAATTGATAGATTCACCCTTCATGAATTTCCTGAGTGTCCTTTAAACTCCATCAGAGCTAAGGGTCATCACCCTGACATTTGAGAGTAAATCCCATATATTATGTATCATGTAAAGAAGCACATGATTTCCCTATCCTGAGCTTATAACAGTTAGTTTGCTTCTGCTATGAATAATTTTATGAATGTTTGTTTGGTTTTCTAGTCATATATGTTCTAAACTAAAAAGCGTTGCCTGAACATCTTCACTGGAACTTTCTCCACCATTTTGAATTCCTCTTTATGCACCTTTTCAAAGATTAGACTGCAAAAAAGGAAGAAAGGAAGAAAGGAAGGAAGGAAGGAAGGAAGGAAGGAAAGAAAGAAAGAAAAGAAAAATCTGAAAACTTCTGCATGCTATGATTAAGCAGCTTAAAAGGTTTGTACCAGAATTTAATTCAAACTTAACCTTTAACGAAATACACTTTCTTCCCTGTATTAATGGACTGGTGCTTTAAATAGCATTATCAACAATAGAATAAAAATATTTGCAATGAGGGATGATTGTCATAACTTGTCATAAAGTCTACCATTGAAGTCCTTTGTAACTATTATTTCCAGTTTACCAGCAAGAACCAGGATTGAATAGCGTTATGATTAATTGTTCTTCCACCATGCCATTCCTTGAAGAAATTCAGAAATGTTTGTTTCATAACAGTCTTTTTTGATCAGCCAGGCTGAAAGATAGTGACACCTATGGACACCCAATGAAATTATTCCTAGATTCTTTGCAATCATCAATTATAGTTTAGAAGTGCTATAGCATTATGTGCAAATATTTGCCAACTTCTATGGTTTTTGTGTTTTCCCTTTAATATACATAAAAAGGAAGGAAGATCCCCCATGTCTTTTAAATTGGAATAAATAACACATGCATCATTTTTGCTTATGATGCATCTGTGTAATTTGGACTGGAATAAGCTTCTGATAGTTCAAGAAATAATTTGAGAAAAAGCTCCCAGAACTACTTTGTCATTTCCATTGTCCTCTTTATCATAAAGATCATGCAAACTCTTATGTATGTAAATGTCTGTGGCACAAGTTCACTGTATATTTGGACATGGGGACAATAACTTTCAACCAGCCTGAATACTTGCTTTATTAGAGGTTAGCAAGGAAAGTATTGATGTACACTGTAATCCTTTTGTCCATAAAGTGGTCTTGGAAACAATCTGTATATTTTCACATTATCAAATCCTCCTTTCCATCCATTGCAGTTTGTTGCCATACTTGCAAAGGGTGCCTATACATTCAGATCAAAGCAGAGTAGGATTCTGACTTAATTATCAGATGATACTCACAGAACCCCCTTGTAAGCTGAAATCAGGTCACAGAAATTTACCAACATGGCTTTTAAAAAGCAAACCCAAAGGCTTCTCTTGAGCTTTAAGTGGCATTCCAGGGATCATGTACAAAAAAATAATGGATGGGACCACAACATGTTTTGAAATAATTTACATATAAATGTAATTAAAATTAATCACCTTTGATATTTAAAAAGAATTTCTAGTCATGCTTTTAATCTTTCCCCCTTTTTTATCATTTTAGAAGTCACAAATTAATATCAACTTTTGGATATCTTCAGGGATTGCACCCAAGGCTTTCAAGGGCTACCTATGGATCTTAGGTTTCAGACTGTGAACAATGGGATTATCTAACCACCAGTTGATCAAAGGAACCATAATCACACCAGCCTTTAGGTGTTGGACTGCTTTCTTTTTGTTGGTTGCCATTATATCTGAGCTCAAGGAACTATGTAGTATTCCCTCTCTCAAATTCCTCCTCTTCCACTCTGCTGTCTAAGTTTTAAAATACCTGCTCAATTAGAATCTATTTTCTATGTCTTCCAAATCTTTATTCCTTGTAAGGCAATAAACAATGATCACCTTTGACTCACAATAATGAAAATCTGGTTTCTCTAGATCTGGTTTCTCTTTTTCTCTCGGAACTCCCCCTGCCTCCTCATGGTTTAAGCCACCACTGCAGGCAGCATACTAGCTGTGAGTTGAAGTCCCTCCAATGTGGAAGACCCCACCCCCATATTGGGAGAATATCCTTAATGCCTCTGATATCGAAGAAGACAAAATGAAGGGATAAGATGCCCTCTTTCAGCTTTTCCTTCAATGGGCTTCCAGGCTGAATGGGGCAAGTGAGGAACAAGGATTTAAAAAAAAAAAAAGAAGAAGCAAACAAACAAACCCAACTCAGCCCACCTTGGAAGACTCCTAGTGTAGCAGGTCATGCCATCACACCAGCAGTGCAGCCCCTTCAACTGCTGGTTTCTTTCATCTTACTGCCTCTTTCATTTGCCCTTGGCCTTTCTGGGTTTTATCAGTAAGGGCCCTTCTTCTTTTTCTCTCTTATCTTCTCCCATCCAATCTTTCATCCCTTGAACTCAGAACCTACGTCTGCTTCTATAAATGGAGCAGTCAGCTAAAGTTAATGTCCAAGGAAGGAAACTCATTTTATGCAGCTGAACAAAACACGGCAGTAATTTATATCTGATAAAAGTTTAGCGGCTTCTGGATTTGGAGATGCACTCCTGTCCCCTTCTTAAGTTGCTCCTGATGCACCAAAATCATCTATGGCTGTGTTCACACCACATGCCAAACTTCATCCAGCCAAAAAAAAAAAAAAAGTGGCTAAGTTTGATGATTATTCCTTTTTTAAAAAAAACTGCTTAGTGCATTAGGCAAATTGAAGCCAGGTGACTAATTCATGGGCAACCACATCTTGCAAATGCAGAAGAAGGTTAGCCACCAAGTTCATGTCAGGCAAACGCAGTCTGGGTGTTTGCAGAAGGGCTGATATAGATGGCTTTAAAAACGGTGCTTTTACCTTCATGGAGCAACTCCCTCTCTCGCCTCTCTCACCTGTCAGCCTACCCATCGCTGCCCTCAGGTCTACACATCCGCCAGGCTTGGGGTTGCCCTGAAGCTTCAGGGGGACAACCTGCTATTCCACCCCGAATCTGAGCACCTACACACCTGAAAGTGGTCCTTCACTTCGGATCCCCGAAAGGCCGAAGGACCAAGCCCCGAATTCCTCCGGTTGTCTTCCCCCACCGCCAGAGGAAAGGCGAACGGGGAAGCCTTCCCCCACATGAACCTGAGGCCTGAGAAACGAGCCACCCTCCCCGCCTCGAGAAAGAGATAAAGAGAGGCGCGCGCTGCCCAGGGCCGGCTCCGCGGTATTGGAGCTATGCGAGGCACGCGGAGGGCGCGCTACTCCGGCTAACAAAAGGCTCCGGCCTGGAGCGAGGCCTCGCAATCCAATGTCACGGCCGAGGCCGGAGAGCCCGCTGGGCGAGTCAGGAAAGGCCCCTGCTCTCTTTTCCCAGGGGGATCAGCTAAATATAGGCCCTCGGCCTGGCTCTGGTCCCAACCTCCGGACCGTGGGCCCTATCAAAAAAAAAAAAAAACGATTAGCGAGGAACAACTGCGAAGCGCCGCGGGACTTTAATGGCGACGGAGATGCAGACCTCCCCCCACCCCTATACCCCCGCAACCCCGCCCGGCCTCGGAGATTCGGTAACTCGAAGGGCCGGCGGTTGGGGGGTGGGAGAGATCCGCGTAGGGACCTGGCTGGACCAGCGGCTGACACCGAATCCCCCGCTCGGTCGGGAGGCCACCTGGCCTGCCTTGGAGTGTCAAATGATTAGCAGGTCCTTATTTATAAAGTTCAAGCTGTTTTCCTCCCGCCCCCCCGGTCAGCGGGCAGCTTACTTTATTTTCGTCCGCATATCCGTGGGTATAAATGTTTACTTAGGGTGGAATAATATTTATGGTTTCTCTAGAAAACAAATCGGGCCCCGGGCAAGGCACGTCCTCCGGCCCTTGTCCAGCAGGCGCGCTCCAGCCCGCCGTTTGCTTAACGGGAGAGGACAGATTCTGCAGCCGAGCGGCGGAAAGGCGTCTTCCTCCCTTCCTTTCTTCCTTAGGGCACATGCTTCGTATTTTGGGCAGAATAAAAAGGGTTTTTAAAATATTATTATTATTCCTGCAGCTTTCAGGAAAAAAAATAAAAAAGGAAGGAAGGAAATGATCCGTTCTTTGATCTTAGCTTCCTTTTATTTTACAGAACGGAAACACAGACCACTTCCAAATTAGTGATCATATCCATGGGTTCGAACGGTTCGAACGCTGAGCCCTGATTTCTCAGGCCGATCCCGATTTAAAAGATGCCACGGACTTTTGCCTGCGAGACTGATACATAACATGTACGAGGAAGTTCCCTCTATTAGGCCCAGAACCCTTAATTAGGTTAAAGTCGTTTGGTACATCAAAGCATTTGTCCACCAAGATTCAATTAGGAATATGCGGTTAGGATTCTCTCCTAATTTTGCGGAGTGGCAGGCTGTCAACAGTGGCATATCAGTTAGTAACTGAACATTGGTATCAGATTCTGAGTCTTGTGACTTTGATTGCAGTTCAAAAGAAATGAATTACAAGCTTTCTTGAACTTGATTCCACAGACTAAAGTTAGATGCTATTTCAACAGAAGAACAACATATTTAATTTAAAGACAAACAGAATCCTAACACCTTCTGCATTTCTTTGAACATGGGGGGAAATGCAGTTAATATAAAAACCTAGGTGGAGAATTAAAGTTTTTAACTTATTAAATGTAATTAAAACAAATGAGATTTGCCTTCCTGGTTCTGTATTAATTCAGTATAATTCCTTGCTTCCTTGCTTCCTCAGAATTGTTTTTATTACCAGATCAGCTGACAAATTATCCCAATCCTATTTCTTTATTATGGAAGTTTCTTTACCATCTCTATCTTAATATTTATATAATATCCAAATAATTCACCTATAAGTATGATCCAATCTGTAGCAATTTTATAACATTTTTAGAGAAGTGTCACTAGATATATCTAGATTTAGATATAGATTGATGGAAAAGGTCAAGGATGATCTTTGGGAAGGATTTTCTTGCTCTTTAAGGCATTACATTTTTCAGTCTTGTATTTTTAACAAAATAATTGTATCCCATATATAGGTTCTATTGATTTTTTTGTTGCCATCTAGCTGAATGACTATAGAATTTTCCCAATGGAGCAAAACCGTTTTTTATAACTCTCTTTCATATGATATTACTAACTGGAAAGCAAACACCAAAAGTGCCATTTTAAAAATTTATTTACAAAGCTGTGTACAACACGAAGGAATAACATTTAGAATACATATATTCATTCATATATAAACAGACTTCTATAATAGAATAAGAGGGGTATTTCTCCCCTTTTTTTTTCCTGCTCAGTTCTTTCATATTTAAAACGCCTTCCCTTATAGTTTGCTGCAAATCTGGATGTATTTCGAAGAAAATTACCGGAGGAAAAATGAGAACCTTCAACAAAAGTGAAAGTTCGGGACTCCTAAGCTTGAGCGTTCTCGACTTCCCGTTTTCCCTTTTTTCTCTGAATTTTTTATTTGCTTTTGCTTCTTTTTTTTTTTTTTTGCCAAATATGGACCATTAAAAAAATAAAATTAAAAACTGCAAAGGAAAGTCCGTCATTGCCTCTCGCCTCCCAACTACAAATATCGAAGAAACAGGTCGCCGCGGGTTGCGTGTCAGCTTTACCTGCAGCGTCCGAACCCTTCTTTCCTATGCGTTTTGCCAGCCTTGTTTGGGGCTCCGAAGCCTCCGGGTTTACACCGCGAAGGCCACGGACTAAGGCAGAGAAGATGCGGCCTCTGGAGCCGATCGAGTCCTCAGAGGGTCGTGGCGAGAAAGGAGTCTGTTGGCGAAGCGGGAGGCGGCCAGGAACCACCACCACTACCCTCGATTCTTCGCAGGAGCTCAGAAAAAGGCGAAGGGAGGAGAGAGGAAGAGAAGGAAGGAAAGAAAGAAGGAAGGAAGAAAAGAAAGAAGGGAGAGCGGGTCCCGCGCTCGCCCGCCGAGCTACTGCGCCGGCCACTTGGCCTGGACCGCACCGGCCGAAGCGGCGGGTTGCAGGAACTGTCCGGAGAGAATGTTTGTAGGCACGCTGAGGATGGGCGCGATGGCCGCCGTGGTCCTGGCCAGCGAGAGCGGCTGGTGGGCCAGCAAGCCCGACTGCGCGGTGACCGGCGGCCGGAGGAACGTCTGGGCGCTGACGGCCGAGGCAGAGCTGGCGGCCGGCCCGGCGCTCGCCCCGATGATATTCTCGATGCTGAAGGAAGGCCGGCCGCTGGGCTCGGCTTTGACCCCGCCGGCCGCAGGGCCCGAACCGGCCATCGCCCCGAGCCCGCTGAGATGCAGCTGGAGGCTGGGGCTGAGCTGGGCGTTGAAGGCTTTCCGGCTCAACTCGCCCGACGGCAGAAGGGGCACGGCGGGCGGCAGCATGGGTCCGACGGGCGGGATGTAAGGGTACTGCAAGGCGGCCGGGTGCGGGTAGGCGCCGTGGGGCAGGCCGTAGGCTCGGCCGTAGGGGCCCGACGAAGAGGCGGCGGCCGCGGCGGCGGCGGCGGCCAGGCTGTAGGCGCCGAAGCTGTGCATCATGAGCGCCGTCTGCTCGCGCAACTGCTCCTGCTGGTGCCGCTTGAAGCGCTTGCGGCGCCGCAGGAAGGAGCCGTTGTCGAACATGTCCTCGGACTGCGGGTCCAGCGTCCAGTAGTTGCCCTTGCCCGGGTTGCCCGGCTCGCGGGGGATCTTGACGAAGCAGTCGTTGAGCGAGAGGTTGTGGCGGATGGAGTTCTGCCAGGCCGGGAACTTCTCCCGGTAGTAAGGGAAGCGGTTGCTGATGAACTCGCAGATGCCGCTCAGCGTCAGTTTCTTCTGCGGGCTCTGCAGGATGGCCATGGTGATCAGCGCGATGTAGGAATAGGGCGGCTTCACCAGGCTGCTTTTGGGCTTGCCGCCGCTGGAGGCAGCAGCCGCAGCGCTCGCCGCCGCCGCCGCCGCCCCGGACGGCGCGCCCGGCGCCGAGCCCTCCTCGCTTCCCTTTTCCTCGACGGGACTCCCGCCGCCGCCGATGCTGCTGCTGCTGCTGCCCGAGCTCATCTCTGCCGCTTCTTTGGCCAACAGCAGCTCGGCCGCCTCGTCCAAAGCCAGCGAGGCGGGCAACCTAGCCAACCCGCCGCCGGGGCTCCCGCCGGCCTCCAGGTCGCTGCCGCCGCCGCCGTCCCGCTCCTCCAGGCAGTCGTCCCCCTCGCCCACCACGTCGATGTCCACATCTTCCGCCGTCAGCACCGTCTGGCCGGACATGTCGTTGGCGCTCAGGTTGCCCGACAGAGTCATCCCAGCTCAGGAAAGGGAAAGCGGAGGGCTGGAGGGTGGGGTGTCAATTAATTGCGGCGGCGATGGTGATCGGAAGAACCGGGAGAGTTGAGAGAGAAGAAGGGACGAAAAGTGTCTCTGCCTCGGGAAGGGACAGGGAGGAAGGAAAGAAGGAAGGAAGAAAAAAAGGGGCCTCCTGAGGACACTTGGACCCAAATCCGGCCCCTCTTTGAACAGGGTGATTCTCCAACAGGTAGCGGTATCAGCAGCCAGAGAGGGAGCGCCCCCCCTCCCCAGCCTTCCTCTTCTTCCTGCTCCTCCTGCTCCTCCTCCTCCGCTACCTGCCGGCCACGGGGGCCTCCTCCTCCTCCTCCTCCTTCTCACCCAGCTGTCGGCATCCGAGAGCAGACCGCAAACCCTTTGCCCACCTTGGCGGCGACTGTGCTGATAGGCGCCCTTGCGATCTGCGGGCCAAGCCTTGCACGCAGCTCGAGTGCGACGCCGGCAAGCGGGGCGGCCACTCGGGGCTTTTCCTTTCAGCAGCCTCTCCCGATCCACCAGTCAAGCAGCAGCGGCGACGACGGGGCGGCAGGGAGCAGGCAGAGGCCGAAGGGGCGGCGGCGGCGGCGGCAAACCCGTGCGAGCGATTCGAGCTCCTGTACCGTTTTTTGTTCCTGGTCTGGAGCCCTTTAGGGTTCCTCCTTCCCGGAAGGACTCCGGGCTTCCAGATACCCCCGGACTGCTGTGGTGCTGGACGGTGCTTTTCCCCAACCGAAGCGATTGGCGACCGGCGACCTTCTCCCGGCTCATCGGAATGGTTGTGCCCGTCACCACCGACCGAGGCTAATGCTGCAGGTTAGCTCTCTTCGACTGCGGGATCTTCATCTCGCCTCTGCCTTCGCTCCAAACCTCCCTCTTTCTCTTTGCCTTCTTTACTCCTCTCTCTGCCCCCACCTCGCTGTTTTCAAATCCCACAAACACCCCCCCCTCCGTCTTCTCTGTTTAGGTTTCCCCCCCCCACTCTTTTTTTTTCCTTGTATCCCGAAAGGGAGGATGGGCGGAGGGAGAAAAGGTTCGGTTTGGCAGCCCAACGAGCAGGAGAGGGCGGGGAATCCACGGGCGTTATAGAGGAACTCGCTTGCCACTTAGAAAGTGCCTTTTTAAAAAAGGCTTGCCTGATAGATTACTTTCCAGTTAAAGATATACTAGGAGGCGGGGCTTGACGTCAGCGCCCCCCTGGCAGGCCAAACCCCGGCTCAAGTTGTTTCAGGGGATTGTCAACAAAGAGACAACGGTGGCTTCCTTCCCCCTTGATCACCGCCAAGTGATCAGCTCGGCTCCCTTTAGGGAAAACTTGCCTAAACAGGCCACATGGCAGGTCTCTCCAGCATGGCCCTTTAAAAACAAACATCTGCCCAGGTCGCCAAGTTTATTCTAATAGGAATGGATGGAGCATCAAAACAAATCAAAACAAAACTACCACGTTGGAATTCGATGAACTCAGGCACACACACACACACGAGAAAAAAGGCCCCATGAAATCTATTCAGAATTGGGCATTTCCACACACATACACACCCCGCACCTGGGAAAATAATATTTTTTAAAAGAGAGAGAATGGAAAGCAAAGTAAGTCTTCAACTGGATCAGTCAGGCTGGATTAGGAATTAAATGATAGAGCCAACTGTAAATACAATTATTACGGTGCCGTGGAATGTTTTGGTTTTTTAAATCCGTTTTGTTTGTTTGTCTGTTTGAACATCTCTA
This sequence comes from Ahaetulla prasina, assembly GCF_028640845.1. Taxonomy (NCBI): domain Eukaryota; kingdom Metazoa; phylum Chordata; class Lepidosauria; order Squamata; family Colubridae; genus Ahaetulla; species Ahaetulla prasina. The sequence continues at coordinate 163,110,305 of NC_080541.1, forward strand.
TCCCCTCCCACAACTTCAGAGAAATCCCCCCCCCTTTCTTCTCCCTTTATCAAATAAATACCAGTATCCGCTGGGAAACGAAGAAGGAAAAGATGGGTATCTATTCATCTTGTCGGTCAATTGGGGATCGAAATAAGACCAAAAGACATAAAATAACCACGCCTCCCTAAAAAAAAAAGATGGGAAGAGAAAGAAAAATAACTAAAAGAAGAGAGTGTGTGTATGCTGTAGCTTTATTGTTATTGGTGGTATCTTGCAGAGGTGTTAACGACGTAATAATAGCTCATTAGCATATTAAAAAGTAGGAAATGGGGAAGGGGGAATGTGTGGGAATGGAAATATTTTGGTATTCACCTCCAAGGTAAGCCTTGTCCCAAGAAAACAAACTCCAGGAGATAGCCAGTTCTCAAAGTTTGTTGCAAATGTCTATTTCCTCCTCTTTAAACAAAAGCCTCCGTTTCCAGAGAGAACAATTGCTTAGGGTTAGGTAGGAAATGACTCGCTTTGCTTTTTGTTTTTCGTCCTATATATTATTGTAATGATTGTTGTGACTTCGGAGAAATGTTGATAGGAACAACAACAACAAAAACAAAAACAACAGTCGCAAGGAGGGAGGGAAAAAAAGAACCTGTATCTTTTCTGAATCTCCAAAAGAAATGCCCAAACCCACCTGCCTGGACTGCCCTTTGTGTTGCGGCTTTTGTTTCCATCACAACATTTTACAGCTTTTCGGATAAAAAGCGAGACATCTTTATATTTAAACGGGAGCGAAACACGCGAAACCAAAAAGGTGGGTCCCTCTTCCGAAGGAGAAAAGGGGAGTTGGCTTAAGACCGAGTGTCGAAACGTGCTAATGAAGACAGAAATGGCAAGAATAGTATACGGAAGGTACCGGGTGGGGTGGGGTGGGGACCTTTCCAGTGATTTATGCTCTGAGCAAAGAGAAAGTAAGAGGGGGGGGGGAAACCTGGCTCTCTGCATGGAGGACCATACTTCCAGATCACTGTTCAAACGAGAGGGACTTGCAAATTTTACCTCTGGAAAAAGCGGCACCTGTAAGTTACATTTCTCCCCCACCCCACCTCTACCGCCGTCGTCCCGCCAATCGGTATGGCATGGAGGGGCGGATCGTCCTATTGGGTGATCTGCCACGGGACATCCCAAAAACAAAGCGGACAGGACTTCGAGCGAATGCGGTGCGTTGTATATTTTGTCCTTCTCTTGTTTTGCAAAGCGCTGCCGCGCGGGAGAGGAAAAGGGCTTTTCCGTAGCTCCTTATTCGGAAGCTCTCACCTTTACACAGAAGATCTTCTGCTGCGGTTCTACGATCGCTGCTTTGAAGAGCGATTCATCCCAGCTGGGACTCCTTAGCACGAGACAGCGACCGTTTCCCAGTCTCGGTTAGATGAGGGAAGAAACCAGGCTTGGCTAATTCGGACGGGTTAGGTTAGGAGATGTGCCCGTTCGCGGAAAGCATTCGTAAACCAGGTTTATCCCACCCCACAAACACGCGTCCCCCTTTCAGTCCCTGAGGGTGACCGTAGGAAGTTTTCTCCCCCCCCCGGTCTCTTCGTGAGGGAGCCTTTACCTTTCAATGGTCCCGGGGTGAATTCCGACCCTTGGACCAATAAAAACTTTCGCAGATCTCCGTGTGCGCGTGTTACAGCAATGAATAAAAGGAATCCGATCCCGCCGTTCCGTTGGGGGAAAAAAAACGCTTTCTCAAATATAGTCAGGCATTACAAAAACATCTGTTTCTTAGGTGGTTTTCTGTGAAATCTCACCGGAGATTGTAACAAGGTGATGAGAGAGAGAGGGAGGGAGGGAAAGAGAGAGAACCTCACTCTAGAAAGCGTCGCCTTCATTTGTTGAGCTTTTTGCTTTGACACAACTGAAGTCAAATTAATTGATTCATACCATTAATTACGGTGCTTAGCGTGGAAGAAACGTATCCCTTCGATTAGGACTCTATTGTGCTAATCTCTTGTTCCATCAGTGTTACCATCTGATGCTGGGAGAAAGAGGGAGGGAGACTGCCGGAGGGTTTGTGTGTGTGTGTGGGGGGGGTAGCCGGGGAGAGAAAAAGGAGGCAGGAGAAATCATGGAGGCAAAGTTTGGGGCTCCTTTTGGCAAATCGAGCGGGACACCTGAGTTTGAATCCAGGCGCCATTCGCAGAGCTAGTATTCATTCGCTTGCGGGCCTCCTGGAGGAAGGGCCAACTGGCTTTGGGAGCCCATCTTTGATTTGTCTCCTGCTCACCTTTTCCTGTGCTGCATATGTGTGTGTGTGTGTGTGTATGTATGTATATGTATGTATAGTGTTTTATTTATTGGATCAGTGCGTATGTTGTAGTTTCCCCTAAAATACTCCCCGAAAGGAGGTGAGGAAGAGGAATCCAGTTCGCATCTGGAAAGGTGTCCAAAGCACAAAGGCCGCTGCTCACATCCAAAAGCTAATTTGGGAAAGAAAGAGACAGTCAGTCTCTCTCTCTTTCTCTCTCTCCCCCACTCCCTCTTTCTCTCTCTCTCTCACTCGTGAGTTGGGGGGTGGGAGATGGAAAGGAAGTCGCGGTTGCCCAAAGGAAGGATGAGCTTAAGCCAAAGGCCAGGACCACCCACCAGCGAATGGGTAAAACGGAATCCTTCAGTGAAGTTTGCTCTTTATACCCCTAAGTTTTCCAACTTCGTGGGGAAACTTCCCTACAGCGTCCAGTTTGGTGACTGTGGAGCGTCTCTATGTGTGCGCTGAAGAAAATAATTTTAGAATAATAGCTAAACTTTCTCCGAAGAAATGCTCATAATTACTCTCTCCTGAAACAGAAGGCTGAAAAACATTTTTTTAAAATTGAAACGGAGGCGAGAGCCAATTCATGCGAGAGAGAAGCTACGTGTAGATATGTACAATAATGCACAGGCGCGATTTAGCAATGGCGGAAACTACTGTCCAGATCGATAGGGAGTCAGATAGAGACGTTGCTGGGCTTGATGGTGGCGGGGTGGGGGGAGAGGGGGAGACGCGGAACGAACAACTTATGATAGGAGAGGAGAAATTAATTACGGTTCACTTGGAACCTAGGATGAGCAAGTGAGTGTCTAGCCCGCAAAGTGAGTTAAAAATGAATCCGGAGAGGTGGTAGGACTGAAAAGGAGGAGAGGGGAGGACGACCAGCTGCGTTGGGCTAGGCTTCTTCTCCCGGAACCAACTATATATTTGCTCCTCTCCTGTGCCCCGTGACTTTCACGGAATAATTGTAGAAACCGTTGACCTAAATCCTTACCATTAAAAAAAATGGAGCATTTTTTAATCGAAGAGGGTGTAAGTTAATAAAGGGGAGGGGAGGAGGAAGCGTGTGGATGAACTGGCGTGCCAGTAGAGAAACAGAAGAGTGCTGGTTTCTATAGGTTTCGATGTGAATGCTGTGAAACAGCCCAGCTGCTGGACTGAGAGGGGGACCATTTTCTCCTTAGCAGCTCGGAAAAAGAATTGGAGAAAAAGCCGCGTTCTAGTCAGGCTTGCTATCCGGCAAGGGAAAGGAAGGTAGAAGGCAAGGAGAGAAGGAGGAAGAGGAAGGTGGGGTGGGTAACCTAATCTAATTGACACCCCCCCACACACACGAGTTTCACGGCCACAACCTTCCTTCTGAAGGCCCATCTAGCTTGGCCTTTTAGATAACATCTCTCTCTCTCTCTCTCTCTCTCTCTCTCTCTCTCTCCCACACACACACACACACACACACAAAGCCGCGATCCCATCGAAATTTATCCAATGCGGGCCCCGTTTCTGTGCGATGGGGATGAGGATACGGATACTGTAATACAAAGTTATTGGTGCTCTAAAGGAATAAGAAGAAACCGCGTGTAAAAATCGTGCAGCCGCCGCGAAACGAAACCCCGGGAGACGTTTGAATAACCCAAACACGGAGGAGAACGAGGTGGGGTGGGGGGATGGGGAGAAGCAGCAGCCTCGTGTTTCCAAACGGATATCTTTGTTCCTGGAAAATGTACAAACATCCCTTTTGTGAAAGGCAACACGTTTAATTAACGAGGAGAGAGCAGTTAGGGGGCCAAAACCCGAATAAAATGGTGTGATAAATTTATTGCATTGTTAGCGTGCTTTTAATTATGGCTATTATGTTAATTATTGCCCATTAGCACGGAGTTATCAGCGGCGTGTCAGCTTTAATCAAAACGAGGCTTTCTCTTGAAAATGGTCCTTTCCATCCGCCGTAAGGGACAGCTAAAGGCAGAGGCGAGGCGGCAGAAGACACTCCGTAGGCCCCGGTCGACCAGGGAACCAAATCAAATGACTTCCCCGTCGAAAAGAGCGTGATCCTTGGACGGTGATCCTGCGCTGGCTTTTCCCTCCGGAGATTTCCCCATCCCCTCCGGGGCCAAAGGCTGGGAAAAGAGGAGAGAGAAAAAAGCGCTTGGCCCGGCCTTTCCCCGCTTTCGCCTCTCCGCCCCTCCTTTCCGCCCCTTCTTTAGAGAGGCCGCTTCATCATGCCGGATCACTCTGTCAAACAAGATGTTCCGGCTCGTTTTTATCCGTCCCGTTTTACAAGACGCCTCTCCCTCACCACCACCACTCCCCGGTCACCTCCCCAAGTCGTGAGGGCCGGGCTCAAGAGCGCTCGCCAAACAAACAACCTGGAGCGCCTGCTGGCCTCAGCCCAGGGGAGGGAGGGGTGGGTGGGTGAGGAGAAACCGGAGGAGACCAGATCCGCGGGAGGGGCGCCCCCTTCGGGAGGAGGGGGGGCTGGATTTTGGCCCCGACTGAGAGTTCCCCTTTGAAAAATGGGGCCCCGGTTTTCTCTCCCGCGGTCTTGGATTGGGGGGACCCATCCTCTTCCTCCTCCAGATAGGAAACTGGGGAGGGGGGCACTTTGGAGAACCACTACAGCTGCTTGGGGGGGCTAGAATTGCCCTAGAATTATTCTGGGGTATTGCAGAAAATATGACTTCAGTAACAGAGTGGTCAGTGCCTGGATTGCATTACCTGACTCTGTAGTTTCTTCCCCAAACCCCCAAAATTTTAACTGCTACTGTTGACCTCACCCCATTCCTAAGAGGTCTTGTAAGGGGCGTGCATAAGTGCACCTGCGTGCCTACCGTCCCTGTCCTCATATTCCTTTTTACTTACTCTTTTCATGTATCCAAATTATGTTTATACTTTTACCTGTTATCCTATATATGATTGACAAAATAAATAAAAAATAATTTAAAAAAATAAAAAAAAATAAAAAATAAAGTAGCATGGACCCATGCCATGCAGATATTTGCACTGATGATGTTGCCTAGTTTGGTAATGAATGTTATCTTATATATGATTGACAAATAAATAAATAAAATAAAAAAATATTTGACACCGGCCAATGAAAAAAATAAAAATAAAAAAAGTGGGGACTTCTATCTGGCTGGGGGAGGCCTCTAAGGAGAACTCCCCCTCTTCCTCCTCAATAAAGCCTCAGGTAATAAGGGGAGCTCCTGCTTGCCGGATAGGAAGCAAAACCTCAGGCCCCGGGGAAATGAGCCTTTGATCCCAGATCGAGAGCAGTCTTGGAGCAGGCCGAGCAGCGCAGGCAGAGGCTCTTTATTGCCCGAAAAGCCCCTTTCTGGACTCTTTTTTTTCCTCTCAGGAGGAAAAGTCCTCGATTTAAGGAGACTTGGACTCAGTTAGGATTGTTGCCTCTTTCAGCCTGCAAACCCACAGATCAGGTTTCCCAAACCCGGGCTCGCTCGTCGTCCTGGACTTCAAATCCAAGTCATCACCAACTCGTCCAGGGACTATAAGGATGAGGGATGCTGCAGTCCAGGAGTCTCCAACCTTGGCAACTTTAAGCCTGGCGGACTTCAACTCCCAGAATTTCCCAGGCTGGGGAATTCTGGGAGTTGAAGTCCGCCAGGCTTAAAGTTACCAAGGTTGGAGACCCCTGCTGTAGTCCAACATACTGAGTAAGGTTCTGCTTACCTGAGACTGAATCTCACGGAACTCGCTCCGGCTTCCTCTTAGGTGGAAGGGATTGGACTAGAAAGTTGCTCATTATCTTAAATTCAACGCGGATTCGAGAATGGGTCTCCTCAATTTTTTGGGCGTACCCCAGAGGGACGGACCCAAAAGGGAAAAAAACCGTGAAGTCCTGTTGACTAACTAGACAATGTCAGGCAGATTTTCCTCTCTCCCCCCCCCCCCAATACTTCCCAGCTAGGACTTGGACAAGCACCGTTCTCTTACTTCCTTTGCTGGTAGAGTTTTCAGGAATACCTAGTCCTTCTCTAGCCGTCTTTCTCCTCTCCGTTATACGTTCCGAGCAAGATACATAGCACACACACACTTCTCCTTACCCCACCACAGAAACTCCGTGAAATCAGTTGCCCGAAGATAACGAATATCTCTCAAAGGGTGAAAACTTCCACGGCTGAGGGGGTGGGGGGAGAACCTCTTCCGCTCCTGAACCTTGGAGAACCCGTTTGTCTTGGTTAAGAGGAAGTTTAAGATCAGGGGCAGCCCCCGAGTTATTTTTAGAACCGCCCACCCGTTCCTCTTGCTTAAATTGAGGGTGATGGATTGGTTATTTAGATTGAACACCGATGCCTTCATCCAGTCGCCGGGAAGAAGGGGTGACCCGGCGAGTTCACGACTTCAGCAACCGGGGCTTCTGGATAAGAGAGGTGGGAGATCTCTAATGGTCCCCAGATGCACAACACCAACAGTGGATGGCGGGGTCGTAGTCCAACAGCTAATTAAAAGCACCCCGTTGGGAGGCAGCCATAGCTGTCAGCATCCCATTCATAAAAGCAAGGAAAGGTTACCCAGAGCACAGAATTCTGCTTTGGCCACTTCGACAGATTGCAAAGTTCTGGGATTCTTTCCTCCCCCCAAAACCCAATTCAAGTATCCCAATTACCACAAAAAAGCATCCATATCGAATCCAAACAATGGAAGCTAACAATGGGGGTTACTAAAAGGAGAGAGGGGAGACCCCGCCCTAGCCCCTCCCAGATCCCTCCAGCTTCAACATTTAGAGCAGGGATCGAGTGGATTTCGATTATGAATACAAGAGCGAACCAAACAAAAGGAAATAAGAATTATAGCTGACTTCCCATCGCCTTACACAGCGCCTCAGTTATATTAGCGGATTCTCATCTGCTCCATCCCCACCCCTCCATTAAAGGGAATATAGAGTTGTTTCTTATCTTCCCAATGTCACATTTTCTGGAAGGATGGGCGATTGTATTTAATTTGTAAACCATGGCAGTGGAGAAGACGCCCCATATAATTCCACGGGAAGACTCCCCCAGATTCTTTAGAACAGGCAGATTCTCTTAGAGCCGCTGGGAATCTACATAAAAGGGGATTGAAATGATGCCCACGTTTAATTTCAACCCTTGGGTGGTACGGCTGCTCTTTGTGACACGGCACTGTTGTGGGATAATTTGTCGTTTTCTCCTTTGTGGAGATCCTTGATCTTCGTCTGCTTGCCGGGTGCTTCCCTCCACTAGGCAAGAGCCCGACCGCCTCTAGAAGCCGAGGAAAAAGAATCGGAAAGATTTGGCCAAACAGGATTTTCTTTCTCCGCCAATAAGCCCGACGCCTCATTACAATACTCATTTAAGAAGGGCTCTGCAAAGTGGCCTCCCTGTAGCAACGCGGGCGGGGATGGGGTGGGGGAATGATTTCAGCCTTTCCTGCAGACTGGGAAGGGCGATTTGGATCGGGATCTGGCGTGGTAGAGGCTGGTTTTAGAAGCTTATTCAAAGAAGTCGTTGGGGTCGAAAGCAATGTATTGTTCCGTGTGTGTGTCTGTGTTAATCCTTGTTATATTTTTAGGATGGCTATTATCCCTCACTATCGTATCACACAGTAAAATCGAACCACTAAAACACCAAAGATCTAAATAAAAGTGACTTCCCCTCCCACCAGCATCTCATAAGGGGCTTATTATTTTTCATTGCTCTCACTAGGCATCCGGACGGCTACCTTCTCCGACATCTCCGCCAAAGGTACCGCATCCCCCGGATTCGGCTGGAAGGAAGAGTTCGCGGCTCCTTCGCAGGAGGGAGAGAGAGAGAAAGAAGATTCGCCTTTCGAAGCGACTGGGGCGGGACATGCAACGATTTCGGGATGTTGGTTGGCCTTCCGTGGACGCGCATTCCGTCCATTGGTTTGAATGGGTTTTCGCCAGAGCTGACGTCTTCTTCTTCTAGCCACGTGCTGTTTGTTTGAAATGGTGAAAGTTGTACCCCACCTTTCCTTTCATTACCCTAGATCAGGGGTAAAATCCAGCAGGTTCTAACAGGTTCTGGAGAACCGGTAGCGGAAATTTTGAGTAGTTGGGAGAACTGGCAAATACCACCTCTGGCTGGCCCCAGAGTAGAGTGGGAATGGAGATTTTGCAATATCCTTCCCCTGGAGTGGGGTGGGAATGGAATTTTTGCAGTACCCTTCCCCTGCCATGCCCACTAAGCCACGCCCACTAAGCCACACCACACCCACTAAGCCACCTCCACAGAACCGGTAGTAATAAAATTTGAATTTCACCACTGCCCTAGATTAGTATTTCTCAACCTTGGCAACTTTAAAACCTCTGGACTTCAACTCCCAGAATTCTGGAACTTAAACTCCACAATCTTAAAGTTTAAATCAGATATAGAGCTTAAATCAGAATAGAGCTGGAGGGGAGGTTGGAGGCCTGAGTTGGAGGTTGAGAATCAGAATTAGAATAGAGCTGGAGGGGACCTTGGAGGTCTCCTAGTCCAGATCCCATGCTCAAGCAGGAGATCCTATACCATTTGAGACAAAAGTGACTGTCCAGTCTCTTCTGAAAAAGAGCGATGAAGCACCCACAACTTTTTAACTGCAAGCTGTTCCACTGGTTAATTGTCCTCTTTGTTAGGAAGTTTCTCCTTACTTAAGGAGACTAATTAAGAAACACTGCCCTAAATCACAATGGCCTGGCTTGATCATCTCCCCTCTTTCAGGAAAGCATGGTGGTGCTATGTGACCAATATAGTTCCAAGGATAAAAACCTTACCTCCCTCCCTCTCTTTTTCTACTCCAGTTTTCTGTTGGCTGCTCTTTACCAACACAGGATCTAATGGAGTCTAGTCCCATTTCCTGGCCAGCCCGTGGCTGAAGCAATTATATCCCAGGATACCCTTAAGGCTTTGATTCAGGATCAAATCAGAGAACCAGTTTGTTCTAGTGTTTGAAAGGCTGGTCTAGAAACCAGGAGACTGTGAGTTCTAGTTCCACCTTAGGCATGAAAAACCAGCTGGGTGACATTGGGACAGTCAGTCGCTCTAAGCCCAACCCACCTCACAGAGTTGTTGTGGGAAAATAGGAAGAGTATGATGTATGTTCACCGCCTGGAGTTCCTTATAAACAAGAATGAGGGTGATATTTTTTTTAAAAAATAATCAAACCAATCATTTTAGGAAGAGCTCAGCTCTCCCTCGGCCCCTCCTCTTTCCCTCTTGATTCCTTTCCCACCTTTGAAGCTCCATACCGCATCTTTTCAATTGCAACACATGCAGAGCACACACTATTCTTTCTGATATCTCCAGCCCCTCCCTCCACGTCCCCAAAAGAAAAAGAAGGAGAAAGAACAAGGTAACTTAACCAAAGAAGTGGGTTTCCTCCACCCAAGAACAGCCTTCCCCAAATGGCGCCCTTTAGTTAGGTTGGATCCAACTCTCAGCCACAGTCATTTTCCAGGGGCTGGAAGGTGGGAGGTCCAGTCTAAAGGATCTGCAGGAGGCCAGGTGAAGGGGCGGGAATGGGCTTCTGACAGAGCTAAAGGCAGAAAGGGCAGCCAGTTGGCCTTCTCCAGCTAAAGAGCCATTCTTACAGTATTTATTCAAGTTTAGATTCACTTGGATGGAGGGGGGGGTGGCGGCGGCGGCGGCGGCGTTGCTTTAGATTTCAGTAGAGAGGACAAAAGAGATATTTCTGGCATTGGAGAATGCCAACAGCATTGGAATTACACCCCCCCCTTTTACGCAACTTATGTGAAGCTCCTAAGACATTGCAGGGGTCTCCTTGTAGGGAAGACCACTAAAAACAAGAACCAAAAAGGAGGGGGTGTGCCAAGGAAGGAGGTGGGGGGGGGAACCCAGCCTTTCTTTACCAGTGAAAAGATTAAAATGCTGCCGGGGAGGGGGTGGGGGGATTCTTTCTTCTTCCAAAGAGGTGGGAAAGGAAACGTTGGGGCCTTTGAAGCAGCCCTGAATCTGGGGTGGGTGGGTGGGGGCAGGGCAGGAAGACTGGCTGCTGCCCCATCTCCTGACACTTCTCTTGCGACTCCACCTGCTGTTTGTGTATGGGGGGGAGGGGCAGCGCTCTTTCAGAGTCTGACTGGAAAGCAAATGGTTTCGGGATGCTGAGCCAGGAAGTCCTGGGACAATCGCTTATGCTGTTCGTCTCGCCCCCCATCTCCAGACTTCGCAGCTCTTCGAGGCCAAGAGCACTTGAGACCTGCGACCTCTGATATTTCTTCCTGTGGTGAGGAGGGATCCCTCGAGGGATGGGAAATGCCACTAACTATATATATTGGGCCAACTAACCCAAATCAGGACTCGCTTCCTTCCCAGAATCTCATTTTGATCCAAATAATGTGCATACTTTTAACTATTTTTATCAAGGAGTTTTTGGTTTGTTTTTTTGTTTGTTTTGAATTTTCTTTTGGGAGGAGGTTTTTCTTTTGGTGCGGGGGAGAGACCCAGATCAGTTTAAAATATTAACATTTCTGGAAATTCTGTATGATAGAGTTGGTTGGGAAAATTAGGGAAACGCAGAGAACGACCATGTGATGGAAAGCTCTCTTCCCCAACTTTGTGATTTCCACAAAGAACTTTACAAGTCTAAAGTGAGATGGGCTTTACAATAAATGTATTTATTGTAAATGGGCTTTACAATAAATGTATTTACAATATTGTAAAATAAATGTTACAATAATGTAACACACGGAAAGCACCAAGTTGTGTGAAAAGATTCCCTAAAATCTTTGGATGGGAAGCCACTAGGAAATCTCAGACTAAGGATAGACTAAGAAGAAAATCCCCTGGAAGAAGGCAATAGCAAAACACACTGATGATGTTGCTAAAAAAAAAAAAAGGTAATGTATGAAGTCATCCACAACTGAACCTGACTTGAAGGAAACTTCAGAGGCCAGGTGAAATGGCCAAGCCAGATGTGCCTTGACCCATAATAAGTAAAATTCATTAATAGGAAGCTTTGAATTTTGGTACAAACCTGTTCCCCTCCACTCATTATTCTCCATGGTTGATGTCCAGCTTCCTGCCCACAACTGTAGAGTAGTCCTTATTTTACAGGATAGCAGGGGTAAAGGCTGATGCTTGAGTACAGTCTCCTAGAACTCCTCCCAAAACTCCTCTGAGCGTCATTCAGGGGCATCTTCAAGGTCTGGTTAAAAAAAGTTTTTTAAAAAATGGCAACCTCAATGGTGCAGTGGAAGCTCTACCTGTTCTTTATGTGCCATGGTTCACTGCAAGTCAAGGCAGGTCCCAGAAGTGGCAAAACTAAAAGTATTACTAAGAAGCACAGTCCAACACAACAGAAGATGTGGGGGGAGAGAGTGTTCAAAATGCAGTGGAAAATACAAAGTGAGTCCTGCATATGGCTAAAAATCTGCAGCATAATTTAAACAACCGAAACATTAATTATTATTTATTTATTTATTTTTTATTTATTTATTTATTTACATTTATATCCTGCCCTTCTCCGAAGACTCGGGGCGGCTTACACTATGTTAGCAATAGCCTTCATTCTATTTGTATATTTATATACAAAGTCAACTTATTGCCCCCAACAATCTGGGTCCTCATTTTACCTACCTTATAAAGGATGGAAGGCTGAGTCAACCTTGGGCCTGGTGGGACTAGAACCTGCAGTAATTGCAGGCTGCTGCTGTTAATAACAGTCTGCATTAACAGCCTGAGCCACAGAGGCTGCTAATGCTACTAATTCTACTGTACTAATTCTACTGTGAATTAGTAGAATTAGTAGAATTCTACTAATAGAATTCTACTAATTCTACTTTAGTAGAATTCTGTGAATTAGTAGAATTCACAGAGTAACTCATTAAAAAAAAAACCCAGATGGAATGGATGAAGGGTCTTTCAAAAAGACAGAAAGAGGCAATGGGAATCTGGGAAGAATGATGTTGGAATAGAATAGAATAACAGAGTTGGAAGGGACCTTGGAGGTCTTCTAATCCAACCCCCTGCTTGGGCAGGAAACCCTACACCACCATGTTCTTCATATGTTTTAATCTCCAGGCCTTTAATCTCCAACCATCCTAGTTGCTCTTCTCTGCATTTCTTCCAAAGTCCCAATCTTTCTTTTTTTGTAACACAGTGACCAATATCTCTGTCACTACGTACTCAAACCTTGTAAGTTTCCTAATTTCTAATTTTTTTTAATTTAATTTTTTTACTGCAGTTGAAGCCTGATTGAGATCAAAACTCTCAGCTTGATTGGGTGGGGGAAAGGCTAACCCTTCCTGGATTCTTAATCTTTGCAAGAAAGCCTTAAAAGATGACTTTTGTGAAGTTCTACCCTTTTCTGGAGACTACTAAACCCTAGCTTAGTTTAACCAAGCATCTGGCTTCCTCGAACCCTCAGCTGTGGCTAGACTGTATAAGCCATGGTTCCAGCATCTAAGGGAGGAGGAGGAGGTTTGGTTCTTAATATATAATTTACCAAATGTGAATTTCCTGATAACTGTCTCCCCATTTCTTCCAGAGAAAAACCAAGGATGTTTTAGAAACTGAGAATTACAAGAGAACAGCTTGGATTTCTCACCCACCCACCCACAATCACAACCTCAGCAGTGGCACAACCACAGCGTTTAAAGTTATTTTAAAATGTTAGCATAGTTTTGTTTTGTTTTTAAGTCCAACCACGTGGGTAAATTACGCTTTCACGTAGAGCGCAGGTATGAAATGGGTACATTCGGTAATAAACGAGGTTGTGTGAATTGTGTGCCTTCTTCCCTCTTTCAGCTGGAAGCCATGTATGTAACAGGTAACAGTAACAGAGTTGGAAGGGACCTTGGAGGTCATCTAGTCCAACCCCCTGCTCACGCAGGAGACCTATACTAGGGATTCGAACCGTCAAACTGCTGACCTTTCATGTTGGCAACTTTTTTCATTAGGGGAAAAAAAATGGTGGTTTGTTTTAATTTAGAACAACATAGTTGGGAGGGGCCTTGGAGGTCTTCTAGTCCAACCCCCTGCTTAGGCATGAAACCCTACACCCCTTCAGACAAATGGTTATCCAATCTCTTCTTAAAAATTTGTTGATGCTCCATGCTAAATCCTAAAATAATTTGTTTAATATTGGCCGATGCTAAACACTGAAATTCAAGGCTGAATGCTAAAGTAATTTATTGACTAATGTTCGATGTCAAATTCTAAAGTAAACCCAATACTGAATCCTAAGGTACTTGTTTTAATAACTCAATGCTCAATATGAAAGAAAATAACACTAAAGTAGGGGGTTTAATCAGTGGTGGGATTCAGCCAGTTTGCACCACTTCGGGAGATCCGGTTGTTAACTTTCTGAGCAGTTTGGCAAACTGGTTGTTGGAAGAAATCATTAGGGCAGAGAACCAGTTGTTAAATTACTTGAATCCCACCACTGGGTTTAATAATATAATATATAATTAATTATATATTATAATGATATATTATAATTATATATATATAATATAGTATGAATTATATATTATAATTATACATAGTGTAATTAATATATAATTAATGAATATATAATTAATTTATAATAATATAAATTAATACATTACTATAAAATTTCCTGTCCTCTGACCGAAACCCTTGGATGACATCACATATTCTTGCTCAAAGTGGGCAGGAGTCACTCCATAATGTAGTGAAATCTGCCATTAACCCTGGAAACGTGCTGAATGATGGGAATTTCTATGATGATAGGCATTTAGTCTCTCTCATGCCAGCTTATCACACAGGGGCTATTGAGGTGGTAAAATGAAGAGAAATCCAGGTAAGTTATTTGAACTCCTGGCGAACAGGCTAGATGTAAATTCAACACATTGTTGGTCCTTATTAGGTATGGAGCAGTTACCAGGTCATACCAGAGACACCCCCAAAGCTTGCTGACAACAAGAAGCAAGCAGATACTGTAAAGATCATTTCCAGTTCTGGAAATGACCCATCCAGCTGCTAACAGTATAGCTTGTTTTTGACTTTGGGACACAGCAATGACCGAAAATCCAAGTATAGACACATTAGTCATGGGCAACATCACTTACGCCTCCATCAGTTATCGAACAGGTGAGGGAGATGTGCTTTCGGCAATCCCACTGGTTGGAGATGGTTCTGCATAAACTGTATCCATGTATAGTTTTCTTCTACAATTCGGTGCAGCAAAGTTACATTTTTGGAATGTTTCAGTGTACAGTAATAAAAGAAAGAAAAAGAAGGATAAAGTGTCTCTGTTCCTTGCTTTGTTCTAGGACGAAGGCAAATGTATTTTTCAAAAAAAAAAAAATCTTTCAATTTTAACTTCGCTGGAGACTCAACATTGATAAATTGAAACAGGGATGGGCCTGATCTAGAGAATTCTCACCAATTCTCAGAATATAAGTATACAGTATGCACATATGTTTGTTGATGTGTATGTGTGTGTGCATGTATTCACTAGTAGGCACTGGTAATTATTTGCTTTAATGTGAGGCACATGCCTATACAGAGCATACTTAATTTCAAATCCCTTCATAGGAAGCAAGCAAAGTAATCCTTGTCACAATCTTGACAATTAGGAATAATATTATCATCTCCTTTGTAGAGAAGGGACTTAGGATGAAAGAGTAATGGCTTACCTTAAGACTGGTACCAGGTGAATTTATGGCTGATATTTCCTAGTGATAATTCCTTGACGTCGGTTCCCACCACTCCCAAGGTCTCGTGATGGCTGACAGAGTACAAATTGAACGTGTACTTACGCATGGCATAAGATAGGAACTTAACCTCAGTGTCATGGGAACTTAAGCTTTACATGTGGAATGTAACATACGGAATCTACTTCCATATCTTTCTCAAAACTAAATTTCATTCCTTTTTGTTTGCTTTGTTTGTTTTCATTTTTGGTGATGGGTTGGATATACTAGGTCAGAAAGATTGCAGAAAGAGGGGGCAATTAACGCTTTTCTTACTAACAATTTTTAAAAAAACCCTTCAAACTCCTCCCTCAACAAATCTCGAAAATGTTTCAGGGAGTATATGAATTTGTATTGTGGTAATGTGCTATGTGAAATAAACTACATATTGTTCATGCCCAGATATTCTTGTGGAATTCCAAGATTAGGTTTAGCTGGCTGGCTTTTAAATTCTTCTCTCCTCTCCTCTCCTCTCCTCTCCTCTCCTCTCCCCTCCTCTGCTCTGCTCTGCTCTGCTCTGCTCTCCTCTCCTCTTCTCTTCCCTTCTCTCTTCTCCTGTCTCCCTTCTCCTGTCTCCCTTCTTCCCCCCTTTTCTCCCTTCTCTCTCTCCTCCCCACTCCCCGCCACATTCTCCCATTCTCACTTATTTTTTTCCTACAGTCTTTTGAGAGCAGCAGGCCAAAGTTCCAATGCAGGCATCTCTGCCCTTTCACATATTCCCTTGTTTCCCTGGGAGTCAATGAAAGCTTTGTGTGTATTTTTCCAAATACTTTTTTGAGCCTGTAGCACTGCCACATTGAGAACATCCTTGGTTTCCTTTTATGACCCAGAAAAGACAGAACATGTGTTGAAATGCAAAGCCCATAAATAGACAGATCCTGAATACACACATAAACATAAAAGGGATACAATACAAGTCAATATTAATTCATGCTGAGTAAAAAATGTCCATGAACGTAACGTCACCTCCCAGCCTTGCCTCACAAGCCTTCTTATCAAAGCCACTGGGTTGTATGCATGTTTTTTTAGAAATGTCCCCAAAGATGAAAGGAAAACACATTTGGAAGAAAATATGGTCAGGATTGCGCACACACACACACACAGAAATTCTAAGAAAATCAGAAGTTAAAATAGAACAATCCAGTGATTCATAGCCACTCAGTACAGAGTCTTACCACACATCCAAAAACACACCATGTTTACTTGAAAATTGGTCACAAATCCAGGAGTATCCAATTTGCCAAAACTGATAATAAGATTATAATCCTAGTTTGCTTTCCTAACTGAACATGGATTTCAACACACAAGATGAGATACAAGATCTGTTTGTTAAATTACTGGTGATGAAGATGTCCAGGTAAATTTATATTGCGATGGCCATCAGGAAAAAGGGAGGAAGACTACTGACGGTCGAGTGTACAGGTAGTCCTCGACTTACAGCCACAATTGAGCCCAACATTTCTGTTGCTAAGTGAAACATTTGTTAAGTGAATTTTGTCTGATTTTAAGGCCTTCCTTGTCACAGTTGATAAGTGAATCACTGCAGTTGTTAAGTTAGCAACATGGTTGTTAAGTGAACCTAGCCTTTCCCATTGACTTTGCTCGTAAGAAGTTTGCAAAAGGGGATCACAAGGTCATGAGAAACTGCAACCACCATAAATATGAATCAGTTGCGGAGCATCTGAATTTTAATCACATGACCTTAGGGATGCTGCAATGGTCATAAGTGCGAAAAATGGTCATAAGTCATTTTTTCAGTGCCATTGTAACTTTGAATGGTCACTAAATGAACAGTTGTAAGTTGAGGACTACCTGTAGAACCTTTGATACATTAGCCTATTATAATTGGATGAATGATTTCTAATCTTGACTTTTTTTTTTATAAAGATATAAAAGTGGGGAGGTTAATCAAAGATAGAAAATTCTCTTCAATTTTTTATAAAGGACAGGGCTTAAAAAGTCATTGATTCTGAAATCAACTGCACCAGTCTGGCGTCCTTCAGATGTTTTGGATTCAACCTCTTCCATAATTCCCAGACATTAAACTACGCTGCTGGGATTATGAAATTTGACATCCAACATCCCAAAAAATGCCAGTTTTGGGATATCCGGATAAAGTGATGTTTATAGAAGAGACTATTTGTAGCTCAGGGTAGAAGTGTGGGGCCCTTGGTGCTCTCTGTGCTTGGTGGTTTTCTTGCAGATGTTTCATTATCAAACTAGATAACATTATCAGTGCTAGAACACATCTAGCACTGATGATATTACCTAGTTTGGTAATAAAATGTCTGCAAGAAAACCACCAAGCACCAAGAACTTCAAAATGATAACTTCCCATTATTTGACGTAGCAAAATGTAGTAATGTTTCTTTGTTAGAGATATAATTCCAGGAGTTTCAAACTGCGATATTGCTGCAAATATTACTTTGGGAAGGTGGAACATCACTTATTTTCAAAGTTTGCAGATGACCATTAAGGGAGGGTATTTCAAAACAGACCAGCTGCTACATCACTTCACATCCCAGAACTGGCATCCGTATGGAAGCGATCCAAATTTGCAGTCCTGGCGTGGTAAGAAGAAACAGTTCCTGCTTCAAACATGCTGAAAATTCCTTCAGGCCTGGATATTCTAAATGAATGCAAAGCAGCTCTTTGCTGATTGGTTTACTGAGGCTTCAGTTTTGATTATTTTGGTTGCTGGCTTGTTTTGTGAGAATACCTAAAACCTGTTTAAGTCAGAGTGTTACTTCATGTTCTGCACTATCTTTGTGCTCATTCAGGTGGCAATTGTACCTTCTGTGCAAGTGTCTATGGAGATTCTAAGTCATCCAGGCCATGGTTGTTCTTCAGCTCGGAGACTGAAGAAGCTTCTTGGATGAGAAGCGAAATGTCTTCAAGGAGAAACCAGAAAGTCCAGATGCCTCTTGAAAAAACACTTTTGGGACTTCTATGTGAGTAATATCCAGGCCTCTTAACTTAAGCAACGATTGTTCTAGAACAATCATTCTAGAAACTACCCAGATAGGCAAAATAGCATCTAGAGGTGCCATCACCACAACGGTAGTTTGGAATATTAACTTTTACTCTAGAAAACCAATGTAAATGAACCACATTGACAATATTCAGAAGTAAACTGGAATGTACTCCCGTCTAGACTGATCGAGGACAAATGAACATCTAGTGAATCCCTTCCCACCTTCTGATGTGGTAGAGCGACAACTCTTAGGATTTCCACAAACACACTCTTTCATTCACTGAATTACATTGAAACATTGAAACATTTATTCTCATGCAGTCTTGCTTGTATGTTTGGAATCATAGTCTTGCTAGACAATCTTCTTGTGCTTCAGTTTCAGTCAGCAGAGTTTTTCTACAGACTGCTCTGATAAAAACAAAGTGATTTTAATTGTAAGCCACCCAGAATCACTCTGTAAGGTAAGATGTATGGCATATAAATTTAATACATTAATAAATAAGTAATCCAGTTTCCCGAGGATGCAAAACTTTCCTAAACTAGAACACTACCATGTCTGACAGCTAATATGAAATTCTTATGGTGGAATACAAGGTTTGGTTTCTGTCAGACATAATTACACATTTATTGCCTTAAGCTTTCCACTTCTGATTCATCTACCCACAGAACAGTCCTTCAGAAGTTTGAAATGCTCATCCAGATGGTTTTTGGCCAACAGGTTACAAAGCAGCAGCTTGCTGCTCACCCATGAATCCTAGTTTTATCCAATGCTTTTCTGATAGGAAGTCATGAACACAGATTTCAGCCAAGGAGAGAGAAGCCTAAACATTACTGGATGTTATTTTTTGTAGCTCTTGGACAATCTCCACATATTTTTGATCTTACACAGATTCTGTATTGTCCCAAACATTTTTCATTTGAAGACTGCACTTTTCATTGTGGATTGGCTTTGTGAATTTTAAAAATGTTTTTGTATGCCCCCCCCCCAAAAAAAAATAGGTATTTTTTTTTTAGCAAACATTTTCGGGAATTTCTTCTGAATAGGACATGCTATGCTTCTAAATTTTGTGTGATCATAACTTCATCCTGGTGAAGGGAGCCAAAATTTCTGAAATTTATATAGTGTGGCCTTGGGCAAAATCAGTCTTAATAGTTCAACAAATTACACACAAAACCTGTTTATTATTTTATTTGAAATGGTAAAACTAGAGGGGAAATACTTTTTTTTTTACACTGGCAGATGACAAATTGGTTGACTTTGTTTATAAAATAAATGAAACAAGCACTAAATGGTTGTGTTATTCATTCACCAGATATTATGAATGATATCACATAAAGTTCTGGTAATATTCACTAGCAAATATATAGAAAATCCAAAAAGAAGAGAATATTTTTTTGCAGAAAGGTACGCATGACATAAGGACTGCAAATCAATCACCCACATTTTAACCCAGCATGTTATGCAGACCTAGTCCTTATGGCTAGTTTATGGTTCAGTATTTTTTTTTTAATATCACACTCAGAACATTGGCTTAACTAAACAATCCATGGCTCAGTCAATCACAGATAAGACTGTTGTGGAAACATAGCCAATATATCATATATGAAACTTGCCAATTTAGACTTTGATGAAATTCTGAATGTCAGCTCAACTCATTCCCTCATGTCCCTTTCTTGGTTTTGGTCACAAAGATGTCTTAATCCTGTGCCAAGTGTGATGTCATTTGGGAAGAGACTAAATTGCACAATATATACATTCTGGCTCAATCTTGAAAAGCCTGAATTGGTACTTGATCAACTTTTAGCCTAGACATGGAAATTTGTCCAAAGACATTTTTGAATGGAGAAGTTATATTTATTATAGCTAAAACAAAGGGATAATTATGTCAGAACAAGACAACTAACTGTTTTAAGGCTTTTTACCTTCATTACTATCCTTCTGTTATATCTTTAGCAGTTTCTGGATGCCCAGATGTTTAACAAGTGATGCTTCTTTTGACATTGTTGGCTGAATTAGAAACTTCAATTCAGAAGCTGACATTTTGAGTGTTTGTAGGTGGGTTTTGATAACTAGGACAATGTATGAATCCTAGTAGTGTACTGTCTACCCCTTCTACAGCAGTCTCTCTTCCTGAGCTAGTCTGCACAAACTTTTTTATGGGAATAATCTACTTTACACCTTACCTTTACAGTTCTTGTTCTAGTGAACTTCATTAAGGTCTATGATGAGGTTTCCTGTAAGGAGTGATTCAGGAGTTCATGTCCACCCTTATAATAATGGACTTTTCTAATTGTTATCTGGATCTATCCATTAGCCAGGCTATGTACTGGATATGGCACATTATTTGGCTGGAACCAGTGATGTGAAAACGTAGGAGATATTTTTTACATTTGCTATCAGAGGCAGGTCACTCTCTGTTCAGTTTTAGATATAGGTCATTGGTACAAAACTCTGTGTGGTGGGAGGGATGACTGATTCAAATGTTCCAATCTGAGCAGCTGATGGATTTCATAATTTTTATAATGGGCTAAATAAGCTGAAATTAAATCCTGGCAGAACAGAGATTCTGCACGTAGGTAAGGAAAAAGCGAAACTCTGGGACTGAGAGCAGGCCGTTCTGCAAGGGAATATGCTTCCATAAATCTCTGGGTTTAATGAAATTGCTTTTATTTTTCTGGCTTAGAATACGTCTTTTTAATTGTAAGCCGCCTGGGTCTTGAAAAAGAAGGTGAGACACACATTTAATTAATTAATTAATTTTCAAAAGCAACAACAACCCCAATCTTATCTGCTCATGTTGACACCATTAAAGAAGAAAAGGAAGGAAGAAAGAACTGACCTAGAGCCAAAAATGTTCAGAGGCTTTTTAAATGTAACCCAGAACCCTCAGCCAATATGTTTTTATTAGTTATTCAAAGGGCACTATTAGATAATTTTTACTACCTCCTGTTTGAGATCACTTTTCCACCACTTTTAAAACAAGACTATCGTGATTATTTTACAGCATCCTTGGTATTCTCAGATCAATCCCAAGGGTTGCCCATAATAAACCTCATAATGTGAATTATATAATACATTGTAACAGGGCAATTACTATTATAAGAACACAGTCTAAGCTTTCTATTCCATTTATAAGAAACTTTTCTTCAGAATAAAATGGGTACACGAAGAGGGAAAAAGTGTTTCAGTTTATCTAGATTTAAGTAGTTACATTAAATGTAGATCTGCTAACTCTATATAATATTATTTATACCAGTTTATCTGTAATTGAGAATGGCTGCTTACAAAAGCAATCAGGTAATCAATGTGATCCAGAAACAGCGTATTTTCATAAGACTCCACTGGGTTGCTTCCAGTAATCCTTTCTTCTCCTTTTTGTCACTTTGATCACTCTTTAAACAGTAGCTTTCTTTGTATAGCTGGGCAGTACACTAATAAAAAGGGACTCAATAATTACTTTCATTTCTTTTGTGTCTTATAATTATTTTTCACAGTTAAAATATGGCTGCTTGATATCCAGAGCTTTCAAGTAAGTAGTCTTTCAAGTTTCCTTCAAAACCTGAACAGGGAAAAACAAAAACCTAGTCTAAATGTGCATAATTAAGTTTATTGCAAAGAAGACAGAGCTAAACAATTTTACCCAATATTTGGGTGCACAGTTGTTCATTGGCTTCATATACTTTTGTAAATCATGGTCTCCTTTTGAGTTCATGCAACAATTTAGGCCACTGGTCTATAAACACAATAGCTGGTTTACAAAGCATATTAAGTTTATGTAAAAAAAAAAAATCCTCCACATTATATCTTTTTGTAATATGTGAGACCAACTGCTCACTCAAATGAATTCCACATAAAATTAACTTTGTTTTGACAAGTCCCATTTTTTCCTATAACAAGTTTCGAGATCGTAGTTATGAATTCCTTCCTATTTTATCCTCACAAGCAGCCTGAGGGATTTAACAGAAAGACTAAATAGATGGCAATAGCCACTAAAGAGATCTCCAAGACAGAAAAATGTGATTTTAGATCCCAGCTGCCACAGTATCAGGAACTGAGTTTATGATGACTGAGTCAAAACTCTCAGATTTTACTTTGACTATGCCTGAAGTATCACCTTCCAAAAAGGAACAAGTGGCTTCCTAGATAATTTGTGCCATTCTCTGCTTCCATCATTTACCATAAGTTTACATGTCAATTGTGATTTACACTAGAAGGGGGAAGCCTTTGATCTGGTTTCCTTAACAGGTATCTAGTCTGTTGCCCAAATTTACAAGCTGCTTTTATCCCTTCCACACAATACTAATCATTGGACACTGATATTTGGGTTAGTAAACTCTAATTTCTCTCCCAGGTAACTGTCACCTTTTGTTTCATTCCTGAGCTTTTATTTTTCAAGCACCACAGCTGACCCCTGAACTCAATTTGCACTTGCCTATTGATGCATAAATATCTATAATATCACAGTAAATTAAATTCCATTTTAAAGGGTTTCTATTTAACACTCTGTCAGAACTTTCACAGTATTTGATTTCTGGTTTCCTCTGCCCACTGACAGGTTTATCTCAATATGGTATGATTAATGAAACCATATATTTAGGGAAAGCATGGCTGGCATTACCATAATCTCTTAATGCTTGCTTAGGCAACATTGTATTTTGCCAGCAGGGCTCCAAAAACTTCCAGCCTCTTTAGTTCTGGCAGAACAAGCAGGAAAGATTAGCAGGCTGAGGGAATGGGTGGGATTGTAATGCATAGCAGGCTGATGGCTTGCTAAATTGGACAACTTTCCACTTAAATGGCTCTGGCAAAGCACCATTGAGGTGTTTGTGGGTTTTAAAGCCATCTTGTCTTTCACTGGTGAAAACACCAGGATGTTTGAGAAGGCAGGTCTTTGTCAACTTTTAAGGATTTCCAAAGGAATAGCACCCTTGTAAAATAACCAAAAACAACTCCATTTCATTCTGTATAACAAGTGGGCAACTGAGGATAACACAAAATTAACCCTTAGGAGACAAAATATGCCAAAAAGAAATGTGTGTTAATGTTTGGGGCCTTAAGTGATTAGATACATATGTGCAACATGTTTACTTATGGTTTATTAAACCATAAGTTTCCTCAACTATTTCAGTTTCACAAAGGTTGTACAGATAGTCCTTGAACATACAACCACAACTCTAGCCCAAAATTTATGTTATTATTAAGTGAAAAATTTGATGAGTGAGTTTCGCCCCATTTTATGACTTTTCTTGCCTCAGTTGTTAAGTAAATCACTGCAGCTGTTAAATTAATAACACATTGTTAAGTGAATCTGGTTTCCCCATTGACATTGCTTGTTCAGAAGGTCACAAAACGGGATCATGTGACCCCGGGACACTGCAGCTCTCATACATGTGTATCAGTTGTCAAGCATCTGAATGTAAATCATGTGACCATGGGGATGCTGCAACAGTCGTAAGAGTGAAAAGTGGTCATAAGTGGCTTTTTCAGTGCCATTGTAACTTTGAGCAGTCACTAAGTCGAGGACTATCTGTATGGGCTGTATCCAAGATATGAATCTGATCACTTTTTTTCCTTTCTCTTCCTACCACCTTATCTTTGACTCTCCCATCACCCTGATAGTCATCCTATTCTTCTTTCCCATGCAGTATAGTAGGTTGATGGCAGAGGCATTAACTCTGTAAAATGATAAAAGAGTACAGAAAATTGTGCTGAAGGTTTTAAAGATCTAGATTTAACAGACAAATAATAGTTGACTGGCTTTACACATCGTGTAAAATGTTGGGGTCCTTGGTGCTCTCTGAGCCTGGTTGTTTTCTTGCAGGCATTTCGTTACCAAATTAGGTAACATCATCAGTGCAAACATCTGCATGGCATGGGTCCATGCTACTTTATTTATTTTTTATTTATTTATTTTGTCAATCATATATAAGATAACAGGTAAAAGTATAAACATAATTTGGATACATGAAAAGAGTAAGTAAAAAGGAATATTAGGAGAGGGTCGGTAGGCACGCAGGTGCACTTATACATGCCCCTTACAGACCTCTTAGGTATGGGTGGCAACTGGCCTGCCCCACCTACAGCAGCAGCATACTGAGGATCTCGTCAGCCAAGGAATTTCAGCTGGTGGGTTCCAGGAGAAGAGCCTTCTCTGCCATGTTTCCTCTCCTCTGGAACATCTTACCCCCTAAAGTGAGATTGTCTCACCCTCCTGATGTTTTTAAGAGCCTTGGTTCTGCCAGATGGCTTGGGCACCCAAGGAGGGAGCTGATTAATTAAATTCAACTCCACCTCCCTCCCCATGTGTCCAGCTCCCCTCTTTGCTATCTTATGCCCATGATTTTATGTGTTAATGTTTTTTATCTGCTGTGTTGTTGTTTTTTTACAAAGTATGATTTTAACATTTTTCAATGTTTCTATGTTGTAAGCTGCCCAGAGTTATTGGATTTGAGATGGGTGGCAAATAAATTTTATGAATGAATGAATGAATGAATGAATGAATGAATGAATGAATGAAATGTCTGCAAGAAAACAATCAAGCTCAGAGAGCACCAAGGATCCCACAGTTCAACCCCAAGCTACAAATGTTGAGACTCTAGAATAGGGGTGTCAAATACAAAGCCTGCGGGCCGGATCCAGCCTGTGATGTGGTCAGATACAGCCCATGGGGCTCTCCTGGAAAATGTAAGGGGCCAGTGATTAAAGATGAAAATATAGAAACTATTAGAGATTGGTTAAAAGTTTTAGAAAATGAAAGGAGGAATAAAGAAATTATTGAAAAATTAGGGTTAAGCAGGTTTGAAAAAATACAGATAGAAAAATGGACAAAAAAATTAAGGGAAAACTATTCGATAAATAGATGTGAAACTGAATTTGAATATTTAGTATCTCAGATTATGAAAGATGAAATTGGGCTAAAGGGACTTGTTAGCAGGGTTTATAAGATTATAAACTCTGATGAAAAATTACAAAGAGTGATGAGGACAAATTGGGAAAAAGATCTTAATATTGAAATACCAGAGTCAGATTGGAATGTGAATTGGAATAGTAGAATTATGGGAACCTTATTTATAAGGATTAAAGAGCATAATTATAAAGTTGTTTGGAAATGGTATTTGACTCCAGTAAGACTGTCACAAATGGATAAAAAAATTAGTAAAAAATGTTGGAGATGTGAGATGGAATTGGGGACTTATGAACATATGTGGTATAAATGTGATAAGGTTAAAAAGTTTTGGCAACAATTGGAGAAAATGATATTTGAAATGATGGGGAAAGTAATAACATTGAGA
Organism: Ahaetulla prasina; assembly: GCF_028640845.1. Lineage (NCBI taxonomy): Eukaryota > Metazoa > Chordata > Lepidosauria > Squamata > Colubridae > Ahaetulla > Ahaetulla prasina. Next base: position 163,135,508 of record NC_080541.1, read on the forward strand.
GTGGAAACTATATTATTGTTGGTAATTAAGGAAATAGAATTAACAAAATATGAAAAAGAATTGATTAGAATTATGATTATAATAGGTAGAATTATAATAGCTAGATATTGGAAACTAGATGTGATTTTTAGAATAGAAGAGTGGAATTCTGAAATGTGGAAATTAGCTTTAAATGATAAAATGACATGTGATATTAAAATTAGAAGTGGTGTGTATAAAGAAGATATTTTCTGGAAGACTTGGAAACCATTTGTGGACTATGCGCTTGGAACATTGGACGCTTCGGTACCTGTACCTCGAGAACGTGGATTTTGGCAATCATGAGGATATATCCGAAGACCCAAATCTTCCTTTTTTTTTTATGTATAGCACAAGGGTGGAAAATGTATTTTCTTTTTTTGTTTGTAACGTTAAAAATTTATAAAAAAAAAAAAAGAAAAGGTAAGGGGCCGGCCCACGTGGCTTTGGCCCGGTCTACCCAATGTGAAGAGGACACATCAGACCAGTGTGGCTTCGGCCCGATCTACCCATATGCAAAGAGGAAACATGCCAGCACTTTGGGGAGTGGCATCAGGCTGGCCATGCCTACCCAGCTGCTCACGCCTCCCGTCTCCCTCCAAGGTCAACCACAGCCCTGATGCGGCCCTCAATGAAATTGAGTTTGACACCCTTGCTCTAGAAAGAGTGCAGAGAAGAGCAACAAAGAACGGTTGCTGGGATTGGGTATGTCTAGTTTAATGAAAAGGACTATAGGTGACATGATAGCAGTGTTCAGATATCTCAGGGGTTGCCACAAAGAAGAGGGAGTCAAGCTATTCTCCAAAGCACCTGAGGGCAGGACAAGAAGCAATGGATGGAAACTAATCAAGGAGAGAAGCAACATAGAACTAAGAAGAAATTTCCTGACAGTTAGAACAATTAACCAGTGGAACAACTTGCCTCCAGACCTTGTGAATTCTCCAACACTGGAAGTTTGTAAGAAGAAATTGAACAACTATTTGTCTGAAATGGTACAGGGTTTCCTGCCTGAGCAGAGGGCTGGACTAGAAGACCTCCAAGGTCCCTTCCAACTCTGCTATTCTATTCTATTCTATTCTATTCTATTCTATTCTATTCTATTCTATTCTATTCTATTCTATTCTATTCTATTCTATTCTATTCACCTATGTAAAACTTTGTGTTTTTTCTTGTGGTTTGTTGAATATGTTTTGCTTATTGTTTCATGATTGTTTTTCCCACTTCAAGTTCAGTACAGGTTGGTGATGAGAAGGACCTGGCAAAGTCCCCTTGACTAAGCAATGCCATCCAGTGGGGACCCAGGAAACATACCTTCTTTGTCACTGTGCCTGTCCTCCAGAAAAGCATATCTAATTCCCTATACATTTCCTTAGAAAGTTCCAATGAGTTAAGTTAGCTTTCCTGACACATTTAGAACATGGATTTCCTCCCAGCTTCCCCCAGATATTCATATATGAAATATAAGTGGGCTCATTTTGGAGTTATTGATGGAAATACATATGCTGCCTTAGATATGATGGTGGTTTTGGGGGAATTATTTCAATTTGTTGGTCACTATCCAAAATCATATGTCATGTGGGAGACCATATATATATATATATACTGAATGAATGAATAACTGAAAGAATAACTGAATAAATGATATGTGGTCCCAGCTGGTATGTGGATTCACACAGAGCATTAAGCTAAAAATAAGATTCATGGCAAGGTGTATATATTATACTATATACATGGCTTACAAATGACAGTGATTTAATTCATACAATATGCTAACTCCAAACCAAGCAAATGACGCATTGGCTTAATGTGATGTATGAATCCAATCATTCTTAATCCAACTAGTAGAAATTTTGAAATGAATTTTAGACTGTTGTTTGTGTCCATGGACTAATATGTCTATATGATCTTAATATATCTATAAAGAGAGATGTGCTCACAGAGCCACATAAAGACATTACATTGCCTGCTTTTTATTTCAAAGATATGGATTTTTTAATATAGAATTTGTATTGTTTATATGAAGCATAATGAAATTTCTTAATTTACATTCATTGTTATGAATGTAACAATGGATCAATAGTAGAAAGATAATAGGTAATAATATCCAATTGAAAACCTATGAATCATTTTGTATGGTTTTGTAGAGTTCAAGTGTTATTCTGATATGCAAACCAAAGTCCAAACCACAACATAGTTTGTGTACATATCCTGCCACAATAGGGCGAGGGTAGAATCTGTTGGGTTTGTATTGACATTTGAATCAATATAGTCTATTTCCCTCAATATCAAGGTCACACCACAGCTGCTGCCCTGATCTTTAAAATGCGAGTTCACTTTTTACAACATCAAATTTCACATTTTCGGGTTTTCTGGAAATAACGTAATTACAAGAGAAAAGAATACATTTCCCTTTCTGGAATCTTCGTGGTAAAATTATTATAATTCTCTGGCACGTTCCTGACTTTTTGGAGTCATTTTGTATCTTGCTTTTTAACCTTTGACAACAAATATTGTTGTATCATGAAGACAGCAAATCCAAACAATTACATATGTAGTCCAACTGCATACTCGAGAAAATCAATATTTGACATCTTTGCAACTCCTTCTTCCGAACAGCGTTCAATAGCCTTTATTCACTATACATTTATATCTCTTTCAGATTTGCCTTTGTCACCAGAAACCCATTTTTCTCCTTTGACTTCTACATAACTTCTTTGCCCTGTACTTTTACAGATGCCTTCTGGCTATAAATACTAATGAAATCTCTTTGCTTAATTCAATTTTGCTGGTACACTTACAGTTATGACCTAACTTTCCCACGAGAGAAAGACTGATTGAACATTTCAATACCTTATGGATGGGAGCAAACATTCTACAGAACTGGACTGACAATTTCCATAATTATAGAATTCACAGCCTAATGACCTTAAAAAACAATAAAAGGATCTCTTGTTAATTCCATTTCTGTTACTGACATTCAGGATATTTCATTTTTCACGGGACAACAAATTTACTTTTTATTTTCAAAAGAGCACTCTATCCTTTTACCCTAGATTAAATTTTCTGAATGTTGAAGGATTTCATTGAATATTTAGCATTTCTTTGTCTTTTAAAAGTTAGAATATTTATGATCCTTAGAATGCTTTTGACTGATTTATAGCAATCAATTATGAGAGTGCATTTTCAAATAGCTCTTTTAAAAAAGAGGAATAGAATAATTAAAAAGATCAGAAGTCCTCCCTTGCATATAATTATTTCATTATGCTGCTATAGAGCCGAAATTATTTTTGCTGACTGGGAACTATTGTAAATGAACAAAATCTATAGTAATATACTGTACACTAGCAGGCAGTTCTTCATGAGAATTAAGGCCACTAATTGCATAAATTGTTATGCAGCCTGGTGTTTCACACTGTATATAAACCTAATGACTAGGATCCTTTCTTCTAGTATAGACAGACTCAAAGCATAACCTTACAATACAATCAATTTATTTCTCAAACAGGTTTATTGCTTTGTTAAACATTCATTTAGATAACGATTCACTCTGTGCTCACCACAGGGGGAAATACACATGGTCAATGTTGAGATGCAGGGTCTTCTCCCAACCAGAGCTGCATTTAAAGAATCGATCATATTATTATAGACCACATATAGACCACCATTATAGATTACATGGTCTATAATCAGGTGGAGTGATGCTTTGCCAATCTTCACCAAGAAGGTTACTGCTGTAAAATCTTTAGATTCAAAAAAATAAATATCCTTCTAGCCTGGTTTTCCCTCTACTTAGCATTCTTCAAATATAATGGACCATAGTTGCTTTAATCTCTAGGAAGCATGAGCTTGATGGTTGGGAATTATGGGATACGGAGCCCATCACATTGGGAAGGAATCAGGTAGTGGACAGCTGAGATAATGTAATAATAAATAATAATTCAAGAAGCTTACTCTCAAGACTTGACGTGGACCTGCTGGTGATACTTGCAACGGGTCCTCCATTCACCTACCTCTCCAAGAAACATTGAATAGCTGCGGATAGCCTATTTTAATTTTGTCTATGCCCTGATAAGAATTTCAGTGGGAGTCAATATGGTTAAGCTGCTGAGATGGGACCAAGGAGATGCAATATCAAGTCCCCACTCAACCATAGAACAGGTCCAGCATGTTGGACTGAGAAATAGTGATTGGTCCAAAGGAACCTATTGACAGGATAAGCTTGACTATGTCATAGATGGGTTTGGGAAGAAGGGTATGTTGTGCAAACAGAAAAAACAAGTTTGATGATCTAGTCGACAAGTCAAAGAAGTCAAATTTACTCAAAGAGTTCTGGATATATTTGAGACAAAAAAAAACCTGATTGGGAAGTTAATTAGATCTTTTGTCATTCATAGCAAAGATAATATCCTAGGGTTCCTGAGACCTTGTGAAAATGGAGCATCTTTATAGGTCTGGAGGAGTTAAAAAGGGCTTGGAATGGGTGTGTTTGGTTAACCAGTTTCCTGCCAGGTACTATCAGGCGTACTAATCTTGTAGTGTAATAAGTGAGGCTGTGAGTTTACTAAATTGTGTGAACACAGCTACAGGATTGCTCTGAGCATAAGATTAGAAGAGATCATTTCATATCGCCTTGTGCTTTTAGAAGAAAGACAAGATCGACATTGAATGCATGTAGATGGACAGACATAAAATACAACCACAATAAAACAATGATCTCTAGCTAACTTAAGCTGGCATCAACACTGCTTCTCTGGCTGTCACTACTGCCCCAAAGTTACATTTGCCAGAATGCACAGCCTGGAAGAGTTACCAAAGGGCTCTTTGCACAGGGTCTCTTCAAGGGTGGCCCTTACAAGATGATACTGCCATAAAGGCCTGAGATTGCTGCCTATTTTGGCTACATCTTTTCCTATTGTAACGGAGATGCCTGGACTCTTACCACTGGAGACAGGCCCCACCCCTCTGTATCCTGCCCTAAAATAGAACTTTCAGCCCGTGTCTAGTGATGTCAGATTGGATATATATCTGATGACTAAATTTGAGGACCTGTGCTATATTTAGGACATTGCGTCAGACTCCATGCTTTCTACGTGTCCTTCTGGCAACTTTGACACCTGCTATTACATATCTTTCCTCTGGCAAAGCATGTTTGGAATCCTGCAAGATTTGGTCATATCCTTGCCTCTTCCCCTGCTATTTCCTAGTGGGCAATTTGGCCTTTTGAAAACTCTGGCACATCTGCTTCAGAAATTTGCCAGAATTTCCTCATTGGCTAAGTTCATCTGCACTAGAGCCATTTCTTTGCAGGCTGTCAATCCTGGGACAGCTATGTCCAGAAGGTTTATTGAAAATCTGCCATCTGTCTCTATGTGCATGCCCAAACTTATCGCCCTCTATGCCTTGGGAACTTACTGGTCTCCAGTGCATTGCCTGCTGTGGAAAGTTTGCTCAATAGCCCTGCACTAACCAGCAACTGTATCACACTCTACACAAGGAACTAACATCTTGTTTTCATCTGATCCAAAATGCCTACAACAGTTATCCATGTTGATGCTTCATGTGGTACTTTAATTGTCAAATATAGTTTAAAATTGTACCAGGCTGAAACTGTAAACAGCCACCCTCTGAGGCTGGTCCAGATAATGCTCATTTTCTAGCCAAGACTCCAAAATATTGAAGTTTCCCAAGTTCATAGTATTGAGCCAATTAATAGATCTTGACTGAAGGCTCAACGTTTCAAAGAGATATCGAAATCACTTCTATGCTGTAATTTCCAATAATATTAGATAATTTTGTCCAAACTTCAAGAACGATATTTTAGACTAGGAAACATGTTCTCCCTCCCCACAAAAGACAAACGCATAATGCATATTGATTGGCTCACACGTAATATATAACAAAATTAATCAACACTCTGGCTTAAAATGTTGTTTAAATCCAGCAATTGTGATTTGTAAAGCATGGTCTTTGACTTAGCATGTTGTGCAGACCTAGCTAATTATGATTTATTCAATAAACAACGGCTAAGAAATCCTGCCTTGATATAAGCCTATTCTGAGCTATAAAAATTATTCCGATGTGAACGGAGGATGGATAATTGGATTTATAGGTCACTTCATCTCAAAATCTGGGAGGGGAGGGCTAATGATAAACTTTTCATCCCAATCTTTGCATCAGGGAAGCAGTTATAATAGCAACATTTTAGTGTGTGCCGGAAACAATTTTCTCTTATTCCAGCAAGATCTGCTTCATACAACCCTCACTGAAATTAATTGAGAAACTTGCATATTATTGAACCCTGAACTGACAACTTCTCCAGATTTGAACCATGACAACAAGAAAGAATTGGACAAGAAAGAATTGGAGTGATGGCATTCACAGTGGGTTTGGTTCAGTTCCCATTGTTTCTGAATCATACCCAGATTTGTGTGATCAGCAGTCGCTGAAGTTTGGCAAAGAAGGAAGTGCCTATAACGCCATTAGCATGAGTAAACCTTGGTGGGGTTCTGTTAGGCAATTGATGAAGTTGTTCAGTTCCTGGCTAAGCCTCAGCGATGTGTGAAAGGAACCATGGATTAGCACATCTTCGGGAGTGTTAATGCCTATTGCCAGGTACACAGCTTTGGGGCACCCGCCTAGATCATTCTGAATGTAAATGGCTTATTTCGCTCCTCTTTGTGAATTCAGTATTTCAGGAAGTGTGTCATTTTGCAACCCCCACCCCCACAGCCAAATTTGCTCTGCTAAAATAACCTCGACAAGGAGCAAGTTTGTTTAAACTAACCCAACAAACACAGACAAGCAATGTCCAATTTGGGGATAAGCTTCTGGTTGTTTCAAACCCAGACTGAACATGAGCCATCATTTCTAATGTCCATCATTTTTGAGCCATTTACAATCTGTCTCTTCCTCTTCTCCAATAGCCAGTGAGTGAAACAAAGTCCTGTTATAAATGAGAAATAAAGACTGAAGGACCATGGTTTATATTAATATCTTATATTGTAGACGCTTCACATGTTCTTGATCGAATTAAAGTATCAAAGAAAACCCTGGTGCAAAAAAGCTGAATCCAAATGATTAAGAAGACTAAAGGAACAACTAGAGTAACTGCTGCTTTTTAATTTGGGAGTGAAAGCAGATTCAGAAAAAAGATATGATACATGATACATGCATTCTGTTGGTTTATGGGCTGCTAGAAAGCAACATCACTATTGTTCTTCTATGTCTGTGAGCTTCCTGAATGCATCTGAATGCCCAGTATGAGACCCAGAAAGCTGGACCACATGAGCCTTTGGCCTGATCCAGCAGAAGATTGATAGGATCTGATGAGACACTAGAGGATTTAGCAGGGTCTTTTTGAAATGCTCTTGTTATGCTGCTTTTTATTTAGGGATATTGCAGTGGATTAATGCATGAGCAAAGCAACATGCCTACAGAGGAGAAATAAATTCAGGGCCTGGCAGGCAGTGCCAGTAGCTATTCTCTATTGATTGGAGAATGATTAATGGATTTGCCTAAATAGAAACGTTTTGAGGACGTTTAATACTGAAATGTTTGACACTTTTGGGTTGGCTTGACTCGTGTGAAGATGCCTGCTTGCAGTTGAGGTGCCTCTTCCTGAATAGCAGAGCCAGAGAACCACATTAGAATAGTTTGCAAAAGTATCTGAAGATAAATAAGGAAGATAGGGAAGGATGAGCTAAATGAAGCTCATCAGACCTTCAGGCATTTATTTTATTATTTATTTAAATGATTTGACCATCTAGATCTAGTAGTTATCTTCCATGGCCTCACAATCTTCCTTCTGAAAATGCTCCATGACCCAGTTCATCTCCCCCACCTCTTCCTCCCCACCCTTCTCCTGCATTTCCCCAGAAATGATTTTCCAGTCAGGGACATATGTTGTCAGTGGACTAAAGGGCTAAAGCCAGCAATTGGGCCCAAGATAACTTCTCTTTTCCCCTCTACCTCTCTTTTTCTCCACCTAACACCTTTGATTATCTTATCATCAGCCCATGCATCTCTTGGAGAGGGGGGATTTTTTTCTGCAAATGCCATTTCCTGCCTTTGTCTTATACCTTAGCTATAATGGCAACAAAATTATTTTTTAAAGAAACGCCATCGGAATGTACCTGACATGAGAAAAGCGAGAAAGAACTGCTTAACAGGGAAAGAAAATATTCCTCTTTTCTCCCGACATTTCTCTAAACGGAACCTGTGAAAACAAGGAACAGTTCATATCCTTTAGCATGGAATTAAAGAAATGAAACCTTCCAAAATACGGTTTTGGGGCATTCATCGGAAAAACAAAATAAAAACATATTTCTGCAAACCAGTAAAAAAATCCTACTCCATTTGAGATCGCTTTCTGCAAAAATATTTTTAAAATCTCCACAATATTTGTCATCTGAAATAGCTTCCTAACATGATCAACCAGAGACAGGGAAAGCAAAGGAGGAAGAAGTTGTTTGATCAGGTTGAGATAATATGATATTATCGAATGATGCAGGCTGTTTCCTCCCCTCCCCCCAGTAACAAAATGTGGAAGCAATGGTGTCTTTGACCTTCAGGAGAATTGACTTGTCTAGCTTAACTATTCAAACAAATAACTGTATACACTCTTCAATCCTGATGAAGATTTTGATTTACTGTAATGGCCTGACTTTAATGAGCTAAATTACTTTATTGAAATGTGTTTACTGAACTATACAGCCTTTCCCTCGTAAGTGTATTCTCTAACCTAAAAACCGCTGTGAATGATATGAGAGGATATGTAACAGAGGACTGAATTGTTATATAATGTTCTATAGAATATTTATTTTAGAAGCCGTGAAAAATGAGTCTTGATTTAGCTGTGAAAGGAAAGTGATTTCTCACAGTCCGTGGGTATCCATGACTTGATAAACTTATAGATTTTATGAGAATTAATCAGTGGAATAATTGAGACACACACGTGTGCACAGAGAGTTTTCATTAGAAATATGTATATTTGCTCTATATCATCGTTTTCATTCATTCTTTGCTGAAGAACACACCATGCTTTTATCAATAATCTTGTTTTTTTACCACCATCTTTTTCATTGGTCCATGAAAACAGTAGCCTATCTTTGATGTGATTAGTTTTTCAGTTGCAGGTAGTCTAAAGTGACCAGATTTCAGCGATGGCAAAGTGGGACACCACTGAGGGGGCGGGGGGGAGTGGGGGCTGTGCATGCGTGCTGAGTCTTGCCATCTGCCTGAAGGAGGAGGAGCGGCTGCTGCTTCTCTGCTCTTCCAGGCAGGCTCGGATCTCCTCGGCTCTCCTCTCCGCTCTTCTCTTCCTCTTGGGTGAAGTCAAGCGGCATCTCTCCTCCCTCTTGCGCCCCCTTCTCTGCCACTTCCCCTTCTCTGCCTCCTCCTCTTGCGTTGCCGCCTCCCATTTTCAGAATGGGAGTGAAACAAAAAAAATATATCAGGACTTTTTGGAATTGCTGCGGGACGCGGGACAAATTATTAAAAAGCGGGACTGTCCCGCCAAAAGCAGGATGTCTGGTCACTATAAGGTAGTCCTCATTTAGTGACCACAATTGGGACTGGCAACTTGATCATTAAGCAAGATATCACACTTCTAACAAACCTATTTCAACTTTCCTGGACTTTACAAGCCTGCAAAGGTTGTAAATGCAAGGACTGACTTCTACATTATGTTTTCGACATCATCGAACGGTTGCTAAACGAGGCAATAACTAAATGAGGACTATCTATATTATGGAATTCCAGTCCTAACTTTTATAGTCAGTGGGCAGTTTCCTGCCATCAGATCGTATTCAAGGTAGTGAGCAAAATTTAAAAACAATAGAAAAGAAATTAAAAATGAAAAACTACTAATATTAAATTAACAAACAATTAAAATCTAGTGAGAGAAATGCGTCTTTACAATTGTGATAACACTAGCTTTCTCCTAGTGCTAGATAGACATGCATTTGATAATAGGATGCTCTTCAGAAGAATTTATCTTGAAGTTCTTGAAGATTTTTTAGGTTCATAAAGAGATAGAAACTATTTTGCAGACATTCGGATCTTAAGCACTTGAAGGCTTTGAAGATCAATACCTCTTTCCTCAATTATGTCCAATAAACAACTGCCAATCTGTGGAAACTCTTTTAATACAGCATATAATTTTTCTGTCACACACTAGCTGGCAGCCTAGATGCTGCTAGTTTTAGGGTAACTCCATGCATATCATATATTTATTTTGAAATAATAGGGCTACATCTTTAATACTTACCTTTATAACTCCTGGATGAAGGCCACCATTTCATTAGTAGAATAAATAGAATAATGCGTGTGAGAACTGATGGTCCTTTAAGTTTCGATAGAATAATACAATGTTAAAGAAGATAACTTAGGTTTAAACAATAGAACTTCAAACGGGTAAATTTGAAACATCTATCATACAGCTATGTTTTTCAGTTCATAATTTTTCTATATAATTTTTCTACATTATTGCGCTTTAACCCTTCATTAAGACATTTATGGATGATAACTAGCTTAGTTGATAATTAGATTCTCTAGGAAATTAGCATCAAATCCCCAGCTATCAAAACAGCATAGCTGAAATGTGTCTCTCTATTTGTTTTGGTACAGAAAGTCCCAATGCCTGACTTCCAAATAGGCATTGCTGCTTGCAAGGGATGATTTGCAGTGCAATACATCTGGATGACTCTGGGTTAAAGAAGGTTACAATATCCCTCTGTAGTCCAGATGTTGAACTGATGGGTAACCATTGTCTTTTGGACCTATGGCTTGCAATACCTTTCCAAACACAGCATTTGATTAGTGTTTGGGAAAAGCAAACACTTTTGGGAAAAAGAGGGCTTGAAAGGGTTCCTGGTTTGATTCAGAAAGAAAATTCTTACACTTTTTAATTTTTCAAGATTATACAAAATATTTTTAAAAATGTATCAGTACAATGAACTGTACAGTGAAATGTATTTTTAATAAGATTTATATAAGAATGTAAATATGGATGTGTAATTTGAGATTAGGAATTTTTTGTTATGATGGATGAATAGAATGGAAGAAATATGGGATTTCTTAAGGAATATATTTGGGAAGTAATACAATGGACAGAGATAAAACAAATGTAAAAACTAGTAATGAAAAAGTGAGTTTGGAAAAATGAATTGATGGACGCAATGAAATGGAATGTTATGGTTATTCTAAGATTTTGTTTAGGTTTATTATTAAATTACAGGTGATTTTTAAATCTTATTATGGTAATGATGGATAAATATTTTTGAATTAATGATTGGATTATTGGAAATACTGCATACTTTATTAAACTTAGAGTTAAACATTGGTTATGTTATAATAATAATAACAACAACAACAACAACAACAACAACAACAACAACAGAGTTGAAAGGGACCTTGGAGGTCTTCTAGTCTAACCCCCTGCCCAGGCAGGAAGCCCTACACCATTTCAGACAAATGGTTATCCAACATTTTCTTAAAAATTTCCAGTGTTGGAGCATTCACAACTTCTGCAGGCAAGTTGTTCCACTGATTAATTGTTCCAACTGTCAGGAAATTTCTCCTTAGTTCTAAGTTGCTTCTCTCCTTGATTAGTTTCCACCCATTGCTTCTTGTTCTACCCTCAGGTGCTTTGGAAAATAGTTTGACTTCCTCTTCTTTGTGGCAACCCCTGAGATATTGGAACACTGCTATCATGTCTCCCCTAGTCCTTCTTTTCGTTAAACTAGGCATACCGAGTTCCTGCAACCGTACTTCATATGTTTTAGCCTCCAGTCCCCTAATCATCTTTTTGCTCTTCTCTGCACTCTTTCTAGAGTCTCAACATCTTTTTTACATCGTGGCGACCAAAACTGAATGCAATATTCCAAGTGTGGCCTTACCAAGGCATTATAAAGTGGTATTAACACTTCACGTGATCTTGATTCTATCCCTCTGTTTATGCAGCCCAGAACTGTGTTGGCTTTTTTGGCAGCTGCTGCACACTGCTGGCTCATATCTAAATGGTTGTCCACTAGGACTCCAAGATCCCTCTCACAGTTACTACTATTGAGCAAAGTACCACATATACGATACCTGTGCATTTTGTTTTTTTGGCCTAAATGTAGAACCTTACTTTTTTCACTGTTGAATTTCATTTCGTTAGATAGCACCCAATGTTCTAGTCTGTCAAGATGTTTCTGTATCTTGAGCCTATCTTCTGGAGTGTTGGCTATTCCTGCCAGCTTGGTGTCATCTGCAAATTTGATGAGTTCCCCATCTATCCCCTCGTCCAAGTCATTGATGAAGATGTTGAAGAGTACTGGGCCTAAAACAGACCCTTGGGGTACTCCACTGCATACTTCCCTCCATGTGGATGTAGTTCCGTTGAGGACTACATGTTGAATGCGGTTGGTCAGCCAGTTACAAATCCATCTAGTGGTGGTGCTGTCTAACCCACATTTTTCTACTTTATCTAGTAGTAGGTTATGGTCTACTTTATCAAATGCTTTACTGAAGTCCAAGTAAATTATATCGACAGCATTCCTCTGGTCCACTAATTTTGTCACTTTGAAGTTATGTTTAACTTCAAATAAGATTACCTGATTATATAATTGTATCTGTATTGAGAAAAGTTTGAAGTCCGCCCCCCACAGAAAGCCACACAATATAAATACCCCATTTTGAATTCTTCCCTTCTCCTTTTTGTTATTTTCTATTTCATTTTTATTGAAATTTAATAAAGATGTTTAAGAAAATTTTTGGAAAAAAAAGACTTACACAAAATAATATTTTTAAAGTAGATCAGTGAAAAATATCTGCATTCCTTTTTGCTTTTTAGGTAGGGTTTGCCTATTTTGCTTTTTTGTCAATGTAAGGATAAAAAGTAGTTTTTAGATAATTCCTTCAGCCAAATACTGCCCCAGAAATGTCAGTTTCTGCTTGGAGCAGATAGAATAAGCATAATTACAGCTTCGCTGGCAGGATATTTTAACACTGACGGTGATAATGTTTAAATTTTTAATCAGGCATGTAACTTAAAAAGCACATCACATAAAATGTGCAAAGAAAATGGGCTAATCCTGATGTACTATTAGACACTTTATTTCACTGATGGAAGCGAACATCGATAAACATTATTTATCATAAATGACAGAACTGAATGTGTTTTACTAATAAAATTTACACAGTAAAAATGGTGATTCTCTGAAAAGCCAAAAATTATTTTGGGGAAGTCTGTGATATGTATATAAAGTATACACAAAGCAGAAAGGAATATAGAAGGACTTATATTGGAATCCATTCGTTAGATTTAATCTTTACTGAGTTCTATTACATTAATTTTCAGATATCTGAGTCCTGGACAGCAGCTTAATTCTTTTTCACCTTTATTTCACCTCTCAGAAATTCTTAGGCTTAAAAGAAACGGGGAAAAGTTTATTTAATTGTAATTATATTTGCTTAGATGATGATGATGATTGGCTTAGTTGTGCCCATTTATTTATTGATTAAATTTATATGCCATCCATCCAATATGACTCGGGGGAGCTTACGGCATCATGAAAGCACAATACAAAACAATAAAGACATTCCAAACGTTAAAATATTCAGCAATAAGAATTAAAACAATAAAGTTAACAACAACAACAACAACAACAACAACAAACAGATAGGGACCTATATGTAGACAGAATGAACCAGAATTACCTTTGTGAAAATCAATCCTGGAGAATTAGGATCTTCTGCCCCCTGCTGCCTTATATGTCTTGTATCTAGGATCAATTGAAGGAATTGAGCAGAGGGAATGTTAAGGAAGCTGCAGAGAGAAGAGGTGAACCAAACACCGTAGTGAGAGAACTCAAGTTCTCTCACATGAGTTGGTTGTATCCCTCCACACTGAGCTCCTCTTCCTCTTTCTTCTCTTTTGCCAGATGATTATTGTAATGTATTTGAATTTTAGGAGGGAAATTTGGGCGGGAAAATGCACGCTGCTGATTGGCTCTTAGATCCTTTTGAGTACTAGTTTTGATGGGATGCAGAAAACTATCCTATTTATTAAACTCAGAAGTTGCTTGTTTCCATGTCAACCATCTTATTCCATATGTGGTTTATATATTTAATCCTTGTTAACTTGAAATCATCAGGAAACATGAATTCTATGACTGGATTCACCTGGTATACCAATCCATGAGTTGTTTAATCATGGTTTCTTAAATATGCCAGTTCTGTTTGGGTTATCAAATCATGTCAAGTCACAATGATAGCTGTCTAACTACAATATCTGAGGTCAAAGTATACATTAGCCCCAGACCAGATCACATCTTTGCTTAGTACTATGCGAGATTTTCAGACTGCAACAATAGACAAGTCTTTTTAGTGGTGACACCACAATTATTGGATCTCTTTTCTGATTAACATTCATCAGGCTTTTGCTGCTTTCCCATTGTCTCTTTGATAACATTTCAAAAAGTCTAATATCTTTTAATTTACCATTGCTGTCCCTTGATTTTGATATTTTACTTTTGCTTTTCTCTTTCAATTATGTATTTTGTTATTGTTGCTCATCACATTGCTCGCTCTCTTTTTTTTGCTGTAAAATTTCCTTTTTCCTTTGTTGTAAAATTAGCTTCAAAGAAACATTAAGGAAATTTTGAAATCTTTTGAGTTTTACTTATCCTGCATCTAAGAGGCAAGATAAATTTAAAACTCTTAAGGCTGACTAACCAATTTTACTGTGGTTATCTTTTGATCTTAGCAATATATAATCTTAACAGGTAGACTTTAGAACCGCTAATTTTATTCCCTTCCTTTTATAAGGTTGAGATCAGGGGTGAAATGCTCCCGGTTCGGACCGGATCGCCAAGTCCAAACAGGTGGTTTGGAGAACCGGTAGCAAAAATCCCTGCCCCCACCCCCAGCTGAGCCGCACGATCATCAGAGGTTGCTTTTTTTAACTTTCAAAAGCAATTTTTCTTCGGCCGAAAAAATGCTTTTAAAAGTAAAAAAAAAAGCCTCTGAGGACCGTGTGGCTTAGCTGGGATTGTCAGAACCCTTTAAAAGCATTTTTTTCTACAACCTCTTTGGCCGAAGAGGCTGTAAAAAAATGCTTTTAAAGGGTTCTAACAATCATCTGGGATCGTCAGAACCCTTTAAAAGCTTTTTTCCCTCTGGCGATCCCAGCTGATTTGCCTGATTATCACAGGCTTTTAAAAGCATTTTTAATTCAGCTGAAGAGGTTGTAGAAAAAACACTTTTAAAAGTTTTCTTTTTAAAAAAGTTGGCCATGCCTACCCAGTCACATTACCCCCCCACAAGCTATGACCACAGAAACGGTAGTAACACATTTTACATCCCCCCCCGGTTGAGATGGTTTGATCAATAACAGATTTTACGTTCTAAAAAAAACCCTTCCTACTAATTTGCTTGCTCTGATTTGATAGCCTTCAGGTAGGGTGGAGCATCATTTCCAGCCAGGTGAAGACAGAATTACAGTCAGTGGTGGGATTCAAATAATTTAACAACCGGTTCTCTGCCCTAATGATATCTTCCAACAACCAGTTTGCCAAACTGCTCAGAAAGTTAACAACCGGTTCTCCCCGAAATGGTGTGAACTGGTTGAATCCCACCACTGATTACAGTGCAAGGAATCATCTGAAACAGTGGTGGGTTTCAATTTTTTTTACTACCAGTTCTGTGGGCGTGGTTTAGTGGGGAGTGGCATGGCTTGGTCGGCGTGACTTGGTGTGTGTGGCAGGGGAAGGTTATTGCAAAATCTCCATTTCTTCCCAATCAGCTGGGACTTGGGAGGCAGAGAAAAGACGGGGGCCAGTCAGAATTTTTACTACCGGTCCTCCGAACTACTCAAAATTTCCACTACTGGTTCTCCAGAACTGGTCAGAACCAGCTGAAACCCACCTCTGATTTGAAACAAAGAATTCAACATTTTGCTTCTCTTACGGGCCGCACAAACAATGGATGAGTGAGTGAAGCTTCATGTGCACATGCACAGAATCTAGTTTGCGCACAACCCCTCCCCTGGGTCGGTAGAAGAATTGTCTTCTACAAAAATAGTCCATGGTGGGAGAAAGGTTGGGGACCGCTGAGTTAGAGGCTCACTTAAGATTATATTCAGCATAGATGCACGTTTCATAGAATCTCACAAATATATGCTTATGTGTCCTATTGAATTGAGACCTACGTCCAGTTTGTAGCATGAAATTTTCAAGTCATTCCCAATATTTATAGAAACTTTATTAATTGACTGGCTGAGTGATTCTACCATTGCTTTATATTAATAAAAAAAATCTACTTTATCCCAGCGGTCAACATCTTTTATTAAAGCATTGATCCTAGATATCAGTAAAGGAATTCTAAAAATGCAACCATTCCTCCTGCCCCCCCCCGCCCTCCGCTCCATTTCTTTTTCCTTTTTCTCTTTTGCCCTGACTAAAAACAATCGGCCAAGATGTTCCATTTAAGTCCTGACAATTTAATACACCCCATTTACTGAACATTTTCCTATGCAGCTGAGGAAAGCCAGAAACCCCTATGTTGGGAAAAATTAAAACAACAAACCTTGATTGCATATCACGATTTCATATTTCGCAGATGTTAATATTTAATCACACACAGAAGCGTTTAGCTTAAGTGCATTAATGTAACTCATTTAAAAGGGCTCAGTAATGGTCCCTATTAACTCCCAGCGCGGGTATTATCCATGTTGCTGTGCTCATAAGGCCAGAGGGAGTGAATCCTATTGGCACCCACTGAGATTGCTGTGATCTGTTGCAAATCCTGTTAACATCTAATTACTTATGAGAACCGTCCAGGGAATAGCTAATGAGCTGCAGGAAACCCATTGAAGGAAATTCTTCTTTAATATAGAATGAAACATCTTCTGTCTTTCAATTACAGCTTCCTCATATGAGCATAATTATACTCTTAGGGAATGTGAGTATTATTTGTTGTTTTTAATTACATGCCATTGGTCACATGGAAAAAATAATAATTTCCCCAACCCAGATAAACATTGGTGAAAAGTTTAATATTCAAGCAAATTTAATAATGTGATTTGTACTACTTTCTATCCTGTTTAATGATCAGATGTTAATATAAGAAGCATGGAAGAAGAAGTATGTAGAGAGGAATGAAAAATAGCATGTGTGAGGGTGATAACCTCCAGAAATAGGAATATTCTTTTCTCTGATCCAAGATGTGATCTCTTGAATAACGACTTAATCAGAAACAAAAGAATGAGAAATATAAACAGTATGTATTATTTTTAGTGGAAGAAACCAATGAACACATTTCATTTCCATTGTTATTGTTGGTATTTCTCAGCCCACTCCACGCCCTGCTAAATATTTTTTCCCCCAAATATATCACATTTGAGTTTTGTGTCTGAAAGATAATCAAGAGTGTTGTGTGTCACAAAACACAAATGCTCCACTAAGTAGCATGCACTGCTGCTATTTTCAATTCCTCCAGTAGATTGGCCTGCATTGGCCCCAGACACTATTAGCTCTTTTGAAGTACAGATGGGCAGGGAACACTCTTTCAAAAGTTTCCTCCAGACCATGGTGAGAAATGATGGGAGTTACAGTTCAACCTCTAAGCAGTCTTCCATAACTGAGAATTTCCAGAAGAACACAACAATTTGGCAGTGTCTCAGAATTGTCAGTAGAATTGATTAAAGGGCCAGTACATTTTACACTACTGTAATTTTTGACCCTTTAACTCAGCAGTGGAGAAGAGAGAAGTCAATAAAATAACAGTAAGGGGCTAAAGACCTCTAAGATCCCTTCTTGCTCTATGATTTTATGATTTTACTCTCTGCTTTGTGCAACTATATAGGATTAAAATCAGGGGTGAAATGCTCCTGGTTTGGCCTGGTTCAGCCAAAGTGATGGTGGCCAGTGGTTCGGAGAACTGGTAGCATGGTGGTGCGAGGCTCTACCCACCCACCTACCCACCCGGTTGTCGTTACTTTCTGGTTTTAACCAGGAAGTAACCTGTTTTTTACCCTCTGCGCATGCACAGAAGGGTTTGTGCATGTGCAGAGGGTCCAAGTGCGTGTGGTGAGTGCACTTCCGAACCGGTTGCGAAGGTAAGTAGATTTCACCCCTGTTTAAAATCAATGGAGATAGATCTATAAAAGTCCCTAACACTGGATTGCAAGTTTAGTTTTCCCAGGTGCCTCCTTTCTTACCTAAAAAGGGCCTTTAATGTAAAACTTCTAAATTCTAAATTCTAAAATTCTAAAAAAATTACTTGGTGATGCACATTGTTCACTAACTGGAATAATTAAAACATTTGACAATAAATTGCCATTCTGCTAGTGGTTTCATGAGGAACCTATAAAACTGACCTCAATGAATCCTAACAAATTAAAAAGGGTTTATTAGTCTATAATTGGAAAATTATCACCGTGATTATCATAAGGATGATAATTATGCAGTAGGGAACAACTTAACCTGGCCAAAAGTGCCACCAACTTCATTGATTACATTGTGTGCTCAATGTCAAATCACACAAGCCTAAAGACACAGAAGGCATTAGGCAAAAAAATATCCTCTATCAAGGATCTTGATTTTGTTGCTTTCAGATTTTGGTCTTTGGTTTTAAAACAGTATTTGCAGCAATTAACTATTTGCCCTAATCTAGAGCCTGTGTGAATATAATGCTATGCATAAAAGTTAGGATGCCATGCAATTCTCTTTAAACTTTTGAAAGAGAAGAGAGCTTTAAACATAAACTTATTATTCAGAGCTTTGCCTTTCGGTGAAATGAAAGATAATATTTTTTTCACATGTATTTCTCTGTAGATCCTCCTGAATGCCATCTGCACTAAGCAGATTGTTGGATTGGTGCACTTTCCATCAACTCTACATCTACAATATAAATCTACATCTACTTCTACATCATCTATCTGTACAGCTATTTATACAGCTATACATTTATACAACTAATACATTTGTACCTGCCAATTTCTAGTTCTCTGAAATTATTGCAAACTACTCTGCTGGTTTTCTTCCTGGAGCCGGCAGGGAAATTCTCTAAAAGTGTTATTTATTAGCTCTTTTTGCATTAGAATGTGTTTGACATGGGCTCCCATAGCCTCTCCTTGAAACTGTTGATTCCTTTCTAATTTACTTATCAAAATTAGCAGCAACTAGAGCAGGCTTGGTGGCTTGCTTGCTGATTGATTGATTGATTATCACAGTATAATATTTCTTTCCTGTCATGTCCACACAGAATCTCAGCAGTTTACCCAGAAGCTCAAATTGTGTGCCCATGCTTAGATTTAATTACTACACTTGGTTTTCCTATGATTCAGACAAAGTTAAATCTTAATTCTTTAATGAAAGCAGTAAAACTTCCAAGGAACTTCAATTATAGTTGCAACCTATAAGATGTCCTTTTATGGAAAGGACAGTATGGGGTACTGTAATCTGGTATACCTATTAAATTATTTAGCTTTCCCTTATTCTTGGTACTCTGATCCTACTGAAGTAATTAGTTGCACTGCATTTAAACTAATCGTGGTCCTTATAATTAGTGTAGCATGCACATCCTGATTTTGGTTTCCAAATAAGTCTCTCTCTCTCTCTCTCTCTCTTTCTGTCTCTCTTTCTCTGTGTATGTATGTGTGCATTTCTTTATAATATTTCGATTGCTTTTTATGTCCCTTTGCATAAAGTAGGTGAAGAATAAAAATTATCACAATATAAGATAATCCTAATGTAACTTCTGTTTATGTTAGATTCTAAAAAAAGACTTTATTTTAAAAAATTAAATGGAAAAAGAAAAGAACGTAGGAGAGAGGTCTATCATTCATGGATGGGAAAATAAACACTAATCTGATATTTATTATTATTATATATACAACAACATGAAATCGCATCTGTTAGTTCTTTAGCTGGTATTGGTTTTCATTTGCATAGACTTCTTCCCAAGAACCTAGGGTGTCATAATGTATTGGTTGTTCCAAGCAGTGAGGGCTTTTGCAATGGACAGATGGAAATGTCAATGCGCAAATTTTCTAAGTACTATCTAAGATTTTCTGGTATGCTACCCCGTGTGCTGATAATCACTGGGACCACCACGGTTGGTTTATGTTATAAACTTTCAACTTCAACTTTCAGATCTTGATACTTTGTGACCTTCTTCAATTCTTTGTCTTCTATTCCACTATTCTGTAATATTGCCACATTAATTATCCACACTTTTTTTCTTTTCAACAACAGTTATATCTGGTGTGTTATGAGCCAAGACCTTATCAGTCTGCATTCAGAAAGCCCATAGTGTTTTAATTTTTTTAAAAAAATTTATTTATTAAATTTTTATACCGCCCTTCTCCTGAAGGACTCAGGGCGGTTTACAGCCAGAGTAAAAACAGCAATATACACATAAAACCATAATTAAAAAACTTATTACACAAATGGCCAAAATTAAAACATTTAGAATAAAATCCCATAAATTATAAAATATTAAAACATTAAAACTAATTAAAATCCTATACCAGTCCTGCGCAAACAAACAAATAGGTCTTCAGCTCGCGGCGGAAAGTCCGAAGGTCCGGCAGTTGCCAAAGTCCAGGGGGAAGTTTGTTCCAAAGGGTAGGAGCCCCCACAGAGAAGGCCCTCCCCCTGGGGGCCGCCAGCCAACATTGTTTGGCGGACGGCACCCTAAGGAGTCCCTCTCTGTGTGAGGGTACAGGTCGGTGGGAGGCATTCGGTAACAGCAGGTGGTCCCGTAAGTACCCTGGCCCTAAGCCATGGAGCGCTTTAAAGGTAGTCACCAAAACCTTGAAGTGCACCTGAAAGACCACAGGTAGCCAGTGCAGACTGCGCAGGAGTGGTGTTACTTGGGAACAATGTGTGGCTCCCACTATCACCCGCGCAGCTGCATTCTGAACCAACTGGAGCCTCCGGGTACTCTTCAAGGGGAGCCCCATGTAGAGAGCATTGCAGTAGTCCAAGCAAGAGGTAACCAGAGCATGAGTGACCGTGCATAAGGCATCCCGGTCAAGGAAGGGGTGCAGCTGGTGAACCAGGCGAACCTGGTAAATCTTCGAAAGACAACCGCCCATCCAGGAGGACGCCCAAGTTGTGCACCCTTTCCACTGGGGCCAATGATTCGCCCCCCAACAATCAGCCGCGGCTGCAGCTGACTGTACCGGGGTGCCGGCATCCACAGCCACTCCGTCTTGGAGGGATTGAGTTTGAGCCTGTTTCTCCCCATCCAGACTCGTACAGCTTCCAGACACCGGGACAGCACTTTGATGGCTTCGTTGGGATGGTCTGGGGTGGAAAAGTACAGCTGCGTATCATCAGCGTACAGTTGGTACCTCACCCCAAAGCCATTGATGATCTCACCCAGCGGCTTCATATAAATGTTGAACAGGAGAGGTGAGAGAATCGACCCCTGCGGCACCCCACATGTGAGGGGCCTCGCGGTTGATCTCTGCCCTCCTGCCAACACCGTCTGCGACCGGTCAGAGACATAGGAGGAGAACCACCGATAAACGGTGCCTCCCACTCATAAACTCCCTAACCGGTGCAGCAGGATACCATGGTCGATGATATCAAAAGCCGCTGAGAGATCTAATAGGACCAGGACAGATGAACAACCCCTGTCCCTGGCCCTCCAGAGATCATCAACCAACGCAACCAAAGCCGTCTCCGTACTGTACCCGGGTCGGAAGCCAGACTGGAACGGGTCTAGATAGACAGATTCATCCAGGTATTGGGTTAATTGATGTGCCACCACACTCTCAACAACCTTCGCCACAAAGCGAAGGTTGGAGACAGGACGATAATTTCCTAAAACAGCCGGGTCCAGGGAGGGCTTCTTGAGGAGGGCCTCACCACCGCCTCTTTCAAGGCGGCGGGGAAAACCCCCTCCATCAAAGAAGCATTGATAATCCCCTGGAGCCAGCCTCGTGTCACCTCCTGTGTGGCCAGCACCAACCAGGAGGGGCACGGGTCCAGTAAACATGTGGTGGCATTCAACTGCCCCAACAACCTGTCCATGTCCTTGGGAGTCACAGGGTCAAATCCATCCCAAATAGTCTCAACAAGACGTGTCTCCAGCCTCTCACCTGGATCTACCCAATGTTGATCCAATCCGTCCCGAAGCTGAACGATTTTATCGTATAGATAACCACTAAAACTCCTCGGCACAGCCCTGTAAGGGGTCATCCCACACCTCCTGATGAAGGAGGGAGCGGGTCACCCGAAACAGGGCCGCCGGGCGGTTATCTGCCGACGCAATGAGGGAGGAAATGTAAGAACGCTTCGCTTCCCTCAGTGCCACTAGGTAAGTCCTACTATAGGACCTAACCAGTGTCCAGTCAGCCTCGGAACGGCTGGATCTCCAGGCACTCTCTAGACGTCTTCTCCGGCATTAATCTGCTCATTTTCAACTACTTTTTTAATTCTATATTCCCACCAATTCTTCATTACTGGTACATGATAAGCACCTTATTCATATCTTCATTTATAGGTGCCACATTTTTTTTGACACTATTTTCAATGTTGGCCAACTTTATCTATCTATCTATCTATCTATCGGTAATTCTACATGTGCCATAATCTTCTCTTTTAATGCTTCTTGTTGCGCAATCAGTTCATAAATTGTTTCAATGCTGGCCTATGTTGCTTCTGTTGTTTTTACTTCTTCTAAGTTGCACTTTGGGTAGTTCTTATCAGTTGTTTCCTTATGCTTGCAATTGCTGTTATCTGAATTTCTTCTACTATTCTACTATTGTTTTGGGGTCTTTCATTTTCAAGTTTTTTTTTTTAATCTGTAACATTTTTGCTTCCTTGAATTTTTTTTCCTGTTAATGAATTTTCTTTTATCTGTTAATAATTTTTTTCAATGATATTTGAGTCTGGATAAAGCCTTTTCCAATGTTCAAACATTCACTTTAAGTTGTCCCATTTTGTTGGTTTCAATTTATAATAGCAGGCCACAGTGGTGCAATTTTCAAACACAGACGACTTTTGTCTTGTCTGTGGTGGCTGTTGTTCTTCCTGGAATTCTACTGGGCTAGCTCTTGGCTGTCTAACCAAAGCTTCTGAGTCCCATTATTCACTTATCAACAGATGCCCAAGAATACTAACATCTGATATGGTCCTTGTTAATATTATTTCATTAGGAATATATATTGTATACAGAATCTTATCCGGTATTATGAGTTAATACAGTGATGGCTAACCTTTTCTGGACTGAGTGCCCAAAGCATGCACATGCGCGCACGAATGTGCCTGACCCCCCCATGCAATGCACGCATGTCCCTGTGCATGCGCCCTCACGCATGCCCCACCTCCGCATGCGTGCATGTCCCCTGCATGGTCCCCACCTCCCACATGTGCACACGCACCCTGCATGCACCCCGACCCCCACGCATGCACGGTAGAGACACACAATGAATAACAAAAGTCAAACAATCAACATAATTAAAGCAAACCATTAAAATACAGTCAAAAAGCTTTTGGGAGGTTTCCAAAACTTAAGTAGAGCACATTGGAGTAACCCAGACAAAAGGTAACTTACCATGAATGACTTGAGAACAGGGACATACCAATCAGGAGTGGTGTTGTGACTCTGGCTCCCGAGCCTGTCCTCATGGAGAAGGATGACTCTGAGAGTGACGGGGAGGAGCTGACAAGGCCTCCCTCTCCAGGACCCTCCTCCTCCCTGGCAACGCCTCAGGTTCCAGCTGCTGAAGAGCAATCTTGGATTGACCCAAGGCAGTGACAAAAAGATAAGCGTGCGCAGCAAAGGAAGAGGTGTGGCAGGCCCAGAGATTGCTGAGTCACTGAGCCACACCCTGTAGTGTTCCCCTCCCCTCCGATGACCGGGTTTAGGAAGTCCGTATCAAGTGTGGCCACGAAGCCTCTGCAGCTTTGCCAAATTCCTTTCAGATTTCTCAGGGCAGGCAGGAATCCAAGTTGTGACTTCAGCAAACTAGATGAGACTTTGCTTGACTCAAGGAATGCCAAAAGCAGGTCCTTTATATAGGCTGTGGGGTGTGGCTCCATGACTCAGCATTTATCCAGGCCTGCCCCTCCCTTCCTTCTGCTGGCGTCGCCTCTCAGATCTCTGGAAGCGAGGATCCTCCCACTTTGAATTGTTTTCTGCTGTTTGAGAAAGGGAGGGGTCAGAAGGAGTAGGCCCGAGTAATTCAAATCCGTGGCTGAATTCCTCTGAAGGCTGAGCCAAAGGAACACATGCCGTATGAGTGATGTTTGTTTGTTCATTCCTGACATCCTGTCCGGGCATGGGGCCAGGGCCGGGGGCTGGAGGCATGACAGGCCGTTCATCTTCATTATCAGACTCAGAGTCTGATAGCAGACCTGGAACGAGACGGGAGGGGTCCGGCTGAGGAGAGGAGGGAGGACGAGGCACAACACACCCCACAGGGAATAAAAGCGGGTGGAGTTGCCATCTGGCCCTTGTGATGGACAAAAAGCTACCAAGTGTGAACTGCAGATCGGTCGTTTGGGAGTTAAAAGGCCTGAACTGTGCAAAGGATTTTTCTGTGAGCTCTTGGCAATGGATTTGGACACGTGGGTTTCTGTCTCCGTAAGAGATAAGGAACTCGGAACTTGGCAGGCCTTTGCACTGCCAAGTCTGTCATCCACTACAGAAAGTCAGGTCTGCTGTAAATATAAAGGACTGCGGGACATCCGTCTCTGCGTCTTTTCTGTGAGGTGGGGAGGGGGACAGAACAAGTGGTTCAACTGGTGTACAAGATGGAATGTTGCAAAAGTCTTCTGAGCCATAGCATCATTTCCTTCAGCTTGTGTTAAGCTACATCTGTTGGTCTTGGTCATTCTTCTGAGTGTGAGTCTTGACCTCTGTTCCGCCTAGTTCTTTTTAAACAACAGTGCTGGTTCAGGTACTAAACATGGACACTGATTTTTTTGCTTGCTTTATTCAAGAGTTGCACCATCATGATATTCAAAATTTGGTAGGACTAAAACTTGTTCAAATACTAAGAGGAAGAAAGGCGGTATCTCTGCTGTAACAAGCAAGTTGATCTAGATGTCTATGTTCTTTTTCTATTTTATAGGCCTTTACTTTATCTCCTTTTTAAAACTTCTTTCAATATACTCATTAGGCTACTGTAACATGATTAAAATACTTAATATGAAAATACATGGACAGCTGATAGCTTATAATTTTTTCATTCAACAATGGAAAATATTCAAACCTGGGGACAATTCCAATCAAGCAAAGATTTACAAGGTTCAAGATTTGTTGAAATGTGATTAAGAATCCTTTTTCTTGTATCATAAGCTAAGAACTCAGGTCATGGATATCTTGCCATGGGCTCCATAAGATTACTTTAAAGAAGGGTCGGGTATTTAGGTTATCCTAAAGCATGCTTCCCCACCTCATGTCCTCTAAATATGTTTGGAGATGGCTACCATAACCACAAAAATTCAGCATATGTGCAGGGTACCTTGGTGGGAATATCTTAAGGGAGACATTAAATTTTTAACTTTGGGAAAATGTTTGGAGATCTCTGGAAGCTGCCCCCATGGTTCTGGGGGTGGGTATGATGTGTGAATCCCAATATGGGCTGCGCAATATTCAATGTAGTTTTGAAACGCTAACAGATTAATTTTAAGTTATGATTGGTTGCACAGTCAGCCATAAATTTATCTACTTTTTAATCTACTTAATAGTAGATTAGTAGTAGAGTAATAGTAGAGTCCTTCCCAAGGACCTGGGATGGGTAGAGGTTGTTCATGTGCCAGAGGTAAGTTATTCCAGGTAAAGCTGCCTTTTGCAATTGACTGATGATGATTTTGTCAATGTCAATGATGTTCATGTGGTACTCCCAGATGGTTCCAGATTGCATCCAAGACTCCTACGACTATTGGTACTATCTTTGCTTTCTTTTGCCACAGTTCTTCTACTACTATTTTGTGGGTCTTTATGTTTTGTGATTTTTTTCCAGTTTTTTCTCTTCTCTTCTGTCTTCTGTCTCCAGGTACTGTAATGTTATTATTATTTTATTATTATAAGAAAGCTACAGCAGAATTAATAGTATTTGGCTTTTCTAAATATAGGCAGAGCGCATTCTTTGTATCTGAGTTTAAATCAATCCCAATTCCAGTTTTGGGCAGTCTGGAATCCACAGACAAGATGTATTTGGCTCTGGTTTTCTAAAATTCAATGCTTCTCTTTTCTTGTTTCCCATCCACCTTACAGCATTTTTATACTTTTGCTCAGAAGTGGGATTCAGCCAGTTCTCTCTGGATTGGGTGAACCGTTAGCGGCGACTGCGGGAGGCTCTGCCCACCCACCCAGACTTAATGCGCAAGCACTGTGCATATGCAGAAGGCATGCGTTCACATTTGTGAACCGGTAGGGAAGGTAAGTAAATCCCACTGCTGCTTCCGCTCCATAAAAAGTCCTGGTAATTTACTCAAAATTATGTAAAATCCATAAAAACAAACCTATGCCCCAAAATTTGCTGACCAATGAGTGACTTCTTTGCCCCTCATCAGTTATCAACAGATTATTTATTAAGATAAAGTCTGGCCAAGATAAAGTCCAAGCAGATACGGTATCTGCCTACTCTATACTATAACAAGCTCTGATTCTTAACATATTCTTTCTTATTTTACAAATCCTTGTTTTTGTATAGCATATTCAGGTACAGTACTTAATCAGGGGTTACTGTCATATTTCTACCTGGCCCAAACAAGAGGGCTCTATTTGTATAATATACTAACCCAGGATCAGCTAAACCATTGTTTAATGAAGTAACCACATTCTCAAGCCACAAATGAGTGAGTTACATTTAAGCTACAATATTGTGGGCATCTACCTGATTGGTCAATTCTTTTAAACCACTGATTTTTAACTACTAGATAATCTTGATCTAATTTAAAATTTGAAACGGCTGATTTGGCTATTTGTTGTGAGTGGACAGAAGTTTGTGTTCCTTGAAATATATATACTGCCCAGTGGTGGGTTTCAAATTTTTTTACTACTGGTTCTGTGAGTGTGGCTTGGTGGGTGTGGCGGCAGAGGAAGGATACTGTAAAATCTCCATTCCCACCCATTCTAGGGGAAGGATACTGTAAAATCTCCATTCCCTCTCCAACCCAGGTGAAGGTTACTGCAAAATCCCCATTTCCTCCCAATCAGCTGGGACTTGGAGGCAGAGAATAGATGGGGACGGGGCCAGTCAGAATTTTTACCACCGGTTCTCCAAACTACTCAAAATTTCTGCTACCGGTTCTCCAGAACTGGTCAGAACCTGTTGAAACCCACCTCTGATACTGCCTAATATCTGAACAAAAAATGAGCTCAGCTGAATTCCCATTTTTTTGCTCCATTGAGCTTCAAGTACTTCCGATCCAAAATATGAATATGTAAAACAATACAGTTTAAATAAAAGAAATGTAAGTAGTGCAAATAAAAATAATTATAAAATTAGGGTTGTGAAATGAAAGACTCATCAAAGTAAAAGTAACTGCAACCAAGCACTATGAAAATAAAAAGAGATTAACATATGTGGTAATGAGGTAATTAAATCCTTCGCATTTTCACTGTGATGATTTTATAGCATGTTCCTACGCTTGCCAGTTTGGGGGATGCCAGTAAATATTTTCTTAATTGCAAAAAGAGACAATATGAGTCCCACTGTTTCATTCATAACATTTGATTAACTGCAGAGTCTGCGTTCTTAGAAAAGAGAACAAAGAGTCTGAAGTGGACAGCTTAGAGGTTAGAAAAGTGATTCTAGAAACAAATAATTAACCAGAAATGTTATGGCAAGGAAAAATAAGAGAAAGAAAAAGAAAGAAAACGAGTCTACTATTTATCTTGATAGAATCTTGTAATAAACCTTCCCAAAGTCAACAGTTCATAAAGTCTTTTGTTCTAGTAAGAACGTCTTTAATTTTTAACACAAACTCACACTTGGATATGTGCGAGCTTAAGTAAAAGGAGAAGACATGTATATAATAGGATGTAATAGATTATTATCTGTATTTTGCAAAGATGTCAGGTTCTCTCATCTTTGATGGAGTAGCACTTAATGTAAATTTAATTTGAAGTGATGTATGGAAGGCTTGAGGTGATACTCTGTGATTCCCAACTGCCTAGAGAGTCTCTGTGGGTACCATCTGGATTTGGCTGCTCCGCATGCCCAGCAGCATTGACTAACTAGGATTAATGAGGTGCCCTGTTCACCAGTGATCCAAAGGAGGTATGCTACATTTACTCCCAACAATATGAAGAGGAGGACGAGTTTCCTTTGGGGGCACACTGTTTGATGAAACTTAATGATGGCCTCCTGATAAGCTGTAATAAATACATGGGCCTGAAAGTTCTTTTATCTCCGGTTTAAATGTGCTTTCCCTGTACAAATGGTGTTAGGAACAGCAAGGCATTTTTGAGGGCTAAATGACAGTAGCTGGATGGGAATTGCTGTTTCTGTTGGGGGAGTGTTGACAAAAGTAATAATTTTTGTCCAAGTCCTAATTAGGTTTTACGTAATAGCTGTCTTCCAGCAGGATTGGATGGTATGCAAAAACATTCTTTGGCTGTCTGTTTCATAAAGTTAAGGGATTCCTTGGAGGAAATAAGAAAGAAAGGGAAAAAGTAAGCCGACAGCTTTCCCGTGATTAAGTGTATGTGTCTTTCTATTTTATATAAACAAGGGGCTATTAAGTTAGACAAAACTTCTCCATGTGGTCTCAGCTTCATTTAGGCATCTGGATTGTGTTTTGCCTTTGTGTCTAACTGAGCACCGAACGAAACCTCAGCTAATTTCAAATTCCCTTTGTCATCATGGTTTTCAGCCAAAAGTCTATAATAAATGGTCAGAAGATGAGCTGAGACTGAATGAATAGTGAACGGTATTCATCAGCCAAACACAGAGTCCAGATCCAATTATATGTATTCATTAAGTGATAATGATATCATGGTCTTTAACTAGGAAGAAAAGAGTGTAATTGAATAATAACAGTTGTACAATCCCAACGGAACACGCTTTCTATCCTGGCATAGTGACCCTTGGGGACGATGCAGGATTGATGGAATTCTATTACTCTTTGATGGATTTATTATGAAAGGCTGAGTGGAGTTGCTCTCCACTTTGTCACTCACACTAATCAGTATCGTAAGGCCCCCGAGCATGCAGGCTTTTGTATCCCTTTGACAAAGACAAGGTTAGGGGAGGATGACAGACACCCAGACCTTTACAAACCTATACTACAAGATGAAATGGGCCAGCTGAGCTCTGCGCTGGGACAGAATTTTAATTTGTTTATCAATGGCTCACAGGGGCCACACCATAAGGAGATTTGTCAGAGGACGAACGCTGAGGCTAAACTCTTTTGTTTGACAAGTGGAGCTTGGGAAAATATTTATCGAACTGTAAAAATCAGGGGGAAAATGAAGGAAAGAGGCTTCTTTTGAAAGACTGGAAAATAACTCACATTGCTGCGCACGAAACATCCAGATCCTCAGGATGCACTTTTCAACTTTATACCATTTTCTTTAAAAAAAAAAAAAGCTTTTATTTGGAACAGGTGGTCTCTGTATCACTTTTCCCTAATTTAGATCTTATTTGGCCCTTCATGCAAGCAGAATGGAGGAGGAGCAAGAAGAATTCGAATTGAGGGGGGAAAAGAAAGAAGCAGCTTTAGCGAGGAAACCCGGAATTTGTCTGCAGAGTTAAAGAAAAGAGACTGTTTTATAAGTGAACATAAAATATCTTCTCTGTTTCCTTGTTTGGACAGTCTAATGCAGGGGTCTCCAACCTTGGCAACTTTAAGCCTGGCGGACTTCAACTCCCAGAATTCCTCAGCCAGCTTTGAGTTGAAGTCCGTCAGGCTTAAAGTTGCCAAGGTTGGAGACCCCCTGGTCTAAAGCATGGCTGTCAAACTTCTGGCTCGTGGGCCAGATATGTCCTGCGCTGGCCATGCCCATGACTGGTTTAGCGAAGGGGTGAAAGTCCCTATATATCACGTGACACTGCCGTGATGACGTGAGTTTGATACCGCTGGTCTAATGCAAGCAATGCTCTTTATCCCTGGAGCCACAATCTTGCTTTAGCCCATAAGAATCAACAAAGGCCATGCTCTCCTTATTGGTCAAGGATTGGTAGCCAGGAGAATTGTAAGCCACCCTCAATATTGATTAGCTGGAAAGGTAGGCTATACACATGCATTTAATAAATAATAAATAGTTGACATCAGTAAGATCCTGCAACAGGCTGGAGATGCAGACCTCTTTTTGTTTGTGAGCTGTTCAGTGTCTCCAACCTTAGACAGAAACGTTAACTGAGGATTTTGGTTGCTAACAGGCAAGGATTCTTAGCAACTGCTCCCAAAGCCTTTGCAACAGGATCTCTCGCAAAAATACAAAGTGAGAGAATGGTAAATTCAGTAAGTGCAGTGGTGAAATACAATTTTTTTTATTACCGGTTCTGTAGGTTCTGTGGCTTGGTGGGCATGGCAGGGAAAGGAAACTGCAAAATCTCCATTCCCACCCCACTCCAGGGGCAGGATATTGCAAAATCCCCATTCCCTCCCCGCTCTTGGGGGAAGGATAATGCAAAATCTCCATTCCCTTCCCACTCTGGGACCAGCTAGAGGTGGTGTTTGCCGGTTCTCTGAACTACTCAAAATTTCCGCTACTGGTTCTCCAGAACTTGTCAGAACCTGCTGGATTTCACCCCTGGTATAGTGTATGAAAATGTATTTTGAAAGTCACAAGTCAGCAAGTGAACTTTCTCACATTTCAGTTGTCATCTGCAAGATGAGAATGACAATGCTGAACTGC
Source organism: Ahaetulla prasina (assembly GCF_028640845.1). Classification (NCBI taxonomy): domain Eukaryota; kingdom Metazoa; phylum Chordata; class Lepidosauria; order Squamata; family Colubridae; genus Ahaetulla; species Ahaetulla prasina. The sequence goes on from NC_080541.1 coordinate 163,166,342, forward strand.
TATAGCAGAGCAATCCAGAGGATTTACAATTACATCCATGGATAGGACAACTTCTGCCACAGTGTAGCCTCTTTCTCATTCCCTCTTGTGGGACTATCTTGAGCAAATTAGGAGACATATGTGAAGAAAGGAAAGAAAATTATCCCCCTGTAAGTGAGTTCCTGCTTGTGTAACATCAAATTCCACCTTAAGAATGAAAATCCAAATCCTTGCTGATGACTTGAAAGTACACCCACACCCACACTATTAGAATTAACTGAAGGAATAATTTAGCAACTGAGTTGTGATTAGTTTTGCTTTCACATATTCAGCATAATATCAAAAAGAGACTACAGGTAATTCTTGATTTTTGACAACCATCTAGCCTAAAATTTCCATTGTTAAGTGAGACAGTTAAGTAAATTTTGCACCATTTTATGACCTTTCTTGCCATAGTTAAGTGAATCATTTCAGTTGTTAAGTTAGTAATACAGTTGTTAACTGAAACCAGACTCCTCCATTGACTTTGCTTGTCAGAAGGTCCCACAAAGCCAAATCATTGTTTACTAATAGGCAGAATGTTAGTGAAACTGTGTTAGTGTGGACAGTCTTGCTGTTCTTCTACCCTAGCAATAGCTGGAATTAAAGGCCTCTAATGTAGTTGGTAGTATGTGGCAATCATTATCTATTAATGGATTTGATTTATAATTAGTCTTTTAACTAAGCGATCAAGTTAATTTATATGGGTTGATTCCTTCACTTCATTTCCACAACAATCCTGCAAAGTAAGTTGGGCAGAGAAAGAGAGAGCATTACAGTCACCTACTGATTTTCCATGGTTAAGACTAAGCCAATGATGGTCTCATCCTCCATTAATTAAGGGGCTGGAATAGCTCAGGCTGTTAGAGCCTGTTATTAGAACACAATAGCCTGCAATTACTGCAGGTTCAAGCCCGGCCCAAGGTTGACTCAGCCTTCCATCCTTTATAAGGTAGGTAAAATGAGGACCCAGATTGTTGGGGGGGCAATAAGTTGACTTTGTAAAAATATAAAAATAGAATGAGACTATTGCCTTATACACTGTAAGCCGCCCTGAGTCTTCGGAGAAGGGCGGGATATAAATGTAAACAAAAAAAAATACATCTTGTCTCTTCTTAATTTGACTTTTTCTTCCTATAATTAACAGTTCCATCCCTTGATCATTTTAACCACCCTTTGGTAAGGCAAGGCAATCAGAATGATTCCACATATGTTCAATTATGGCTGCCCCAGAAACCTATTTACTGGCATTATTTATTTATTATTTATTGGATTTGGTACTGATGCTATACTTTCACAATATTTAAGGTATGCTGCCAGTCTCATGTGCTTATCTTGTTGCATTATTGTCCCTAACACACACACACACACACACCAGCTCAGAAAACACATAATCAAGAATGGGCATGAATGCTCCCCATAAGGGTAGTCCTTGACACACGACTACAGTTGGGATCGGAATTTCTATAACTAAGCAAAACTGCTATTAAGTCAGTCACATCCAATTTTATGACCCATTTTTTGCCATGGCTGTTAACTGAATCACTGTGGTTATTAAGTGAATCAATCAGTCTGTTAAGTGAATCTTGTTTCCCCCATTGCCTTCCTTGTTGGAAGTTGCCTGGGAAGATATCAAATGGTGATCAGTTGATGCCAGGACACTGCAACCATTGTAAATACATGCTGGTTGCAAAGTGTCTGAGTTTTGATCACATGGCCATGGAATGCTGCAATGGTCATAAGTGCAAGGACCAGTCATAAGTCATTTTTTTCCAGTACTGTTGTAACTTCAAGCAGTTGGCAAATCAATGGTTGTACATTGAGAGCTGCTTTGTAAGAAAGCTGAAGTTATTTGCAACATTGTTGAGCAGGGGTTGGGAACTATGGCCCTTTTATGACTTGTGGACTTCCACTTCCAGAATTCCTGAGCCAGCCATGTTGGTTCAGGAACTCTGGGAATTGAAGTCCACAAGTCATAAAAGTCATAAAATAGTGAGGATTGCTCATAATTAACCCTGCTTAATCTTACCAAGAACTAAGCAGTTTGAAGAAACTGGGCTTTACAGATAGACCTCCAAAGTTGCTTCCAACTCTGTTATTCTGTTAAACATGAGGTGATCAGGACTGTCACCTGGAATGTCAATCAATCCATTTGTTTTAAGCTTTTCCAACCATGACTTAGTCTCTCCCAACTTTGATTTTATTGCTAAGCACTTAGCAATAGTGACGTGTCAGATGGAAATGTTGCTGCCATCTTAAATATACTGATTTGGAAGACAAACCTATTAAAATTAATAGAATGTACTTCTAACTAAATGTAGTCAGGACCCAACAGCCTAAAAGTAGAGAGACATTTATTTCTATGCTTCTGTCTTTAGCCATTAAGGAAGAAAACTGATAGGAAAAACCAGAATGAGACTGTTTCAGTCTGACTGAATTAAGAATATTTGGGCCAGTGATCAAATGCTTTAGGCATCCAATAAATAATGACAATAATGAATTTAGGTCTGTTAGACAAAAGCTATGTGCAAATTGTTAGACAAAAGCTATGTGTAAAGGTGAGATCTTTGAACAATTTCCCACTATTAGAAGAATTCTGGAAATTACAGTGACTGTTTTAAAGAGAAAATAGGGGTCAAACTGTATACCAAGATGTCATCCATACAATTCTTTGGATTTGATGGAATATTTTCTTTTGGGGAGGAGCTAAAGTTACTTTAACCAATCTGTGTAAATTGTGTTTTATAGATGCAAAATGGCAAAATGCAAATGTAAACCACCACTATGATATAAATTTATCATTCTTGGGGGATTACAGGTAGTCCTTGATTTACAACCACAACTGAGCCCAAAATTTTTGTTCTTAAATGAGACATTTGTTAAGTGAATTTTATGACTTTTTTGCCTCGGTTGTTAAGTGAATCACTGCAATTGATAAGTTAGTCACCTGGTTGTTAAGTGAATCTGACTTCCCATTGACTTTGCTTGTCAGAAGGTCACAAAAGGTGATCACATGATCTTGGGACAGAGCAACCAGCCAAGCAATTGAATTTTGATCACATGATCATGGGTATGCTGGAAAGGTCATAACTGTGAAAAACGGTCATAAGTCACTTTTTTAGCGCTGTTGTAACTTTGAACAGTCACCAAATGAACTGTTGTAAAGTCGAGGACTACCTGCATAGCTTTTGGGTTTTTTTTTTTAAATTAAAAACAAATGTAATAAAATTTCTCTGAAAAATCTCAGTAAGCTTTGGGCCTACCAGTTAGAGAAAAGCACTGTAAACATTTGTGTCATTTTAAAAATAATTGATAAAGTCCTTATAGCAAACACACCATGGAATGGAGTTATTTGTTTATTTATACTGGAAGGGAGTAGGTGAGGTGGGGGAAGTAAATTGTGTTTGTTCTATTTGTTGCATCCTGCTCTGAATGTTATTATGGGAGCAGGCCAAGAGCAAGGGTTAACTGCAACGTTATCTAGATCTGGGGCTAGGCAACCTAGTATCTTCCAGGTGTTTGGACTAAAACTCTAAAAATCCATTGTTATTAGCTATGCTTACAGCAATGCTTTCAAATGAGATTTGAAGTCTAGAATATCATAAGAGCATCAGCTTGCCCAATGTTGACGTAGGCATTGAAAATATTTGTGTGATTTTCATTGAGACCTCAAATAACAGAGTTGGAAGGGACCTTGGGGGTCTTCTAGTCCAACCCTTTGCTCAAGCAGGAGGTCCTTTACCATTCCTGACAAATGGCTGTCCAATCTCTTCTTTAAAACTTCCAGTGATGGAGCACCTACAGTTTCTGGAGGCAAGCCATTCCCCTGAGAAATTGTTCTCACTGTGAGGAAATTTCTCCTTAATTCTAGGTTGGATCTCTCCTTGATGAATTCCCATCCTTTCCTTCTTGTCCTTCAGGTGCTTTGGAGAATAGGTTGACCCCCTTCTTCTCTGTGACAGCTCCTCAAATATTGGAAGACTGCTGTCATGTCACTCCTTGCCCTTCTCTTCATTAGACTTGATCTACCTAGATCCTGCAACCACTGTGCATATATTTTAGCCTCATCACAACATTACAACAATTGTAATATAACATTAGAATTGGTATAAGATCATACTTTTAAAACTTACCTTTAATTTTTATTTCATTTTGTAAGGCAAAGCCTTCTGGAGTTGGTGGCCAAAATAAATCTAATTACTATAAATCAATGAATGAATAAATACATGTAAGAACATAAGTGCGGCTGGGAAGTGGCTCACCAGGCTAATGCAGCCTGTTATTAACACACAGCTGCCTGCAATTACAATTACTGCAGGCTCGAGTCCCACCAGGTCCAAGGTTGACTCAGCCTTCCATCCTTTATAAGGTAGGTAAAATGAGGACCCAGATTGTTGGGGGGGCAATAAGTTGACTTTGTATATAAATATACAAATAGAATGAGACTATTGCCTTACATAATGTAAGCCACCCTGAGTCTTCGGAGAAGGGCGGGATATAAATTCAAATTAAAAAAAAAGTTGACATGGGAAGCAGATGAAAAGCCAGTCCTGCTATTATTCAGTTTTGAGAGGATCAGATAGAAACAGCAACCACCAATTATTTGGCAGCTTAATTCTATTTTACTTTTACTTACTGAGCACTATTCAGGTTTTCTGCCTGAGCTACCCAAAAGCTGAGTTCTTAAGTGGGTCTAGGAACTGTGCCGAAGAAGTGGCAATGGATCGATTTTTGTGTGTACCTTGGGGATTTACTTTGTGCGTGGCAGCCGAGTGTACATTAGTTGACTTATCTCTGAACTATAGCAACACTTTGAAAAGGTAAAGCAGAGAGTACACCAATGAGCCATTTGTCAAGAGCAATTGCAAGCAGTCCAGAAGTGCGGGCAGGGCGCATGAATCATGATGTAAAAATGGTGACGGGCGAGCACTTACACCGGTTGTGGTAATACTGGGACACAGCCCAGCCAGAGCATGATTTACTCAAGCTGTGTGCAGGGGACACGTACAACGGGAAAAGAATTAAAGTTTGCCTTTTGTATCTCAGGAGGCATGGGGAATTTCATTTGACATCACACACAATTCACAATTTTGATAGGAAGGAAATGATGGCACAGCAATGTACGGTCTTCCCTGCCTGCTTTCTGTCTCTCTCCCCCTCCCCCTCCCTCTCTCCCTCTCCCTCCCTCTCTTCTTCTCTCCCTCCCTCTCTCTCTCCTTGCAAACCAAATCTCTGTTGTTACTATTATTAAAATAATTAGGATTTTGAAGATATTGTTACAGACTTTACATTCTTACAATGTACTTGATAAATTTTGCATATATATGTCACATATAAAATGGTTCTTTGTTCATAGCACATTAATTGAAATTACTATTCTTCTGCCCCAACTTCTTCCTTCTATCTAAAACAGGAATGGCAATACCAGGGAAGTTTTAGAAGGAATACTGTGAGATAATCTGTTTGAAGACTTTAAAAAAAACATGTAGGTCTTAAATCATATTCAAGCATCTTAGTGCAGGGTCTCCAACCTTGGCAACTTTAAGCCTGGATGACTTCAACTCCCAGAATTCCCCAGCCAGACTTCTGGGAGTTGAAGTCTGCTAGACTTAAAGTTGCCAAGGTTGGAGACCCCTGCCTTAGTGGGCCAATACAGCCTGAATGCCCTTTGATTAAATACTCCAATAAAGGGAGGGCCTTTATTGGCTGTACATTGTCTATAAATTGGTCAGTCCAGAGTTTAGGTAAAAAATGATCCAATTCGGAATTTAGCCCTTCCCAAAGATATCACCTGTCAGAAAGAACCTAGTATGGTTGTAGAGATAGTAAACATGTTTGGCTGGATCAAATAGGCAATAATTAAAGCAGGGGTCTCCAACCTTGGCAACTTTCCCTAGCCAAGCTTTGCTGGCTGGGGAATTCTGGGAGTTGAAGTCCACCAGGCTTAAAGTTGCCAAGGTTGGAGACCCCTGAATTAAAGGACATGTTCATGGTTTCTTTTAATGTTATCGGCTCAATCTGTTCATCCTTTCGTTCTGACCCCTATAATTGTGCTTAATGTCAAAACATCAGTTGTGTCAACTCTTTAATCCATTTCAGATTTACCAACAAACATTGTTCCAGATCAGGAGTGTGAGGGGGGTAAGGTCCAAGCATCCAAATAGTGGGCAAGACCAGCAGGATCACACTTCATCCCTTTTTATTTGTACACTTTAAAATGAAGCAGGGCTCCGTTTGTCCAATCATACCTGCCATTTTGATGTTGTTCCTCTCTCTGTGAAGACCTCAGCTCTGAGTAGAAACCAGCAGTCCAATATTCCATCTTCAACAGCTGCTAGTCAATTTTTTTATTTTTATTTGTCATAACAGCATACATAAGCATAACCATGAAGCAACTATATAACATATAAGCATATATATGAGTATAAACATGTAATAACTATATAAATTGGATATAATGAAAGGAAACATTAGGACAGGAACGGTAGGCACGTTTGTGCTCTTATGCACGCCCCTTATAGACCTCTTAGGAATGGGGTGAGGTTAATCGTAGACAGATTTTGGTTGAAGTTTTGGGGGTTTTGGGAAGAGACCTCAGAGTCATGTAGTGTATTCCAAGCATTAACAACTCTGTTACTGAAGTCATATTTTCTGCAATCAAGACTGAAGCGGTTAACATTAAGTTTAAATCTATTGTTTGCTCTTGTATTGTTGTGATTGAAGCTGAAGTAATCTTCAACAGGAAGGACATTGCAATAGATGATTCTATGAGTTAAACACAAGTCCTGTAGGAGGAGGCGGAGTTCTAAGTTTTCTAAACCCAGGATTTCAAGTCTGTTTTAGCTGTTTTGGCTAAATTTTAAATTCTAAATTTTAGCTGTTGTTGACCTTTAACTGCCAGCCAGCTCTTCCATTGCTGTGTTTCTTTTCCCCAAAAGTCATCTCTGATGATGTTTTCGTTCCAACTCTAATGCAAAGCTGGCACCACATGCCGATATCAGTCCACCTACAAGCTCCCTTTTTTCTGTGAGAACTTTCTTATGAGAAACTAAGGTAACCCTTCTCCTCAGCTCCTTACCAGCAAACCAAAGCCCAAACAGTCTTGTCCAGGTGTCTACATGGGCACACAAAGAGCCAATGAACCACAGGTCTGGAGAGCAGGTATCATATTGAGCCAGTGGTGGAATTCAAATTTTTTTACTACTGGTTCTGTGGACGTGGCTTGGTGGGTGTGGGAAGGGAAGGGAAGGATATTGCAAAATCTCCATTCCCACCCCACTCTGGGTCCAGCCAGAGGTGGTATTTGCCAGTTCTCCAAACTGCTCAAAATTTCTGCTACTGGTTCTCCAGAACCTGTCAGAACCTGCTGAATTTCACCCCTGATATTGACCTATGGTTAGCTTGGTACGGAATAGAATAGCTTTATTAATGCTATTCTACCTGGAAGAAATGTCCCCATAACAGAAGAAGTATAGTTGATCAACAAGTAGGACAGACCTGTTCTTCTGGAAACTTTGTTTTCAGTGTTTGCATTTTTATTATTCTTTAAACCTGGTGATTTTCTTGTTGACTTGTTTTCTAAAATTGCTGAAGCTTGTTTTAATTGTTCTTCTGGTCCCTTCTGGGGAGCAAAGTGCAGCATAAAACAAATCATTTCCTTTTCACATAGTGCGTGGTAAGGGAGGGGACAAAAAGCAAAATGAATGCTTCCTTTTCTTTCTTTGCAGTATCTGAAAGAACCACAGTAATCTCCTTTCTTCCCTTACGCCCTCCAATTCCTTTCTTCTTGGAAGAACGAACAAGCTGCTGAGAACCACATCTAAGAGTCGTGTTTACCAACTTCATTCTCTATGCCACTTTTTAGGCGCAGACACTCTGGGAAATGAAGATACGGGACCTGGAATGTCTGTTCACAGCACATTTAAAAATAATAGAGGAAAGTAATCCTATTGGCTGTCTTTGCTCCATCTACATTTGGGTTTTTGGCAGGGGTGCTATTCAGCAGGTTCTGACAGGTTCTGGAGAACCGGGAGCAGAAATTTTGAGTAGTTCAGAGAACCGGCAAATACCACCTCTGGCTGGCCACAGAGTGGGATGGGAATAGAGATTTTGCTTTTGCAGTATCCTTCCCCTGGAGTGGGGTGGGAATGGAGATTTTGCAGTATCCTTCCCCTGCCATACCCATCAAGTCGTGCCCACCAAGTCACATCTACAGAACTGGTAGTAAAAAAAAATTGAATTCCACCACTGGTTCTTGGCCTGTGCCTCTGGTTTGATCCTAGCTGGGGCATTAACCATTACAATTGTACTGATTGCAACTTGTGCTTAAATAAAAGTAAACTCTATGTAAAAATTAAATAGGAAGGGCAAGAGTGGTGGAAAGGAGGATCCCAGGGTATGGATTCTTTTCCAAGAGGAACTGTTAAGAAGGAGAAGAGCTGCACAAGGTCATCTTAAAGGGTTTGAAACCACTGCTAGTGCCCTTTACTTCAAACCCTTGAAGATAATAATATTGAAGGAAGCTGAGAGTCCAAGTGGGTTTCAAAGGTTCCACTTTTTCTATCTTGATCCTGCTACAGGCCATCCATACTGGATGTGGTCCACTTATTTGTACACTTTAAAATGAAGCAGGGCTCCGTTTGTCCAATCATACCTGCCGTTTTGATGTTGTTCCTCTCTCTGTGAAGACCTCAGCTCTGAGTAGAAACCAGCAGTCCAATATTCCATCTTCAACAGCTGCTAGTCAATTTTTTTTATTTTATTTGTCATAACAGCATACATAAACATAACCATGAAGCAACTATATAACATATAAGAATATATATGAGTATAAACATGTAATAACTATATAAATTGGATATAATGAAAGGAAACATTAGGACAGGAACGGTTTGTGCTCTTATGGACGCCCCTTATAGACCGCTTAGGAATGGGGTGAGGTTAATCATAGACAGATTTTGGTTGAAGTTTTGGGGATTTTGGGAAGAGACCACAGAATCATGTAGTGTATTCCAAGCATTAACAACTCTGTTACTGAAGTCATATTTTCTGCAATCAAGACTGAAGAGGTTAACATTAAGTTTAAATCTATTGTTTGCTCTTGTATTGTTGTGATTGAAGCTGAAGTAATCTTCAACAGGAAGGACATTGCAATAGATGATTCTATGAGTTAAACACAGGTCCTGTAGGAGGCGGCGGAGTTCTAAGTTTTCTAAACCCAGGATTTCAAGTCTGTTTTAGCTGTTTTGGCTAAATTTTAAATTCTAAATTTTAGCTGTTGTTGACCTTTAACTGCCAGCCAGCTCTTCCATTGCTGTGTTTCTTTTCCCCAAAAGTCATCTCTGATGATGTTTTCGTTCCAACTCTAATGCAAAGCTGGCACCACATGCCGATATCAGTCCACCTACAAGCTCCCTTTTTTCTGTGAGAACTTTCTTATGAGAAACTAAGGTAACCCTTCTCCTCAGCTCCTTACCAGCAAACCAAAGCCCAAACAGTCTTGTCCAGGTGTCTACATGGGCACACAAAGAGCCAATGAACCACAGGTCTGGAGAGCAGGTATCATATTGAGCCAGTGGTGGAATTCAAATTTTTTTACTACTGGTTCTGTGGACGTGGCTTGGTGGGTGTGGGAAGGGAAGGGAAGGATATTGCAAAATCTCCATTCCCACCCCACTCTGGGGCCAGCCAGAGGTGGTATTTGCCAGTTCTCCAAACTGCTCAAAATTTCTGCTACTGGTTCTCCAGAACCTGTCAGAACCTGCTGAATTTCACCCCTGATATTGACCTATGGTTAGCTTGGTACGGAATAGAATAGCTTTATTAATGCTATTCTACCTGGAAGAAATGTCCCCATAACAGAAGAAGTATAGTTGATCAACAAGTAGGACAGACCTGTTCTTCTGGAAACTTTGTTTTCAGTGTTTGCATTTTTATTATTCTTTAAACCTGGTGATTTTCTTGTTGACTTGTTTTCTAAAATTGCTGAAGCTTGTTTTAATTGTTCTTCTGGTCCCTTCTGGGGAGCAAAGTGCAGCATAAAATAAATCATTTCCTTTTCACATAGTGCGTGGTAAGGGAGGGGACAAAAAGCAAAATGAATGCTTCCTTTTCTTTCTTTGCAGTATCTGAAAGAACCACAGTAATCTCCTTTCTTCCCTTACGCCCTCCAATTCCTTTCTTCTTGGAAGAACGAACAAGCTGCTGAGAACCACATCTAAGAGTCGTGTTTACCAACTTCATTCTCTATGCCACTTTTTAGGCGCAGACACTCTGGGAAATGAAGATACGGGACCTGGAATGTCTGTTCACAGCACATTTAAAAATAATAGAGGAAAGTAATCCTATTGGCTGTCTTTGCTCCATCTACATTTGGGTTTTTGGCAGGGGTGCTATTCAGCAGGTTCTGACAGGTTCTGGAGAACCAGGAGCAGAAATTTTGAGTAGTTCGGAGAACCGGCAAATACCACCTCTGGCCGGCCACAGAGTGGGATGGGAATAGAGATTTTGCTTTTGCAGTATCCTTCCCCTGGAGTGGGGTGGGAATGGAGATTTTGCAGTATCCTTCCCCTGCCATACCCATCAAGTCGTGCCCACCAAGTCACATCTACAGAACTGGTAGTAAAAAAAAATTGAATTCCACCACTGGTTCTTGGCCTGTGCCTCTGGTTTGATCCTAGCTGGGGCATTAACCATTACAATTGTACTGATTGCAACTTGTGCTTAAATAAAAGTAAACTCTATGTAAAAATTAAATAGGAAGGGCAAGAGTGGTGGAAAGGAGGATCCCAGGGTATGGATTCTTTTCCAAGAGGAACTGTTAAGAAGGAGAAGAGCTGCACAAGGTCATCTTAAAGGGTTTGAAACCACTGCTAGTGCCCTTTACTTCAAACCCTTGAAGATAATAATATTGAAGGAAGCTGAGAGTCCAAGTGGGTTTCAAAGGTTCCACTTTTTCTATCTTGATCCTGCTACAGGCCATCCATACTGGATGTGGTCCACTTATTTGTACCCTATGACTATCGTTAAGTGTTGTACCTTAGGATTCTTGATGAACGTATCTTTTCTTTTATGTACACTGAGAGCATATGCACCAAGACAAATTCCTTGTGTATCCAATCACACTTGGCCAATAAATAATTCTATTCTATTCTATTCTATTCTATTCTATTCTATTCTATTCTATTCTATTCTATTCTATTCTATTTTATTCTATTCTGTGGTATGGATCTTGTGGTCCATACTTTAGTTACATGTGGTCTTAGAAACAATAAATGCAAGATTCCATATAATGCATTTTAATCAACTGCAGAACCATTATAGCCTTTCTTGCTGGTGTGGATGGTATCAAACCATATTTCTTCTATCTTCCATTGATCACTGCTTCACATTTGGATGATCAAACTTCCCATCAGACAAAACCAAAGATTTTTACATAATTCAAATGTGTCCTTGAATTGTGTTATAATAAGAGAAAAAACATTAATAACTAAGGATTATGTAAACCTGGCTCACTCATGGGCTGCTGCTGAATGATGATGTTCATCCATCTTATTCGAAGAGGACCTTGACATCTAATGGGTTGTGGGCTGCCCACGGTGTGTCCACAGGTGTCCACAGGTGGCTAGTAAGGCCTATATGGGCATGGAATGTTCTGCCACATGTTAGGTAGACATGTGTGGGCACCACTGTTGCAGCATTTGCAGCTCTGGCTTTGTGGAGTGCTTGCTTCTCTTGTGCTATAGTTGTTCTTCTGTCTTCAAATGTCTGGCAACCATGGTGGATCAACGTGCACCATGTGAATTGATCTTGTGCCAGGGTTTTCCAGGAGGTGGTGTCACTAGCCAGGGACTTGAAAGAGGCTTTCAACGTGTCTTTGTATCACTTCCTTTGCCCCCTGTAGGATTGCTTTTCTTGAGAAAGTTCATCATAGAGGAGCTGTTTAGGGATGCGGTGGTCTGGCATTCATGCAACATGGCCTGCTCAGCGTGTCTGGGCTTTCATCAACAGAGTGTGAACCGGGGGTGAAATCCAGCATGTTTTGACAGGTTCTGGAGAAGCAGTAGCAGAAATTTTGAGTAGTTCGGAGAACTGGCAAATACCACCTCTGGGTGGGCCCAGAGTGGAGTGGGAATGGGGATTTTGTAGTTTCCTTCTCCTGGACAGGGGTGGGAATGGAGATTTTGCAGTATCCTTCCCCTGCCATGCCCACCAAGCCACGCCCACAGAACCGATAGTAAAAAAAATTGGATTTCACCAGTAGTGTGAACTGATGGGAGTCCTGCTCTGGAGAGGACTTCTGTGTCTGGCACCTTGTCCTGCCACCGGATCCTCAGAAGTCTGCGGAGGCAGGTCACATGGAAGTGGTTCAGTTGCCTAGCGTGCCTCTTGTATACAGTCCAAGTCTCACTGGCATACATCAGGGTAGTTAGCACTAGTGCTTGGTAGACTTTGAGCTTTGCAGCAAGGCTTATTCCACAGCGGTCCCAAACGTTGGTCAGTAATCTGCCAAAAGAAGAGCTTGCCTTGGCAATTCTGCAGTTGACCTCGATGTCAATTGTTACTGCGCAGGAGAGGGTCCTGCCAAGGTATATAAATTGGTCCACATTATCCTGATGAATAAAGTTAGTCACAAAGACATAGCAGAAAATACACGGCTAAGGAATGTTTGTACTATGGTTAGGTACAAGTGGTGAAAATATCGCCGTATCTTTAGCTACCCATAGTATATTTTACAAATTCCAATATGAATGGAATGAGTGATACCATTAGCAACCTTTCACTTTGTGTACTATGAACAATGTAGTAATGAAGTTCCTGTGTGATTCCATTGCAAAGAAGTCATATCCACTGCCATTTCTGCTTATTACAAACTAAATAGGTATCAAAGTGATTTGTTTATGCGAGCATTGACATGCTTTCTCTTTTGTTGCAGTCAACTTAAATTAAGTGATTCCTGACCAGATTTAATTTTCAATTAATAAGAATTATTATGGGATAATTACAGACCAATTGATTAACAAAAAATATTACAGAAATAAAATAATAATTAAACAACTTCAGTTATTGCATTTCACAAGCATATTTTTATAATCAATCAACTTTTGATCTTGTTCCTCATAAATCAAGCTTATTTAGGACATAATTTAACCTAGAGAAACAAATATTCTGGTTTTATACTATAAAACTATAATTTGTTTTGTCAAATAGCTGTTCCATTGAATAAATAGAGTGGAACGGGTTTTGGATTGTCAATCGCCAACAAATATACTCCAAATCTTGGTACAGTTTTTATCTATGGCTATTTAAGTCTCCCTGAAGTCCATGACACTTACTCCAGAGTAAATAGAATAGAATAGAATAGAATAGAATAGAATTTTTTATTGGCCAAGTGTGATTGGACACACAAGGAATTTGTCTTGGTGCATATGCTCTCAGTGTACATAAAAGAAAAGATACGTTCATCAAGGTACAACATTTACAACACAATTGAACTTTGTGTATTAAATATTGAACTTTGGTATAAATTACTATAAGGTCTGTGTTCCAGGCAAACATTTATCAGAATGTTTCAAAATGCTACATCTCCATGCCAAATTGGATTTCTGCTTTCTTGTTGCAACTAAAGGCAACGTTCTTTTACTAGGAAATATGTGATTTGGGATACCCCAAATAATTCTTAGAGGTTTCAGAATTCACCTGATAGTTTTCTCTCTGTACTTCAGTTATCCGATTATGGGAAGGATAGGTTTCTCTTTCTTCATGCAGAGCTTTGCAGAAAATACATGGTACACTTTGTTAATTAGTAGGCGCCAAAGCTTTATCCTCTGCGTTTACCAACTGTGTCCCAAAGGTGCTTTTTCAAGAGGCTACTGGAGACATTTCTCTTTGACTTTGACATGATAAACCCCTAAGGTATTAGTTAAAAAGATGATGTGGTGCAACTTAGAGGCGTACTTAAAAGAGGGCATTATGGGCAAAACTTGAACTTGGGTGATGGTGTTGGTGGTGGAATAGACAACATGGAGCTCGTACACATTCAAATGCCTGTGGACACATCCTTTGGTATCCACAGCTTCTTTAGCTGATGCATTCATTATTCTTTTCAATAAGAATATAGGGTGAATGTATTGCACCCTATCATAGTGGAAAGTACCATGGCAGATATTTTATTCAGGTGGAAACCCTTCCTGGTGACTCTTTTTTTAAAATAATAATAATAATAATAATAATAATAATAATAATAATAATAATAATAATAATAATAATAATAATAATAATAATTGTTATTGTTATTGTTATTGTTATTGTTATTGTTATTATTATTTATTTATTCGATTTTTATACCGCCCTTCTCCCGAAGGACTCAGGGCGGTGTACTTTTGTGAAAAATCTCCAAAACATATTTCCAACATTTCAAATGTATCTACCAGAATATCAGAATAACAGAGTTGGAAGGAACCTTGGAAGTCTTCAAGTCCAACCCTCTGCTCTGGCATGAAATTGTATACCATTTCGGACAAATGGTTGTCCAATCTCTTCTTAAAAACTTCTATTTTTGGAGCATTCACAACTTCTGGAGACAAGTTGTTCCACTGATTAATTGTTCTGTCAGGAAATTTCTCCTTAGTTCTAAGTTGCTTCTTTCCTTGATTAGTTTCCATCCATTGCTTCTTGTCCTGCCTTCAGGTGTTTTGGAGAATAGCTTGATTCCCTCTTCTTTGTGGCAACCCCTTGTAGGAATTTAGCACCCACCCCCCTCCTAGAAGAATGAAATATTTTAGAAAATATTTAAAAAGGCAGAATATATTTCCCTGGATGAGAAATGGAGAAACATGTTTTAAAGGCAAAGCAGCTCCCTGCAACTTCCTGCCACCCCCCACCTTTGTCAATGGGCCATCATCTGCATCATAATAGAACCCATCTAGCAACTGAAACTCACAACTAGCAACTGAACTGAGGCTCAGGCAAGCTTGAGAGACAACCTACAAGGCTAGCTAAGACCCCCACCCCCTGGGAGGCTGACAGCCAATCAGGGTACTCTTCCTGTGCCCCAGGAAATTCAACGCTCAGAGAAAGCATAAAGCCAGGGAGCACACAGGATCTCAGCCCTTTTCTGTTCAGGAACTCAAGCCATGTGATCCTGACCACCATTAAACCATCTTTCCAAGCAGTCTCCATGTTTCCAGTGTCTTTGTCCCCACTTGGAACTGAACCCAGATGGATATTTCTTCCAACACCCTAAAATATTAGAAGACTGCTATCATGTCACCCCTAGTCCTTCTTTTCATTAGACTAGACATACCCAATTCCAGCAACCGTTCTTTATATGTTTTAGCTTCCAATCCCCTAATCATCTTTGTTGCTCTTCCAATCCAGAAAGGTTGCTTACCCTTCACTTACCTTAATTACAACTTTGGAAAGTACACATTAACCTTTACCGGAAATATAAATTTGCAGTATTTGCGTATTTATTTACTCCAGAAATCACTCACGAATAATAGTGCCTGTGAGTTCTACTTTATAGAGGACAAATCTGTATTTGAAAGTATCATTTTTTAAAAATGGGATGCCCAATCTAAGAACAACTTAATGATGAAGACCTGTAAGAATGAAGATCTACACCTTAAAAATGTCCCAGCAGCTGTTAGCTTTGGACAGCAGGTGGTCAGGTTTCAATTTTTCCAATATGTCTTTCTTCATAAATCAGCCTGTGCAAATTTTATGCAAATTCAAATTTTCTTTCCTTCTTTTTTAAGTGAAACATTTCCTCTTTTTTTGGCAATTGGTCACCTTAAAGAATTGCCCTTGTTTCTCAATGACTCTCAGGAGAGATATTCCTTTATGTATTCTCTGGAGATTTCCTTCTTCCCCTTGAAATTTCGTGGAGGTTTAAATGGCAGTTCTGTGTAGTTCCCAAGGCCTATATCACTTTCCCCTTCTATTTTATTTGAACAACTACACTAAATCACATTTTGCTGTGGCTAGTACTGCTGGATTTGTAAGGATCATAAAACTCTTTTTCAGCCCAGCAGTAAAATAGATTAGGGGAAATCCAACACAAATATCAAAAATAATCTCCCCCTCCGCCTCCTTTTGATTAAATCAATAAAATGAGGCTGCTACTGAAGGCAAACATGGAAATCATTTCCAGAAACAATTAGTTATTCATAAGACCACCAGAAATGGGTTGCAAAAATCTGGATGACTAATAGAATCCAGGAAAGAAGTAGACTCTTTTCCCTGTTTTGATTGTCCTCTAGTGGCTGTCCAGATTTCTACAACCCAAATCTGGTAACCCTAATATTAGTGCAGGTATGAAGTCCTTGATGTTCTCTGACTTGGTTGTTTTCTTTTAGACATTTCATTACCTAACTAAGTAGTATCATCAGTGATGAATTATCAGCATTATCAGGATCAGTTCGATAATGAAACATCTCCAAGAAAACAACCAAGCTCAGAGAACACCAAGGACCCCACAGTTCAACCTTGAGCTACAAATATTCTCTTCTCTTCTCTTCTAAATAATTTCACTGGCCCAACTCTGCATCATGAGACAAATCATTGTTCTTGCCTCTTTGCAAAGTAGCTTTCTCTTATCAGAATGAAACAATAGCTTTCCGGAAGAAATAATGTTCTTTTCGAGCCATTGTAATGCAGTTGTTTCTGAAAGCTTTCTTCTGAAAGCCCCAGGCAGAGATTATCTCCCGCCTTCCCTGAAGATGGTCATTTAGGTGGCAAATTCTAAATGAGATTCCAGTATAGCTTTGAAAATCATACTATTTTTTGTTTGTGACACAAAAAGCTCTGCATGGATTAAAATTATATTATCTATAATAAATTTGGTTAATCATTCTATTACTGATGAGTGAAAAAAAAAGGTCTGTAGCTATTGGGGCAAATAGGCATTTCTATCTCCAAAAATACAAAGCTGAATAAATCGTAGAACACCGTTACTGAGCTACCAGGTAGTCCTTTAATGCATTTTGTGGCTAGAACTATAAACATCTTAAAGTTTGTTGTTGTTAGTTACAAAGTCATGTACGACCTATCGCGACCCCATGGACAACATTCCTCCAGGCCTACCTGTCCTCTACCATCCTCTGTTGTCCATTGAAGCTCACGCCTACTGCTTCAGTGACTCCATCCAGCCACCTCATTCTCTGATGTCCTCTTCTTCTTTTGCCCTCAATCTTTCCCAGCATTAGGCTCTTCTCCAGTGAGTCCTTCCTTCTCATTAGGTGGCCAAAGTATTTCAGTTTCATCTTCAGGATCTGGCCTTCTAAAAAGCAGTCAGGGTTAAATCTTAAATCTTAAAGTTAGTGAATTATAATTGTATGAGTCTAAATGTATGATTAATACATATGGAACATTTCTTTCATACCATATCCTTCAGTACTGAGAAGTAGATGTGTGCGGTCAGAAATTAAGGATTTGAGGAAGAAGTATCTTAGGGTTGAATGACATCTGGAAACCCAAAAACTACTGATTCATAGAAAGACATTCCCACCCCCACAGAGATTGTTTACCAGGTATGAAGTCTTAAGACACTATCCTGCCTTATCAGTTAGGGTTGCTACTGAAACTAATTGTGGATGTTATTTTTCCTTTCACAAATGTGTGTATTTAACCCGCTTGTGTATGCACATATGGACATGTCAACAAGCATTGACCAGAGGCAAGTGGCAAGAGCCACTTCAAAAAACAACAACAAAAAAACAAAACAAAACCAAAAAAAACACCAAAATCCAAGGACAAGCAAAACTCCTATTTTTAAAATTAATAGATCATCCATCTCCATACATACATATGCACACAAACCATTCACTCAGAGGAAAACTAGCCTGTCAGGCATTTTTATACTGAAAAAAAAGATTGTTGAAATTTTGATTAGATTATATAAACTTTTGCCTGCTTATTTTGTAAGAGCTCCATTGAGACCAGTCACTGACACCCAAATAAATCAGTGTTGGGTACTGTGATGCTGGGAACATGCAGAAACTATTGGGCAGTGAAGTAGGCAACTTTTTTTTGCAGTTTTCACCTGAACAAGTTTTAAGAAAATTATTTAATTAATTAATTTGTATCTGACCTTTATTATTTTTACAAATAAGTCAAGGTGGCAAACGTATCCAACATACCTTTCTCCTTCTATTTTCCCCACAACAAAAAGCTAGGGAGGTGGGTTGGGCTGAGAAAGAGAGCGATAACTGGCCCAAAGTCACCCAGTTGGCTTTCAGGGCTAAGGTGGCATCTGAACTCATAGTCTCTTGCTTTTATAGAATTCTGTTCTGTTCTGTTCTGTTCTGTTCTGTTCTGTTCTGTTCTGTTCTGTTCTGTTCTGTTGTTCTGTTCTGTTCTGTTCTGTTCTATTCTATTCTATTCTATTCTACTCTACTCTACTCTACTCTATTTCTATCCTATCCTATCCTATCCTATCCTATCCTATCCTATCCTATCCTATCCTATCCTATCCTATCCTATCCTATCCTATCCTATCCTATCCTTTCCTATCCCATCCCATCCCATCTCATTCAACTAATGCCTTAACTACTAGACCAAACTGACTCCAATATGCATGTTTATCATTGAACTCAGGATACTTAAGACTTCCAATCCAGTTCAGTTAGTATATTAGTTTCATTTTGCTGACTTCTTTTTCCATGTAGAGATGAATATCTCCAGTGAATAATGTCTCTCCTTAAGCAGATTCTCCATGAGTCCAAATGTGGACTCATTTGGACTCATTCTCACTGAAATTGTAATGGGGTGGCTCTTGCTGGATTTGTGTGGCCACGTCTGATCTTGGACTATCAAAACGGACTTCCTGTATCACAGAGGCAATCTTTATCCAGAGGTATTAATGATGGTTTCTGGTAGATGATTCTTTTCTCATGACTGGTGGTATTAGCTTTTTTTCTCCTTTAATTCTTCTGATTGCATCTTGAACAGATGCAAGCAAAATTCTCTAGAATGGTTATGCTAAAGCATCCTTATAAACCAGTTACATAATGAAACAAAGAGTTCACCGACACAAATCAAATCACCCACTGAAACAGTTCTAAATTGTAGCAGGAATAAGAAAACTGTATAGATAAAAGTCATAAAAAGCAAAGACTCTCTGATTAGATCCAAGCCAGTGCTATCAACTAGCTTTGCTCATTTAACCTGTCTTCTGATCACAGCACAGCCGTCATATCGCTGCAGGGTGGATGTGTTCATTCTGAACTATTAATCTGTTTCAAAATGCCATAACATTTCCATGAAGAACTTCCTAATTTTCCCCCCCAGAAATTAAATGTCTCTTTAAAGTTCATTCTCTCCTGCTGCAACTAATTGAAATGAGATTTGGTTTATCTTTATGACATGAAAATGGGATTTAGTTTCATAATAATAACAATAATGATAACTCTATAGATTTTAGGACTAGTAGTTAATAATTATAGTAAATGTGAAGATTAGACAAGAGTAATGCAGCATAAACATACCATTATTATTCGTTGGGAGGTGTGACTGGAGGCACTTTGTTAATGCCAGCTTTTTCATGTTGTATCTATTTTCATTTCTCATTGAATTTGAGTCAAATGATTTAATAAACAGGAACTCAGAAGAAAAATAGGGTTCCTGTTTATTAAATCATTTGGGGAAGCAAGTTTTTTTTTTAACCTGACAAGCACTTCTTGAAGGGAAATGTTTTGTGTAGACTGACATAAAAAGGCCCAAAGAACAGTTGATTTTATTATTTCTTTTTTCCCCACAGGATTATACCTACCTTTAATTTCTTTTTTGTTTAGAGGTTTCTTCCAATTCTATGGGGTTTTTTTTTTGAACACTATCTTCCATGTCAAAAAACAATGTGCTCCTGTTGACCTCAATATGATGAGAACATGGTGAGCAATCAGTAGTCCTTCCAGATGAGCAGTCCAAAAGTTAAAAGAACATTTTTCACTCTATCTCCACTCCTACCATTTGTATCTTTATTATCATATTCAGTATCTAATGATTTGGGGGAAAATCATATTCCAGCAGAATAGGTGTAGTTCACGTCTCTCCATTCTGTTCTCTTGGAGACTCATGGAGCGAGTCTTCTCTGTGGTGGCTCTTAACCTCTGGGAAAGCAACCCCATGAGATAAGGATGCTGCCTTCTCTCTTGATAATCTTTAAAGCTTTGAAAATCTGCCTTTGGTGTTGAAATTCACTATTTATTTAAACCCATTTTATTCATTGTTCATTTTGTCCCAAAGGTGCTTTTTCAAGAGGCAATTGGACTTTCTGGGGTTTTTTGAAGACATTTTGCTTCTTATTCAAGGAGATTCTTCATCTCTGAAAAAGCTTCTTGGATTAGAAGTGAAACATCTTCAAAGAAAAAACAGAAAGTCCAGTTGCCTCTTGAAAAAACACCTTTGGGACGACCATGACCTGGATGACTGTCACTCTCCATAAACATTGTTCATTTTGTTGTTTATTGCATCATTTTAGTTTGGGTTTCTGTCTCGTTGTGTGTTTTTAGCTGGTTTTAGGTTTTTTCTATACCTACAGTGAGCAGGTGGCCAATGATCTTAAATAAAAAAATAATTAATTAATAAATAATAATTTATCTCCTATATCATCAAAAACAATTTATTATTAGATTTTTAATAACATCTTTTATATTTGCATATATGTAACTCAAGACAGCCTACATGCTTAACACATGATATATGTAATGATTGAAACAAATACCATTGGGGCAGAATACCAATTATCAATGTAAATTTTAGTTTTGCTTGTTAAAAGATGTTTTTTTTCCTATTGTGGCCAAATGGTGCCACAAAGACAACAGAGCATCTCATCTGATGGTGATATTGTCCAGCAGCTTTCAATATTGTTCTGGCAGCTTTCTATCTCTTGTGCAAATGTCAATGATGTCACTTTAAACTGGAAGTCTTTGGCTAACCTTGTGCATAAGTCGTTTCACAAGATGTTGCCTATTTGTATATAGTTTTGCATATCATCCATACTTCAGTCATTCATCCACTCACATCCATTCTGGAAATGGCTAGTAGATTAGAAGAAGATCCCACTTCCATCCTGTCTATACTTTGGGTCTGAATAGAATAGAATAGAATAGGATAGAATAGAATAGGATAGAATAGAATAGAATAGAATAGAATAGAATAGAATAACAGCGTTGGAAGGGACCTTGGAGGTCTTTTAGTCCAACCCTCTGCTTAGGCAGGAAACCCTACACCACTTCAGACAAGTGGTTATCCAACATTTTCTTAAAAACTTCCAGTGTTGGAGCATTCACAACTTCTGGAGGCAAGCTGTTCCACTGATTAATTGTTCTAATTGTCAGGAAATTTCTCCTTACTTCTAAGTTGCTTCTCTCCTTGATCAGTTTCCACCCATTGCTTCTTGTCCTACCCTCAGGTGCTTTGGAGAATAGCTTGACTCCCTTTTCTTTGTGGCAACCCCTGAGATATTGGAATACTGCTATCATGTCTCCCCTAGTCTTTCTTTTCATTAAACTAGACATACCCAGTTCCTGAAACCGTTCTTCATATGTTTTAGCCTCCAATCCCCTAATCATTTTTGTTGCTCTTCTCTGCACTCTTTCTAGAGTCTCCACATCTTTTTTATATCGTGGCGACCAAAACTGAACACTTGCAGTATTCCAAGTGTGGCCTTACCAAGGCATTATAAAGTGGTATTAAGACTTCACCTGATCTTGATTCTATCCCTCTGTTTATTCAGCCTAGAATTGTGTTTTTTGGCAGCTGCTGCACACTGCTGGCTCATATTTAAATGGTTGTCCACTAGGACTCTAAGATCCCTCTCACAGGGATCTGTGATAGTAATCACAGTACTATCTATACTAATAATACAGATAGTATTATTATCTTTAATAATAGCAATAATACCTTGCTATTATTGAGCAAGGTACCACATATACTGTACCTGTGCATTTTGTTTTTCTTGCCTAAATGTCCACTTCTTTGTCAATTTTAATGTTTTAACTTCAGTGCCCAATGTTTTAATATTTTTTTAACCTTTTAATAGTTTTGTCCTGTTATTTATAGCACTGTAAGCCACCCAGAGTTGTTTATAGTCAGATGGGCAACATATACATTTAATAAATAAATTAGGCTTCATGTTCTACATCCTTTCTATACTAGCTGTTCTACTTGGGCTTGTATGCAATTGTAGCAGAACCAGTGCTGGGTTGCTACCGGTTTGTCCCAGATTGGGCTAACTGGTAGTGGCGGTGGCGAGAGGCTCTGTTCACCTGCCCGGATACTTCTGCGCATGCATCACATGCACACGAGTAAATCAGTAGCAAACTAAATTGAAACCCACTAACCTATCTTCGAATGCACCCTAGAAATTTTGAGTTGTCTTTCAATCTTAGCAGATACAATGTACCATATGCAAGCTGTTTGAAGGACGCTTTTAAATGAGAAGAATAAGAGAAATTAGATACCGGGGAGGTGCGGGGGGGGGGGAGGGAGAGGGTTAACCTGGAGTTGTTTTTTGTGAAATGGGGGCCCCTATAAATGTGATTAATAAAATAAACAAGAAATAGTCATGTAATATTATGCTTTGAGAAGAAGACAGTGTACCTCCTGATGTTCTAGGGACAATTTATTTAGATTTATTTTAAAATTCAGGATGCTTGTACGCTCAGTCATCCAGAGGGATTCCAATCTCTCTCCCGCCCCCCTTCCAATGCCTGGGGCTGTAATAATTGTAAAGACAAGGGGCTTGAAGAAAAGAGGGATTTAGAAAGGAAGCTAACTAGCAACTGAAAATGAAAAAAAAAGAGCATCCCCAGGAGAGATGAAGAGCTTCTTAGGAGGGAGGGATTAGTTGACACAGTACACAATACGGTCTTTCAAATAGATCACTGTTTTATTATGTGAAGACCTATTTAGAACTCTTTAAATTGCAGATGAGACACCTAGGTCCTGGATTTAGGACACTTGGGAGAAACAATATCATTGACGGGATGGACCACTGCTTCTTTTTCCCCCCCTGAGTTTATGATCCATTATGGTTACGACATACAGCAATAGTGCATAAAATATGGTTTGTTTCTACACTACTGTGATAAAGCCAATGGAACAATTCTTTTGTAATAGAAGCAGTTATTACCATTCAGGCCAAAATGATTTTAAAAAAATGTTTCCCCTCCCCCCTTGTTGTTGCTTTACCTCTGGTCCTGTTTTTCAACTTCACTGTTTGATAGTTAATATGCTCCCATTAACAGAATATTGGGGTAACAGAGTTGAAAGTGACCTTGGAGGTCTTCTAGTCCAACCCACTGCTCAAGCAGGAGACCCTATAACATTTCAGACACATAATTGTCCAATCTCTTCTTAAAAACCTTCAGTGATACTCCATTAAACTGCATCCAGCTGTACTGTCTGAATGTCTGAATGCGTTAATATCCGAAGCCTTTTGGCTCCCTTAATTTTACTGAACATATTTGACATTTTCCATCTGATAATATGTCTAAAAATAACCCCTTTGTTAGCAATATTTACTAGTTGATGGGGTTCCAGAAAACAAAGGACATTTATGTTTTGCAATTATTTCTTCAAATACTTGCAAAAGGGGACAAATATGTATAGTGCAGGTAATCCTTGCCTTACAGTCCTTGACTTTGTTTAGTGACTTTGTCAAGTTACAATGGCACTGAGAAATGACTTATGACAGTTTTTCACATTTATGACTGCGGCAGTTTTCATGTGATCAAAATTCAGATGTTTGGCAACTGGCATTTACTTATGATGGTTGCAGTGTCTCGGGGTCATGTGATCACCTTTTGTGACTTTCTGACAAGCCAAGTGAGTGGGGAAGCCAGATTCACTTAAGCAAATTACTCACTTAACAACTGCAGTGATTCACTTAATAACTGTGACAAGAAAGGTTGTACAATGGGGAAAAAGTCACTTAACAACTCTCTTGTTTAGCAACAGAAAATTAGGCTCAATTGTGGCCACAGGTCAAGGACTACCTGTTACAGTGGCTTCCAGATTTCAGAAAAGGGGCCAATGAGACCTTTAGCATGCTCCCTATTATTCCATTTTCTCACTGGTCTCCAAAAGGAGAAATGTGAGAACTTCGCTTGGCTCTGGGTGTAGAGGGTGCAGTTCAAACTCCAAATAGTTTCATCAATTTAATGGAAAGAGCATCAGTAATAGCCCAATGCCTAGTAATAGCCCAATGCCTAGGGATCTTGGAATCTTAGTGGACAACCAATTAAATATGAGCCAACAGTGTACATTGGCATCCAAAAAAGCCAATGCAATCCTAAATTGCATTAATAGAGGGATACAATCAAGATCAAGTGAGATACTAATACCACTCTAAAAAGCCTTAGTAAAACCACACCAAGATACTGCATCCAGTTTTAGTCACCACACTCTAAAAAAGATGTTAAGACTCTAGAAAGAGTACAGAGAAGAGCAACAAGATGATTAAGGGACTGGAGGCTAAAATATATGATGAACAGTTGCAGGAACTGGGCATGGCTAGTCTAGTGAAGAGAAGGACCGTGGGAGACGTGAGAGCAGTGTTCCAATATTTGAGAGGCTGCCACAGAGAGGAGGGGGTCAAGATATTTTCCAAAGTACCTGAAGGCCAGACAAGAAATACTGGATGGAAACTGAACAAGGAGAGATTCAACCTGGAAATAAGGAGAAATTTTCTGACAGTGAGAGCAATCAACCAATGGAACAGCTTGCCTTCAAAAATTGTGGGACTTCATCACTGGAAGCTTTCAAGAAGAGACTGGACTGCCATCTGTCAGAAATGGTGTAAGGTCTCCTGCTTGGACAGGGGGGGTTGACTAGATGACCTACAAGGCCATTCCAACTCTGTTAATCTGTAAATTGCATTTAAAGTAGGGATGACATTGATCTTTCTGCAGAATCCTTTTTCAATAGGAACCTTGCAAGCCCCAACAAAACTGCTGGTATCTGTGAAAATGAAGGGCTGAATGTGTTCAAAAAAAATAGTCAAAAAAACATTCTGGCATGAAAAATGCCAGATTCCTCCTGACTTTTTATAGTTCTGTACCTAGTTTTATTTTAAATGCCAGTTTTATGCAGGAATAATGGCTTTTGTATTTCTTGTATTTCATAGTTTCATTTATTTTTATTTTTAAAGGAGGCAGCTGATGGTTTAAGATACTTTTGCAACATGCCTAGAGATCTTATTAGGCAGGTTAAAAGTATTAATGTGAAACTCTCAGCCTCTGGATTTCTCAAACAAAAACAAAGCATTATTTTCCATCAGAATGAAGGAATGATTCCCACTCCATGGAATATTTATTTAAATCCCTTCTCCAATGTGGTCCTTCTAAATGAAGGTATTCCTGCTCCTGTTCAACTCTAAGAATAGTTATGAGTAGGAAAAAGCAAGAGTTTAAGAAGCCAATGCTGAGCCAAATGAACAAAAACAGCCTCCGCTAGAATAGAATAGAATAGAATTTTATTGGCCAAGTGTGATTGGACACACAAGGAATTTGTCTTGGTGCATATGCTCTCAGTGTACATAAAAGAAAAGATACGTTCATCAAGGTACAACATTTACAACACAATTGATGATCAATATATCAATATAAATCATAAGGATTGCCAGCAACAAGTTATAGTCATACAGTCATAAGTGGAAAGAGATTGGTGATGGGAACTATGAAACGATTAATAGTAGTGCAGATTCAGTAAATAGTCTGACAGTGTTGAGGGAATTATTTGTTTAGCAGAGTGATGGCCTTCGGGAAAAAACTGTTCTTGTGTCTAGTTGTTCTGGTGTGCAGTGCTCTATAGCGTCGTTTTGAGGGTAGGAGTTGAAACAGTTTATGTCCAGGATGCGAGGGATCTGCAAATATTTTCACGGCCCTCTTCTTGATTCGTGCAGTATACAGGTCCTCAATGGAAGGCAAGTTGGTAGCAATTATTTTTTCTGCAGTTCTAATTATCCTCTGAAGTCTGTGTTTTTCTTGTTGGGTTGCAGAACCGAACCAGACAGTTATAGAGATTCTACTATTCTACTTACCGGGGCTGCCTTAGAAGGTAAGTGGCTTAGTTTCAAATTGCTGTATTCTGAACGCTGCACACAAGCATGTCAGGCCTGCAAGCGCAAAGCACACCCTCACAGAACCGATTGTTAAATCGGCTGCAGCCCACCACTGCCAATAGCGTGGTGAAAGGTAATGCTGGCCTTGTCTGAGCCCTTCTCTATTACTATGTATAAGTTCACATCCTTGATCCATTAAATCTCTTTCCCGCTCCCTCTTCTGGGTGTTTCAAAGCATGAATATTGGTGACTATAAGAGAGTCTACTTTATAGACATATAATCAATGAAAAGGCGTTAATCTGCCCTAAAGCTCTCTTCATCTATTGGAACGGTAACTCCAATAAAATGAGGTGGGCAAATCTTTCAGACAGTAATATGAAACTCAGAAAATGTTAAATCTTCATTATCAGAGGGCTGGACTCTTGTTCATGTGGTATGCTGCTTCTCTTGACCACTGATAGATTTAGTAGGTGCTTAAACAAAAGAAAAAGAAACATCTCTGGTGCTTTTTAAATGCTGCATCTTGTAAACTCCTGCATTTGGGACATGTTTAATATGCCTGTGAGCAGAATTCCCTGCATTCAGTCAAGATTTCTTAAAGGACAGATTCTCTGTAAATTATTAACTTTTATTGCCGCCTTCTCCAGATTCATTTAGATTAACATTTAGCATCGTTACTCTTGAACTGACAAGCTGTAAGGATTTTTTCCCCCTCTTTTGTTAAAGGAAGATGCACCGTATATATTGCTGACCTTTTGCTTATCTGGAACTTAACACAATAAAGTAGTAGAATGGCAGGTTGAAGGCCGAGGGGTTATGGTTTGAGTTTTCAAGAGTAACTTCAGGAGGAAAAGCAACGGGGATGTTGATAGCATAAGCTCAGAGTGCAGTAATTTTTTTTAAAAAAAGGATATTTGCATTTCAAATATTAATGATCTGCAGTAGGCAATTTCAGGGATTTCATCTTTGCACAAATGAAGGGCAACTCCAAAAGTCTGACCCTTTTCTGAATTCCTGGCCACCAATGTCAGGATGCTGCAGGCTATTTTTGAAAAAGAAAAAGAAAAAAGTTTAAAGGCTCCACAACAGGCATCAGTGGTTCAGTGATGTCACTACTGGGGAGGTCTAACAGGTCCATTCCATTTCTTAAAATTTGGAAGCGGGGTGGGAGAGAGAGAATTTAGGAAGTTTAAGTAGAATAGTGTAGGTGTGTTAGTCCTATCGGACGTTGAACACAAACATTTGATAGGTTAGGTTTCAATTTGTTTAGGAAAGCAGAAAACATGATGCTGTACATAGGCAATATGCCAGACCTTGGACATTAATGAAAGGACCACAATTGATGCATTGTCTACAGAAAGAAAAAAATGGGCAGCCCCCAGGCAGTACAATTCTTCTGTATCATTTCAGGACTTCTGCAGGAGCATTGAAATTGTTCATTTGTTTGGGCAGTAAAGCACAAAAGTAGGATAGATGCAAGGTATGTTTGTGAGAACTGTCAATAGCTATCAGTGGGTTCTAGGTAAACCTACATTCAGGATGAGTGGCAACCAGTAGGGCAAAAGCTTATAGAAGATAGGAAATGATAACCCTTTAGCAAGCTCCAGAAGAAATTTTCACAGGTTGAAACATTGCCTTTGAGTGTCCCAAGATTATCTGCTGAAAATCAGACAGGCTTTTGGCCATTACAAGAGGAACCAACAAACAGATGTGTCAATATTTCACTCTGTTCTTTCCCCCCCTTTTTTCCTCTACTTTTCCCACAATGCCTGAAAAGAGATATTCAACTATGTGTTCGTCTGAAGAATTGTCATTTCTTCTGCATGTTATCACCTATGGGTTCCTCTTAGGATTTCATTACAGGGGCCCAAATGGAAATTCACTAGGCATTTTATCCCTATGTGCCTATTTTTTCAAAACTAGTATTTCTATAGGAATCAGCAATCCCATAATCAATAGGCTACATGAAGAGGGATTTCTATAATATTTTCCCTGTCTCCTCTTTTAATGTGCAGGGATTAGCAAACAAGCCAAGTCTATAACGAAAGGCCTTCTTAGTGGATAAATGCAACATTATCCTGAGCTCATAAAATGTGTACAGGACTGCTGTTGAGAAAACCAAGCTGAGTGACAAGGCAGAGCGTTTGATGTGTGAAATAAAGGTAGCCTTCTGGGACTTATTGTCTTACTAACACCACAACACTCTTTTCCCCCAGTATGTGGTCATATCCAGAGGAGTCTGAGCCTCCTTGCTCCATCCCTCTGCTATGGTAGCAGCCACTTCAAACATAGCTTCATGAATAGGAGCTCATTTGACCCTTGACCAGAACCAGCCTCTAAACTGGCAGACAGAGAATCGGAGTAATTTGTATAATTTCAATTAGTTACTAGCTGCATAACAGAGGGGTCACGGCTTTCCGAGGATGATCATTGCCCATGGCAACCCAGCGTCAATGTACAATCCATTTCAAAATACTTTCACTTAATAAATGTAAGTTCATATACAAAGCTCAATTGTTGGATGGGGACAACAAAGCTAATTATCTCGCGCTGCCCCTGAATGAGCGGAAGATGACATAATTTTGTCAGAAAGTTGCTTGTTATTAACAAAAGGGAACAAGAGAGCGAGAAAAGGGAATGGCAAATAAATGGCTTTAATAATGCCAGATGAATGAGGCGTATTGATCTCTGGCTATGTAAAAAAAAAAAGAGGCAAGTTTGTGTAAGAGCACTGTTGTTGTGCTACTGTGAGCAGGCGGTTTTTGTTCCGCAGTTTGTTCTGTGCACCAAAATTCTGAAATTCTAAAATCAATGTTGCTATTGTTGGGCCCAAACAGGACACCCATACTCCAGACAATGCAAAGAATTTCAAAATATAGATAGCTGCCTGATTATATGGAGATTGGACTGCGAGAAAGCTGAGGTTGTTGGTTTTTTCCCCCACTTTCTGGAAGAAAGGGAAGCTTGTTCAGAGCCGCACACAATGGCGTGTCTACATTGCCTGCAAAACTTCTCAAAGCCCGTGCAATAATTCAAGCCTTTGATTTGAAAAATGTTTTCTGTGCCTTCCTCCACATCTGCAAATACCTCTTTTTTCCTTTGATGCCAGCCAAAAGTTGTTTGCATTTGAATACTTTCCATTCGAGAAAGGGAGAGGCAGAAAAAGAGACAACCGTGGGCCAGGAGGCTAAAGGGAAGAAGGAAGCCTGAAGAAGTTCAGCATTGCCTGAAGAGTGGCTATTTGGCTTTTGTTTTTTGATTTAAAATAAAGGTTTCCTTCTCTCATGTCACAATCTATTAGCCACCCAGGAACCTGGAATCACAGTGCTTCCCCCTTCACATCCTACATGTGTAGCAGATTTGACGGGGTGTGGAAAGCATCACAGGCGCTGCACTGTGACTGCGTCGCCTGTAATCAGGCTGTGCTGCTGCTCAGATTAATCGTGACAGTAGGCAATATTTCCAACATTATTAGAAGAGAAACCTAATATTTTGGGACATTGGGGATCTCTGAGCGGTTGTCCATCAAAGTGAGGACCTTCATTTTCTGTTCCTTGGATGGGTAACTTTACCTATTAACCATTTAATGGGTGAGAGCTCCATGCGCATACCCACCCCAATTCGGTCTGTTGCATGCGCAGCAAATGTGAATGATAACCTACTGGGTGCCTAAAGTTAATCTTGGATGCTTTTTTGAGATTCCTGCCAAATTGCCTTTTTTTTTTTTACACCGATGGCGCTTCGGGACACATCACCTGCTCCTTGAATCTGTTGAAGTGGGTCCCAGTTCAACCCTTCACCTCCTCATCTATTTGCTAATTTGTTTATAAATCTGTGAGCATTTGCAAGATGTAAAACCCAATATTAGTGTTTAGTTAGCATCTGTCCCATCTTTTGCATATAGCACGATGGGGAATTGTTTTGCTCCGCCAATGATATCTCAAGTGTAAACTTGCTGAGCTACACCAAAGGTGAGTTTAAATATGGAAATGTTATATTATGCAGTAGGGTGAACACGGAGTCAGAGTTAATGAAATTATGTTTGGGCTATTTAGAGGAATCCAGCAGATAAATAAAGAAGATATGGAAGATTTGCTTTAGCTTGGCGGACTACTCATCTGTATCAGCCGTAGTGGTGACCCTATCCTAATTCATTGGTATTGTAGCTTATAATCACTGATCTAAGAGGAAATGAATAAGAGAGATTTTGAAGAATTGTGTCTTTTGTTTGCTTTGCAGAATTTCTCCTTACGAGTCCTGAATTTAGACTAATTACAATATTTTACTTAAGATCCAGTCTCCTGATCCTTTAACATAGGATTATCAAGAGGTGTGATGACTCAGTGGTTAAAGATGCTGAATGTGTCTGACAGCCCAGGTTCAAGACCCAAGTGCCATGAGATGGGGTGAGCTCCTGTTATTTGCCCTAGCTCTTGGCAACCTAGCAGTTTGAAGCATGCAAATGCAAATAGATAAATAGGTACCACTTTGGTGGGAAGGTGACAGGATTCCGTGCGCCTCGATGTATAGTCATGCTGGCCACGTGACCACAGAAAGAGTCTTTGGACAATGCTGGCTTCCTCAGCTAGGAAACAGAGATGAGCACTGCCCGCTAGAGTCTGACACGACTGAAAGGGCAAATCTTTACTATTATTAAGTACTGAGTGCATGCAAACATACTGTTGCATTGTAAGTAAATGGCATTTGGAATGGGGGAATGATTTTCACTCATCCATGTCACAGGTGCATGAATATGTAATGCATGAAACAAGATATGTTCAAATATGGGGAAAGTTCTAGTAAGATCTCAGATGGTTCTTCAATACCTTAGAAAAGGTGGGTTCGACCCACATCTCACAGGCTGCATGCAACCCTGGACAGCTACTAATGTGGCCCCACAAGATAATAAAACATATAGAAAAAAATAAAGGAAAGTCGGCCAAGACAGTTCCTCTTCACTCAATGCAGCTCAGGCAAGCCAAAAGGTTGGATAAGGTTATTTTCATAGCTTGAATACAGGTAATCCTCAATTTACAACCAGTCATTTAGTGACCGTTTGAAATTATTATTGTGTGATCACTTTTTCCCAGCTAGCTTCTGACAAGCAAAGTTAATGGGGGAAAGCCAGATTCACCTAACAACTACGCGATTCATGTAACAGGTACGCGATTCACGTGATTTGCTAGCAAAATGACAAAGTGTCAAAAAAGGTCATAAAACGGGGCACAACTCACTTAACAACTGTCTTGCTTAGCGATGGAAATTTTGGGGTCAGTTTGTGGTCATCAGTCAAGGATTACCAGTAGTGGAAGACTGAGCACCTCCGGAGGTATTTGTTTAATACCTACAGTTGACAATAGAATTGTATTTGGTATTTGGTATTTGGGACTGGAACTTGAATTCCTTATTTGAAAACAGGAATGAAGGATCTGGTTAATATCTGGTAATCTTAAAATGGAAAAATTAACATTTCTTTCCAAGCAACTATGCTCCACCCCACCCCACCCCCGCCTTCTGGAGATGTATGATCTGACTCATAGTTTAGGGTATTTTTCCCTCTGAAGAAAAGAGCGAGAACAAATTAAGGCCAAAGAATTTCTGGATTTCTCTTCCAAAAGCATTTCTACACTCCTGGCTACTATTCCCACTGGCCCTATCCATCATCATTGATAGTTTGAGAACTAATTCATTTATCACATGGCTCTAACATTGTCACCTAGAGCTCTGTCTACATAGACCCAATTTCTTGGATTTGGTCTTTCATGTGGCCTCTTCCCTGCTGGCATCCACTCAATCACTCCACTTGCCATCTGAAGCTCTTCTAAGCGATCCATATGTCATACAGTTCCCAACCACCTGGTGGTTGGGGTTGCAATGCCGACTTCTAGCGCTACTTTATTGCTCCATTGTTTGTTCCCCCTGTACTGGCATCATCAAAGACTCTGCAATGCAATGACTGAAAAACTTTTGGAGTTGTTTTTCCTTTTTTTTTTTTTTGCACATATTTTTGTTGCACATTTATAAAAATATGATATTTCAGACGGTATAAAGAATGCCGATCATTCCTTCCATTGAGACACATTAATTAATTAAATCTACTTATCAGATCAGTTGTAGGCCAATAGGCGTCAACATGGAATGTAATAGCAAACAATACAGGTAAATCCTCGACTTATGACCACAGCGGAGCCCCAAATTTCGGTGTTAAGCGAGACAGTTAAGTGAGTTGTAGCCCATTTTATGACCTTTCTTGCCACAGTTGTTAAGTGAATCATACAGTTCTTAAATTATTAAGTGGCTATTAAGTGGATCTGGCTTTCCCATTGACTCTGCTTGTCTGAAGGTCACAAAAGGTGATCCTATAGCTCCAGGACACTGCAACCATCACAGATATGAACCATATTTGCCAAGCATCTGAATTTGGATCATGTGACAGTCATGTATCACTTTTTTCAGTGCCATTGTAACTTTGAACGGTCACTAAAGAAATAGTTATAAGTTGAGGACTATCTGTAGAATAAAACAATGTATTCTAATAAATACACTTGACTTGGGTAAAAATAAAACAGTGACTGAACTACTGATTCCAAGAATCCAAAGTTTCACTGCAACTCAAAGTTCTAACCAAGATACCAAAATGGAGCGAATATTGTCCTTGACAATAAAGAGGGTTATTTCACTTTCTCCCCATCCAAATCCTTTTCTTATACTTCCATATATTTTGGTACTCCCCATAGTGGGATACAGAGAAATACTTTTATAGATTATATTATATTATAATCTGTTTTATATACAGATTATAATACTTGAGCAAGATTATGTACAGAGCGATATTTTGATTCATGGTAAATCTTAATCATGTCTTCTCTGAACCATCATTTATTTATTTATTTATTTATTTTTCATATTTATATACCGCCCTATCTCCCTAGGGACTCAGGGCGGTTCACAGGCAATTAAAAATACATATAAATACAAACTAAAAAACAGTTAAAAAACTTATTCTATAGCCAATGTAATGTATCTTTAAGAGTTTTGGAGGGAAAACTGAGCGGGAAAAAGCACGTTGCTGATTGGATAAAGCCCCTGGCTAAACTGTATATAAAGAGAGGGTTTTCCCAGCCCGAGCCGCTGGGTTCACCATATAGTAAAGAGCTGTTGTCACTATCCTGGTCTCCTGCCTCGTTATTGCCCGAATCTAACACTGGCGACGAAGGTGGGATCTCGAGGCTAGGAGCGCCAGGAAAAAAAAGCTGAATTCACCAGGAAGACGCGAACCCAGCAAACAAGGGGCGGAAAGCAGCGATGTCCGGCTACACACTGCCAGCGCCATTCGACCCAGCTAAGGAAAAATGGGGGTCATACATGGCTCGTTTCGAGTGTTTCCTCGAGGCAAACGAACTTCAAGGAGTCTCAGACAACAGGAAGCGAGCGTATTTCCTGAGCCACTGCGGTCCAGAGGTTTTCGACACCGCAGAATCGTTGGCGGAGCCAACGCCGGTACAATCGGTGCCGTGGCAGACTCTACAGAACGTATTGAAAGCCCATTATGCACCAACGCCGTCCAAGTATGTGCAACGGTACGAATTCAGGGAGCGGAGGCAGCAAGAGGGCGAGTCCATCAGCGTATACATGGCAGCCCTGAGGAAAGCCACGAACCATTGCGAGTACCGAGACTTGGAAGAGGCATTGCTGGAGCAACTCATTCGTGGGGTCAGGGACATCCGTTTGCGACGGCGGCTGCTGTCCAAAAGCAACTTAACGCTGGCAAACGCTTTGGATGAAGCCAGGGCTTATGAGATGTCTACCCAAGCGGCGGAAACCCTACAAAAGCAGGTCGCACCAACGGCTGGTGCGAAATCAACCCCGGTCCACAATGAAGAGGTCCAGGCCGAGTCGGACGGTGAGGAGGAGGAAGGAGTCTTCCACACCGGGAGGCCGGAGAAAGAAGACCGGGGTGACTGCGCGAGTTGTGGAGGGCAACACCAACGACAACAATGCAAATTTAAGGATGCGACTTGTCGACGGTGCGAAAGGAAGGGGCACATAGCACAGGTCTGTCGAGCACCCCAACCTTCCCGCCAAAAATTCAAACCGACCAATCAGAGCGCGGGAACGGCGAAGCGGCCCGTGATTGGTCAATTCAAAAAAGGCGCGAAGTTGAATCAGACTGTCGTGAGAGTGGGTCACGCAGCAACACGCCTAGAAAAAAAAATCTTTACGAAAACAAAGATTGAGGGGGTGCCGTGCCGATTGGAGGTGGACACCGGCTCAGCGATCACGATCATGTCCTGGGACACTCTCGTGAAAGCCTTACCCGCCATCGCAAAGCGCAAGCTGAAACCACAGAACTTAAAGGTACAAGACTACCAAGGGAATCGCATCCCTGTTCGAGGGGTAACGTCCGTCCACGTCGAGTATGGACAATACAAGAAAACTCTGCCCATCACCATAGTCGATGGGACCCTGCCAAGCTTGTTGGGACTGGACTGGTTCCGAGCATTGGGCATGGGAGTGACTGGAATCTTCAGAAACGAAGTCAACCTCAAAGACGCACTCATGAAGGAATTTGGGGACGTTTTCAGAGACTGCCTGGGCAAGTACACGGGGACCCCTATTTCTTTTAACTTAGACCCACAAGTTGCCCCGATTCGTTTAAAGGCTAGGAGGGTCCCGTTTGCCCTAAAGCCCAGAATTGACCGGGAACTGGACAAGCTAGTAAATCAGGGAATTCTAGTGCCAGTTGACCATGCTAAGTGGGAGACCCCTATAGTCACCCCAGTCAAACCGGACGGGTCGGTCCGGATTTGCGCTGACTATAAGGCAACGCTTAACAAAGCGTTGCAAAAGAGTGCTTACCCCGTCCCGGTGGTACAGCACTTACTGCACTCAATGGGGCAAGGGCAGGTTTTTGCCAAACTAGACTTGGCCCAAGCCTATCAACAGCTGCCTGTAGATAGCAGCACAGCCGAAGCGCAGACAATTGTGACTCACAGAGGGGCTTTTAAGTGTACCCGGTTACAGTTTGGGGTTAGTGTGGCTCCAGGGTTATTTCAGAACCTAATGGAGCGGCTACTGCAGGGACTACCAGGGGTGGTACCATACTTTGACGATGTACTGGTATCCGCTGAGAATCTAGAGGAATTAGGGGTAAGGCTGCGAAAAGTTTTGGACATTTTCCGGTCTGCCGGTCTCACAGTTAAACTGAACAAATGCCAGATCGGGGTTGAATCTGTGGAATTCCTAGGCTACCAGATAGACAGGGAAGGGATTCACCCCACTGGAAGCAAGATACGGGCCATCAGGAAGGCCCCGGTTCCAAAGAACAAAACGGAGTTGCAGGCATTCTTAGGTCTGGTCAATTTCTACGCTGTATTTTTAAGAAATAAGGCAACAGTAGCCGAGCCGCTTCATAAATTACTAGCAAAGACGGCTGCATGGTCTTGGGGAAAGGCGGAAGCTAGGGCATTCGAAGGGGTAAAGAATCTCCTATCGAGTGATAGCCTCCTTATCCAATACAATGGCATGCTGCCATTAGTGTTAAGCTGCGATGCATCTCCCTATGGGGTGGGGGCTGTGCTCAGCCACAGGTTGCCAAATGGCACAGAAGCCCCTATTGCATATTACTCCCGAACAATGTCATCAGCTGAAAGGAATTATAGCCAGCTAGATAAGGAAGCCTTGGCTATAGTCTCCGGAGTAAAGAAATTCCATGAATATGTATTTGGTCGTGATTTCGAAATCATCACGGACCATAGACCTTTGCTAGGCCTGTTGGCAGGCGACCGCCCAATGCCCGTGGCACTTTCGCCCAGACTGACCAGATGGACTATCTTCCTAGCAGCGTATTCCTACAAACTGCTACACCGGCCAGGGAAGGAATTAGGGCATGCGGACGCCCTGAGCAGATGCCTGTTACCAGAGACCATCGAAGACCCCACTCCGGGGATACCAATTCTGCTAATTGACTCTTTGGACTCTGGCCCAGTCACATCCAAAGAGGTGGCTCGGGCTTCGTACAAGGACATTACAATAAGGACTGTAATTGGTTGGGTACAAAGAGGTTGGCCCGCTGCGCCGGGCGAGCGTTTTAAAGAATTTGTGAAAAAATTCGAGCGGTGATCCCGGAAAAATTGAGGGAAAAGGTATTGGAGATCCTTCACGAAGGCCACCCAGGGATCGTGAGAATGAAGGGTCTAGCGAGAAGCTATGTGTGGTGGCCCTTAATGGACACGGAAATTGCTGAAAGGGTAGGGAAATGCCAGGCCTGCCAGGAGTCCAGACCGCTACCCCCAACGGCCCCGATTTGGGAATGGGAGAGACCCCAGGGCCCTTGGTCTAGGATCCATATCGATTTTGCCGGCCCCTTCCACGGCCAAACCTTTCTGGTAGTAGTCGATGCCTACTCCAAATGGCTGGAAATCATTCTCATGAGATCCATGACAGCCGAGGCCGTGATTTCAGTCCTACGGCACCTATTTGTAACCCACGGGTTGCCCGACACTTTAGTCTCCGATAACGGCCCGCAATTCACGGCAACCCAGTTTGAGGGGTACTTGGCAGAGGAGGGCATCCGGCATGTCCTCTCGGCGCCTTTCCACCCTGCGACGAACGGCCTTGCAGAACGTTTCGTTCGGAGCGCAAAGGAAGCATTGTCCAGAATCAGGCCAGGCGATTGGCAAACAAAAATCGATACATTCCTAGCAGTCCAACACAGAACCCCCTGTGTAACAACTGGCCGCAGCCCGGCAGAGCTATTAATAGGTCGGAAGCTTAGGTGCCCACTAGACCGTTTAAACCCAAACTACACACCAGACGGTTACAAAGGGGCACACGGAAAAAAAAGAGGGATGGCAGTAGGCGACCTAGTGTGGGCACACAACTACAGCGAGGGCCCGACCTGGTTA
This sequence comes from Ahaetulla prasina, assembly GCF_028640845.1. NCBI lineage: Eukaryota > Metazoa > Chordata > Lepidosauria > Squamata > Colubridae > Ahaetulla > Ahaetulla prasina. The sequence continues at coordinate 163,203,333 of NC_080541.1, forward strand.
GCAGGAAAAATCCTAGAGATAACAGGACCAAAATCATATCTAGTAGAGATAGCGGATGGCCGGGTATGGAAGCGCCACATAGACCAAATAAGGAAACGCATAACCGGTAAATCAGAATCAGATGAAACAGGCCCTGATTATCCAATGTCAGAATCCACAGCTGACTCAAACCCGGGGCAAACGCGGGACTTATCTGAGTTCCAGGAGGTCCAGCGACGCCAACCGGTTCCTCCTGAAGACAGCAGGGACGACTCTGCAAATAATCCAGGGCCGGATGGCCTAGAGGAGGAGCTGAGAGGAACAAACAGTCCCTCCGGTCAGCTCGACTCACTCCCAGAAAATGAATTGCGCAGGTCCGAAAGAGTCAGGAGACGCCCAGTCTACTTGCGTGATTACGTAGAAAAATAAGATGTTAATTCTATGTAAATATTGGTAAAGTGTTCTCTGGGAGGGAAGGAGTGTAATGTATCTTTAAGAGTTTTGGAGGGAAAACTGAGCGGGAAAAAGCACGTTGCTGATTGGATAAAGCCCCTGGCTAAACTGTATATAAAGAGAGGGTTTTCCCAGCCCAAGCCGCTGGGTTCACCATATAGTAAAGAGCTGTTGTCACTATCCTGGTCTCCTGCCTCGTTATTGCCCGAATCTAACAGCCAAATTATTAAAAACAATATAAATAATAAAAACCCATTTAAAACCAATAAATTTAAAATCTAATCCAGTCCCGCGCAGATGAATAAGTATGTTTTAAGCTCGCGACGAAAGGAAATTCCCAGGAAATATTTTTTTCACTCCTTCAAATCTTTTTTATGTTGGATTTTTTTTAAAAAAAAATGATTTCATCCCAAAAGGAACTTGGGGATTTACAGAGAATATTAGCAGGTTAAAATTTGAATTATTCTATGTAATATCTTTATAACTAAATTCTGGAGGCATCAACATAACAATACAGTAGCATGTGTTTTTTATATATTAGCATGTTTTTTTTAGTTACAAGCATAACAGAGTGGTTTTTAGTTTCAAAGTAACAGTAGCTATATTACTATTAGGGTCTCCCAATATAATAATAATAATAATAATAATAATAATAATAATAATAATAATAATAATAATAATAATAATAATAATAATAATAATAATAATAATAATAATAATATCAGAGTTGGAAGGGACCTTGGAGGTCTTCTAGTCCAACCCCCTGCCCAGGCAGGAAACCCTACACCATTTCAGACAAATGGCTATTAACATTTTCTTAAAAATTTCCAGTGTTGGAGCATTTACAACTTCTGCAGGCAAGTTGTTCCACTGATTAATTGTTCTGTCAGGAAATTTCTCCTTAGTTCTAGGTTGCTTCTCTCCTTGATCAGTTTCCACCCATTGCTTCTTGTTCTACCCTCAGGTGCTTTGGAGAATAGTTTGACTCCCTCTTCTTTGTGGCAACCCCTGAGATATTGGAACACAGCTATCATGTCTCTCCTAGTCCTTCTTTTCATTAAACTAGGCATACCGAGTTCCTGCAACCGTTCTTCATATGTTTTAGCCTCCAGTCCCCTAATCATCTTTGTTGCTCTTCTCTGCACTCTTTCTAGAGTCTCAACATCCTTTTTACATCGTGGCGACCAAAACTGAATGCAATATTCCAGGTGTGGCCTTACCAAGGCATTATAAAGTGGTATTAACACTTCACGTGATCTTGATTCTATCCCTCTGTTTATGCAGCCCAGAATTGTGTTGGCTTTTTTGGCAGCTGCTGCACACTGCTGGCTCATAAAGTGTTGAATGAAATGATTTATATGAATGTAATGTCGATGTTACTATATTTCATAGAAATAACTAATCAATTGGCTTCTTTTATGTTCATAAAAGTTTAGAAAGTTAGCAGGAACTGCAGTTGAGTTGATTTAATTTAATCTAGATCCGCTTATGGTATGTAAACTCTACTGTTTTTGTTGCTTTGGACATATTATAAAGTGCAACATAGAAAGGCACCATTCCCTGTTGCCATTTATTTCCTAAATTATATTACTCCCTATGGAACAATTCATGATTTGTGAAGTATTCTTTGTGACAGTTCAACTCTTGGTCCTTTGGAGGTTTATGATAGCTTGACTAAAAATGATCCAAGCAACTTTGGAATTAAGAAGAAACAGTTGTTGTGATGTGGAAGGAAGTAGCCAAATAGCTTCTCTATGGTAGTAGTTTGAAGTGACTTGGCCCTTTAATATGGAGGCAACTGCTTTCTAATATTCCTTGATTTCATCTGCTCTCCGTTCAGCTAGAGATGCCTTGATTACAATTAATATTCCTTGCTGCAAGGGAGAATCAGCTCTAGCATATTCCACTTAACTGCCTTTTGCTCTCTGACCATTCCTCTCATATAATTCTTGATAAGTTAAATAGGACCGGCCAACATTAACCTTATTACCAATGATGGTTTGAGCAATCCTACAGTCCTGAGGTATCATAGAGATCTCTTAGGAACGGGGAAGCCAGTTTTCACACAGGATTAATTTCACTGCCTCTGACCTTTCAGCTACAAATTGCTTCTTTTTTTTTTTTAAAAAAAATCTGACAGTAATTTCCATTCCTTCTTGTTTTTGCTTTTCATTCACAAGCAGGCCAAGTTTGCCCTATATTTTGAGATACTGACGACCGATAGCACTGGTCTCAAATACAGTATATGCATTGCTTAAATACAGTATGCTTTATTGATTAGAGCTATTATGGAAGTGCACACAATAAATAAGGAGATGGATTGGATCCAAGATACTTTGGAAACATAGTATCCTTTGCACAGAAATCCAGCAGAAGTTCCTTGCTACCTCTTTCTAAATGGGTTCCATAGGCTTTCTGTAAATTAAGAAAAAAAATCTATCCAGGACTTTGAAGACTGTCTGAATGTTCAGAAAAAGACTAATAGGAGTATCTGGCTTTGGTATGAGGGAAACACCCTAAAAGGTTGGAAACACCCTATGTATTCAATTTATCTCTTTCTGCTAGGGAATAACATGGTTCTATTGTGCAGCACCAACTGTATGACCTGGGTATAGTTCACAATAATATTTAATATGAACTCCTCTGCACACACAAGACAGGGCACAGTGGTAGGTAGTTTACTGGAGGTTTTCAGAGTCAAAGTCTCGGTCATCAAAGTCACTGTTACTATTCCTAGCCTGTTACTCGTCTAATCTACTTTATAAGATTGTTATAATAAAATTGCCATGGGTAGAAGAACTTCTTGCTTAAGATATGAAGGATCAACCATTATTACCAAAAATACTTTACTGTAAAATAATATAGCAAATATACTGGAAATTCACATAATAAAAGGCTCAATTTTTATTTGCAGCATTTAAAAAGCTTCTCTTTTGATTATTTACTTTATTTATTACTTATTTTAACCTAATACCTATAATTAAAAATACTTTTTTTTTCAATCCTTGACTTTTTCTCTGTACTTAATATCTAATATTAATATCTAATATTTAGATTATATTATATTATATAAAATATAATATAATATTTATATTATATTATATCTAATATAATACTTAATATCTAATATTAATATCTTAATATCTTAATATCTATCTTAATATCCACTTGAATGTTAAGTTCTTCATAACATCCTTTCTGATATTACCCCTTCCCAATTATTTGCCTTTGTTACCATATTTTTTTACTTCTTTATTGATTGCCGTTCTTAGATTTTTACTACTTTTATTAACTCTTTTCTTCCCTCTCCCTCTTTCCCCAGGAACATTTGTTCTGCTTCTTTCAGCTTCTATTTTGGAGTGTCTAAGTCTAAAGTTGATGGCTCAACATAAAGACAAAAGATTATTCATCTGTTGTTGAGAACACCTTCTTCCCTCTCAGACTTCACCCATCTTCTGTCTCTCAATAGAAACTGTCTTCTGAGTGAATTGAGGAACCTCTTTTGCTGGTCTCCTTCTTCTGATTCTAACTTTTCTTATTTCTAGGGTCCTGGCAGCTACCACCACTCTTAATGGGCTCTGCTTAACAGCCAGTTGAGGAAACTACAAAATTGCCCCTGTGGGGCAACTTCATACTAAAGGCAGCTTCTGAGTCTTTCACACTGTTGGATTTCTGATTACAGCTTTTGTGCTCCAGTCTTGCCCTCAACACAAACGAAGTGTCTAACAAGAGTCTTTTTAGTCTTTACCTTAGTTCAGGACTTCATTCTCTTTCTGTTGAGAATGTCTTCTGAATTTTGAGATAAAACCCTTTCATAGATTTTGTGATTTCTGTTTTTATCTACTCTTCTCTTTTTTCTCTCCAGCCAAAACTTCTCTCACAGCTTTGACACTCAAAAATAACAGTCCCTTCTCTATCCAAGAGCTCAGGCAGCTATCAGTTTTATCTTTTTTCACCTCCAGCTTCCAGAAATATGCCTGTCTGTATCACACAGACATGCACACCAACACTTCACAGGTGGCTAGTGGTTTTAGTGGTATCCTCTCTGAATTATCTTGACTCATAGAAATCTTGTAGAAATCAGTCTAAGGCCATGCTAACAATTGTGTGGCTTTCTACCCAAAATACAGGTAGACCACAGTTGGGATGGCAGTTCAGTCTTTAAGTGAAGTGGTTGCTAAGTGAAACTGCAACTGTGTTTATGAGCTTACTTCAGCTTTTCATTGCTTTATTTACAGCCCTGCAAAGACCACAAAAACAAGGATTAGTTGCAAAGTTATTTTTTCATTGTGGTCGTAACTCCAAGCAGTTGCTGTTTGAGACAGTCACTAAATGAGGACTGCATCTACAATAGGACAAGCTTCAACTAGATGGGTGTTTCCTAACTCCTGAACTGCATGTTTAGCCTGAAATCTTTTATATGCAAGGCATGATTTCAACCAACATTTGTTCATTCTTTCAAATATTGCTATTTTTGTGCCTGAGACATGCAGTCCTCCCCAAGAAAGTAAGGACCAAATTTAGACAGGGACAGATCTTGATAAAATTATCAGAAAACAAAATATAATAATATTTTTTAGATATAAGCGGAAATCCTATATTCATTTACCTGGGGATAAACTTCACTGAACTTTAGGAACATTAAGATTCTGAATAGATCTTGATCAGATTGCATATGAGCCACTAGCTGAGAATGGGTAAGAACCAGCCAAGAATGGGTAAGAATGATCATGGATCAAATGGTATTATTTTGGACTAAGCTATTTTCCCCAGTAAAATGGAATTATTCTGGGAAAAGCAATTTTCCTCAGTAAAATGGAAAACAATATAAAAGTAATCTTAACCACTTCATGCTTAGCATTGTAGTCACTAGAAATATAGGCTGTTTCTTACCATTTTTCCTACTGCTTTTTTTTTCCCCACTGCAAGAAGTTTCTTCCAGATGTTCAACTGACCAGGATTACAAATCTCATTTGCCCAAGTGGCATGACCAAATGCTACTTGTCTCTTCACACAAAAAAAGCAGTGTTTTTAGGTACACGAGTCTGCTTACCCTCATTTTGGGGGCGGAGCTGATACTTTCACAATGGTGTAATCTTATTTTTTGAGGTCTCACTCTTTCGATATGGTGGCCCAGCAAATTTAATTCCCTATCCGACATTTCTCCATTTTCTTAAAAAGAGAAAAATGAATAAAACATGTTTACATTGTTGCACGGCCTTTTCTGCTGTTCTGCTCTATCTGGGAAATTCTATTGCTGATATTGTTGGAATACCTGCCTAAGAAATTAGGCAAGGTTGTTGGAAACTTTCTAGGGCTTCTCAAGGAATAAGGCAAAATCTGAAACAGATCCACAATCACACCCAACTATCCCAAACAAATCATGCTAATTAATAACAACATTGCCAAAAAGGCATCAAGAGTTGTTCACTAATCTTGTGTAGCTTCTTCTCTGATAATATTGCATTACTAACTAGAGCATACAAAATATTTGCTAGACCAATTCTTTTTTTTTTTTTTTTTTTTATTCAAAAAGTTTTTATTAGTCAAAAAAAAGGTTTATACAAATACATATCAGGTATGGTAAATTTTCATTTTTCTTATCTAAAATAAGAATTTTACTCAAATTTTTTAACACATACAACAGCCATATGGCAAGCAGGTAACACGAAGTAGCTAAGTTTACAAATTTTAAATACGTAATAAAGAAGGGTCAAGAATAAACAGAATATCGTACAAAAGAGAATAAGGAAAACTTGCTAGACCAATTCTTGAATACAGCTCATCTGTCTGGAATCTGCACTGTATATCGGACATTAATACAGTTGAGTGAGTCCAGAGATATTTCACAAAAAGAGTCCTCCACTCCTCTGCTCGCAACAGAATACCTTATGCCACCAGGCTTGAAATTTTGGGCTTAGACAATTTAGAACTACGCCGCCTTCAGTCTGACCTAAGCATAGTACACAAAATTGTCTGCTACAATGTCCTACCTGTCAATGACTACTTCAGCTTCAATCACAACAATACACGAGCACACAATAGATACAAAATTAAGGTAAATTGCTCCAAACTCGGTTGTAGAAAATACGACTTCAGCAACAGAGTGGTTAATGCCTGGAATTCACTACCTGACTCTGTGGGTTCTTCCCCAAACCCCCAAAACTTTAACCTTAGACTGTCTACTGTTGACCTCACCCCATTCCTAAGAGGTCTGTAAGGGGCATGCATAAGCGCACCAATGTGCCTACTGTCCCTATTCATATCCATTTCATGTATTCATAATCATGTTCATACTTATATCTGTTTTCTTATACATGCTTGACAAAATAAATAAATAATTCATAATTGAAAATGTTTCATATTTAAGATGTAAACCATTAAATGCTGATTTAGACATTTTCAGAGGAAAAGTCTATGACAATATTTATTTCAGAACTTTTATGTTATGTTGTGCAGATTCTGACCTATTGATGGTTTTCTTCTTCTGCGATCATTGTCTTTGTTCCTGCCCTCTTTCCCACTGATAATCCTTTTGCTTCCATTAATTATTTAATTTAATTTTCATTAGAGACTTTCTAGCTTGAGGGTGTTTTTGTTACACTAGCTTCATTTACTGAAACGTTTTGTTGAATGCACGTTTCTTCTGCAATCTAGAAAATCTGTTTTATCATCAATTTTCCTCAGTAAAATGGAAAACAATATAAAAGTAATCTTAACCACTTCATGCTTAGCATTGTAGTCACTAGAAATATAGGCTGTTTCTTACCATTTTTCCTACTGCTTTTTTTTCCCCACTGCAAGAAGTTTCTTCCAGATGTTCAGATGACCAGGATTACAAATCTCATTTGCCCAAGTGGCATGACCAAATGCTACTTGTCTCTTCACACAAAAAAAGCAGTGTTTTTAGGTACACGAGTCTGCTTACCCTCATTTTGGGGGCGGAGCTGATACTTTCACAATGGTGTAATCTTATTTTTTGAGGTCTCACTCTTTCGATATGGTGGCCCAGCAAATTTAATTCCCTATCCGACATTTCTCCATTTTCTTAAAAAGAGAAAAATGAATAAAACATGTTTACATTGTTGCACGGCCTTTTCTGCTGTTCTGCTCTATCTGGGAAATTCTATTGCTGATATTGTTGGAATACCTGCCTAAGAAATTAGGCAAGGTTGTTGGAAACTTTCTAGGGCTTCTCAGGGAATAAGGCAAAATCTGAAACAGATCCACAATCACACCCAACTATCCCAAACAAATCATGCTAATTAATAACAACATTGCCAAAAAGGCATCAAGAGTTGTTCACTAATCTTGCGTAGCTTCTTCTCTGATAATATTGCATTACTAACTAGAGCATACAAAATATTTGCTAGACCAATTCTTGAATACAGCTCATCTGTCTGGAATCTGCACTGTATATCGGACATTAATACAGTTGAGTGAGTCCAGAGATATTTCAGCAACAGAATGGTCAATGCCTGGAATGCATACCCGACTCTGTGGATTCTTCCCCAAACCCCCAAAACTTTAACCTTAGACTGTCTACTGTTGATCTCACCCCATTCCTAAGAGGTCTGTAAGGGGCATGCATAAGCGCACCAATGTGCCTACCATCCCTATTCATATCCATTTCATGTATTCACAATCATGTTCATATTTATATCTGTTTTCTTATACATGCTTGACAAAATAAATAAATAATTCATAATTGAAATGTTTCATATTTAAGATGTAAACCATTAAATGCTGATTTAGACATTTTCAGAGGAAAAGTCTATGACAATATTTCTTTCAGAACTTTTATGTTATGTTGTGCAGATTCTGACCTATTGATGGTCTTCTTCTTCTGCGATCATTGTCTTTGCTCCTGCCCTCTTTCCCACTGATAATCCTTTTGCTTCCATTAATTATTTAATTTAATTTTCATTAGAGACTTTCTAGCTTGAGGGTGTTTTTGTTACACTAGCTTCATTTACTGAAACGTTTTGTTGAATGCACGTTTCTTCTGCAATCTAGAAAATCTGTTTTATCATCAATTTTCCTCAGTTTGTCCTGAGATTCTGATAAATCATTGCTTTTCCCTGCTCTTTTGTTCATGCCACCTTATTAACTGTGATGCAAGGCAATAAATTTTAATACAGGTAGTCCTCGATTTACAACATTTCATCCCTTTGAGAGCTGTATGCAACAAAATTTCATTTTAATGTATGCCGAGTAGTGTACATTCAAAGTGACAACAAAGTTATTCCATGTCTAAGTTCTAAGTTAGTGACCGTTCAAAGTTACAATGGCACTAAAAACAGTGACATACTATTTTTCACACTTATAACTGTTGCAGCATCCTCACGGTCATGTGATTTACATTCAGGTGCTTGACAACTGGTTCACATTTATGATGGTTGCAGTGTCCTGGGGTCATGTGATCATATTTTGTGATCTTCTGACAAGCAAAGTCAATGGGGAAGCCAGATTCACTTAACAACCATGTTAATTTAATAACTCCAGTGATTCACTCAGCAACTGTAGAAAGAGAAGTTGTAAAATGGGGCAAAACTCACTTAACAAAATTCTCACTTAGCAACATAAATTCTGGTCTCAATTGTGATCGTAACTGGAGGACCACCTGTATACAACTGATACATGCTGTTGCTTATGTTGGGCACAACTGCCAACCTTTTCCTTTGGCTTATAAGAGTCATCTTACATCATAGAGGTAGACTTTGACTTATGACCACAATTGAGCCCAATGTTTTAATTGTAAAGTGAGACATTTGTTAAGAGAGGTTTGTCCATTTTATGACTTCTCTTGCCACAGTTGTTGTGAATCACTGAAGCTGTTAAGTTAATAACACAATTGTTAAATGATTCTGGCATCCCCATTGACTTTGCTTATCAGAAGGTCGCAAAGAAGATCACATGACCCTGGGACGCTGCAACTGTCATAAATATGAGTCAGTTGCCAAGCATCTGAATTTGGAAAATGTGACTTTGGGGATGCTGCAATGGTCATAAATGGGAAAAACGGCCATAAGTAACTTTTTTCAGATCTGTTGTAACTTCGAACAGTCACTAAATGAATTGTTGTAAGTCAAGGACTACCTATACCAACAAAAACCCATGATTGTCTTCATTGATTATTAGAATGGTTTTTATGGATGAAATTCTTGTCGCTTGTTCTTTGTTGTTAGTCATGAAGTAAAGAAAAGAATGGGTATTCATTAGAAAACATTATTTAAGCTGCCGTCTTCTGGTTATTTTTGAATATTACCTCAACACCTAGATACTGAAGCTGAAGCTCAAATACTTTGGCCACCAAATGAGAAGAGACGACTCATTGAAAAAGACCCTGATGTAGGGAAAGATTGAAGGCAAAAGGAAAAGGGGATGGCAGAGGATGAGATGGTTAGATAGTGTTATCATCGTAATAAATGTGAATTTGGGCAAACTCTGGCAGACAGTGGAGGACACTGGGGGCCTGGCATGGTATGGTCCATGGAGTCGCAAAGAGTCGGAGACAACTTAGTGACTGAACAACAACAAGAAGAAAACCTCAGGATGTCTTGCACTGAGGTAACTTCTACCTAGGAATATAATATAACACACTATGAAGTGGTTATTTCAGCTCACAGTGGTTTAAATTAAGAGTAGATATCCGTGGATGACCAGACAGATGTTTATCATGGTAAGTTTAAAAAAATACTTTTAATCAAGGAACCACCAACCACTCTCCCATCAACACTAACAAAACAAGCCCCTTTGTATAAACAAGTCCCACTCCTTTCTAGTACTGATGATGTTACGGAGCTGGATAATGAAACATCTGAAAGAAAACAACCAAGCTCAAAAAGCACCAAGGATCCCACAGTTCAACACAAATATTATCTTCTATTAGATAGGTAATTTATTATTAACCTCTTTAAGCAATAAGCTGTTGAAAACACATGTTTATAAATATTAATGAGAGAGAGATAGTGAAAGATAAATGTCCGAGGCTAAGCCACATTTTCCTTTGAGTGGCATGATGGGGCTAACATTGAAAGCAGCATGCAAGTGCCATGTTACAAGCTTTTCCTCTTTGGGATATGCAAGCAACGCTGCACCACATGTAGACAAGAGAAGAATTTCTAGATAAATTCTTCCCTGATGCTGCTGGATGGGCCTTTCTCAAAGCATGAATAAAGCTGGCATTGATAATTAGGTGGACACAAACTGGCTAGGATAAGTTGACTGAGGGCCAGGGATAAAAAACTGAAGGTGTTTTTCAGACCAATCCAATTTATACACTCATATCTTTAGCAGTGGAAACTTTGGACTCAATTATGATCCTAGGTTGAGGACTACTTGTATCATGTTGCTAAACATTCAGCAGTCAAGATTTATTTATTTATTTATTTATTTTGTTACAACATCATACAAAAAGATTATATAGTATATACACATATAAACATATATAGGAAGAAGAAAAGAAAAACAATAGGACAGGAATGGTAGGCACGTTTGTGCGCTTATGCACGCCCCTTATGGTCCTTCTTAGGAATGGGGTGAGGTCAATAGTAGAAAGTTTTTGGTTAAAGCTTTTAGGGTTATGGGAAGAGACCACAGAGTCAGGTAAAGTGTTCCAAGCACTGATGATTCTGTTGCAGAAGTCATATTTTCTGCAATCTAGATTAAAGCGGTTTACATTAAGTTTAAATCTATTGGTTGCCCTTGTATTATTGTTTTATTTTATTTTTATTTTATTTTATTTTATTTATTATTATTATGATCAATGTTTTAAGACATTCTTTTCCAAACAGGTGCCCTCCAAATGTTTTGATGATTCTGGGGAAATTGGTGTTCTCTGAAGAGTTTCAGGCTAGGGAAAATTGCTAAGATAAAGTAATATACATTATTTTGGATGGGAGTAAGGAAGCATCTTCTTTCCGATGCGTAGGTTACAAACTTCTCACGAATATTCCCTTGGCACAGAAGGTTGAACTGGTTACTGTCAATTTGCATTTTTATATTGCACTTTCCTATTGCCAATTTGAGCTTTGTTCAATGACATTTGATATTATTTCTTGTTCAGTAACTAATGTTATAGTTCTATTAACTACAACTCGTTTGTTTTCATAATTTTTGCAGTGATGCTATATTTTTTAAAAGAAAGAGCGTGTGAAATTAAGAGAGTTTTTTCACAATAAAACAGTCAATGATTTAACTTTATTTCTCTAACAGATAATCAGCTGACAGAAGGCTAATGGACTCGAACATCAAAAATTTATGCACGTATACTCCTTCAATTAAAAATAAACTAATATATTGGCACATGATATGCTCCTAATTATAGTTATGATTTTAAATTATGATCAAAATAAAAACAACCACTGTACTTAAATTATATTTCTCTGGTAATAGAAAACAATGGCTAGAAATATGCACCCAATCACAGGCAAAAGCTAAGAAATGTGAGAGTTTATTTATTTATTTTTCACATGTTTGAACTGCCCATCTTTCTCCGAGAGGGATTCTCGGCAGTATACAATAAAATGTTAAAATATAAACACAGTATATAAGAATTAATTCCATGTAGCATTAGGAAGGGTAACTGGAATCCAGTCACCCTGACTCTACCCCAAATTAAGGGATTACAGGGTGGTAAAAAGGAAGAGAGTATATAAGAATTAAAATTTTAGAAATTAAAAGGAGGCAAGGATGATTAAACCCTACTAAAAATAGTGAAAAAGGTGAAGGGAGGACTCTCAGGGCACTAACCAATCCCATGGCTGCGTGTCCCTCTGGATTTACCACGTGAGGCTGCAGAGCCATGTTATAACTCCTTTTCTGAATAGGGGTGGGAGCTGCCTCACCTCCGGGGGAAGATTATTCTGCAGTATTCTGCAGGGGTAACAGCAACTCTAGAAAGCTCTCTTTCTAGATCCCACCCCTTGGAATTCTTTAACTGAAGGGGTCTGCAATATACCTGACCAGGGGGGTTGGGCTGAAGTGATGGGCCAAAGATGGTTCTGTAGGTAGCCTAGCCCCATGCCATGTAGGGCTTTATAGACCACAGCCAACACCTTGAATTGGACCCATAAACAAAATGGTACCCGGTGCAGTTTGCGGGCAAAGGTGTTACATGAGCTCTTCTTTGGGAACCCAAATGTGACTCATGCAGCTGCACTCTGCACCAGCTGAAACTTCCAGACACTTGGAAGAGTGGCCCCATATGGAGCACATTGCAAGAGGCCAGACAAAATGTGAACCAGGGCACAAATGACCAAACAGAGAGCATGACTATCCAGGAAAGGGCATAACTGGCACAGAACATGAAATTAAGCAAATGGCATTCTAGCCACGTCTGTCACCTGCTTTTCAAGCAGGAGCCGTGAATCCAAGAGGAATCCTTAGGTTACACACCAGGTCTATCTGGGGGTAGTGCAATCCCATCCAAAACCAGATAAACTTCTGGATGCAGAGGGGCACCCACTCACAGCCATTATGTCAGTTGGGTTCAATTGTCAAAGACAGATACATAACATATCTACCCAGAAGTAGAAGAATTCTGGAAAATGGAGACCTTCAGACATGACTCAGGCCATAAAAATGCTTCTACACATTTAAAAAGCCCTTTGTCACAATCCCCCATACCAACATTTTAGTGTTTTCTTCATTGCTTTACATCCCACTATTGCGAGGCTAATTTTGATTTAAATGATATCAATTATTCCTTCTAGACCAAGCCGGATATGTTCCAAATATGGCCACAACTAGATTACAGTGTGCAGAAAAATCAAAAGAATATGATAATTATGTTTTAAGGGGTAATGGTATTCACTCCCACTCAGTTTTTATCACTACACAAAAGCACCAGTGTGGCCTATTCTAGGCAGCTGTGCTGAATAATAAAGATTTGAAGTCCTTTGTAGGCAGGAAGAAAAAATAAGTCTTTGTCTACTTTACTTGGGATATTCTACCAAACACCCATCTGTAACTGTAAAGACCTTTGGAGTTGCAACAGGCTAAGGAAAGTTTGCGCAGATAAACAGAGTTATTCTAAATTTTGTGCCTACTGAGGAGTGAGTCACGAAATGCTTTTGCATTGCTTTTGAAAATATATGTGCAAATTGTCTCTCTGTTAAATAGGCCTGTTATATTTTTGAGGCTTTGTCAAGTCATATGAAAATGAGAATTGCAAATCATAAGGACATTCATCACCATTCTCCGAACAAATACAACACTGGGGCAGAACTTTATCAGTTTATTCACATCCTCTGTCTCCATTCTATTTTTGTCTTTTTACTCTCTGAATAGTTATTATCTGTGTTTAATCTTTCTTTTAATGATAAAATCTTGCAGGAATTTGCACCTTATACCTAAAGCAGAGTGCAGAATAGAACAGAACAGAATCTACAACTTCTTCCATGAATTCATGGCAAATGGAAAATAATCAGAGCAAAAGTATTTTTCAGAATGTCTTGATCACTGCCAGCCAAATATAAAGGGAAACAGGGAATTAGAAACTGATCATACTTCCATATATTTTGAGGATATTTTTAAAAGTAGATGAATTTGACCATGGCTAGGGTTCTGAAAAATATCTGGATGTAATTTACCTTCTTGGATGGATATTCATATAAATGGGAAAAATTCAAATCTGAATTACTTTTGCCTATCACTAAGGATTTTTTTCTAGTTTCTTTTGTCCAATTTATCCAGCTATATCCAAAAGGTGGAATCAATTATACGTTTCCATAAGTGGAAGTCATTTCTTTCAATGGAATAACCAAAAAGGATTCCACTTCTCCATATGTCTTTCATGTTTTCCATTAAATCAGATTTTGAGTATATGTGAAAAACAGTCATCAGGAGAAAGAGAAAGAGAGAGAGAGAGAGAAAGAGAAAGAAAGAGAGAGAGGGAGGGAGGGACTTAAATCCTACCTGACATTACACACTATAAAGTACTGAATAATGTTTCATTACTAAATGATCTGCACTTTTTATCATGTCCATTTATTTTCAAAGTGAAAGAGGTGTTATTCTAAGGCTGATCTAGAAACATTTAACTATAAAGTTATAATTTGGCAAAAGAACCAGTCTGGCATTTTGGTTACTGTACTTCACAAGATGGATCCATGAATCAGACCAGTTTTATTCATTTAAATAGATACAATGGTTAAACCTGATACACATAATTTACTTTTATTAAGAAGGTAAATATCAAATATGTGATGTCATGTAACAAATTAGGCGTCCGATACAAATCATAAGCATGAAGCCATTGGAAGCTCAAATATTTTCTTTATAGACGAATTTCAGAGCCAAGTTTGAAAGACTACCTTTATTGGACTCAATATAAAATATTGACAATGAAGCTTCCTGAATATAGCCCCCCCCCCCCCCCCCGGAATCAATCCCATTCTGACCTGCAGAGGAGTTTTCTTTATCCCTAAAGCCTGACTGTCAATATTCCAGCTTTTAACCAATAAAAGGTATTATTTGAAACTTGACTCTACATTTTGCCTCACCGATAATAAAGGCAAGTAATTAAAAATATTGAGTGTAGCCAACGAGACGCTTACTGCATTGTGATGCATTACAAGCCACCTTCTTTCCAAGTGATCTATTATATTGCTCCCTAAAACATACAATGGATAAAAATAAAAAAGAAATGTAAACTAGAGAAAGAAGGGGGGAAAGCAATTTTCCAAGTTCCATTAAAGCATGAGATGCCATCCAAGACCCTCTTCATTCTGTTACTTGACATTTGCAGTAATGCTGGATGACAGTCCCAGCAAGAATATTACTCAGAGGTGGCTACTGCTGAATTCTTAACGCCATCTGGAGTGTTGACCTGAGAAATCTAGATTTCTACCTGACTATTACGAAAGTAACAGGGAAATAAGATGCATTGCATTTAAAAAAATTTTTTTATTATGCTCAAACCAGGGCTATCACATCTGAGCTGCAAACATTGGGATGGCTGCTAGGTGGCAGGAAATAGCTAGAGTTTAAAATGTGTTTTTCCTGTCCTCTAGTGGTTGTATGTTTTTTTGCAGCTCAAAAATAGTACCTAGACCTAACTAATGGGCATTGTTGGGGAACAGGGGAAGGCTTTATGCAACAGAAAGGATCTTTCCTCAAGAAGTTTGTGCTGCCATATGAAACCTGTTTTCTTTTATAATGTATTTTCAGACACACATAACCACACACACAATATTGATATAATTGAATTAGTAACAGGGACGTCCCAATCTGGTCACCAGGACTAGAGGTTTTGTCTTCTGAGCTTTCGGACTTGTGCTTGGAAGACGAAACCTCTGATCTTGGTGACCCACCCAGATTGGATCTTGCACAATTACTCCTATCCCAAACATGTACATTTGCCTTCATTGATGAACTAGAAGCATTAAAGCTTTGTCAGTATGAATGGCTATTGCAAAAGCAATGTGCTGTCCAACCACAACCTCCACTCTTTTGTGACATGACACCCACAAGGGCAGAGCTTGTGTCACAAGACAACACTGTTTTTACCATTTTGATGAAAATATTGGTTATTTTAGAGCTGACAGATACTTCTGATGCCTCTGATAATAGGTCTAAATTGGATTTTAAAAGAAGTAGTATGGGGGGGGAGGTTTATTCAAGAATACAGACAGTCTGTCTGTCTTTCCAGTGTGGTAATTGTGATACCATAACTATATTGGCCGTATCATTTTCCTTGGATTCTTTTGTGATCAGCCAGAGATGTGAAACTTCCTTCTTTTTTAAATAACTAGAATAGGAATTGCTGGTTTAGTTCTTTAATTCAGTAATTTCATGTAGATTCTTTTTGGCAAAATGTGGAGTCCCTAAAGGAGTCAATACAATCAGTTTTGAATTAAAAATATTCTTGGTTCAGGTCTATATTTGATTTCTACTGGTCTTGTGAATTCAGTGTTTATGATTTATAGGTATGGTTTGCTCGATATTGGTGGGTTTTTCTTTCTTGAAAGCTTTACAATTTTCCTATAAATTCTTATGGATAGCATTTATTTTATATTATTTGATGCCTATATCTTATGGTAGTGTGATTTTTTAGGATGTAAATTATTTCTAACTCAGAAATTTATCTGAAATAGAATATTCCCATCTACTATAAACATTTGCTTTCTATTTTAGTTTTTGAATTTTCTCCATTCTTTACTATTCACATGAATTAACTCTTCAATTTCATCTCACACTCTAAGGAGCCTAATTTCACTGCATTTCCAAACTATTTCCTGTCTTCATTGGACATTACGCTTAAACAAGCTTGCCTCCTCTCTGCTACAATTTAGTAAGTGCAAATTACAATATTTCACTTCTTGCCCAACCGTGCTGTAAGATATTCTTTCTATACAGGCAAGCAACGGTATTTATTATTTATTCAATTTATATCATGGCTTTCTCTTATACAATAGTCTAGGTTACCTAGCAGCAATTAAAAATACAAATGATAAAGCATCTGAATAAAAGCAATACAATTTAAACTAAGAAAAATAAAATAAAATTAGTATAAATAAAATAGAAATAAAGACAACTAACAATGAAAAGGAGAATATTTGTAGCTCAGGGTTAAAATGAGGGGTCCTTGGTGCTCTCTGAGCTTGCTTGTTTTCTTGCAGATACTTCATTACCAAACTAGGTAACATTATCAGTGCTAGCATGATGTTACCTAGCTTGGGTAATGAAATGTCTGTGAGAAAACAACCAAGCTCAGAGAGCGCCAAGGACCCCTCATTTTAACCCTGAGCGACAAATATTCTCCTTTAAAAGATTTTAATAGAGACGGAGGTCTTCAAAATGGCAGCTGTTCGACATAAATGAGAAAGCTCATAGTAGGAATGGCATTATTGTCAGACCACGAGGGCCAGATGAAAGCATTTAAAGTCGAAGTAGCATGTGTTGGATGTTAGGGGAACTCTTGATTTTGATTTCAGTGATGCTTCTCATGGACATTTTAATTAGTTGCGTGTTTTTATTGGATTGCTGTAAATTTCTGTAAGTCTTTATTTTGGTGGCCTACAACTAGAATGAATGAATGGAGGGATAGATACATTCATACATCAATGTGTCCTCTTCTTTGGACCAGTTGGGACCACAGCCTTTCAGTCCTGAAGCCTTTTGAGTATAATTCTTTCCGCAGAGAAGATTATTCAACTCTGGCTTAATTTTAGAAAGTTGACAATGATTCTTTATTTCAGCGGATGCTCGCAGACAGTTGCTTCACAAAGTTGCCATTATCGCGTGGTAAGTTTTTAAAAGTACAGCTGCGTGTTTTTTATCCATTGCCTGGATACAAAAGGGTACTATGAATATGCTATGAAATTAGCAATTGTGAGACTATAAAAATGGATCTAAATTTTCCTCCCACTGCTGCTCTGCTTTTCCTCCCCAAACTCCCTGACTAAGATCTGGCCTTTTGCAGACTGTGTCCTCAGCACCGATCCCTGCAAAGAAATATAATCTTGCCCAGTCCATATGGTTTGGATCAGTGGTGGGTTTCAATTTTTTTTATTACCGGTTCTGTGGGTGTGGCTTAGTGGGTGGCATGGCTTGGTGGGCATGGTTTGGTGGGTGTGGCAGGGGAAGGATACTGCAAAATTTCCATTCCCACCCCCTCCAAGGGAAGGTTACTGCAAAATCCTCATTTCATCCCAATCAGCTCGCACTTGGGAGGCAGAGAATAGATGGGGACAGGGCCAGGCAGAATTTTTACTACCGGTTCTCCGAACTACTCAAAATATCCTCTACCGGTTCTCCAGAATTGGTCAGAACCTGCTGAAACCCACCTCTGGTATGGATCTCTTGTAGGTTACTACATAAGCATTGTTGCTAGCACAGTTTCATTCATGTCGCAGTTGAATCCTATTATGAGGTAGCTGACTACTACAAGAAGCTGTGCTCACAGTTGGGAAAAGTTGTAAACAACCCCAATTTTCTTAATGCCAGAAAACAAAATAGTTCTCTTTACTACCTTTATATTATTGTGCCTCTTCTGATGATCCATTTTTTAAAAAATTCTTCCACCGATTTGTCACTTTTTCTTTTAATCTATTAATATTCTGCACTGCTGAGCTACCACTGGAACATCTCTAGGAATTCACCTCTTTGTATTTTTTAAAAAATAAACTACTCTGTACCCATGTAAATTGCAGGATTACCCTAAAACTCCTGATAATTTGCATTTGAACAAGGATGGTTTTTTTTTTACTTTAGATGCAGAATGTCTGAAAGTCATAGAAGTGGATGTTCAAAGCATCTAAAAGGCCATTGGAACCATTTAATTTTAGAATGGACAGTATACAAAATCAGTGGGAATTGGGTAACTTTAATAAACATAAACAAAACAACAAATAATTACAAAAATTAATTAATTTTTTGTAATTAAAAAAAAGACCCCACATCTAAGTGGGCGGTAAGCATATATAGCAATCTACTTTCCCTGTTTCTAATCAAGCATATCAACTTGATGACCAACCAGATCACTTTTGTATCTTATTTTTTTTATATTGGTGATGGACACGGCTACTGGGCAATCCTTCCCATTAAAAAAGCAAAAACATCACAGCCTCTCATGGGCATTTTAAAGTCTCACAGAGAAAGGACAACAGGGGACTAGAAGACCCTTTTTCTCCTTTGGGAAATCTTCATCTTCAAGCACAACTTAACCACCAAAATATTAGAATGGGCACACAAAACACCATTGTCTCTAAAACTAATTAGTGTTCTGCTGTCTAATGCCAAAGCCTACATGATGTCTTGACCTTTTTGCATTATTGTATCTAAGGTTGTGCCATAAAACAGAGGGAAGCGCAAAGTGCCCCGAGTGAGGTTCAGAGGTTTACACTTTTAAGTAGTTCAATTGAGGGAAACAATGTGGGCAGTGTATCAGCCTCCTTTAAAGATGCTCTTGATGAATCGTGGCTACAAGAAAAATAATGCCACAACAGAGCTTCGTAGGGACCCCTCGTTAGAACTCACTTTTTCAGATCCATCCCAATGTTAACATGCCATATAACTTTATCTTTTTTTTAAAAATTGAAAATCGTGGTCTTGTTACATAAGCTGGAATCTTATCCCAAAATTCGCATTCATGTATGAACACAGACATTTTTTCTTTTTGCTAAAGGGATCCAGCAGCAGAGCAGAAAATGTCTAAAATAAAAGAAGTAACAATGTAATGCATCTGGTTTCAAAATCACTATTGAAACACAGGCAGCCAAATCTTCTGGCCAGCATTAATAGACTAATGCAATGCTGGTAATTTATGTCTTAGCCACATTCAGCAAACAAAGAGATTCATTTATTTGTTTAAATTGATATACCACCCATCTTGCCATCAAGGCACCCTGGGTGGTTACAGCATCGTAAAAACAGAGATGCAAATATTAAAACATTAATATTAAAATAATTAAGACATCCACATATTGTAAGAAATGGGAAAGATCCTTAGTAAGAATATGTTTCTTAGAAACAAGCCAAATAAACTAAATCCAACGATTTTTGCATCAGTTGAGTGGTTGGGTGGGTGCAATTCTTATGCCGAGTCATGGTTTGTTGAGTTCGCTGACTAAGTCCTAAATGGCTGGATTCGCAGAAAAGGCTACCTATGCCTAAGGATAATAATTCAACACCACCGTACCGTGTTCCCCTGAAAATAAGACCGGGTCTTATATTAATTTTTGCTCCAGAAGACGCATTAGGGCTTGTTTTCTGGTTAGGTTTTATTTTGGGAAAAATACAGTAGTAAATACACCCATCTGGCTGACAATCTTAACTGAGGCTTATTTTGGGGGTAGGGCTTATATTACGAGCATCCTGAAAAATCATGCTAGGAGTTATTTTCTGGCTGGGTCTTATTTTGGGGGAAATGGTGTGTTAAATCCCATTCTGTATGATAAGCAGGGAGCTAAAAGCTGTCTATGGTTATCGTAATTTCTACACAGTGGATCACAAATTTTCATGTTCACCGCATTAGATGTACTGACTCTAATAAAAAGAAAAGTTATGCAATACTATTTTTGGTTTTTAAGACATGCTAAGACACATTTTTACTCTTTACCAGTAGCTGCAGAACTGTAGATCATTATGCTCATGGTTTGTATGATTACAGACAGCTTTTCCCTGTTTCAGCATTTGAAGTCATTGTAATCCCTGGCTTTGGAAGTTAAAACCTAGTGATAGTTTTATTGACTTTCTAATGCAAATCTCAGCTTTCTCTCAGTCAGAATTAACCTCTCAGGTCAGAAAGGCTGAGACCGACCTAAGCAAGAAGCTAATATTTGCAATTATGTAATTCAGCAGGATCAAAATTAAATATTTGCTAATTATGAAGAGTGAGCTAGTCATGTCCAACCCCACCTCCTTTTTCAGTGGTGTTGTCAGGGGAGTTAAGCCAGTCTTTTTGGCAGTTAGTTTTAAGACCATTAAATTATCCTCATTTGCAATATATTTGTAGAAGATTGCAGCCCATCTAAATTGACCCTGAAGGAAGACTTATTTCATTAATAGGCTGTCTTGTGCTAATGCATAAGGCTAGAAAAATATATCTATTAAATGTTTAATGTCCAAATGATGTTTCTGGCTTTTTTCTTAATTACAAAGCAAAATGAGCCTGAAGTACAGTATGTTTAACAAAAAAATAATCAATTTAATCAATCTTTAAAGAGAAAAAAAAATAGGCGTTTTCCAATTACGAATATACTTGAGTTTCGGTTTTATTGCACTGGATAGAATTGTAATAAAAAGATGACAAAATATTTTTTTCTTAAATTAATATTCCATATGGACATCTACTAATATTTCCCAATCTTCCATCATCCAAAATTCAGGAATATTATGCTTTAATACATAAATAAGAATTTTTTATTAAATCTGGCATCTGATAGCCAAATACATAAATAGATAAACAAAACCATTCTCTGTCCTTCAGTATTGCTTTTGCAGAATGTTTTAAAAAATAAAATGGACTAAGGTTGAAAGCTGAAGAAGCTTCTTAGATGAGAAGCAAATTGTCTTCAAAGAAAAAGCAGAAAGTCTAGTTGCCTCTTGAAAAAGCACCTTTGGGACAACCATGACTTGAGAATCTCCATTGACATTAAGGTTGAACATATAACTGCAAGGTTAACATATAATGCTTCTTACCACCATGTATTTTTGCTGCAAAATCATAAACAATACCCTCCTCCAATAGATGCTGCTTAATTTCAGTATTTAATCAGTAAATTTGATCTGGAAGGGCTGGGTACATTCCATGGAAGGCAGATGGCCCATCCTTGCTCTAGTGCAAAATATAGATGATCAGAACTCTACAAATCTGCATGTATGATGGCTGGGTATTGTTGTCTGTGGTCTTTGTGGAATATAAACACACGCTATGGGAAATTATATGGTACATGGAAATTCATTGTCTTGGTAATAGATCTTTCTTCTCTCCATGGAGATCATCATCTTTATCTCTACGGACTGAGATCTGGTGGATGGGAGACCACCATGCAATGCCATCAATTCCTGAGACCAAAAAGGTCTCAGAAGAAGCCAAAGGAAAACTACTTTGGTATTATGCCAAAACAAATCCAAGTTCATGAAGTCCCCAGGAACTGAATTCATCTTGAAGAATAAAATTTAAAATGACATATTGATTGTAAGACTTTCAGGAAAATGGAAATAGAGTTTAAGCCTTAACTTTTTCACTGCTTGGTTTCGAAAATCTCTCTGTCTCAGTAGGCTCTGTTCTACAATCATTAGTCACCTGTTATTGCAATTTTTTCATAACAAGAACAAGATGCAAGTATTATGAACAAATAGACAAACTCACAATTTTCTTTGCCCAACTCCTTTCAATATCACTTTACTCATATATTTTAGACTGATTTCTTCTTCAGTTTGAGGCATACTGTATTATTGGAGAAATATAACGAAACAACAGATTTGAAAGAGACCTTGGATGTCTTCTAGTCCAATCTCCTACTCAAGCAGAAGACTCTATACCAATTCAGACAAATGGTTATCCAATCTCTTCTTAAAAACTTCCAGGGGTGGAGGAGCCACAACTTCTGGAGGCAAGTCGTTCAACTGATTAATTGTTCTAATTGCCAGGAAATTTCTCCTTAATTCTCTTTGGTTCTCTCCTTGCTTAGTTTCCATCCATTACTTTTTGTTCTGCCTTCAGGTATTTTGGAGAATAGGGTTGAAACTCCACCCCCCTTCTTATATATGGTGACCGCATTAGTTCAACAACCTGATGCAGGTTTATTAGCACTTTTGGATATTGCACTCTCCTCTTACATTTTGATGTTTGTTTAAAGAAAATAAATTATTTTATAATGTAACCTGGCTTCTGTTTGAATGAGCTGTACTGAGAAAATAGGAATGTTGTGATGGATATCCTTGTTTATGGAAGCCCTTGCAAGGTCAAGTTGAGTCCAGCTGAAACTGAGGGCATACCAAAAAAAGGCTTCTGCTAGCAAAAAATAATTTTATACCCTACATACTAACAAATGCATTTCCAAAGGGACTCTAAAGAGAACTTAAAATACTTTTAATTCCCAAGGCTTGTCCTGTAATTGAATTACCCAATATAGAAGTCAGGAAGAGAATGCTGGTGATAAGGTGGCATTGCTTAGCACTTTGAAAACTTTATGAGATGTAAAGATAAATAATTGAATCACAACTCAGAATACTCATTCGTGGCAAATGTGAAGAAAAACATTCTAAAGTTTATCATTCATCTTCAGCAAGGGGGGAAAAAACCCTTAACTGCTCTAAAAGGAAAGCCCACATATAGTTCACATCAAAAGAATATCAGGCATTCTTTTGTTTCAGTATATATTCCCATTAATTTGGACTTCTGGTATGCAAGTCTGTAAACAGCCTATTAAGCATATGAAGCTTATGACTTGACTGTTTTAGCAACATGTATTTGAAGCAACGGTTTTAAAATGCCTCCCGTTTAACACAGCTTGTATTTCATTACAAACTACCAAATCTCAGCTGTTATGAGAGAATTGACAGCTGTATTTTCCTAGCATTAACTAACGCTATGGAAAAAAATATTGACAGTGTTTCCTGAGCTTCTGTCACAAGTTTGTTGGAAATATTGTCTCCCCTTCAATGAGCTGCACAATACGGATATTGCCAACTGTGGGCTACAAGCTGTTTCTTTACTGCAATTAAAAACACAAAACAACATACCGGGGCAGGTACGGTGGAAAATGATACACCAGATTGGATTACTGCCAACAAAACAAATTCATTTATATATATATATTTCCCATCATTTTTCTTTGTGCATCAAGTCTTTTTTTTACTGAATGTGTAAAGGGGAGAACTAACTATTAAGCCTTTTTTTTTGCTAAAGGAGAGGATAAAAATGCTTCAAATAAAAAAGTTGTTTTTCATGCCGTGGAGTCTTTGTTCTCTTCTTATTGCAAAAAAATCTGAAACCTTTAAAAAGTGAGGGAATGAGTAAGAAATATGGGAAAGTATGATGGGGATGATGGAGGAGAATATACAACCTGGAAAGGATCAAGTAGACATGGGAATGTATCAAGGGGCAGAGAGGTCTGTAGGATCCAATACTGGTGTCAAAATGATGGAAGCAACATTTTGCCATAAGTTCTGTCCATGTTGTACCTATGTGTGAAATCATTTTGAACATACCCAATGCTTTTGACACAAGGAAGCAAAGGAAGGCAGAAGAAGTGTAGAAGCAGCAGCAGAAGGAACATATCAGCCTTATAGGTAGACCAGACAAGAAACATAACCAGATGAGCTACATTAACATAATCATGCAAGTCTGTAAGTACAATTCTGCCACGTCTGAGAAACTAGGGAGGGTCTCTTCTGAAATTCTTGCCCTGTCCACTATCCAGCTGTGGCTATGTTTTCTCTCTTCTGATCGTTCCCTAGGCAGGATTTCTTGGCCCATCCTCTCAAGGTCTTTCCCATATACCATTACAGATCAGGAGAATCTCGAGAATCTTATTTCAAAATGAGCAGCAGGTGGGTGTGGATAAAGAAAAAATTATGATATCGTGGGAATGAAGGGATATTGTGGGACAGACAGGCAACTCCACCATACCACATCTGACCCAGGAGCTCCTTTTAGCATTCCTACTATACAAAGAGACCTAGTCGGGTGCCTTAGAGCAATGTTTCTCAACCTCAGCCACTTTAAGATACGTAGACTTTCAACTCTCAGAATTTCCAAGCCAGCCAAAATTTAAATGAAACTTTCCATAAGAGATGACTATTCCGCCTTTAATGAATATGACCATTGAAAGAGCCCACTATCTCTCTGGAGACTTAGCCCCATTATTGAACTTTCTTGTTAGGACTGGATGGCTAGAGGTCTTGATTTTGTTGGGACAATCCCAGTTTTTTGATGGCATTCTTGATGCCAGACACCTCTTCCAAAAATCACAAAAATGTCCTGATTTTTGGGAGCCTGTCTTGTCTAACTGACTAACAATAACAGAGTGAGCAGCAGAAGTCTCTTCTGCAAGCGGCAGAACCTGCCAGACCAACAGTAAGTTTGTATGGACTACCAGGGGATAAATAGCTTCCGCCTTTGCTGCTCATTATATCTGTGCAAGGACTTGGAGAAGAGTAAGCAGGGATGTGATAGGTAGCCATAATAGTTATAAGCAGTGGTGAAATCCACTTATCTTTGCTACCGGTTCGGAACAGGACCGTGCGGGAGCACGCATGTATGTTGCACACATGTATCTCTTTAGTGCATGCACAGAGGGTAAAAAATGAGATGTACTGACATCCAGTGGGTGGGCAGAGCCTCCCGCCACCGGCGCTATTGGTTCGTACGAACCGGATATATCTGGCCGGATTTTACCACTGGTTATAAGAAATGGTATTAGTTAATCAGATCCTGGATTTTGTTTTGTTTTGGGCACCACCTGATAGAATGGGAGATAAAAGACTGGATCTAATTCACAATTAAAAGAGGTAGCAGCTAGAGCCACATTATGTTATGTGCTGCGATACACAAACACAGCTTCTGGTCAATGGACTGCAGTTCTGTTTAAATTAGAAAAATGGCACGCTGAAAAGTTTGACTGGGCTTGTACAAAAAAACCAATACTCTGGAAGTATATTTTGAACCTTTGGCCATGGATGTGCTGAAAAGTGACTCTATGTCAATTGACACTTCTAACAGAAAAGATGTTAAACTGAGACTGTGAGCCAGCAAAGGTAACCTTTTTAAAGTTTATCTCTCTGTCAGTTGAAACCTCTGCCATTCTGTTTGGAGAAATATGGAAGGACTCTTGGAAAAATACAATTTACACGGAAAAAAAAAAGTGATTGGATTTTTTGCTGACAGCACAAATTCTAACTTCAGTGGTAAACTAAGAGCAAGGAGGGAAAAAAAAGAACCATATTTTCTGAAAACTGAAAGGAGCAAAGCCTGAAAATTCTTTAGCTGGAGTGGATTGCACAGTTCACCATTGTCCGCAATGCAGTGCAAAGTGTTGCTGGAAAGCCACATATTGTCACTGAGTCCTTTAATATCCAAGTCTATACAACTGTCCATGTAAAACTGTCAGAAACACTTCGTTGAATATATGTTGTGATTTCATCTATTTCTCAACATGATTAAGATTCTCTAGGTTTTTGGTTGATATTGCAGTGGGGTCCTATTCAACTTTCAACTTTTACTTTTCCTAAGAACTGGCCCTGGCAATTAGCAGCCCATTTTAATGAACTGCTGACTTTGTTAGACATGACTCTTCTTTGGAAAAGAGCACCCGGAGACTTCAGCTAGTTCAGAATGCGGCTGCGCGGGTTATTGAGGGAGCGGTTCGGAGCTCCCACGTAACACCCATCCTGCGCAGACTGCACTGGCTACCTGTTGTTTTCCGGGTGCACTTCAAGGTATTGGTTACCACCTTTAAAGCGCTCCATGGCTTAGGACCGGGCTATCTACGGGACCGTCTACTGCCGGCCTCTATCTCCCATCGTCCGGTGCGTTCCCACAGAGAGGGACTCCTCAGGGTGCCGTCAGCCAAACAGTGTCGACTGGCGGCCCCCAGGGGAAGGGCCTTCTCTGTGGGGGCTCCGACCCTGTGGAACGAACTTCCCCTCGGACTTCGACTACTACCTGACCTTAGGACCTTTCGCCACGAACTTAAAACCTATTTATTTCGTATGGCTGGACTAGTTTGATTTTTATCTTTAGATTTTAATTGAATTCGATGGGTTTTTAAATTTTTGTAATTTTATAGGGGTGTAAGTTATTTTAATACTTGGGCTAATTTAAATCAGTTTTTTAAGGGTCGTTTTAACTATTGTGTATATTTGTATTTTACCTGCCTGTTCACCGCCCTGAGTCCTTCGGGAGAAGGGCGGTATACAAATTAAAATATTCATTCATTCATTCAAATGCATCATCTGCGGTTTGTAACTGCAAAATGGTTACATCAGGGCAAAGCGGTTATTTGAAGAACTAACACATGCAAAGAAACATTGTGGTAGAAGAATGAAATTGGGGGTGTGGGAGGAACGCAGCAAGTGTCTGACAGCACAAACTTTTATCCATGTTGGAAATAAGGACCTTACTTTCACAATCATTTGCTTTCTAGTTCAATTTGCCATGTGTCTTCCTGGCATGAATGTATCTGTAGAAGAGATTTTCTAAGTATGAATAATATCTGCACAGAGAAGAGGAGCCAAGTGGATTTGGCAACCCTAAATTCATTGGTTATCTTGAGATTCGGCTGCAATCACAGCTGCTATTCTGTAGTTTACCAGATGCTCTTAAAAAAACAAAAGTAAGCTTTCAAAATAATTTTAGAAATAAGTACTTCCTGGATAATAACTAGAGCAGTGATGGCTAACGTTTTCTGGACTGAGTGCCCAAAGTGCGCGTGCGCGCCTGAACCCCCGAAATACAATGCGCACGCAACCCCTGTGCATGTGCCCTGCTCCCGTGCATGCGTGCATGCCCCCTGCCCATGCCCCGCCTCCCACACCATGCCCCACCTCCCCACCCACATTCCACCCCCATGCATGCATGTGCGGCCCCCCCACACGCCCCCCACCCCCACCCCACACACATGTGAGTGTGCCCCCAGCATGTGCCCCCCCATGCACAGCAGAGATTCAAAGATCAGGTGGTTAGTGGGAGGTGCGCGTGCATGTGCGGCAGAGCTGAACTGGGGCAACAGCTTGCATGCCATCAGAGAGGGCGCTGCGTGCCATCTCTGGCACATGTGTCATAGGTTTGCCATCACAGATCTAGAGCAATATTTCCCAATCTTTAGTGGTATTGTTTTGGGAGATAACAATGTATAAAATCTGATCAAGTCAAGTTGTGTTAGTTTTTTTGTTTTTGTCTTTATATAGTCTTTTTTGGGCAGGGGTAGTTTTTGCCTAATTTACAAATTAAATACAAACTGCCCTCAACTTACAACCACAATGGATCCAAAATTTCCATTCTATTGTAAAGCAAGGCAGATAACTTGTGCCCCATTGTATGACTATTCCTCCACAGCTGTTAAGCGAATCACTGCAGTTGTTAAGGGAATCATGCCATCATTAAACAAATCTGGTTTCCCCCATTGAAGAATGGTTGCAAGAACTGGGTATGCCTAGTTTAATGAAAAGAAGGACTAGGGGAGACATGATAGCAGTGTTCCAATATCTCAGGGGTTGCCACAAAGAAGAGGGAGTTGGGCTGTTCTCCAAAGCACCTGAGGGTAGAACAAGAAGAAATGGGTGGAAACTAATCAAGGAAAGTAGCAACTTAGAACTAAGGAGAGGGCGCTGTGTGCCATCTCTGGCACACCTGCCATAGGTTCGCCATCACGGATCTAGAGCAATAGAACCCCCCTGGGCAGGGGGTTGGACTAGAAGGCCTCCAAGGTCCCTTCCAACTCTGTTGTTGTTGTTGTTGTTGTTGTTATTGACTTGTCAGAAGCCAGCTGAGAAGGTGAAATATGGTGATCACATGACTCCGGCAACTGGAACCATCATTAATACATACCAATTTGCAAGCACCCGAATTTTGACCATGTGACCATAGGAATGCTGCAATGGTTGTAAGTGTGAAAAATGGTCATAAATCACTTTTTTCAATGCCTTTGTGACTCAAAGGCTGTAAGTCTGTAATGCATCCCTGTTTAACCCGTTTAACCCTTAAAAATCTGGTCATCCTATATCAGTAAGTTTATCCTACCTGCCTTTATTCTACACTCTGTCCTTTCAATCAGGAGATTCATTGCTGTTGCTCTTGCATTCAATTCTGCAAAGTGTATGGTTCAGTTTTTAAATTTTATTTTTAGAGTCTTATCAGGGAAACGAAGTTATGAATAAAATAAAACTTTTTAATTTGGGCGCTAGAGTCTGAGAGTCGGATGCTACACATGGCTGAGTGGTGGTGACTCCCTTTTGATTAGTAGGGTTCCCCCCCCCCAGTCTTTAATGCCTCTAATGGGGATTATATCTATACATACAATTTCTCTGTACCATTCTCTTACTATTTACTTACTAGATGATATTTCTTTAGTCATTAGACCCAACAGCAAAAGTAATCCTCATAAGTGAAGAATCCAAGGCTAAAAGAGACAAAACTAGTTAATTCACTAGCATGTTACAGTGAATTATTGGCTTGCAATTTCTCATCCTAGGCAACTGTCCTGTGACACAATACACATATGGTATCCTTTTCCAGCAAATGTGTTCTGCTGCAGACTAAACAGTAGTTCCCCACTTGTAAGAGAGGTTGAATTGAGCATCTTCAAGGATATTCCCTGTCAACGAAATGGAACAAGAGCAAAATATGAAGCTCAAGCCAGCCATGTTTGAGACCAGATACTTGTTTGCAAACTAAAATGAAATATGTGTATGATAGTACTTTAGTTTCCAATAATTCTGTAGACATTAACTAACCAGTGTAAGTCAAACCATGTAGCATGCATCCCGATTTATTGTAGGTTGCTTCAGAAAGGGTATAAATGTAAGAATTAAAAACTTTCTAGTTGACTAGAACCCAATAAAATTCACAACATGTGATGCTGGATTAAAGCGTTATTGGAATATTATTATAGCAATTTAATTAAAATAGACGTTCTACATTTGGTTAATGCAAAACTGAAAAAGTCACTTTTAGTTGCCCCTCTAAGTGACTCTACGTTATACAGTTTTAAATTAATCTACCATTAAATTGTGCTGAATACATTTTTCTGTGCAGAATACATTAGCCTGGACAGTAGCTGTTTTCAGGCAGAAGGATGATTTAGATTTAAAATAATTTTTAATCCGTAGAAAGAAGGGAAATACTAGAGTATATTATAAATATTAGAGTATAAGGTTGTATGCAGGCAGTATGCATGCAATAGATCTTTTCTTGCTTTAGGATTCAGGAAATTAGTAAATGAAAATTTCACAGAATTTTTTTTTTTTATTTGCATTTATATCCCGCCCTTCTCCGAAGACTCAGGGCGGCTTACACTATGTTAGCAATAGTCTTCATCCTATTTGTATATTTATATACAAAATCAACTTATTGCCCCAATAATCTGGGTCCTCATTTTACCTACCTTATTAAATTATTACTAGAATGCTAAATTTATTGATAACTTGGTAGACATTATTTTTATGTTTACTTCTTTGCAATTTAGGGACTTTTCAGACAAATTTTACGCTGCAGCTATTTGGCAATGCTTTAATAAACCAGACACGTTACTATTTTATCAATGGTAAAAATCTAATTGCCTTCTTGCAGATTTTTCTTCTTTTCTTTACATCTGCTGCTCAACAAATGCATCTCCAAAGAGAAATATGTTATAATACACTGTCAGTAAAATTAATCTTGATCAATTTTAAAGTTTATAATCTTATTTGATGACTTTCCAGAGGATATACTAAAACTGAGATGGACTCTTAGCCTCTTTTGTGGTAAAATGTTGTAATTTGAAAGCTTGAAGAATAAGACACTGGCTTTTACTGTCCTTTTAGTATACTGTACTGCCTTATAACTGAATACGCTAATATTCTTACTACAAATAACTATATACAAACTGTAGCTCACTATCTAGTATTCTCTTAATGAATAAACTGTCACTATCTACTAATCTTTGAAAGTGGATTCTAGCAATTATGGGTCCATGAAAATCACATGCTGTTAATGAGTTTACACCCACACAAAGGGATTACATTTTTAATACAACAGTAATATTAAAAAAGCATTAAAAGCATATACTTTAGCTTTTGCAAATGACAATGATCTATCTGCTAACAAGTATTAATATTTGCTGCCATAACTCTTGGCTTTTTTGGAGGTCTCCCTATAATTGTCTGGCTAGCATTTTCACAAGAAGGGCCTTTCCTCTTACAAATATTTTATACTCCAAATTTAAATATTGTAGACCAGCCTTCCCTGATGTCTTCTATGAAAGCCTTAGGTTCTGCGGGTGAGAACTAGTGAAAGCTCCTAGTTAAAAAAATAAACACATTTTAAGTTCATGTACCATGTAATATTAGCACTCACAGATGTGAGAAAGTTAATGTTTCATGACTCAGCTGTAGACAAAATCATTATTTTTTTTTTGGTAAAGCTACCCTGAAAATGTTTTCAAGATTGAGAAAGGCTGGTAGAAAAATTCCATTGATGGTTGATGATCACACCTGAAGCAAGGTGCTTCTTGTTTGGAAGAACTGATTCCTGCACATAGAAGTGATATAAGGTGATATAAGAGGTCATGTGAGGCTCTTTAGATCTGTTCCTCTTGTTTGCATTGAATGGTAGCTGAATGATAGCATGCATAGACTCAAAGCTTTTGTGACAGATCTCACAAGGGATATATTGATTATAGAGCTTTTCTAAACAGATACCACTGCTCTGTGGGATTCATATTATTTATGAATATCATGGTAGTTCACACCACTTGTGAATGCCATATTCTGCAAGTGAAATAAGCTTGCTTATATCATATGGTGTGAAAATTTATTCTCAAATTAATCTAATTAATGCATACATCTGGCAATGTCACCCAACGTTTGTAGTTTTTCTTAAAGTTAACATTAGTTTTTTATATTAGCTGGCAAGTAAATATGACTTTGGCCCTTGTTAAAATAAGCAAAATTAAACATTCTATTAATAGTATTTTGCTTTTAAAAACATTTTGCATAACCTCTGCTCATCTCAAGTGTGATGGTAAATTGAAGAGTAGAGCTTGTTTTAGTCTTCCTAATTGAGTGAAAGGAGCGATTTGGAGGCAGAAATCAAAACATTTTTTTCCCTAAAAGCAGATGCTTGGATTTTTTTTTTTTTAAAAAGGGTAGTAATAGTAGTTGTAATAATTTTCTTCCAAAATATTTGACAGGTAGATGGCTTTAACCAAAAAACCTGTAATTTTGGTTTATACCTATTTATAGTAAAAAAAGATAAAGGATGATGGAAGCAGCAGAAATGATAATTTTCCCCCCTTATGACATGGCAAGATAGAAAAATCATAAGCGCATTTCAACACTTCTGCGGTTTGGAAATTTACATCCCTTGGAGTTTGGTGGTCTTTGAAATCGTATTTTTTTTCTTTTATTGATAATGTCAAATAAACATTTATTTCAGGTGCAAAGCCTTGGGATGTGTTAGTGAAAACCGGGGCACTGCTTACTGCCCACTAAGTGGGTGGGGAAAGGGTGCTGTGACCCTCTTACCCTTCCCACCAGTCTCCCTAACAGCTTTGGCCTTCAGGTCAGCTCAATTTCCCCTCTCTGGAGTGGCCATTACTGTGCCGGGGCATGATAAATGCTTTTTTGTGAGGAGTTGTATTGCCGTCAGCAAGCGCTAGGGAGGTGGATACCCTGGGCCAGGCTGACAAAGCTAAGAGACAGATAGACTCACATGCCTGTGCACAAAACAGCTGTTACCTAGCAACAGGATGGTGATCACAGGGGGGAAAAAATGAACAGACATACAAACAAAAATGAAAAGGAGATAAAAAAGAGTAAAAGTCTGTAGGGCTCAAAGGTTAATGCTCCTCTGTCTAATAACTTAGTTTCAGAGAATTGCGTTTTAACCTTTCCAAAGCACTCAGGAGGAAGATTTCTCTGAAATTAAAGGAGATCTCATTGGTATCAAATTGGGGGGGTGGCCATTAAATGAAGAACTTAGTTTTCTCTTGCCTTTCATTTTTGTGATTGGCTTTGCTTTTTCCTACTTATTTCTGTTTCCTTCTCAAACTTTGTTTACTATGTGTTTATGAGTAAGTTCACTGTCCCAAGGCTGTGTGGGTCCAATTGTAAACTGGTATAAAAACCTGGGAAGAAATTTGAAAGCACAACCCACACAGATGTCACAATATTTAATGCTGTAGTCCTAAAATCAATCAGGAACGAAGAACAGGTTGGCTACACATTACATTTCCCATGAGAGTTCAGTCTCACTTTATGAAACTCTGTGGGCAATTTCAAAGCCTCCCTTAATGGCAGACAGAGAGAGCTGTGCAGGACATAAAGTACACATGCTGAATTGTAAATATCTCTCGCTATTTTATCTGTGGTTTCCTTACTCTTTTGCTACACAGTTTTCTTAAACAGCATTCCCAATATTTTTTCCAACTTCTTGGGCTTAATATATGGACTCCTTTGAAATTCTTAAATCTTTCCATGGTCCATATAGCTTCTCCATAGTCTAAGTCTAAGAGAATGAGGAATTTCTTGGGCTGCATTTTAATGGTTGAATTAGCACTCCAACGAACTACACTAAAGGTTAATCCTAATTCCTGATTTCAGAAGAGAGACTAGGAGGCTGCTGTGTAACTATCACCTATTTCCTAGCACCTGTTGTCAGAAACAGAATTTTACTGGTTCCACGCTTTGTACTTTTTTCTTAACCACTTGCCTATGATTTTGTAAAAGCATTTTATAGCTTTTTTCAGCAAACAGTGTTGTTATCTTTGCAATACTGCCTTTTTCCTTTCTGGCTTCCATTTTTCTCTTTTGTTCATTTTATCTGTACTTGAGGTTTTTCTTTTTCATTGAACAAAACAGGACTTTCCTTTCTTAAATCAGTTCTTACCCACCTTCCTCCATTGTCTCCCTCCTCTTCTGTAGTTAGTCTCGTATTCCAGACTTTTTCTCTTTTCTTCTCCTAAGAACTCCTTGTGCCATTTGGTGTCTGTCCAGTTTGGACTGGTTACTCACCTAGTGTTAAGATGACCTCATGTCCTACTTTACCTTCAAATAAATAATAAGTAGGCAATTTCTAGTTGCTACTTCAAGTTAGTTCTAATTGCCTAATTCTAGTTGCCATATCAGTTATTTTTTTCTTTTCATTCCTCTTTGCATATCACAGTGTTCGATTTTCTAATGGTTTCTACCAAATAGTCTTTTTAAGAGGCCATTATGTTAAACTGAGAAAATAATGATGCAGTGTTGACTTCCCATCTGTGAGAGTATGAATGTGTGTAAATTAGAAGCCTCTAAAATGTAATGAACCAACTTCTTTGGAAGCCTATTCAGGCATGATACTTTTGGTCATGTGGTTTAGTGTAGGGGTCTCCAACCTTGGCAACTTTAAGACTTGTGGACTTTAACTCTCTGAGTTCTTCAGCCAGCTTTGCTCCCAGCTTTGGGAGTTGAAGTCCACAGTCTTAAAGTTGCCAAGGTTGGAGACGCCTGGTCTAATGTAGGAGCAAGACTGAGTTTATAGAGTGCAAGATTGGAACTTTCAACACCTATCCCAAAGGTACTTTTCCAAAAGGCAACTCAACCTTCTTGGTTTTTTCCTTAAATACATTTCAGTTGTGAACTGAAGAAGTTTCTTGATGAAAAGTAAAACATATTCAAGGGGAAAACCCTCCCAAGAAAGTTCACTTGCTTTTTGGAAAAGGACCTTTGAGACAGCCATGACCTGGATGATTGAGAATCTCTATAATCTTTCAACACCTATGTTCCAGACACCTTCCTGGGCTATATACCCTGTAGTTTTTTTTAATAGTGCTGCTGCCATTCCTCTTTTATGCTTCACCTATTTGCAGATATTACTACATGTTAATATCTATTTTTAATATCCTTTCAATTCTGTAAGGGCCAATCCAAAGTCAAATTAATCATTCATAAATACCAGGAATATAATCTTGTCTCTACTACACACATCAGTTTCTTACAATTTAAACATTCATTAGAATACATTCATCATTCTGTTATTTCATATCCAACAATTATGGAGAAAAATGTATATGCATGTGGTCTATATGGTTGCTAAGAGTTAACACCAATCTGATAGCACGTAATCAATCAATACAAATATCTCCTTCTCCAAGATAATGTATAGAATATTCATCTGAAATGTCTAATGGAAATATTTAGTGTACTAAAACTTCCTAAAATATTCTACTTTAATCAGGCATGTGTAGCTTACTGAGTTATGGAGGGTGCACTTTAAAAAGATCAGTGTGGAAGAACGATTTACCAGAGTGTTGATTCAATAAAGTTTGCTCTTTGTTTTCTTTCACATACTGTCAGAAATTCTAACAAGAATTTCTGAAATCACATATCATGCATTTTGATTTTCCAATCAATAAATTTTATACAGCGTTTAACTAATTTTCTGTTTCTGAGTATGCAATGTAGCAATTCAGTCATACAGTATGTACAGTATGTGTGTGTATATATATGTGTGTGTGTAAAATTATATTAATTTATTCTATTGATCTAAAGGTTATTTTCCTAAACAAATACATTCCTTTACTCATAGCAAAAACTACTCTGCTTAAATCTACTGAACATGCTAAAATCCTCATTGGACCATGTGGATATTTTTCTTCATTCAATTTTAGGAGGGATGTGGTATAAGATCCTCAGTTACAACATCACAATTTTAAATTTTTCTATAAATCTTTGAACAGATCTGGAAATATTCAAACATTTTTCAAATGTTTCAAATATTCAAATATTTTTAATATTTATGCATTGCTGTTTTCATTTCCAGCTAGCCGATTTTCCTCAGTTTTTTAAATCTTACATTCAACAATTTTGTAATTGGCTTTCATGAAGAATATTTAGGTGTGTGTTTCCTTTACATTACTATTTTTTAAGGATGCTATACACTGTCTTATGCAAGTCCTTCATTTTGAGCATGAATGTATTTATGTGTATCATTTTCAAATTCTGAACAGTCATGTTTATTCAAAAATAGAGGAAAACCACATGTGTTGTCGGCCATCGCACAAGCTTTTCCATGAATTATCAGATATACACTATATAAAAATGTTTCTTGCTCAGAACTAATTTGCAGAATTTTTTTGGGGGGTGGGAGGATTTGCAAACAAATTCCAGCTCCATTTTCACATTTTTTCAAATATTGTTCAGTGAAGCGCTGACAGATGTGAACATGTACACTCGTGAGCTGAAGATTCAAAGTAAAAATTGACTGGATAGAATAAATTTCCTTATGTTGGCTTAATTAACTGAATTAATGATCTTTCTAGATAAATAAAAAAACAAGGTTGCTTTGGACTCAAAATGTATGCATTCTTTATTCACAGATGCTGTTCCTTGAACTGGTTAGAATGGCTTGTTTTACAAGTATATGTCACCAAGTTAAAACTTTCTCAATCATTTTTCTTATTTAATACTATTTTGCATATGGTTGCCTGAAATTCATTCCTTTTGACCAACAGCAGAATTGATTGTGAATAAATATATTCTACTGATTTTTATGTTTTATTATTATTGGACATTTAACATATTCTGAAAGCTGTTTTGATTCTGTGATCTCTGTCACAGCATACTTTGGATTTGTGTATATATCCTTCTGGTTTGCACTTTTATATGCATCTAAGGGATTTTATCTAAGTAATGTTTAGTAGAGGTTGAACTTTAAGTATAAAGTTGTTATATTGTCTCTGTTGAAAGAAGCATAAGATGAATAGGTTCAAGTTCCTCACTTTCCAAATGCACTCCCAGTTCTTAAACTTCTATAAAAATGATTACAGAAAGAATACTGTAAAACATAACAGTTCCTCAGAAACTTTGGTTTTTAATTCACACATAAAAGTTAACCAAAAAAAAAGTTTGTTTAGGATTGAAGCCATACTTCAATTGCTACCAGAATTCAAATATTTTAAATACCTTAGACATAATGCCCCAAAATGCAATAGTTCCAGTCTTACATTTCTTACATTTTAGATTCTTCATTCCCTATCTTCTTGTGTAACAATCTACGGAAAAATAAATGGGGCTCTACTAATTAAAAAACTGTAATTCCATCACAGATTTGTGATGATGGCAATAAACGGTGAGAACAAAGCTTGAGGGTCATAGTGACTCATCAGCCCCTTGACAGAAATTTAGTCTTACAATCACAATTCCATTTATTATTTTCTGTGACATGTTGCATTGAACACATACACAGAAAATGATGCCTCCCTCACTATAGCTAAAGTAGCCACTGAGTCTTGGCAGCTATAGCTGTTTGTGACAC
Organism: Ahaetulla prasina; assembly: GCF_028640845.1. Lineage (NCBI taxonomy): Eukaryota > Metazoa > Chordata > Lepidosauria > Squamata > Colubridae > Ahaetulla > Ahaetulla prasina. The sequence goes on from NC_080541.1 coordinate 163,240,213, forward strand.
TGGGATTTTAAAAACAAACACGCTTCCTGGTGTTGAGCAGACAGTTTTATTTTCTTACAGGCAATCAGTGTTACATCCTACAGCAGTTTATTTGGTCAGGATAATATATACACCTCTGGGAATTAATGAAAAGTCTGCAGTTCATGGAACTGCTATAACTGCAGTGCATGGAACTGCTAGTTTGAATGTCATCTGAGAAAGTACTTATGTATTTCCTTTTCTTAGGAAGCACTTGTGCAACTTTTAAGATCTTGCCTGAAGCAAGTTGCACCCAGAAATAAAATAGAATAGAATAGAACAGAATAGAATAGAATAGAATTTATTGGCCAAGTGTGATTGGACACACAAGGAATTTGTTTTGGTGCATATGCTCTAAATGTACATAAAAGAAAAAGAAAAAGAAAGAAAAAGAAAGAAAAAAATACCTTCATTAAAGGTACAACATTTACAACACAAATGATGGTCATAGGTTGCAATTTAACCCTTAGTGATAGCAACAAAAAGTTACAGTCATACAGTCATAAGTGGAAAGAGATTGATGATGAAAACAATGAGAAATTAATAGTAGTGTAGATTTAGTAAATAGTCTGATATTGTTGAGGGAATTATTTGTTTAGCAGAGTGATGGCCTTTGGGAAAAAACTGTTCTTGTGTCTAGTTGTTCTGGTGTGCAATGCTCTATAGCGTCGTTTTGATGGTAGGAGTTGAAACAGTTTATGTCCAGGATGTGAGGGATCTGTAAATATTTTCACAGCCCTCTTCTTGATTCGTGCAGTATACAGGTCTTCAGTGGAAGGCAGGTTGGTAGCAATTATTTTTTCTGCAGTTCTAATTATCCTCTGAAGTCTGTGTCTTTCTTGTTGAATTGCAGAACCAAACCAGACAGTTATAGAGGTGCAAATGACAGACTCAATAATTCCTCTGTAGAATGGGATCAGTAGCTCCTTGGGCAGTTTGAGCTTTCTGAGTTGGCGCAGAAAGAACAGTCTTTGTTGTCCTTTTTTGATGATGTTTTTGATGTTAACTGTCCATCTTAGAACTCGTGATATGATAGAACCTAGAAATTTGAAGGTTTCTACTGTTGATACTGTGTTATCAAGTATTATGAGAGGTGGAAGTATGGAAGAGTTTCTCCTAAAGTCTACCACCACTTCTACAGTTTTGAGTGTGTTCAGTTCCAGATTGTTATGTTCGCACCACAAGGCTAGTCATTCGACCTCACGTCTATATGCGGATTCGTCATTGTCTCGAATGACACTAATCACTGTTGTGTCATCTGCGAACTTCAGTAGTTTAACAGATGGATCATTGGAGATGCAGTCATTGGTATACAGAGTGGGGAGAGCACACAGCCTTGGGGGCCCCCTGTGCTAATTGTACAGGTATCTAAAGTGATCCCACTTAGCTTTACCTGCTGCTTCCTGCTTCCTGTTTGTTAGGAAGCTTGTGATCCACTTACAAGTCTGTTCAGATACTTGTAGCTGGTTTAGCTTAGTTAGAAGAGTGTCTGGAATGATGGTATTGAATGCTGAACTAAAGTGTACAAAGAGGACCCTTGCATAGGTCTTTGGAGATTCAAGATGTTGTAAGATGTAGTGCAGAGCCATATTAACAGCATCATCTGTTGATCTATTTGCTCGGTATGCAAATTGCAAGGGGTCTAACAGCGGATCCGTGATGGTTTTCAAGTAGGAAAGCACTAGCCTTTCAAAGGCTTTTTGAAAGCCTTTGAAAGGCTTTCAAAAAGCCTTTGAAAAGCTAGTATCTACCAAGTCCTTGGTGCTCTCTGAGCTTGGGCGTTTGTTTGCAGATGTTTTATTATCCAACTAGGTGACTTGAGAGTAAGGGTTGCTTCTTTAATATATAGTAGCTTACCCTGCCACTTTTGGTGGCCTTGTTGTTTTTTTGGAAGTTTCTTGATTAGGGTATTATTTATTGCTTGTTTGTCTGGTGCTAATCCCTGTTTATCTGAGTGCTGGCTGTGGGAGAGGAGATGTTCTGGTATTTTTGTTTCCTCCTTAGCTCTTTTTATTGTCTTTTGAATGGTGTGTAAATATGGTTTATTTCTCTGTCTATTGATGTCTGAATGCTAAGCTTCAAGGAATTCCCTAGCATTTTTGGATTTAGCTTGGTTTAGGATGCTCACAGTTTCCCAGTTGTGACATTAAGGAGTTTTCATTGTGTTTTTTGACTCCTAGTTGGTCTTCATGGATGCATTCAGATAATTTTCTGCCTGTCTGTCCTACATAGTGGCTGTTAACAGTCTTTATACTGTTTGTTGTAGATCAGGGCTGTCAAACTCGCATTGTCACAGCGCTGTCACATGACATATCAGGACTTTTTTCCCCTTCATTAAACCCGGCGGGGCCAGCACAAGATGCATTTGGCCTGTGAGCCACGTATTTGACACCCCTGTTGTAGATGACTCTTTTTTTTCTGGGGCTGCTGCAATGGAAGGTTTCAAAATTTTTTACTACTGGTTCTGTGGGTGTGGCTTGGTGGGAGTGGCATTGCTTGGTGGGCATGGCTTGGTGGGTGTGGCATGGGAAGGATACTGCAAAATCCCCATTTTGTCCCGATCAGCTGGGACTTGGAAGGCAGAGAATAGATGGGGGGAGGGGGCAGTCAGAATTTTTACTACTGGTTTTTTGAACTACTCAAAATTTCCACTACCGGTTCTCCAGAACTGGTTAGAACCTGCTGAAACCCACCTCTGGGCTGTTGGGTCCTTTGGTTTGCGTAAGATACACTGTGAGGCTTTATTAGGTTTGTATAATATGATACCATATGGTTGAAATAATCTGTTGGTGATTTCTAAGATGTTTGAAATGTATAGTAATGTTATCCTTTTCATAGTTCATGCCTTAATGGGCAAAGCAATCAGGCATTCAGAACATCTAGGACTCTACAGTTCAACATGAGCTACATATATTCATTTCTATTAAAATAGCTACACAGCCACTGGGCACTTTACTGATTTATAGATGGATGCTAGATAAGTTGATTGTCATCTGTTTCACATTACACTGAGCAATAATTTTTTATGAGTAGACAAGATTATACTAGCCTTGTCCAAGTTAATGTTCATTCAATGTGATAGAATTCCTCTCCCTGTGCAGTCTTAATCTTGTAGCTAGTGTACAATCTGAGGTCCAGTTCAGTGCTTTAGAAAATAGCCTGCTTTGGACTAAATTAGAAGCTGCTCTTTTTAATTTGGATTGTTTCGCAAAAAGATTCATCCTCTCATTTGACCACTATAAGAAAAATCAAACATTTTTTCACCTTTTAACAAAAAAGATCTAACCTTGAACCCTGGCTTGAATTTTAATTCTTTAGATCATTTTATGGGTTTTAAATTTTAATTAGTTTTATAGGGTTTGAATGTATTTTAAAATTTGGGCCAAATTTAAATAAGTTTTTTAATTATTGTTTTTAGTTGTATTGTATGTGTCTTGACTGTTATTTTATTTGGCTGTTAACCGCCCTGAGTCCTTCGGGAGAAGGGCGGTATACAAATTAAAATATTATTATTATTATTATTATTATTATTATTATTATTATTATTATTATTATTATTATTATTATTATTATTACTAGTATTTTAATTTTTAGATGATTTTATGGGTTTTAAATTTTAATTATTGTTTTTAGTTGTATTGTATGTGTCTTGACTGTTATTTTATTTGGCTGTTAACCGCCTGAGTCCTTCGGGAGAAGGGCGGTATACAAATTTAAATAAGTTTTTAATTATTGTTTTTAGTTGTATTGTATGTGTCTTGACTGTTATTTTATTATTATTATTATTATTATATACAAATTAAAATATTATTATTATTATTATTATTATTATTATTATTATTATTATTATTATTATTATTATTATTATTATTATTACTAGTATTTTAATTTTTAGATGATTTTATGGGTTTTAAATTTTAATTATTGTTTTTAGTTGTATTGTATGTGTCTTGACTGTTATTTTATTTGGCTGTTAACCGCCTGAGTCCTTCAGGAGAAGGGCGGTATACAAATATAAATAATAAATAAATAAATAAATAAATAAATAAATAAATAATAATAATAATAATAATAATAATAATAATAATAATAATAATAATAATAATAATAATAATTATTATTATTATTATTATTATTATTATTATTATTATTATTATTATTATTATTATTGAATGTGGCACAAACACTTACCAAGAGATAAACATTTACCAATGAATAGATGTAGAGTTTTTGAAATTAGGTATTTTTGAATATTTTTTTGTTTGAGTTTTAAGAAAAGTATACTATTTTAGAAATAGATTTCCTTTGCAATTCTGATACCTTTCCTATGGAAATAAGTCCTACCAAATTTCCAGCAACTGATGCAAAGGTAGTCTGAACATTTTTGGAGAGGACATTATTTCAGCCCCTGGCTATGATATTTTTGTTTGTTTTTTTCAGGAAAAGTTCCTATGAAAAATTCACACATTATAGGAACACTTTTGAGAAAACAAACCAACCCCTCCCAAGCCATTACTATTAACAATTATAATTTGAGACAATCAGTTGGACAATTTTGAGAATAATTCTGGCAAATTTCACATCTTTCACCTTCATTTGAACTACTAGGGACTCGAGAACATTGAAAGGACCTGCAAAGAACCAAAATGACCCAGGTTTATCTTAGTCGCATTTTAAAGGGAACTCAGATGGGTGGCATACATCTGTCTGGTTGTATGCAAATGAAACTTTAAGCAGTTGTTGGGGGAGGACCACTGAAGCAACCAACCTATGAAGAACCTGTAAACAAAACGCTACATCTGTGAAGCTGAGAAATTAGAAGGAGAGATGAAGCAGGATTCCTGCCAAACAAACAATCTCAGTAGAGTTTCAGTGAAATCAACAGAAAACTTTAGTTTATTGATTTTGGATACACTACAGGTGAGCCAGAAATACATCAAACTCAGTTGCTGAACACAGGCAACAGTATGAGAACACAAAGATGTCGAGTTGATTCCAAAACGATCCAAAGACCCCTTGTGGAAATGCCATGAATCATGCCAAGTTTCAGACAAATAGATAAGAACATTTTGTGCAAAGGAAGCCATTACAAATTTGGGTAGTGAACATGATTAATTAATCCCTTTGTTGCATATAGACAATCAAATGGTAAACTGTAGTCAGCATAGAAGTGTCCTTTGGCAAGGAACCTGTCTTTTACAAAACAACAACTTTTCCTTATTTCTTACTTGAATCAGTATTATACTAAATTTCCTTGGAAGACTGTTATATAAACAATATTTTAATTTTGGGATAGTTCTTAAAAATAGAAAAATATTCATCTGTGGCAAGTTCTATGATTTAAAGATGGTAAATCATAAATCCCTAAAATCTTCCACAAATTTTCTATAGAGATTAGAGTAAAACAGTGTATTGCAATAGGAAACTGCTGAAGGTCATCTCCATGCATCCCAATTAATTGCAGGCAAAATACTTTATCAAAGGACAGGCTCGAATATCCATTATGAACTATTCCTCGTGATTGCGAAATAAGACGCATCTTCAATTCTTTTTTTTTCTCTTCCTGAATACAGAAAGGGAAATAACTTAAAAGTTTCTACAAACAGAAGTCTACCCTTCTTCAGGGACCCAGGTTGAGAAACACAGAACTAAAGCACTGCATCATTCCTGAAGCTTTCTACTTTGGCTTGGATCATTTTGTAATGGTGCTATTTCAGCTCATGAAGTCAGAAATTCAGTCTCAGTCTATATGAGATATGCACTTCAAATAAATCTGATGCACACTTTTGCAATACTTGCATGACCAGACCCCTAAAAGTTTACAAGCATAGCTAGTAAATTTCTATACCCCACATCAAAAGATAACTGCTGTTGTAGGGTACTTTTATGAATTGATCCATAATTCTGTTATATCATTTGTGATATGGGATACTCAGAACTTACATTTAGAAAATAATTGTTGGAGAAAAAAGCTATTCTCTGTTAATATATTGCTAAAAAATATAAACATGCATCAGAAAAAATACTTATAGCCTCAATCTTTCAAAAAAGTGATAACGAAGCCAGAAACGGTTTTGTGTACTTTGCATGCACAAAGAACTGACTTTTCATGATTTCATAATTTTTGTTATATTGCTAATCATCAAAAGTAATTAAGGGCAGGCTGATGCTACATCAGCTGCTCATGTGGCTTCTCATTACCATTCATGATTTGTCTTGGCTATAATTCACATCCCTTTACCAAATACCAACATATTAGTTAACGTGTTTAATTAATACAACACCTGCAGATGAGAAAACACAGATGGATTTGCTTCTTTGCAGAAAGACAGTTTCATGTGAACTTGCCATAGACACAAAACAAAACTAGGTGTTAAAATAACACTCCTCACTTCAATAGGGTCTCCATTCATGCTGGCAGAAACAAGCATACCTTGTGTGTGTGTACACAGCTTGTTCAGTACACTTATCCAGTGGCCCAATGTCTTCTGAAGACAGTGACACCCTGTCTTTCTATCAAAGACATCAGGAGACCAATGCCAAGGTTAGCTCTGCAGAATTATTGGTAGCTTCGCATATGAAGCACTTATTGTTTTGAGCTTTATAAAGATAACTTTATACTTCATAAATTGACATTTTCTTTCATGTCAGTGCAAGATTCAATTTCTTTGCTATATTTCAGAATATTCTTTTTGCTCTGATATGTTAATCATGACTGGTACTATCCACTTAACTTACCAATAGGGCCAAAATTCGGGACTTCCAATATTATCAGGATTTTATTGAGTAGATGGAATTCTACCTTGCAATTATTTTTAATTGTGGAAAGGCTGGATTGAAAATTTAAAAATTAGTATGTTCTGTACTACTATTTGCCTTAGTCCAAAATTGGGCTAGAAAGCAAGGAAATGTGTTATTTGCAAATGCTGTATTTTCTGGCTGACTTCTTCTATTCAATAGTGTAAAGAAGAGTAAATTAGTTGCAAGTTTTAATCTGTTTTCAATAACAAACCAGTATATCAATTTCTAGCTACTATGTTTTATTTTTATATCTTATACCATAATTAACAAATGCTGCTTACTATTCTTCCTTGTGTTTTAAACATAGACAAGTTAAAAATAATTAAGGGGAAACATGCTTAAGTAACAAGAGGATACTATGTGTGCTTTCTATGTCTAGGTAAAGTTTGGGATTTTCGAAAGTGGAAATTAATGATGGCTTAATTGCCCACACCCCTCTGTCCCATATTATGCTGTAGCCATACTGTGCTATTTTTATGTTTTTGACAGAAAATACTTGTCAATTACGTGGTCATTCAGTTTTATCCACTTCATGGTAAAAGGTAAAGGTAAAGGTTCCCCTCACAGATATGTGCTAGTCGTTGCCAACTCTAGGGGTTGATGCTCATCTCCGTTTCAAAGCTGAAGAGCCAGCGCTGTCCGAAGACGTTTCCATGGTCGGTGGCCAGCATGACTCAAAGCCAAAGGCGCACGGAATGCTGTTACCTTCCCACCAAGGTGGTCCCTATTTTTTCTACTTGCATTTTTACGTGCTTTCGAAACTGCTAGGTTGGCAGAAGCTGGGACAAGTAATGGGAGCTCACCCCGTTACACGGCAGTACTAGGGATTCGAACCGCTGAGCTGCCAAACTTTCGATCGACAAGCTCAATGTCCTAGCCCCTGAGCCACCCTTACATACTTGTCAATTAGGTGGTCATTCAGTTTTATCCACTTCATGGTAGGATACATTAAAACAATATAATGCCTTCTTGGAAAATGTGTATAGCATGCTGCCACTTGAAACAAACACCGGAAATAATTTTCAGAGGCAGAGAACCATGGATCATTTCTCTTCCCTATTTCCCGCTTGGGGATGGGACTCCAAAATTTAGAGTTTTTAGCTAGACTTACACAAATATATGAAAGGAACAGTTCCCCAGAGTTTCTTCATTACTTTAGTTACATAGTACAAGAAACTATACAATACTTTGCTATCAAATCCAGAATCACACTTAATTTGATCAGATAAAATAACATGACATGTATAAAAGAATCAATATGGCTTTTGCCTTAAATCAAGAACTGCCTTGTTACATGTTTGGACTACTTTAGAACATTTAGATGAAATGATTCAATTTAGGAATTATTATTTGGATTTCCAAAAGGAACTGCGAAGTTTTTTTAAAAAAGACTCCTAAGCAAATCATTCAGGATATGAAAGGAGATGCAATCTATTTTATCAATTAGTAGCTAAATGAAGACTAGATAAGTTCTAACAATGGAAGTTACCATCAGAAGAATATTATAAAAATCTCTATTTGGAAACAGCAATTTCATGAACATGGCAATGAGATGGCCAGATCTGCAGAGGGCATCAAATGGCTTTAAAAAGGACATTTAAAATGATTTTTAAATCCCCTTTAATTTTAATGTTTTAACTTTTAATGCCCAAAGTTTTAATCCTTTGTTTTATTCTTATTTATGATTTTGTAAACTAAGAGTCACTTAGTGGTAAAATAGGCAACATATAAATTTAATAAATAAGTCAAAAGAGAGATGCAAAAATTCTAGCGGACCTATAAGAGAAGTGTATGGCTGTATCTATCTATCTCTTTGCTGTAGTTTTGCCTGCAAAACAAGCTTGTCCTGGTTGAATTCCCTTCCCATGTAAATAAATACCTTCTCAGATTAGGGTAAAGAATTTCTAAAATGCAGGTGTGATTTTTAACTGCAAAGGCACTTGGTAGTTGGCTTCCTGATGTTTCCAGATAGGTTTGGACTTACAACCATTCATTTAGTGACTGTTCCATGTTACAACGGCACTGAAAAAAGTGACTTATGACCATTTTTCACATTTACAACCATTGCAGCGTCTCTGTGGTCACATGATCAAAATTTGAAAAATTGTCATGTATTGATGACATTTGCAGTGTCCCAAGGTCAAGGAACATCCTAATTTAACAACTATGTCCAGAAAGTTGTAAAATGGGGCAAAACTCAATTAACAGCTGTCAAAATTTTGGGGCCAATTGTGGTCTTAAGTGGAGGACTCCCTGTACTCAACTTCAGAGGACTCGTGGGCTGTCTCCCCCGTTGCAGCAAAAGACCTTCAAATCTTTCCCTCACAAACTACCCCACATGACAAAAGCTGGGTAGCCAAAGAGACTAGGGAACTATTTTTTTTAAATTTTAATTTATTTTATTTATTTTTATTTGTCACAACAGTATACATAAGCATAAACATGAAATAACTATACGATATATAAGCATAAGTATAAAATAACTATACGAATTGGATACAATCAAAGGGGACATTGGTATAGGAACGGTAGGCACGCTGGTACTCTTATGCACGCCCCTTAGAGACCTCTTAGGAATGGGGTGAGGTCAATAGTAAGTCTTTGGTTAAAGCTTTGGGGATTTTGGGAAGAGACCTAGTTCGAATGCCTTAGTTTGCTTCCAAACCAGCTACGTTTCTTCTCTACCAAGCTGCCATGTTGCTTCGCCCCCGACAAAAGGCAACCCGGTCCGTCCTCCAACCAAGCTCGGCGCCCTGCGCGGCGCAAGCCGAAGCCCTCTCCAAGCTATTTAGCAGGCTCCGAGATGGCTAAGCGCGTGAGTTGCAAGGCCGCTGAGGGTGGATTTGCCGGCCTGCGAAAAGGACAAAGAAAAATGTTTTCCAATCTATTATTCAGCCGCCGCCGTCGCCGTTTCCTCCTCGGGGCCGCCCGCGGCTCCTTTCGCCCCTCCGCTTCCCCGCTCGGCTCGCTCGGGCTCCGGGCGCGCGGAACGCCTCGCCTCCAGGGAGCAGCAGAGATCGCGGGCAGGCGGCTGCGGCTAATGGCCGCAATTAATAACTTGTCAGCGTCCCGACGAGGAAAGGCGAGCCCCAAAGGCGGGGCTTCGGCGGAGCAAATGAGGTGCAGGTGTGTGGTCCAGATTTAAGGAGCTCCGCCGAGCTGCCGCTGCCTTTCCTCGAGCCAAGTGGCAGGTCGGCAGTCGCGCCCCTTCTGCGAGCGAGTTTGCTGGCCGCTTTCCTGCATCCGAGTCTGCCCACCTGGTTCCTAGCTCGCCTTGACTGAAAGAGACCCTAAAAAATCCAAAATAGAGCATAAGATAAAACAAAGTAGGATAAGATAACCTTTATTGTCACTTTTTTCTGTGAACACACTGGCACACAATACAAATGTGTGTATACACACGCACATATATACATACGGTGTGTGTGTGTGTGTATATACACATATACACATATTACATACATATACATATAAAAAAGGTAAAGGTTCCCCTCGCATGTACGTGCTAGTTGTTGCCGACTCTAGGGGGCAGTGCTCATCTCCGTTTCAAAGCCGAAGAGCCAGCGCTGTCCAAAGACGTCTCCGTGATCATGTGGCCGGCATGACTCAAAGCCAAAGGCGCACGGAACGCTGTTGCCTTCCCACAAAAGGTGGTCCCTATTTTTTCGACTTGCATTTTTACGTGTTTTCGAAACTGCTAGGTTGGCAGAAGCTGGGACAAGTAACGGGAGCTCACCCCGTTACACGGCAGCACTAGGGATTCAAACCGCCGAGTGCCGACCTTTTTTTTGTTTTGTTTTTTTTGTTTTTTGTTTACATTTATACCCTGCCCTTCTCCGAAGACTCAGGGCGGCTTACAATGTATAGGGCAATAGTCTCATTCTATTTGTATATATTTACAAAGTCAACTTATTGCCCCCCCAACAATCTGGGTCCTCATTTTACCTACCTTATAAAGGATGGAAGGCTGAGTCAACCTTGGGCCGGGCTCGAACCTGCAGTAATTGCAGGCTTTGTGTTCTTAATAACAGGCCTTACCAGGCAGAGCTAAACCGGCCCTGTTGATTGACAAGCTCAACATCCTAGCCCCTGAGCACGAAGCTGTAAACACCAGCCTAAAGATGACGAATGAGACTTCGTCGAAACGTCACCAAGTCACTTCCAATTTTACGTGGGAGAAAACCCGAATAACCAAAGACCTACATATACATATATACATACACATATACATACATACACATATATACATGTACACTGTGTGTGTGCATTCACACAGTATGAACACATTAATATGTATATTAATCACAGTCTGTTTTGAATGCATAGTGGAAAAGTTAAATAAGTTAATAGATAAGTTAGATATAATGAGTTAGATCCCTTAATGCCAACCAGAAAACTGCTGGATTGCTGGGCCTATCAGAAAGTTGTGGAGCCCCTTTGAAGAAACAACAGCAGCAGCAGACTTTTGGCATCTCTCAACTGCAAGGTGCTTTCATCATATTGCAAAGACTTTAGTGAAAGAGTCTCCTTACAGCCTTCGCTGCTAAGAAATCCTTTGTATGTCATAAGCCGATGGCCTTAATGCCAACTGGGTAGTTGTAACAGGATGATGTTCCTATAGGAAAAGTGGAAACAGGTTGGGAGCACTTCCAAAAATCTAGCCAAGAAAAATGCAAGGACTAGTCAAGGCAGTTGCCAGGAGTCAAGACTGGCTTGAAGGAAGGCAGGAAATCCCTACTCATCAGGAAAGTGTTTTTTTATCAAATACATTTTATTTTTTTATTTTAAGCGAATGCCAGGCAGTCATTATGACTTGCATCTGCTAATTATCTTTTGGTTGTGGTGGTGCTTTAAGAGAAGAGCCCCTCCTGAGTGCTGTTTGGGTGGTGTGTGTATGGTACCATAAATTATAGAATAACTTATTTTCAGACTTCTCAGCTGCCTCCTCTTTCCTCCCCCTTCCTGTAGGGTCAGTTCTGCTTGAAAAGAACCAAGTTTACAAATCTCTACTGGTTTGTACACTCCTATTATGCATACTAGGTTATGCATTTGTAACTGTCACCTAAGTCAGGGTGATACAGCGCTCTCATCTGACCCTATTCATTTAAATGGGTGCGTCTTGTTGACATTGATTCATGCTAGAAGTGATATCAATGCATTATAACTGCTTGGTGTCACACCTGCTGGTTCTCTCCGAGAAAAGGGGGCAAATAGATTCTGGCAATGATGGTCAGCAAGATTTGAAACTCTTCAGAGCTGGGAAGTACAGATGAAATTCCTGGGTCACCGCGTTCGACTACCCCTTGTCTCTCAAAATAAGATTAACATGCAAAGTACATTATTACTATGCGTTTGGCTGGCCGAGGGCTCTCCCTTCCAGCTTATTAAAGAATTTGGGTCGAGGCAGTGCCATTGCTTGTTGCACCAAACCGAAGAGAAAAGTAAACACCATTATGCATGCATGGAAGTCTTCATCAAGGTGTGGTTGCTAATGTATTAAAGTGAAGCAATCTCTCATGAAAATAGCTCCCCTTAATAGCCTCTGTCTCTTTATTGTGCTTCTTAGTGAAACATAAATCACTAATATGTTTTCCGCTGCAAAGTACTTTCTTTTCCCATTGTATTCACAGATTTAGTGGCATTTCAAATAGATAAACACAAGCAACATCTATCAACACTACAAAAAGGGGGCCTTAATCAAAGCTCCAGGTCCTAGGTCTCAGCATCTCCATTTACCTTGAGATAAATCCATTGGTGTGACCACCACTGCACAGGGTGACAAATCACCCTCGTCAGCTCAGCAGCGCTGGGGCTTATTGGCCTTTCTTTAAGTGGTCTTACCCTTCAGTGAAAAGGATGGTTCTTGTCAAGCGGGACCAGATTAAAGTTAGACAAAAAGAAATGATCTGTTATTAGAAAACTGCGATTGAGAATCACAAAACAGGAAAGAAATATGAATAAGACTGTACACAGGGGGAGGGGGGGAAGCTTTCTTCAGTCCAAATGGGGGAATTAACTGTAATTCCTTGTACAGTTCAATGGGTTAGCTCCCTGGAGATAATCAGGCATTAATATTAAGTAAGTAGCCAACCAGAGAAATGAGCAGGTTGTGGCACTGGGTCTGGAAAGCTTTGGGGCTTTCCCATACTGCTTAGCTGATCAAGAGAGACTAGCAAGACGGCACTCAAAATCTGTTTCGGATCGTCTCACGGGTTCTGGTTAGCGGGCCCTGGAGTATTTTTTTCATTGTTGAGTATCATGAAGAGATCTGAGATCCAAGGGCAAAACTGTAAGAACTTCAGTAGGATTTTGTAAAAAGTAGATCTGATGAGGAACTGGAAGAGAAGACGCAGTGAATTTTTATGGAACAAGTGCCTGTCTGATTTGAATGTAGAATGGAGTCATGTCAGAAGTTAATGAGATGTATTACTAAATATGCAATCATGTGACTGTAGACTTAGGGTGAGTTTCTACATGCAGAGTCATCAAGTTTTGGGGAAATAATAGGCATCCCTGGTTAAATATTACTTGTAGGGTTTTTGTATCATTTAACATCACCTCTGATGCTGAAATGGAAATGGAAATAATGTACATGTTAAAATAATGATAATCCACCAGAATGGAGTGGTGTTGGCAAGTGTGTGTGAATCAGACTTGGCAGTTGGATTCAGTGCTCAATTCAGAGAGCACTCAACTCAGTTTCATCATGGTACAGCAATTGAGATCATATACAGCTACAGGGTTTTTTTTTTTGAAAGCCATGCATTTCTCACTCCATCCAAGATGAATGGAGACATCACCAATACAGAACTATGTGTATCGGTGTCTTTTATAGGACAGCAAAGATATATGTTTTAACACTTTATAATTTCAAGGAGCAAAAGGATAATACTTCCTTAATATTAGCTATTTCATTATGTGCATATAGCTAAGTCAACACAATAGTTTAATTAGCCATACAAATGCAAAATCCTTTGTACTTATTTGCAAGCAAATGCCACTATTTGCTTCTGAAAAAAGATATCTAAGATTTCATAAATTGAGCAAGTATTAGGAAAAGGGATCTGTATGTCTTTTATAAAGAGGTTATGATTGGATAGGCATATGCTACCTGAAACATTTTTTAAACTCCACCTTGCTAGAGAATCTGGACAAACATTTGCAATGTTGAATTTGTTGAGCAAATTCATCATGTGGGTCTCAGATTACAATATAAAGAAAGAAGAAACCAAACCATTTCAGAGACTGGCAAGAAAATTCCCTTTTACTAAACATGAAAAACATTTGTTATTTCCATGGTGAATATTATCTTCATTTTGTCTGAAAGCTATTGAAGAAATACTAATTAACAACTCTTTTCTTCCGTTTCAAAAGTTAAAACTTTCCACATACATTAAGATTGAGATTGGGCTGGAAGATTTTTCTGAATGCTTGTTCTGTTAATGTTGTGCAAGATTTAATATAGTTTATTAAATAATAATGTCTATTCTGCCTGACAATAAGTATAAGCTTATTAAGTTTATATCTTATCTTTCTGTTTCTATAAACAGTCAGTGATAGAGCTTTATTAATACTGTAGTTAACAAATAATTTACCATTAAATGGTATTTTAAACAGATTGAGAATTTATAATGGGACAGATAAAGTTTTTGTTTGTATATCTTTTATGGGATAGAATATTTTAAATTCAGAGTTGTTCTTGCTAATAAATAGGTTAAACATGACAAAATTTCCTTTTTTTAACAGGGGGTTTAACTCTCAATAATTTGCCTTAACAAAAGTAAAAAAAAATATGGCTGAATACTTTGAAAATATCTGGAATGTAGATGAGCTTTGAAGGTAAATTGAGAAGAAAAATACCCTCGGGGTGTATTTTAAGATGCTGCCCATTTCCCTAGAAATCCGATGTGGAAAAACTGAATATTTGAATGAATATTCCACCATTACATTCCTCCTGTATTTTTGTAAATAATCATGAATATTTCAACATGACAGAAAGCCTTCGGGAGCTTCATTTCAAAGGTTGAATAAGTGCACTTTCCTTGAAACTTTTCATCATTCTAAGTATTGGAGTCTGCATAAAACCATTTGTAGGTAAATAAGTATCTATACATATACAGTATACCCAAAAATAAGAATGAAATGGCATTCAGTGGAACATATTTTCAGGTAAGTGAATATAGAATTGAATTGTGAATGTTGAATTTGACCAGATGTTCGATAAAACATAACTACTAGTCAGATGTCAGAATTATGGTGATCAGTTTTCCACAGTTCTCCCTGTCAAGTACAGGTTTAACATTATAAATTATGTTCCTTGAGCAACTACCAAAACTTACAACTTCAGAAGAGCCTTCCTGAACCAATTCTTCAGGTAATGATGCTTTCTAATGGCAGCAGTAACTTTCTAATGGCAGCAGTAAAGTAAATACTCAGGATTTGCTCTGTATGAACTCTCTACCACTTTAGAGTACTGTAAAAGTTGATACTGAAAATGAGTTTTTGCATTCAGGGTAAATATGGCAGCCAATCAGTGCACAGTGACTGGTTGTGAAGTGAAGCAGTGAAGCTACAAGCCAGTTTGGCACCTTTTCCATTTAGAACAGCCATTCCTACAGACATGTGGGTTCCTTTCAAAAATGCAATTGCCACTTGCTATTTGTCTGATGGTTTCATATTGTAGATGAGAGACAAATAAATACATCAGTAGAAAATGTTAAATACTATAATGCAAGATACAGAAAAGCCATTTTATATCTATTGTCATTACTGCGGGGTGCATAGCCCAGCAGATGTTTAGACTAGATCTGGCATTTTTATTTACCTACAGGTAGTCCTCAACTTACAACCGTTCATTTGGTGACTGTTTGAAGTTACAATGGCATTGAAAACACTGACATGACCATTTTTCATACTTAATGACCAGTGCAGCATTACTATAGTTATGTGATCAAAATTCAGATGTTTGGCAACAAACTCATGTTTAGTCCCCCAGATCGTGTGATTATCTATGGCGACCTTCTAATAAGCAAAATCGATGGGGAAGCCAGATTCGCTTAACAACCATGTAAAACTTCAGTGGTTTACTTAACAACTGTGGCAAGAAAGGGCATAAAATGGGGCAAAACTCACTTAACAAAAGTTTCACTTAGCAACAGAAATTTGAGGCTCAGTGGCTAAGACGCTGAGCTTGTCGATCAAAAGGTTGGCAGTTCAGTTTGTTTATTGAACTATACCTTGTGTTTGCTCCGGGAAGTCGGGGGAGAGGGGTTTTTTGGAGGGAGTGGGAGGGAGGGGGGAGGGGGGACGGGAAAAAAATTTATTTGTTTTTGTAAAACTTTTTCAATAATAAAAAAAAAAAGTTGGCAGTTCAGCGTTTGAATCCCTAGTGCCGTGTAACGGGTGAGCTCCCAGCTTTGGCTAACCTAGCAGTTCGAAAGCACATTAAAAATGCAGGTAGAAAAATAGGGACCACCTTTGATGGGAAGGTAATAGCGTTCCGTGCACCTTTGGTGTTTAGTCATGCCGGCCACATAACCACGGAGATGTCTTCGGACAGCGCTGGCTCTTCAGTTTTGAAATGGAGATGAGCACTGCCCCCTAGAGTTGGGAACGACTAGCACATATGTGCAAGGGGAACCCTTTCCTTTACCTTTCGTGATCGTAAATTGAGAACTACCGAAGATCTCTTTCCGAAGATCTGAGGTAGACAAATGTTTATTGTTGTTTTTGTTGGTTGCATAGTCATATGTTTAGATTGGATTTGGCATTTTATCCAAGGGCCTGGAATAAACAGATATTGTTTGATGGTATTAAAGGTATTGTAATAGGATGTAAACCAGGGGTAAAATGCTCCCAGTTCAGACTGGATTGTCCGATCCGGTAGCAATGGCGGTGGGTGGTTTGGAGAACCAGTAGCAAAAATCCCTTCACCCCACATGCCCAGCTGAGCCGTACATTCATCAGAGGTTTTTTTTTTGACTTTTAAAATCATTTTTTCTTTGGCCGAAAAAATGCTTTTAAAAGTAAAAAAAAAAAAAGTTGGCCACGCCCACCCAGTCATAATACACCCCCCCATGAAGCCATGCCCACAGAACCAGTAGTAACAAATTTTACATTTCACCACTGATGTAAACTATTAATATGGTTAGTTGCCCAGTCAGCCTAATGTTTAGATTGAATTTGGCAGTTTATTCATCTATATTACTACTACTACTATTATTATTTTATTATTATTAATCGTCACACAATCAGTCAGATTTGGCATTTTCACCTGCCTGGGATAGACAGATTTGTATGTTTGATGGTGTTACAGATATCATTGCAAGATGAAAGCTGCTCCAAGTAAAGCTGCCTTTTGCAATTGACTGATAGCAAATTTGTCAATGCCAATGGTGTTCAAGTGGTGCTCCACTTGTTTTGGAATTGCACCCAAGGCAGCTATTACTATTGGTACTACCCTTGCTTGCCTTTGCCACAGTTGTTCTACATTATTTTTATTTGTAGAGCTTCATATTTTGTTATCTTCTCCAGTTCTTTCTCTTCTCCTCTATTATCTCCAGCACTGCCACATCTACTACCCAGACTTTTTTCTCCTTCTTATCGACAATTGTTAAGTCTGGGGTGTTACGTGGCAGGTGCCTTTCAGTTTAAATTCTAAAGTCCAAGAGCAGTTAACATCTACATTTTCTATGACTTTCTCTATTTTATGATCCCCTCAATTCTTTCTTTCTTCAGGTTTCCTGCTCTTAGCCACTGCCAGGTCTCGTTATTATCTGCTTTCCCTGTTTGTTTTTTTTAAAAATGTAGTGGCCATTTAGTGTTTTGTCTTCCCATGCCTATATTTTGTTCTTCATTTGGTCTTTCTTTTAGGCCAGTTTGGTTTCTCCAGTAATCAGTAAGCCTTTCTGGCCTACTAACTTCAGTGCATCTTGTACATGATAAACTTCTCCTAAAATTAAAATCCTATGGCATTTCAGGACCCTTACACCACTGGATATCTGCTTTTTTGTCAAACAGACAACAAATAGTTAAAATTGGTAATGCTCTTTCAAATCCTGTTCCTGTCAAGAGTGGTGTTCCTCAAGGCAGCGTTCTTGGACCTACTCTCTTTATAATATACATAAATGATCTTTGTATTGATATCTCAAGTAACTGTGTTCTCTTTGCTGATGATGTCAAACTTTTCAACACCACTGACAATGCATCCACAATTCAAAAGGACCTTGATCATCTATCTGCCTGGTCTAAAATTTGGCAACTACAAATTTCAACCAGTAAATGCTCAGTCTTGCACATTGGAAGAAAGAACCCAATCACAAAGTACATGCTTGATGGACATTGCCTCGCAGATGACCCCACCCTGTCAAAGACCTTGGAGTTTTTACATCTAACGATTTAAGTTCCAAAGCCCACTGCAACTACATAGCTAAGAAGGCTCTAAGAGTTGTCAACTTAATTTTACGTAGCTTCTTTTCAAAAAACACCACGCTACTGACCAGAGCATATAAAACATTTGTTAGGCCAATTCTTGATTACTGCTCTCCTGTCTGGAACCCTTACCATATATCTGACATCAACACAGTTGAGCGTGTCCAAAGGTATTTTACGAGAAGAATTCTCCATTCCTCTGAAACTAATAAAATACCTTATTCCACCAGACTTGATATCTTGGGTCTAGAAAACTTGGAACTCCGCCGCCTTCGACTGGATCTGGGTTTAGCATATAAAATCATCCGTTGTAATGTCCTTCCCGCCAATGACTTTTTTAGTTTCTATCACAATATCACAAGAGCTACAAACAGATTCAAACTCAATGTCAACCGTTCCAGTTTAGATTGCAGAAAACACGATTTCTGTAACAGAATTGTATATACTTGGAATGCATTACCTGACTCTGTGGTTTCTTCTCATAACCCCAAAGGTTTCACTCAAAAACTGTCCACGGTTGACCTCACCACTTTCCTAAGAGGACTCTAAAGGGGCGTGCATAAGAGCACAAACGTGCCTACCGTTCCTGTCCTACTGTTTCTTTCCCTATGTATATACACGTTTTTAGTACCTCATTTCTCCTCATATATACGTTCATATATTTATAACCTTTTATGTAACGCTTGTATATATTGTTATGACAAATAAATAAAATAAATAAAATAAATAAATAAAATAAATAAATCTTCTTCATTGTCCTTCTTCTAAAGCCCTTTTTTCTTCTTCAACCATTTAATGTACTTGCAACATTCAACGCCCACCTATTTGCCTTGGTAAGTAGAGTCTGTCAATGTCACTCCGAGTATGAAGGGCATGATTCACTATCATTATTTTTCTGGTTTTTCTATCCATTGCAATCATCATCATCATCATCATCATCAAAGCTGGTTCAACACTGGCAGATTATGTGAAAGACAATGTTGAACCAGCTTTGATGGAGGTCAACAAGAGGAAGCTGCTAAAAGTACGGCAAACCAAGTATCAATATAGGAAAACAGCAATGCAAGCTCGAGCTGACAGCTGGTATAACAAAGCACTGCATGGACAGTTCCTTGAAAAGATCCAAGGAAAAGTAGATAAGGAAAAGACCTGGTTATGGCTGACCAATGGAACGTTGAAGAAAGAAACAGAAGGCCTAATTTTTGCGGCCCAAAAACAAGCCATTAGAACAAATGTAATCAAAGGCAGAATAGAAAAATCTGCTGATGATCCCAAATGCAGACTCTGCAAAGAAGCAGATGAAACCATTGATCACATACTGAGCTGTTGTAAGACAATAGCTCAGACCGACTACAAACAATGTCACAACACAGTCGCTCAGATGGTCCACTGAAACTTGTGTCACAACTACCATCTGCCTGTAGCAAAGAACTGGTGGGATCATAAACCTGAAAAAGTGATTGAAAACTACTGTGGGATTTCTGAATACAGACTGATAAAGTTTTGGAACACAATACCCCGGATATCACGACTGTGGAAAAGAAAAAAGTGTGGATAGTCGACATTGCTATACCTGGTGACAGCAGAATCAATGAGAAACAATTTGAAAAAGTCACCAGATATCAAGATTTGAGAATCGAATTGCAGAGACTCTGGCATAAACCAGTGCAAGTGGTTCCAGTGGTACTCAGCACACTGGGAGCTGTGCCTAAAGACCTAGGCAAGCACTTAAAAATAATTGGCGCTGACAAGATCATCATTGGTCAGCTGCAGAAGGTCACCTTACTGGGATCTGCTCGCATAATTTGCCGATACATCACGCAGTCCTAAACGCTTGGGAAGTGTTCGACTAGTGATCTGTTATACGAAATCCAGCATGGTTATCTCGTTTGCTGTGTAAGCTGTCATTTTGTGTAAATAATAATAATAATAGTAGTAGTAGTAATAATTAATAATTAATTATAAAATAATAATGATACCTAGGATGCTGGCAGCAACCTGTATCAACCATTAGTACCAGTCAATGGTATTTGTGACACATTTTTAAATGTTCAGTTGACTTGAGTTTCATGTTTAATGAATAAAAGAGATAATAATAATTGCAGCTTCCTGCAATAACACCAGTGGAACTGCATAAAACTACGCTATTCGGAACATCGTATATTTTAAGAAGGTATTTGGTTGATACCTAGGATGCTGGAAGCAACCCGTATCAGCCATTAGCACCAGTCAATGATATTTGTGACACATTTTTAAATGTCCAGTTGACTGAGTTTCATGTCTAATGAATAAAAGAGATAATAATAATAATAATAATAAGAATGATGCACAATTTGTGCGAGTGCAGCAAAATGGCACAAACCGATTAAAAAGCTAGACATGATCGAGTTGCTAAATTAGTCCACTGGTCATTATGTAAAAAATATGACATACCTGTATCCGAAAAGTCATGGGAGCACAAAGTGGAAAAAGTTATCGAAAATGAGACAGTGAAAATCTTGTGAGACTTTTGAATACAGATGGATCATTATTTGGAACATAGCACGCAGGTTTTATCATGGTTGTTGAGGGCCGAAGCGTACAGTTTATTGATATCGTTGTACCAGGAGACGCCAGAGTCAAAGAAAAAGAACTGAAAAAAATAATGAAATATCGTGACCTGGCCATTGAAATTACACGGTTATGGATGAAACATGTAACAGTGATACCCATTAGCATTGGGGCTCTTAGTACCATGTCCAAGAATTTTACAAAACACATCAAGAAATTGCAGCTTCCTGCAATAACACCAGCAGAACTGCAAAAAACTGAGCTACTGGGAACATATTTTAAGAAGATACTTGGTTGATACCTAGGATGCTGGCAGCAACCCGTATCAGCCATTAGCAGCAGTCAATGGTATTTATGATACATTTTTAAATGATCAGTTGACTGAGTTTCATGTTTATTGAATAAAGTATATAATAATAATGTTGTCCCACTTTTATTTTATAATATATCAGATGTTAATACATTCAGTTCTTTGCAGATTTCTTGATTAAATGTACATGTTGATTTATGGGCAATAATATAAGCATCACCATAACCATATTTTAAGTAACAGGCTCTGTTGGAATTCCTCTCTGATTATTTGTTCTGCTTATGGCAGGGTGAGGAACCTATATTTTCCCAGATAGTGTTGATTCTAGTTTCCATTAGCAATACCCAGTATCAGTGATGATTTGGCTAGTGGAGGCTGTAAGCATATTTTCCGAATTAGGAAAGTTACTATACAGCTATGGCTAAAGCAAGGGAAAGTGGAATAACACTGCCTCTATTCTAAATTCCAAAACAACATACAAAAAAACTAATAACTTCATCATTATTTGTTGTTAGAGGAAGAGTTGGGTGGAGATTAATGGTTTAGGTTTTAAAAGGGAAATCTTTTAGGCAAAGCTTTAAGAAACTGACTAAGGATTGATTGAAAGAATGAGAATTGTTTGGAATTAGGATAAACATCAGAAGATACAAAGACCATTATTTTCTCACTGACTTGACTACAAATAATAGACAAGAATCAGTCACACTTCTTTTTCTTTCAAGTCCTCCCTTCAACTGCCATCCTGAGGAAAAGGATTAATCTGTCAAGCTAAGCCCAAGAATGACATAGAACAATTCAGCCAAAGTTCAATTCTTTATTTGCTCACACCAAATAGACAGAATCTTGCCAGACTAAATCTTTATTACTCTCAACCTAACAGATACACCCTGGGAGATTCTCTCTAGGGAGTGGCTAACCTTACTCTTTCCTCCTATTTCCTACTCAGCTCTGGGTGTGCTACCTCTTATCTCTCTCTATTTTCTGGAATGTGCTCCCTGCTTCCTGGAAGTCCATTCCAGAGGTGGGTTTCAGCAGGTTCTGATCAGTTCTGGAGAACCAGTAGCGGAAATTTTGAGTAGTTCGGAGAACCAGTAGTAAAAATTCTGACTGCCCCCCCCATCTATTGTCTGCCTCCCAAGTCCCAGCTGATCGGGAGGAAATTGGGATTCTGCAGTAACCTTCCCTGGATTGGAGAGGGAATGGAGATTTTACAGTATCCTTCCCCTGCCACGCCCACCAAGCCATGCTCATAGAACCAGTAGTAAAAATTTTTGAAACCCACCACTGGTCCATTCCCCTCCGTAGACACCATATCTCATATAATTCCCTTTCCTCCATTTCTGCTTTTCTTTGCCACTGAGTGTTGCTGGAGCTTCACTTGAGTGCTACTGATATACATATAAAGGCTGTCTGACTGAACAAGAAATGCCAACATTTAATGCTTGTTCACTTATTTCATAAAAGAATAATATCCAAGGTGCTGTGTGCCAAGATGAACAAATCATCACCCTACTGGTTTCAATAAATGATTGCACCATCTGTAGCTGCAATAATGGCAACCAAAAGCTGTCTGTAATTGATTATCACAGTGTCTGTTGGATGGTTGGCCTATTCCTTCATGGTGAATTGCTTAATTTTAGTAATATCTGAGGTTTTTCTAGCATGAACTGCTTATTTCTAGTCTCAGTGCAACATTTCTTGTGAGTATAGATCTGGACTTTGACTTGGCCATTTTAAAACATTGAATTAGATCATCGTCTATTCTGTTCCTTGCACATTTGGGATTGCTTTATGACTTGTGACTCAGATGATGGAGCGGTGGATTAATAATCTTTTGAATTTTCTGACACAAAGCTGAATTCTTGCTGCTTCAGTGATGATAGGATCATTCAGGCAGCATAGCAGTCCCAGTCATGTCACCCCTACCTCTATGACTGTCAGTATGAGTTTCTTATTGTAAAATACAGTTGTTGGGTTTTGTCCTCCTCACAGGCAAATTTTAATGTTTAATTGGTTTTTCCAGGGGGTTTGAAAGGACAACTGGATGTTTTCTGGAAAACATGAGATAAGCATCAATGTTCTTAGTGAATCTTGCTTTATGCCAGCTGGGGAATTTTGAGACTTGAAGTCTACATGTCTTAAAGTTGCCAAAGTTGGATACCCCTGCTCTACAATCTATGTGGTGGGAACTTCACTATGATGAATGGAGCCAAAGTATGTCAGATTTACATAGGGTATGGCTGATTGTTTAATGAAGCACTTGCACACCTGGCCCTAGTTATGCCTTTAATTAATCAAACTAATGAGATTAAAATTATTTTGTACACAGGCACATTACTTGTTGGATGACTTTGTTTTTGAACTTAAAGGAAACAAGGGCTAACCTTTAGAATTATCTATAGACTCCTTGTATACATAAATAATTCTGCTAACTTTCAGCAGCATAAATTTGGAAAAATACAGAACATCCACATAAGAGCAGAATTTTTCACTGAACTGTATACTGATTTTCCCCTCCTGAACATTCCTAAATACACAGGTATATACTCATTTTTCTTACTCCCAGATAAACCCATGTATTCACAGATCCACAACAATGCAATTCAAACACCCCCACATTCCTCCTTTTTCTTCCTTTTCCCAATTCTTTTTGAGGTGCTTCTTTGCTCTCCTTGCTCTAAGATCTTTTGGAAAAAAGGACCGAAGACAATGGGAGCTGAAAACCAGATGCTTTGCTTTGTAGCTCTCCAAACATAAATTATAAATAGCCCTCAATATATATTTTTCACACATCCCTATGGAAGCAAATTAGAGATTGATTTCTTTTTGCAGATGCTTGTATCTATTGGGCTTGAGGCTGAATAACTGAACTGACCAAGTCTTGGTTCAGATTAAAAACTCTGTACTTGTCATTGGAAAGCTGACAGCCTGGGTTTGAGACCCAAGTGCACTGCACAACAGGATAAGTTGCTTTTACTTCCCAAATTCCTACCAACCTACCAGCCTCCAATTAGTCAGCAGGAAAAAGCAATGCCTAGCCTAGCTTCATGGGGAGGAAATGGAGACCCTGTAGTCTTCTGTTAAGAATCTGAAGAATAAGGATATGTGGAAGTCTCAACTCCTATCTTTATGATCTGTCATCTGAAGTGCTACTTCATTTTACCTAAATGCCTCTTCAGTACAGTTACCACCCCACTACCTGCTCTGTAGCCTTAGCCTTGGAAATTGCTACCATCACGTCATCATATGTCACCCTGAGGAATTCCTTGTTAAAATGTTATTTTATTTATTTATTTATTTATTTATTTATTATTTATTTATTTATTTATTTTGTCACAACAATATATGTAACTATCATACAGAAAGGTTATATAGTATATAAAGGTATAAGCATATATATATATATATATATATAGGAAGAAGAAAAGAAAAACAATAGGACAGGAACGGTAGGCACGTTTCTGCGCTTATGCATGCCCCTTATGGACCTTAGGAATGGAGTGAGGTCAATAGTAGAAAGTTTTTGGTTAAAGCTTTTAGGATTATGAGAAGAGACCACAGAGTCAGGTAAAGTATTCCAAGCACTGATGATTCTGTTACAGAAGTCATATTTTCTGCAATCTAGATTAAAGCGGTTGACATTAAGTTTAAATCTATTGGTTGCTCTTGTATTATTGCAATTAAAGGTGAAGTAGTCTTTGACAGGAAGGACACTACAATAGATGATTCTATGAGTTAAACTTAGGTCTTGTCGAAGGCGACGGAGTTCCAAGTTTTCCAAGCCCAGGATTTCAAGTCTAGTGGGATAAGGTATTTTGTTGTTTACAGAGGAATGGAGAACTCTTCTTGTAAAATATTTCTGGACACGTTCAATTGTACATGATGGCGAACTTATGGCATGTGTGCTGCAGGTGGCACTCAGAGCTATATCTGTGGGCACGTGAGCGTTGTCCTAGTTCAGTTCCAGCGCACATGCGTGCGCAGGCCAGCTGATTTTCACACCTTCCAGGCCCACCGGAAGTTGGAAAAACAGGCCGTTTCCAGCTTCCGGAGGGCTTCTGGTGGGGGGGGGAGGCCGTTTTTGCCTACTCCAGGCTCCTAGAAAGCCTCTGGAGGCTGGGGACGGTGAAAAACGGATCTACTGGGCCCACCATGCCATCACATGGTGGGGGGGACATTGAATTATGGATGTGGGCATGCATGCACGTGACACCCCTCCGTGCTTCCCCCACTTTTGGCATGTGACGGCAAAAAGCTTAGCCCTCATTATTATAGGGCAATTGCTAGGTGGAGACTGAATGATGCTGTGCTGATCTCATGTACAGGAAAGAACTAGCATGCAAGGGAGGGAGAAAGAAATAATGTGATGGGGATTGGATCAAATATTCTAGCATGTTCAGTGCACATCTTTGTTTGAACCAAATTATAAAATTTATTTATATTTATTTATATCCCACTTTTATTATTTTTATAAATAGCTCAAAATGGCAAACACATCTAAAACTCCTTCCTTCTCCTATTTCTCCACAACAACCCTGTGAGGTGGATTGGGCTGATTGAGAGAGTGACTGGCCCAAAGTCATCCAGCTGAGTTTTCATGCCTAAAGCGGAAATAGAACTCACAGGTTCCTGGAGGTTTCTCTAATCTAGTTCTTATTTCTCTGAGGAAATTACATATATTTTGGTTTCCTTGCAAATGCAAAAAGAAAAGAAAACGAAAAATGATTCAAGCCATTCCAAAGTGAATAAAACTAGAATTTAAAAGACATCTGCAGCTTCTTTATGATATATACCTAGCAGAGGTGGGTTTCAGCAGGTTCTGGCCAATTCTGGAGAACTGATAGCAGAATTATGAGTAGTTCGAAGTTCCGGTAAATACCACCTCTGACTCTGACCACACCCATGTATTCTCTGCCTCCCGAGTCCCAGCTGATTGGGAGGAAATGGGGATTTTGCAGTAAGTTTCCGCTGGATTGGGGAGAGAATGGAGATTTTATAGTATCTTCCCCCTGGAATGGGATGGGAATGGAGATTTTACAATATCCTTCCCCTGCAACACCCGCCAAGCCAAGACCACCAAGCCACATCGACAGAACCGGTAGTAAAAAAAATTGAAACCCAGTACTGATACCTAGTATTTGATATTTTGGAGGTGAAGGTGCAACTTCGTGTCTATTTTTTTATTTAACTATAACCCACCTTTATTAGTTTTAGAAATAACTCAAGATGGCAAACATATCCAACACATCATCTTCTTCCTATTTTCCTCACAACTATAACTCTGTGTGAAGACTTGCGCTGAGATAGATTAACTGGCCCAAGTCACCAGTTAGCTTCCATGCCTTCGGTGGAACTAGAACTCAGTGTCCTATTTTCTAGCCTGGTGTCACTAGGTCAAATTGTCTCTCAGTCTCAGTGGTTTTCAGCTACCACTTGGGATTGCATCCATTTCCTAAAGTCTGTCTCTCCCCAATACATTTTTGCCTCTATGACTCCTCTCCTTCACACTGACTCCTCTCCTTCACACAGTATTATTGGGAGCGTTTAGATAAGGAGGTAGGGCAAAAAAAGTCACAATGGGCACACTCTTGTGACTGAGGACCTACTTCCTTTTGTATATGTTGCATGTAAAAAAAAAGTTGGAGTTTTGGTTGTGTGGTAGTAGATGCCACCTTGACTTTTTTGATTTTACCTCCCATTCCCATAGCTGCCTCAGTTGCATATTGCTGCTTTGGCGCACACTGGAATCCAAGAAAAATGCAATAATTATAAGATCCACTATACTGAAATGCTGGAATAAAGACATATTTTTCCCAGGTTAGTATATAAATCTGCTTCATATCAGTAACAAATATATAGCTTAGAGGATTTTATAGTTAAGTATACAGGTTTGCAAAATGAAATCAAATTTTAAAAGATTACTTTAATCTGGCAACTTTATCCTGGAGGCATTCAATGTGAGATCTGCAGATGTGAGATTACATATGTTTTCTGCTAAAATGTTTATTTGTTATTTCATCCTTTCACCTGCCCCATTTATCAGCCTTACCTTGCTGTCATGTCCTCTCTGGAAAACAGTCCATAAATTCTGCAAAAAGGAATTTCTGTTGTTGTAATTGTTTAGCACCTTCTAAGAAGCCTGTTCCTTTCTAAAATCCTTGTAAGTGCTCAGACCAAAAGCTTTGGTGAGCCTTTTATTATTGTTAGCAGCAAAGAATTAAAATGAAACAATTCAGTTCTGCTGTGGTCTAGATAACAAACTGAAAGACGTAAACTTTTAAGATCCACAGCAACATTAGGTATATTGATTTTTCTTTAAGTCTGGAACAAAACTAATTTGCCAAAGTATTATTTCAAACAACTGTCTACTGTAATTGCTAAATATTTTGCACCGCTCTTTTCTGCAAGCTATTTATTTGCTAAGTAAATAATTTTTCATTCATTTCAGAATATAACTTGAAAGGACCCCAACGGAGTATATACTATATAGTATATAACCCAGGCGGCGAAGAAATGTCTGATCAGCATTTCATCCCAGAGCATTAATAGTTATAGGCATTTTTATTTATGTTTTTATTAATTAAATTTGCTTCCTGCCCATCTCGCCACAAGATGAGTGTTTCAACCAAAATATACATTTTAAAAAGGTATAATTGAAGGGTTCTCAGAATCTTCTGTTTGAAGGATTTATCTGTCCAAAGTTGGGTCAAAAAACAAACAAACCATGGCTTACTAAATAAATTACATGATGAGATTTTCTCCCATGATCCATATATATTTTTGGATAGATTATAAATAGAAACAAACAAATACAGGTGATCCTCGAGGTATGACAGGTCACTGAACAAATGCTCAAAGTTACAACACATGGCCCAAAATTACATATAATGGCCCAAAATTACATATTGCGATGGCTCCATCATCACAATATGTAATTTTGCCTTTATAACTGACCACAGGGATGCTGCAGCGCACACACACATGGCTTTCTTTCTCCACCCCACCCCACTGGGACACTGAAGTGCTTGGGTCTTCTTCAGTGATGGTATTCAGCCAGTTTGCACCACTTCAGGAGAACCGGTTGTTAACTTTCTGAGCAGCTTGGCAAACTGCTATAAATCATTAGGCCAAGAACCGGTTGTTAAATTACTTGAATCCCACCACTGGTCTTCCCCTACATGCCTATCACCCATCACACTTACCTTTTGAGCTCTGTGGACCTGCTTGTGGGCAGGGACAAAATAGCAGCTGCCAAACTGCTTTGTTTTGCTGCCTCAATGAGGTCTGCATAACATGTGCTAAATCTTTTTCCGCTATTTTTATTGTCTATTTGTTTATTTATTTAATAGATTTCTCCCAACTGCTGCAGATTTCTCCCAACTGTTGTAATCAAGGTCTCAGTGTGTTCAAGCATAAAGGCAAAATATAAAAGCTTAACAAATACAAAAAATAGCGACTGAGCAAGGTATCTATTTATTTAATAAAATTTTGAAACTGCCCAATTCTGTCACAGAGGGATGTAAGCATATGCGGCATTCCCTCAACAAATTAAATTAAAAATCCCTCTAGAAAAACACCAGAAGGACAATAATGATGGAAATCCACTGAGCCCTGTTTCCTCTTGGCCTCCCATTCCCAACTTCACAGTAGTGGAGAGCTACAAGTAATTCTCTCGGAGATGTTCTTGCTGATAGAGTTGATTTTAGTTGAAGTAGATCATTCTGAAGGTACCTTGGCACCAAGCCTATAAAGTTTTATAGGTTAAAACCAATACATTAAATTGCACCAGAAACCTTTGTCAACCAAAGCAAGACCTGTAGTACATGTGTAATGAGTTCATGGCATCTGATGTCAGTTAAGGCATGGTTTGCTGCATTTTGTACCAACTGCAGGTTCCAGATGGTTTTTAAAGGCAACCCTGAGTGAATTGCAGTAATAATGTAAAATCTGAACTGATATCACTATGTTCTCCTGTTCCAGATAGGAACTGTGCCAATCAAAGCTGGACAAAATCTTGCATCGATTATGTTATTTAACAAATACACAATACTAGGACATACTTGGAAATAAAGCTGAGATAGCTGCTTTATGTTAATACTGAGCTGAAATATCTTCCTCAATTTCCTGAGCATTTGATTCTCTGGTCTTTCTACCTCATTTTGCTTTAGGTTTTTTTTTTACTGTGTTCTTGTTTCTTGGTTGGGGACGGCACTCTTGCTGTCACTTTCTATTATGCAATTCTCTGCAGCTACCATGTATCCTTGCTTCCCAGTCTTAGAAACAGTATGGAAGAAGTTGCTTGATATGTGGGAAGATTGGAAAGTAGTAGGAGTAGGAGACATGATTTTACAATGAAAGATGGGACAATTGCAGGCAAACCCTCCATGTTCTGGCACATACAGTAAATGGTTCTTAGAAACAATTGAAAATCAGCATGGTTAACAAGACCTAATGGAGTTTTCGTCTCTCTTTGGAGAGTAGGGTCCTTGGTGCTCTCTGAGCTTGGTTGTTTATTGCAGATGTAACATCAACAGTGTTATCAGAGAATGGGGCTTGCTTTCATTTTATACTCTAATGGCTTGCCCTATTGGTGGGAGTAGTCTTGGTGATTCCTTGATTGTTTACTATTAATTTTGTTTGGCAGTTCCTTTATTGGAGTATTGTTTGCTTCTTGATTGTTGGTCTAATAATCTAATTAAATATTATAGATTTTATCTTTTATGAGTCTCTTTCAGAGGTGGGTTTCAGCAGGTTCTGACTGGTTCTGGAGAACTGGTAGTGGAAATTTTGAGTAGTTCGGAGAACCGGTAGCAAAAATTCTGACTGGCCCCTCCCCCATCTATTTTCTGCCTCCCAAGTCCCAGCTGATCGGGAGGAAATGGGGATTTTGCAGTATCCTTCCCTCAGATTGGGATGGGAATGGAGATTTTACAGTATCTTTCCCCTGCCATGCCCACCAAGCCATGTCCACCAAGCCACACCCACAGAACCGGTAGTAAAAAAAATTGAAACCCACTACTATTAAAATGTCAGGAGTCATCTTAAGCAACTTATCCAGGACATTCACTTTACTAGTCTAAGCCTAATATCCAATCCTGGAGTTCATGGAGTTTCTTAAATCGGCATGTACTACTATCTTTTCTCTCTTCAATTCTAATTCAGAACTTTTGTTGGGATTTCATCTTGGCCAGGCTAGAGGCACTACCTTCCTTGGTCTTGTTGGGGCAGTATAAAAACATTGCTTTTCAGCAGACTTTATGACCATGTACAAATGGCTTCATGGAACCCTAAACCAGGGGTCCCTAACCCCGGGCTGCAGACCGGTCCATGGCATGTTAGGGCCCGAGTCATGCAAGCAGCGAGATGGCAAGTGAAGCTTCATCTGCACATGTGCAGGATTTAGGTTGCATGCAAAACCAACCCCCACCCCCCAGGTCTATGGAAGACCATTTTTCTTCTGAAACCAGTCCCTAGTGCTAGAAAAGTTGGGGACCGCTGCCCTAAGCCATTTTGCCTCTGTGGCTCTCTTTTTACAGGGATCTCAGAAAACATATATTCATCTAATTTTAAAGAATTACCCCCCTGTAGAGAGCATTGTATTAATTTATTTCAGGTAATTTTATTGTATTCTATGTCTACATTTTAGTTTTGTTAATAATTATAGGTTTGTGTATTTTTATTATAGTGTTGTATGACCTAAAGGCCATAATAAAGATTTGATTGATTGATAAATGTAAGAACATTAAATTTACCTTCTTTCTAAAAAGAAACTTCCCATTTCTATCAATCCAAACATCAAAAAAATGTAAACAACATTAGAATAACATTCTTTTGTATAAAGACACAATATGCTTTAAAGATAAGACAGTCTTAGCCTTCGTACATAAGTTCTTATGTACCACTAATCTGACAAAAAGTAATAAGTATCCTTAAATAGTTTGTGCATTTGAAGTGGAGAGAGACAGCACAGAATTTGAGGAAAAAATTCTGAAAATGTACACTACTTGCTGCAATTGAGAGGGAAGGAAGAAGAGAGAGAGGGAGGGAGTGAGAGGAAGAGAGAGAAAAAAAAGAGAGAGAGAGAGATTAAACAGCAGAAGCAGAAGAGAAAAATATTCCCTTCTCATAATAATATACGTAATTATACTGCAGTATATCTCGTTGTTTTCAGGCATGGTTATTGCCTGATAATAATGGTCTTATTCTTGTATAGAATGATTTGGGATATTAGTTATCCATTAGTCCTAAAGACAGAATCATATCCAAAGCTGGGGAACAGCAGTGTGAAATGTTTAGAATTTTACAATGTTGGAAACTGACACAGAGACACACAAATTGTAAGAAATGAAAGTCATAGAATGGCCTAAGGTCCAAAAGATTTTTGTCTGGCACAGACTTACCTTACTGAATTTTAGTCTTGTAGATTAACATTTCATTTGCATATAAATTACACTTCATAGTTTCTTTGTCTGAATCTACACTGTCAGCAGTATCTGGTGCTGCCATAGGTGTGGCTTGGTGGCATTTTAGAAATTTTATAGTCTCCTGCGTAGCTTTCAATGAAGCTGCTCCTCCTTTTTATACCACTAGGACTTACAAAGCACTTAACTTTGACTGGTTTGTGAGTTAGATTTTACTGAGTGAAATATCTATGTCTACAGCTGGGATATTGTTGAGAAGTAATGTTAAAACCTCATTTCTTTTCAAGAATTGAACCTTCCACCGGCATGCCTTTATTTATTTTATATTAAAATGAGAACAGTATATTTTCCAAAAAGTTAAAAGATATCTTCATGTGAAATAGTAGCCTGTGATAATGATTAGGTATGATTGACAAAACACAATACACCTCAATAGAGGCTTTATCTATTGTTGACATTGGTAACATACCATAATATAAAAAGAGGGTAGTTACATCAGAACATATTCATCCGAGAGCGAGTTTGTTCTAGTTGTTAAGGCATCAGGCTAGAAACCAGGAGGCCGTGAGTTCTAATTCTGCTTTAGGCATGAAAGCCAGGAGGGTGATCTTGGGCCAGTCCTTCTTCCTCATCGCAACCCACCTCACAGGGTGGTTGTGAGGAAAAATAAGAAGAAGGAATATTAGATATTATATATTAGATATATAAATAATAAAGGCAGGAATACATAAGTAATTACAGGTAGTCCTCGACTTATAACAGTTCATTTAATACCATTCAAAGTTACAATGGCACTGAAAAAAGTGACTTATGACCATTTTTCACACTTACACACTTCACACTTACATCGTTGCAGCATCTCCATGGTCACATTATCAAAATTCGGATGCTTGGCAACTGTCTCATATTTATGACGAGGGTCATAAATATCCCGGGGTCATGTGATTACTTTTTATGACCTTCTGACAAGCAAAGTCAATGGGGAAGCCAGATTCACTTAACAACCAGGTTACTAAGCTAATAACTGCAATGATTCGTTTAACATTTGTGGCAAGAAAAGTCGTAAAATGGGGCAAAATTCACTTAACAAATATTTCACTTAGCAACAGAAATTTCGGGTTTAATTGTGGATTGGAAGTCAAGGACGATACAGATACTTTCTAGCTTGGCTTCTTCCAAGTCCATTTTGCTGTAGTATAATCTTGACTTTTCCAAGTTAATGGAGCTCTTATGTCCTTCTTAGAGTTTTATTTCCATTTTTAGTCCAGGCCTTTACAAACTGGTACCTGGGTTGGTCTTCCAACTCTTCATTAATCACACTGACTGGAAGTTATGAGAGTAGACTACATTTAGGAAGCCTACTGAATTGGGGAAAACTGGTTTAGTTTGTTTTTGTTTACTAGTCAGTTTATTTGATGCAAAATGCATCTCATTTTTTTTTCATAAGTCATTCTCTGGTTTTGAGTGCTGACGAATGTTCAAGATGAACTGCAGAGTTTTACCATTTAATTCATAAGGACGCAATAAGCATGCATGGAGCCATCAGCTCAGCCTGGACGAGATGGAGATGAAAAAGACATTCACTTTGTAGCCATTTTGCCTTCTGTGCATCCTTTTCTTTTCTCGATTAACTTTTAAACACGCTTCTACTCTAATCCCGCTTTTCCCATCTGGTCCAAGAATACCATTTGTTCCCGGCATTTAAAAAAAAGTGCTTCTTTCTCCATAAGCTGATGAGCAAACGAAGAGATTTTCCACCACCAAATCTGAAGCTGCATACGGTGGTAGAACACTGCGGTTGGAGTTGGGCTGTGTGCAGAGAAACACACATGATAACCTGCAAGGCCAGAGTACAAGATTCAATATCTGTGCATGGCTGACAAGAGCATGGCAGACATAATGGAATATTAAGAGACGAAACCTCTGTTATACTCAGGGGATTCAGATAAGATAGCATTAAATACTTTCCTGCTATTGAACCTTAGGAAGTTGCAGATCATTTTTGCACTGGGACAACTGAGCTTGAAATGACCATGGCTCCTGATGTGGTTAAAGGATGCTATCAAGGAAAATAACTGTTTGGGGTGGGGGAAATTCCTCAATAAAACTGAAACAATCAGGACTTGATCAGAAGGTCTTGCTAAGGGAAACATCATTTTGCTGAGAAGATTGGAAAGGGATGCAAACGACAAGGGCAGTGAAGGCTTAGAATTGCCAGTAGGTACCAAGGGTTAAAAAAACCCCCACCAGACCTCTACTATAGAAATTGTACTAATTTCAACTAGAATTAGAAAGAGGATTCTAATGCACAGAAACAAGATTTGGGTTAAGGAACAATTTATATTCTGGATTGCTTAATGAACAGTTGATAGCAGGTATATTTGTTTGCATTATTTGAGATACTTGTTCTCTAGCAACCACCGGAGTTTATTTCCATTTTAAAAGTTATGCAATCATAATATGTTTCTGATTGCACAGCTAAAATATATATCAGTATCTAACATGTTTCCTCGAAAATAAGACCCAACCGGAAAATAAGTCCTAGCATGATTTTTCAGAATGCTTGTAATACAAGCCCTACCCCCAAAATAAGCCCTAGTTAAGATTGTCAGCCGGATGGTGCATTTAGTACTGTATTTCCTCCAAAATAAGCCCTAACCAGAAAATAAGCCCTAATGTGTCTTTTGGAGCAAAAATTAATGTAAGACCTGGTCTTATTTTCGGGGAAATAAAGTAACTATAAACTGATTCCTTATTGAGTAAAAAAACAAACAAACACCACCACCCTTTTTTCTCATTTGATGTAAGATGTAATGTGTTTATTTGTTTGGGGAGTTGGTAAAAATTATAGGAAGCCAGTCATATGTGGTTTGTAAAGTATGGTTTATGTCTTAGTGTGATATTTCACCTGATCCATTTGGTTTTATTCAAGTTGTGATTCAAGCAGTTTATGGCTTCCAGCAGGATCACAACTGTAATGGAGGCTGCCCATTATGGTTGCAAGTAGTGATTGTCATTAAGCGAGGGGACCACTTGATTGCCTTGCTTAATAATCTTGACCCCTGCTTTCCCTAGTACAGTTGTTAAGCAGCACAGGGTTTCTCCAGGATGAGGAAAGCATTTGGAAGCCTAGAGCAGGCCTAGGGTTCCCACCCCCTTGGACAACACCCTGTCTCCCTCATCTCGCATCACCCTTTGTGCACCTACTGTGGGACGAGTGGCAGAACCTGTATGTGATGTTAAAAGAGGAATCAGCCTACAATCTCTTCGTAGCCACAAATGGATGAAGTCCTTACCCCCGCGCCCCCCTTGAGTGCTGATGGCCCTTATCTAACTCTAAGAGGGTGTTGATTGTTAATTGAGAAGATTCTTGTGCATAGGCTATCACAATAAATCAGTTTAATTGAATCTTCATGTGTGGAACTAGTCTTTTGTGCCTGGCTCTTATTTTTCAAAACCCCCTAGGGTTCCAGAGCTTGTGTTGGGGAAGTGGGGCTTGTGTTGGGGAAGCACCATTCTTTGTTGTTCTTGGGCCTATGTTTTATTCTAGACAGCCTTTCTGAGGGGCTAAAAATCAAGTACAGGTTTTACTCACTTAATAGCCATAACTGGGATTAGTAAAGCCATCACTAAGTGACATCACTAAGTTAAGTGACACATCACATGACTGAAATTAACTTCACTTGCTTGACAACTTCTACTACGGTTTTGTTATGGTTATTAAATAAGCAAGTCATTCACAGTTGTTAAATGAGACATCACGTGAATGCTACCTGCAATTTTACTCATACTTATCCATTGTGATTCTGTTTGTCAGAAGGACGTAGATTGTGACCACATGATGGCAGGATGCTGTTACAGTTATACACTCCTGCTAATTGCGCCTGAATCTCAGTCACATGACCATGGGACTTTGTGATGGTCATAAGTGTGAGGATCAGTCATAAAATTATTTTTTCAGTACCACTGTAACTTTGTCAGTCGCTAAAGAGGGCAGTCATTAAGCAAGAGCCACCTGTCCTTCTTTCATAGACTGAAAGGCCTATATAAATTCCTTATGTTTTAGCTTAAAAAGGTGGAAAAGAGAGAAGGAATGGCAATTTGTATAAAACAAACCGTTTTAAAAAGTTTCAAATAAGTGACAAGCAACCAGAAACCAGAATATGATGGCATGCACAAAAGTATGCAGAAAGTTCGCAAGTGAATACTGTTTATAAATCAAGTTCTAACCCAACATACTTGGAATAGACATCCAAAGGAACATACCAAATTACATGAAAGGTCAGTGAATGTAAAATACTTGTAGCGACGGTTATAGGATCATTTTAAAATCTTTTTTCATCACCTTAATACTTGGGAGGGAGAAATTATATTTAAATACATCGCAAGAACTAATGAGAGTTTTTTGGATTATAACACCAAAGTCAGGAGACATTTTTTTTCCTAAATACCTGGCACTTGCTGGAAATTTTATCCAATTACTGAAGACATTTGGGGGGAATTAAGGCTGTACATGAATTTTTTATGGACTGTCAGCTTTTTTCTGTCTCTTTTAAATGAAATAAAACTTTTCAAGATTTTTTTTTAAGTGAATAAACACACTTAACTTTTCATTATCCAAGTGTTCGATAAACACACTTTACCCTTCTCATCTCAGCTAATTAATAGCATCATTTTAATATGGGTGGTGTGTCTCAATCAAAATTATGGTGGACAAATATGGATGCTGGTTTAGACAATAGATAATTCAAAATTTAAAAATAATTATTTCAATAAAATGCAAAACATTATCACAGGTTGAAAGAGACCCAGCACTGTATCCATAATTCATAATTACTGTAAATATTCTGGGAGGAGCATTTTCAAAATAGAGAAGTACCTAGCAACAGCTGCTTCAAAATGTTTTAAAAAATCAAAATGCACAATTGATTTTAATAATGAATATTCTTTTGTGCAAGTTCAAAGAAATCAAATCAAACTGTACAAAGATCAGCTTAAGGAGAATATACTATATTTTCCTATCCTATACTTCTCCAAACTAGTTTGGAGATGAAGTGCAAAAGTGACACTGGAAAAAAAAAATCAAAGTTAACACTGTTGTTTTTTTTTAAAAAAAAAAAGCATTTAAGGAATCACTTTGCTGGTGAATTTTGCTGTCCATCTTTTACATTTTCCGAACAGAACTCCTTAACTTGCTTTTACATCTCCTTAACTGAAAAGATGTGCCTAGTCTTTAACATTTCCTGTCCCTTTGACTCAACCAGTCAGTGACATGTTGATGGATCTTAAGCAACATAAATGACCTAAGCAGATGTGTCTTATCACAAACCTGATATGTCGTTCCCCAGAGACATGACAAAATGAGAACGCATGGCTTTGTGACACATTGTGGTGGAAAATGAAAATAGTTTTTGGAAACAACAATGCTTTAAAAAGAAAATCTAGGCCTGAAGTAGTACATGTCATGATTGAGTATGACAATATCTTTGTTGGCCCTCTGTCTGGATTGGAGATGGAACTACAGAATAATCTTGATGCAGTCACCTTAAGAATTTCAGGTGACAGATGGTAAAAGATAAAGGCCTAACTACCGACGATGGATTCTGTTTTAAGCACCTGTACCTTAATATCCATATTTCACTTTGCCGGAGTTAAAATTTCTCATTATGATAGAACAAATGTCATTCCTGCCCATAGGGTTATACCCTCCCTTCACTGGTTAGAAAAAGATACCCCAACTGTTTCAGGCCTAGTTGAGGTGGGAACATCGATATTCCTGGTCTTCCAGAGCATGGACAAGACTTCGCTCCAGAAAAATGACACTAAGCAGGGGTGAAATCTACTTATCTTCCTTACTGGCTTGGGAGAGCAGGCGTGCGCGTCACATGCGCGCACAGACCTGTGCATGCGCAAAACTTTCTGCGCATGCGCAGAAGGTAAAAATCATATTACTTCCTGGTTAAAACCGGGAAGTAATGACACCCAGGTGGGGGGCAGAGCTTTGTTCTGCCATTGCTACCAGATGCCAAACTACTGGCTGTGATTGCTATCGGATCGTGTGATCCGGTCTGATCCGGTCGCATTTTATCCCTGATACTAAGACTATTATGCAGAACATGTAGCACTCATCAGATTCTCAGAGAGAGAGAGAAAGAGAAAGAGGGGGAGAGGCCAGGAAGGATGGAGGGAGGGAGAGAGAGAGAGAGAGAAAGGAGAGAGAAAAAACACTTTTCAATATGGGTTCCATGAGCATATACATGCATGTGGGCTATGTTTTTGGTATGTACCACTAAATTTGAAGCTCTTTCAGCTAGAGGTCCAGATTTGTGTTAGTTCTCACAACATCAGTGAAAATAACAGAATAACAAACATGAACATTGTAAATGCAAAGGTTAGATGGCAGCCATTTTCTTGAAATGATGCCAGATGTAGGCCAACAACAAGAAAGAGTCACAAAAGGGTTTGGATATTATTCTTGCTCTTAAAGCCACAGCAATCGTTAAAATTTATTATTTCCTAACCTTTTGTTTTGTAAAGAATTACTTATCAGGAGTTCCTAGATCCGTAGGAATTTGTCTAATTGTTTCTGGTCCAAACCATTGTTTTGTTTGTGTGCAACTTAAAGTCATTGTTGGCCCTTAGCAACTGCCTGCCAAGTTCTTGAAGTTTTCTTGGTAAGATCTCAGAAGTGGTTTGCCATTGCCTCCTTCCTAGGGCTAAAAGAAAGTGATATCCAACTGGCTTCATGTGTAAGGTAGAACTAGAACACATGGCCTTTTGGTTTTTAGCCTGGTAATTTAACTATTACATCAAATTGGTTCTTGACCATTGTCTAAAGCAGGGGTAATCAACCTTTTTATACCTACCGCCCACTTTTGTATCTCTAGTAGTAGTAAAATTTTCTAACTGCCCACTGGTTTCACAGTAATGTGCCGTATATCATCGTCTGCGCATGCCTCTCGCGCATCATAAAAATTTAATAAAATAAAATAAATAAATAAATAAATCATGGATTGGGTTTTGGGGGGGGCGCCAGTTACCAGCTCTGCTTGTCTGTTACAGCTGGGTGGTGTGGGGGGAGATGCGCGAGCTATTCTGGGATGAGGCTCTTTTGTTTGCAGTTGCACTATAGCGCCATTTACTTTCACTTACGTAACATGAACTAAACTTATGCGCGGGTGATACAAATAGTATATTTTCAGAAATTTAAATTGCCACGGGGAATTTTATGAAAACCTAATGAAAATGTTTTTAAATAATGCTATGAATTTTTTTTTAAAAAATCAATTAAATTAAAAAAAGGAAAGTGCTTCAGTATCGGACAAACCCCCTACCACCCACCATGAAAGCTGGAACCCCCACTAGTGGACGGTAGGGACCAGGTTGACTACCACTGGTCTAAAGTGTGACAATTTGTAACATATTTATAATGGTTGCAATGATTCCTAAATCTCAGGATAATTCTGTCTGCTCAGAAGTCTCAAGAGAGGGCCTGTTTACGGACTGTGGAGTGGGACAGAACACCCATCTTCAGAGGACAACATAGGCTTTATCAGTGGTGGCCCCAACTTTATGGCACACACTGTCCCCAGAGATGCACCCGGCCTCCTCAGTTCTGGCATTCCAAAAAGCCCTTAAAATGCTTCTTTTCTAATGGGCATTCAACCACTGACTGGGGAATGTGCGCTTATTATGATTGGATGTTATTTTAAGGGGAGGGATTATGGCTTGAGAATGCTTGGATTTTATGATGATTTTAAGTTAGCTGCCTAGAATCTATGCATGTGGGCAGCATAAAAACGCCATAAACAAAATAATATTGTAAGTTTGGCAGCAGAATATTTTTTAAAGCAGTTTAAAAATGGATGATGATGATAACATTAATGGCAACAACTATGATAGAAAAGCATGATCCTTACCACAAAATAAACCAAATAAATGTTCTTAACCCTATTACCATTTTCTCAGAAAATCAAAGATTCTTATTTTAATTGTAAATTATTTAACAGGCAGGGGTAATGTACCTTTCTCATCTTTATGTATGAGAAAGACATTCTGAAAAGCAGATTAAAATAGACATAATGTGCACACATACCAGTACATACATATATGCTTATGAAAATGAACTATCTGATTTGGGGGTGTATATATACTGGGCTTTTTTCATTTTTGCAAAGTTTTAACTATAATATATACGGTATATAGTTAAGCTTTCAAGAAAATTCCACTGAATGCTGTGGAGCTTTCTACTGAATCAAATCTTTCTGTCTCATTAATTTGTATGAGACTACCCAATTCATTGTCAAACACTGAATGTGTGAGAAAAGAAAGATGCATCTCCAAATTTGATACAGGCCCTAAAAAAAAAAAAGCAAGTCCGTAGATACAGTAAAATAACTCTTTTCTTTTTGTTCTAAGTAAGAAGACAAATCTGTTCAATAATAGTCTGAAGGCTTTGTGACATGGAAAATTAAGATTACATTAAATATATGGCTTTCGGAATTGCCCCATTCCTTCAGCCAAACTGATTTTATACTGACCCAGTTGATGTATATGAATTTCAACTTGTGAGAAAAGTAAGCTACAGAACATGCTGTATTCAAGATCAAGTAATAAATGTATTCCTCTCTTGGGACAGTTGCAGCTTCCCCTTTGACTTCTCCCAGTCAATTAAATTATTAGCTGGCATATATTTTTAATGAGGTGAGCAGCAACCTCTGCTGGTGCCTCTGTGCAGAAAATTCCTGGTTTTCTCCCAGACCTAGCCTTGCCAGGTTGGCAGTCATAATTTTCTGGACAGTTCCCTTATTTGCAACTGACTTTTTCCCTCCCTTGTTTATTTCAGAATGATGCAAAGCAAGCAACAATCATACACATCAAAAGGACTGCATCATGTTATAATCCTGTAACTGTGTACTTTCATCATCATTATTGTAGAATGAGGAGTGAACCCACTTTCAATTACATTTTGAATTTGAAAGACAGAATCAACTAGAATATTTGAGAAGTGAGCAT
Organism: Ahaetulla prasina; assembly: GCF_028640845.1. Taxonomy (NCBI): domain Eukaryota; kingdom Metazoa; phylum Chordata; class Lepidosauria; order Squamata; family Colubridae; genus Ahaetulla; species Ahaetulla prasina. The sequence continues at coordinate 163,280,758 of NC_080541.1, forward strand.
TTTCTCTCCATTTACACAGATAAAAGAAATCCTGAGTGTATTTGGACACCTGGATAGGGCCAATTGCCAAATGATGGCATTTCATTTTGAATGAAATCCCAATTTAAAAAGATAAGATTAAATGTTAATAATAACTTTCTGTGCCAACAAAGATAAATGTGCCTGATGAATCCTACTACATAATTAGAAATTCTATACACTCCCAACAACCATGGTCCAGGGAAAGATTTTGCTTATTTTAGCACTCCTTAATTATAGTTTGAAATTTCTCATAAAATATTTGATCAGTTTTATTGACCAACATGCTTCAGTGCTCTGCAATACGCATGGATATATTTTGAGGCTGAAATAATATTTAATCAGGCATTTCATACTTCATGAATGCCAGATTTTCTGATATTCTAGCAAATCTTAATTGGCTGAAAAATGGTTCTTTTAGCCATCGCAGGTATTATACTATTCTGTTCTGACAAATCATCCCTCTGGCATTCTGAGCAAATGCAGGTTAATGGAGAATCCTTTAATAATTTTATTAAATTAAATTAAGTATATTATCCTAATAGCTCTTTAGCCAATTTTCTCTCATTTAAATAATGACTAGAATTCACTAAATGAATAATAATCCATCATAGTTTTTTAGTAGATGTAATTCTTTGCATGTTTACTTAGAAATTAGTTTCACTGAATTACGTCTCACTGTGTCAAAATAATTCTACGTAGGAATGTAGCTTCTGACTCTCTGATATTTGTTTTTGGTACAGTTTGAAACTAATTCAAGTTATTTTGTTCAATACAAAATACATACAGTCCCAGTCATTTCTTTTCTGCAATGATTCAGTTTGATTTAAAATCCACTGGATTTACAATACTATTTGTTTTACATAAGTAACAGGGATTTAGAGACCTTTTTTGGATAGGATTCAGATACAAAATGCATTTGTTTTGTAAGGAGCTACATGTATTTAATGAAATATATCACATTTTTCAGTCCCAGGTCCTGAACACACCTAATTTCAGCGTTAGTTTCTACAATGGAAAACAGAAACCTTTTACTATAAAAAGAGACAAATGTGAATTTCTACTTAATAATAGGAAAAAATAAACAGTCAAAACATTTCAAAACGTATTTTTTTTAGTTATCCTTCTTTCATGAGTTATAGGATAGACACAGAACAGTTTAATTTTTTTTAAAAAGTAAAAAAATATTATTGGCTTTAAAAATAAGTCGATAATATTTATTAATTATATTTCCGCACCACTCATCTCACTTAAGTGATTACGGTTATTATGGTTACTATTTTCTTCAAAGGGACTGTAAATATAGAAAAGAAAATATTAAATTTAATTCCAAAATACTAAAATAATTTCTTTTGAGAAAATATATCTTGGCTATAACATCAGATGAAAGACTTGGGTTTCTGTGGGGTTTTGTTTGTTTTGTTTTCTTGTCCTATTAAACCACATTTAACTGGGATTTGGTATATCTGTAGATATGGAAGATATTTAACAGACACTAAACAATCTGAAATAATGAACAAATTTTGAATGCATGCAATGGGCATGCACTGTCACAAAATAGTTGTCATTGAATCTTGCCTTTTCCCAGCTTCAAAATAGCTTCAAGGTGCTATAGGCAAATATTCTTTTACCAAGAATTGATCCTTCATACCAACTTTAATATATTTCTTTTCCTTGGTTGATGAATTTTAAAAAGAGGAGGAAGAGGAAGAGGTAAGCAAGCTCAGCATGAAGTTTAGTGTGCCCCAAATAATGTATTGGTAGATTTATAAAGACCACATTACCTATTCCTATTTAAACCATAGTCCAAATCACATTGTATAGAAAACCAGGCACTCAAGAACAACAGGAAGAGCAGTAAGATTTAGAGGCGCTTTTTACTAAATAGCTGATCACTTACAATAATTTAAATTAAGAAAATTTTAAAAAATCAAATTAAATACGTAATTGGATATCAGGCCTTTTTGAGTGCAGGTTTCATTAAAACAATTGAAAATGTGAAGTAGTTGGTTACACACCCAATGTTGTTATAGGGTTGACGTTCACAGTTTGCCTGAATTAATTTGAAGTAAAGTACACCTTTCGAAACAAAGAATCAAGATTTTATTGATCCCAGTTAACAGGTAAAAGTTTTTTCCCTCACAAATATGTCTCAACAATATTGTTCAAGCTGTATAACCAGTGTTGGGTTTCAAAAATGTTTACTATTGGTTCTGTGGGTGTGGCTTGGTGGGCGTGGCATAGCTTGGTGGGTGTGGCTTGGTAGGCATGGCAGGGGAAGGATACTGTAAAATCTCCATTCCCTCCCCACTCCAGGAGAAGGTGACTGCAAAATCTCCATTTCCTCCCGATCAGTTGGGACTCAGGAGGCAGAGAATAGATGGGGGCAGGGCCAGTTAGAGGTGGTATTTACCGGTTCTTCGAACTACTCAAAATTTCCGCTACTGGTTCTTCAAAACGGATCAGAACCTGCTGAAACCCACCTCTGTATATAACATTATGTTCTAGATACATATGACTACAAGTTATGGAATAGGGCCAACCCATCTTTTTCAGAATTGTGTCTGGCTTCTAAATGATATACTGGGACTACATTCCTAAAAGGAACCAAGCAGAGCGAAGTTATGGATAACATTGACAGAAAACATTCAGATAGGCTAGGAAAAAAAAGGAAATTGGATCTAATTTAATCTCTATTCAAATGAAATTAAAATTAAATAGAGTGGATAGGATCATCCCTTTTGATTTAATTATTATGTCACTAGAAACCCACCAAACACATCAGTTTATGAGACATTTGGAGGGAGTATGAGGTATCATACCTGAGAATTTGATGAGTGGCTCATAAAGTCTTGGTAATGTGGATCTCTCTAACACATAAATAAAAATATGTGTTTCGCTAAATTTTCACTATTTTATCAGTGATTGTGACTTAGTCTAATTTCCTCTCTTTGAGAATCTGTCTCTTTGATAACTGTCTATTAAATTGCTTTTGGGAGATACCTATTGAAGTAGGCAAAGGCCTATCTTTCCAGAATGAAGTAAGAATAAGCCACTGATTAGATCCAGCCAGGTTCCCTTATCATTCTCATCTTATTGAATGATTTCTAATCTGGTTTATAGTGTCTAAAATATACTTTCTCCTGATTATTTAAAAGGAGCATTTTCATTGACGGTATTGCCGTTGCCAGTGGGTTTTTTGGAGTACTTCTTCTAAATACTCATTTGTGTTTAGCCATCTTAAGGGTTTTTTTAAACACGTTTAATCATGCACTTTCCAACTGCCCCCCCCCCCCCATTTCAAAGCAAGACAGGATAGTTTTTAACTGGTTCCCAAATCATCTTTTTAAGCAAAAGGAAAAGAAAAACCAATCCCAGATACACCAAAGTCTGCTTGAGAGGTCTATTTTAAACAGCATGGCATTCAGTCAGGGTTCCGAGAAGAAAATTTTAGTGACTCCACTTGGTAAATAAAGGGTGCCGTGGCATGGTGATTAACTCTCATTTGTGCATTCGTGTTAAAATTAATTAAAAAGTTTGAGCCATAGGAGATAGCTTACAACTTCAAGGCCTGATTCAGCCTACAAAAGTCAGTGTAGATCCACTAGTGATTCATCTTGGCTAGGATGAGAGGCGCTTTAAAAGAAAAGAACAGTCAGAACAAATGTGTTTTCAATGGTGCTTAACAGCAGGAATACCACTGAGACTTCAATGCAGTGCTGCCGGAGTGTGACATGATAATACAGTGTGTACATTGTTTGGTATATTCTTTGAAAAGAGCTTTCTCCCCCCTGCCCCACCTTGCACAGCCCCATGCTACTTTCACATAGATTGCACTTTAGCCCAGCATGACAAAGTTAATTGTCTCAACCAAATAAATTGTAGATTGTATACTTTCTGGGGCAGAATAACTTAGTTGTTGTATTCTGCGATCATGCTAAACAACCAGTCTCTTTTTGATGATGTATTCGTGCACTAATGAACATAATGCAGCAACATTATATCAACAGTCAGTGCTATTACTATCAATTGATTTCATTACATTATATATTAATTGCATCCAATATATTTAGGAAGATCAATAATGGACTATCTAAGTTAAGGCAGAACGGAAATATATTTTGGTATATACTTGGCACCTTAATCTTAAGAAGCCCTGGAGATATTCTTGCTTACAATCTATTTAATAATGGAGACAGTCTTTGCTGACAGTAGAAAGATAAGTAACAGATGGGAAAACATGTCATGCAAATTTTGCTTTTCCCCCCCAATTGTTCACACCCAGCCAGTTATAAATTTTACATTGGTCAGAGTTAAAGCATTTAGGAAAATCTTTTCTCCAGCCTTTAAAGTATGAAAAAAAAATCATTGAAGAGAAAGTGCTGTTGTTTGACACAAAGCGGTATTTATAAACTGAAACTAAATGCCTTACCTATTTTTCCCTTCTGCCAATAGATTTCTTGTCAACTCAAGAGTCAGAGGTCAATATCAGAATGCCCCTTTGGCACCTATTTGCTATATGTAGCAAACTTGTTCAGTATTGATCCACAATGTCTAAATATCTATTATGTGGGATATAAAAGGTGGTTTCACGTCTTTCTAAAACAGATAATTCATAAAGGCCAAAGGGTCAGCTCTAGTGATATATTATTGTTTCACTATATTGGAGATCACACACGGGAGCAGAGGGACAACATAACAGGGTAGGGAAAGTGTCAATGAAGCCTTGAAGCAGAAAGTTCAGTGTTGGCTGGAAATTTCCTTCTTTCCATACAACACAACACAACTTGACCCAAGCTGTCTTCTTGAGCCCGCTGTCTTCATCTATGAAATCGTCAGAACTTGAAGTCTAAAGATGAAAACATTTATAAAGGTTCCTTATCAGTAACAGTTTAGGTTATAGCTTCTCAATGGGAATAATTTTACTGCAGATTACCTTCCATTTAAAGAACAAAAAGAGATAGCATGATACTTCCTGTAGAACAGCAGTACCAGTATGCTGCCCTATTATAGAACATTAGCACTGGACAGCCCCAATATCCTGCCGAAGATTGCTATTCCTAGCAGCTAATATTCAACGATATTGTGCTCTCAACTTTAGGATTCCATATATATTTCATCTTTGTTAAGATGTTTATACACCATCTGTTAATGATGTTAATATATCATCTGCATTATTGCAGCTAACCAATTTTAACATAACTAGAAGCCATTATATTCCATGATGATAAAATCCACAAGTTAATTATATATAATCTGAAGAAATCTTGTTTTATCTTATCTTATTTTAGCTTGTCATTTTATCCCCGTCCCCTGTCTTTCCCCCTTTCTTTGAAAGAAAATAAAGATCAAAAGTGGTATCACTCACATAAAAGGTAAACTCTATTTAAAATGGAGTGGCATTCTGTTTCACTGAAGCAGATTATGGTTTTAGACTGAGGCCAAATAACTGGTTCCAGATTACATTTCTTCTGGGATACGTTTGAGGAGAAAGTAAATTGTGATGAATCATTCTATAACATGATTGTTAAAATGTCAGGCTCCATAAGTTTCAATGCATTCTTATGGCTCTGAGCACTAAAATGCAACTGAATGTTGGAATAAGTGAAACTCAAAAGTGTCAAGATATTTAGCTTTTAGAGGAAAAAGACATTACTGGGTGAGCTGCTAAATTCACATTGCCTGATTTTCAGAATCAAAACATAATGCATGGGCAAGCCTATCTACCCCAAAGGTTGTTCTTTTTTATTATGGTCTTGGCTACATGTGCCAGTCTTCCCAAATTCTGCAGAATGCAAAACAGTCCTGGGGAAAAATGGTCCTAATGCAATTGCACCACATTACTAAGTGGAGAAGTTGGGTAGATGAGAATGAGGCCGTCCGCAATCATTTCTCAAAAGTTGCTTTTCTCCTTTGTAGTGGTAGTAGAATTGCTACTAAAAAAACCTGAATGAAAAGGGCTCTCTCATGTCTTCCCTTGGGATTTAATTGAACCACGAGGAATTAAGGATTGAAGAAATGAATGTACAATGAAATGAATATCCACTGGAAGAATATCAACTTGCAAACAGCTATGTCCAAATTGGCTTCCTTGTCACCCAGGACATAGGACAACAAGCTACTGTTTATTGCTCTTGGAATTAATTCATCAGACATCTTTTAAAATCTACATGCATACCTTCCATTTGCTATTGTAAAGAGAATTCCATTGAAGCAGCTTTATCAGCATTCTGTTGTCTTCATGTACCTTAGATCATCTGAATGAATATAACCTGTAGTGATTTATTTAGTTTTACACCAGGCTAGGAAATGAATCATCTGACTATTCTTTAATTAAAGATAGAACAAAAGAAAATTTGTTTGTTTACTCCCATTGGTGTTCTCTATGGCTGTGCTTCTGACCCTTGAGAATTTGAATGTGAGTAGATTTCAACTCTTTAATATGAGGTTGGGAATTGTGAGAGTTGAAGTCCACCCGTCTTCAGGTTGCCAAGCATGAAAAACACTGTTTTATGGTATCACCTCATGTTCATATAAGGACACTTTCCTGGTTAACTGACTCATCTTCTGCACCAATATCATGTTTGCCCATCAACTTGGGAGTAGACATTATTAAACTCTTAGCCACTTCAAAGGAGGCTGGAAATCTATCATTTCCTGCTTTAATTTTACCCTTGGGGGAATAAAACCCTGCAATAGCATAATTGGTGTTGGTGCCACCATGACAAAGTGCTTGGAGGGGGGTTGACTTACTACAGTTGGCTACAAGGATAAGCAGTAAAAAGCTCCACTTTGGTAGAATCTCTCTATGGTTTTCTCTCTGTTTCTGTATTATTTATGTTACACAGTGATTTTTGATGGTGGGGTTAGTTTAGCTTTCCCTCTTAAGTTATTGTAGGAGAGTCATTAGTATATGGCAGTCTTTCTCAACCTTGATAAATTTAAAATGTGTGGCCCTTAATTGGATTTTTACTAAACACTCATCCTTACCTAGTTGAGCTTGTTGGGCCTAGTTGAGCTTGTAATTGGTTCAGAAGCTCAAGACCACATTCATAACATTCCCTCTTCCTGTTTCTCTTTACTACCATAATTGTAACGTGAAAGCAGTGCTGGATCTTATCCTTTGATGTAACTCTACAGTTTATGAAATAGTTCATGGAGTCTTAAATTCTGTTTCATTTTTTAAAAAATGTCGATTCTTGTTCTTCCATGTTGGACAACAGAAAAAAAAACTCTGTTGCAAATACAGGTCTTGGCCACACAAGGGCAGTCCACCAACAAGGCACGGTTGCTGGATTTGTAAAGCAGATGCCAGATTCCTAGAGGCCTTATGTTTGGCTGAGCAAAACACCACTGATATCCATTTCACCGGGCAGGTGCCCCTCGGTGGGTAGCTGGAAGTGACACATTTTACAATTGCCCATAGACCTGCAAGCAGCAAATGAAGCCATGCAGACCTTTGGCTAGCATAACTATTATATCCAGTTTTATATCTTCGGAGTTAGTTTGCTTTTTCAGTTGGAAATTGAAATTGTATTTATCATCTGTTTTGAACAATGAACATGATTCAAGATGAGACTCCTTACCTGCATGATGGTGTAATTATCCCCAATCTGATATATTTAAGAGGTACTCAACTGCAACTCCCATCATTCTCAACCATTAATGACTGGGAAAAGCCCACAGTAAACAAATCCACTACTAGCTTGCCACCAGCCTTTTAACAGTATCTGCATTTATCTCAATAACAGTGGGGTTTTTTAATATACTGTAAACACTAAATAGAACGCAGAAATGTCATTCTGTTGTGGCAGTGTCATGGGGTGTATTATGCTTTGGTAGAACTAAGTGGAATTACATTGAACAAACCAGGTTTATGAAAGGCAAATGCTCTAATCTGTTGTAAACTCATGGGACAGTGTGTAGGTGTATTAATTCCCTGACAGGAATAAATGTGAACTCCCACAACAGGGAGATGTTAATAATTTGTAATACAACAATTAACAGGAATATTGATGCGAGTGTGTGTGTTCTCCGCCAGCAGCTGACATCTCCAAGGTTTACTAAACTGCAAGAGAAACATTACAGATTATATATCTTAATATAGTCCATTTCACTATATGAACTGTGCATAACCTATGTGGTGAAACATGCCTTCTCATTTCAGAGTAATTATCTCGGCTGAAGGTGACTGCATTGTGAGAAAGCGTGTGAAACAAATTATTT